>NW_024061947.1:1770000-2492500 GCF_006381635.1 Hibiscus syriacus | reverse complement strand
GAGCTTTAGTAGAGCGAACTATTCAAGTAAGGAATAGACTAATCCGAGACTACTTAGAGGAAGATCTCAACGGTCTCAATCCAAGAGTTGTCACACCAGAAATAACACCACATACTTTGAATTAAAACCAATAATGTTCAATATGATCAACACAATTTGTCAATTTGGCAGATCGAGAACAGAAGATGCCAGACAACATCTCAAATCATTCCTGGAAATTTGCAATCCATTTAAGCAACAAGGAGTCCATGAGGATGTCCTAAGGCTAAAATTATTCCCCATTCACTAAGGGATAGGGCAAAATTATGGTGGAATAGTATCCTTTCCATATCTCTAAAATCTTGGATAGATTTATGCCATGATTTCCTTGCTAGATTTAGTTCTATAAATATGACTAATAAATTACTTAACAATATTACTTTTTTTGGCAGGCATATGATGAATCCATGTGCGAGGCTTAGGAGCGATATAGAGAGCTTTTACGTAAATGTCCCATGCACAGATTCCCATTATGGACGCAAATGGCGTTGTTTTACAACTCAGTGAATATACCAGCTAGAATGATGCTAGATGCTTCAACAAATGACATACTCCTCGACAAGTCATTGGACATTATCAATTCCCAACTGCTAGAAGAGGAGGAGTCTGACGTAATGCCATGATAAACGAACTTGACTCATTGGACATTATTTCTGTTCAGTTGGCTACCTTAACCAACTTGGTAAAGAATATGTTGTAACCAAGCAATCCAAAGAAAATCAATCTAGTAAATTCCTTTTGCGAGTATTTTGACAGTAACCATTATTCATTTGAGTGTCTGCATAACCCATAAGCTAGCTTATATATTGGAAACTACAATTGAAACAACAATGTGATGTCTAGCACATACACTCCAGCCTGGATAGAACCCCCTAATTTCTCATGGAGCAACCCAAACAATGCTCTTAATCAGAACAATCAAAATACACAAGCATATAGATTCTAACAGAACATGCCAAGCCAACAGATGTGCAACAACAATCAACACTATCTAGTTCTTTGGAAAATTCTCTCAAATCTTTTATGTTAAAAAATGAATCTTACATGGTTGAGAATAATAGTTTCATGAAAATGAGTGATGCCTTTATTAACAGGACTGAGATTAGACTGCAAAACCAAGAGGTAACTTAAATCCTTAGATACACAGGTTGGACAATTTGCCTAGATTTTGAACACAAGACCACTAGGAGGTTTACCCAGCGATACTGAGGTCGAAAATGAATTAGGTTATGAGCAATATAAGGTAATCACAACCCGAAACGGACAAAAACTAACCGAAACCCCTGCTAACCTACGGAGGGAACTCAACCAGCAGAATAGACCCATGATTAAAAAGATGCATCCAATAATAATGCCCTAGTCGATATTTATGAATCGATGATTACCCAGGCAAGTCGACATGCCTCGACAATTCCAATTGCCACGACAAGTCCATCAATCAAATTTTAAACAAATGGAAAGGTTGAAGAGACCTAAATTCCACCATAATTTCCTTAGAGGTTGAAAAAGCAGAAACAAGAATACTAGTTCAAGAAATTCTTAGACATCTTAAAGCAAGTCCCCATAAATTTACCGTTGGCTGAGGCAATCGAGCAAATGTCGAACTATGCTAAGTTCCTTAAGGACATTGTCTCTAAGAGAATGAGGCTAGGAGAGTTTGAAACAGTTGTTGTGACGGAGGGCTGCATGGCCATGTTGCACAATCGAATGCCACACAAACTAAAAGATCCTGTTAGTTTCACAATACTACGTGCAATCGAAAATTGCTACCTCGTGAAGACATTATACGATACTAGAGTGAAGATAAACCATATGCCCAAATCTATGTTCTAAATATTTGGTATCGGGAAAGTGAGACCTACGACAGTTATACTACAACTTGCAGACAGATCCTATGTGCAACTAGAAGGAAAAAATTAAAGATATACTGGTAGGAGTCGATAAATTTATTTTTCCCGTTGACTTCATTGTTTTGGATTTTGAAACAGATGAGTTTGCACCTATTATCCTTGGAAGATCATTCCTAGCAATGGGAAGAACCTTAATTGATGTCGAAAAGGGAGAACTCACTATGAGAGTGAATGACCAACAAGCAAAACTAAATGTTTTTTTCAACCTTAAAGCATGCTGACGATCCAGAAGAATGCCAAGTCATTCACGCCACCACAAAATTCAATTTTGAAGTATAGGAGAATTGCCACGACAATTCTATTTCCAAATTGGAGGAAATTAAAGAACCAGCCGATGAAGAGCAAGATGAAGCAAATTGGATAGTAAGTTAACCGGGTAAAAATTTTGAACCATTAGACTACTCAGGTAATGGAGGTAAACTCAAAAAATATTATATTGAGAAACCTCCCATGTTAGAATTGAAATCATTATTAGGTAATTAGTACTTCATTTCAATTCTCGGTTATAACTTTTTCCAGGAAAATTAAAATTGAGATGGTCTGGGCCATTTGAGGAAGTAAAACCTTTATTCCATGAAGTCATAATAATCAACCATCGATTCCATGTTGAGCACAATAAGAAAGTGGTTGCTCTCGGAGAAGCATGAATTTGCCCTCATTTAGTAATTTTATTATTAATTTTTTTCCTTTTCTTTTTTATTTTTTTTATTTTAGTCTATATATATATATATTTAATTTAGTTTCTCTTGCTATTTAATATTTATCTTTTTTTTGTTTGAATTTTAGAATAAGAGTTCAAGAGAATCTGGAGTTTAATTCAAGGAGGGAGATCATCTAAATTTATTACCCTTGTTTAGTTCCTTTTAAAACCTTAGTCGTACACCCCTTATCTCCCTCTGTTGATTTAATCGATTGACTGAATCGTCCAAGAGGGGGGTGAATTGGCAATAAAATTTTTGTGGAAGCTTTTGCAAAAAATTGAAAGAAATTGCACAGCGATTTAGAGTGGTTCGACTTTATCAACCAAAGTCTATGTCCACTACCTTAGCTATCCACACTAAGGATTTTCCAACAAATTCACTAATTTGTTCTTTCTTTTGAGGCCAAAGAGATAACCTTACAACTCCCTCAAGAATATACCCCAATTCTTGAGAACACTCTTTTCTCAAAGAGAAATACAAATTTGCAAACTTACAAGAAAAACCTCACAAGGCAAATATGTTTGCACAATTCTAGAACAAAGAAAGAACACTCAAGAATAAATACAATTGAGCACAATAAGTGTTCTTGAAAGCAAAATGAATATTGAATGAAAAATAGGCTTGAAATGCTCAAACTTGAGGTTTGATGCTTTCTCTTTGATTCTCTCTTGATTCTAATTGCTTGATGTTTCTTGTTGTTGATCAATGGCTTCTAAGCTTGCTTAAATACACCTTGAATCACTTCTGAACGTTGGGGATGATTAGAGAAAATAATATATCCGTTTTAGTGTGAAAACGATTAATAAAACAGTTTGGAGCGTGGGGGGAATCGGTACCCCCTATGGGGAATCGATTCCCTAAGTGTAAAATTCAAATATTTCGACCGTTATACAAGGGGGGAATCGGTACCCCTTGGGGGGGAATCGGTTCCCTCCGAGCATACTGGAATTCTCGGAGCCAAACCATTCAGGGGGGAATTGGTACCCCTTTGGGGGGAATCGGTTCCCTCTGAGCAATCTGGAATTTTTGGCTTTGAAATGGTTCGAAATACTTTGTAAAATTATTTTGAAATTGTTTTAAGATTAAAACTTAATTTTACACTTTGAGTAAGGATTAAAAATTATCTTTGAAAGATTTGGAGTAATGTTTTGATATTCGAATAATTCTATCGAATATACTTAGAAAATCATTTGGAAAATCTTAAAATTCATTTAACTTAATTTGTTATATCGAAATATCAAAATGTTTTCAACAATCTCCCCCTTTTTGATATAACAAAATATTTTAGTAATTTTAAGATTTTGAAATCAAGTTTTGAAATTACTCCCCCTTACTTTAACACTTCTCCCATTTATCATTTAAAAATACTTTAACACTTCTCCCCCTTTTTGTTAAATCAAAAAGACATTTTAAAGAATTTAAACAAGGTTTCGAAATCATTTAGCCAATTGATTATATATAATATAAGCTGCTAAGATCACAAGCAAGAGAAACGTTAGCCATTAGTTTCATAATCAATATTCATAATTAATGTGAATTGGCAAAATTGGTCATATATCTAATCATGAAGTAAATGATGCAATAATGAATAAATTTAATCACACCAAATAGATAATTTCTAACCATTCATAAATCCAAACAAATTCAAAGTCAATCAATCCACAAATTCAAACATTCCAAAATATTCAAAATGTTAAAACAATAAGTTTGGAGTTCAAAGCAAAACATTGAATCACATATCCGGATCAGGAGGAGGAAAACGAGCTTGCATAGCGACCATTTCGTTAGTGAGGTCATTGATACGTGTGTTGGTTGCTTCATTATTTGCACGCATTTCCCGAAGAATTTCTAATTGTTGAGCTCCCATTGTGGATAAATGGGACTCTATAGAAGTAAAGCGCGAATCCATAGTAGCGTATCGAAAATCGAATGTCTCCATAAAGGTTTGGAAATATGGAGGCATTGGATGCATTTGTTGTGCTTTCTCTTCGGGCTGCTCCTCGGGCTGCTCAGGCTCATATTCGGCTTCATCGATGTCTCGCATTAATTGCTCAAGCTCGAGATCTTTTTCAGCTTCGGGTGGAGCTTGTGAAGAATTATCTCCCGGAGTATTTGTAGAAGATCGAACCCATTCACCGGTTTCCTTATCCTTAATCCATCGCGCTCTCGTTAAGGAAAGTAGGTTAATTTGTTTCTTAAGCGGAAAAACGGCATCTAGACCGACTCTAAGCCCAGCTTTGGAAAATAGATTACTCAAAATGCAACCGTAAACAAGAGAGGAACAGAGTTTCTTGTTAGGAACAAGAGTTACGGTTTCAACAGTTTCAGCAAAAATAATCTGAGGTAGGTTGATTTTAATATTGTTTTCGAAACAATGTAACCACCAAAGACCTAAGGCTCTAAGAGTAGAATAATGACCTCCGGATGGTCGAAACCACCAAGAAATCATTAGATGAAGAAAACGTTCATGAAGGTCTAGGACACTTGCACTATCCCTTCTTTTATAACGAGATCCTAAAACCTGTTTTTCATTTGAAATACCATCATTATCTAATCCGAATATATTGGCTATGTAAGCCGAGTCAATATATAAGAATTATCCTAGAAGGTAGGAACGAATTCCTATGGTTTCGATTTCAGTTTGGTTTTTAACACAAACGACATTAGAATAGAAAATACGAACAAGTTGATGGTAAACGATGGGTTCAAGGTCAAAGAGTTTATCAAATTTCCACTCTTGTAAAAGAGGAAGATATTTAAAATTGATAGCTAACATAGCTTGACGAGAAGGAATACGTTCTTCCCGGATTTTGTAAGAGTCGAAATATTGATAATACCAAAAACGATGATTTCTAGGACCAGAATGATTGAAACACGAATTTTGGATAGTCAAGTTAGGATCAATAGGATTAGGATTAGAAATTGGAATAGAAGGAGGATTTGGAGGTGGATTTGGTTGACGGTGTGAACGACTAGATGAAGACCTAGCACGTTTAGGATTGGACATGGTTTAGGAAATCAGAATAGAATTGATAACCTGCAATTTAGAAAACACATGTATGCAATTCAATCAATCCCAAAACTCAATCGAGTCCTCAATATTTCAAGGTTCTCTAAATCAATCCTAATGGGCAAAGTTTTTGAAAAACTTTTGAAAAATATGGTTTTGAGAAACAATATATGTATAGTTTTCATAATAACAACATAATTTAATCAAAACACAATAATTTGAAAATTAATAATTTTTTTTCCGAAAATTTTGAAAATTTTGAAAAAAAATCTTTTGTTTTTGATGAAATTAGTTGTAATATCTAGTTTCTAATCACTAAATAATCAATGCCCGATCAAAAATTCAACTAGAACTTATTAAAACTAGTTCTATGTTCATAAATTGATAAAAAGAAGTTTTGGAAAAATACCTTGAATGATTTCAGATTTGAGTGAGATTAGATGAAGTTTGCACGTTTTTTATGATTCCAACAGGTTTAAAGGATGATATTTGAAGTGAATTCCGATTAAAAACGTTGATTTGAGGCAAAAATGGAGATTTGAATGCTTAGAGGGTGAGAAACGATGGAAGGAAGAAAATAAGAGAGGTTTGAGCAAATATTGGGTTATGCCCGTGTTAAAACCAGAACCCTAGGGGGGTATCGATTCCCCTGTGGGGGGAATTGGTTCCCCTTCAAAGGGGGAATTGGTTCCCTCAGGGGGGGATCAATTCCCTTTACACCAAAATGCTAAAATCCGATTTTAAACACCCAAAATGCTAAATTAATTTCCTCTAGTGGTATTGGCAACTCATATATTGAAAATTAATCATGTTCAAACAATTCAATTAATCTTTAAACGATATTTGAACATAAAATTAATTTTTCATCACGAATCATAAACTCCCCCTAACTAATAGCAATGAATGCAATAAAAAAAATTACTATTATAAGCATTTTTCATTTATTATTAAAAGTGCTAAAATTATTTTAAACACTCAGTGAAGATAGATTGGTCAAACCTAATTCTCTCCTAAGTGTCCAAAATCGTTCCTTGTCTAAAGGTTTTGTAAAGATATCCGCTAATTGGTGCAAAGTATCAACAAATTCTAGAACTACATCTTCCTTAGTGACATGGTCTCTAATGAAGTGATGCCTTATTTCAATGTGCTTAGTTCTAGCGTGTTGGATGGGATTTTTAGTGAGATAAATAGCACTAGTATTGTCACACTTGATAGGAATGGTACCTACTTCAATTCCATAATCAAAAAGTTGTTGTTTCATCCATAAAAATTGTGCACAACAACTACCAGCTGAAATGTATTCGGCTTCAGTGGTAGATAATGCAACACAATTTTGTTTCTTTGAAAACCAAGAAATTAGCATATTTCCAAGGAATTGGAAAGTACCGGAGGTGCTTTTCCTATCTAATTTGCATCCTCCATAATCCGCATCAGAAAAAGCATGCAAGCTAAAGCTAGAGTCTCTAGCATACCAAAGTCCTAAACTAGGAGTGTCTTTAAGGTATCTAAAGATTCTCTTAACAGCTAGTAAATGTGATTCCTTAGGACATGATTGAAATCTAGCACATAAGCAAACACTAAACATAATATCCGGTCTACTTGCAGTTAGATAAAGTAGAGATCCAATCATTGACCTATATAATTTAACATCTACACATTTACCTCCTTCATCTAAGTCAAGCTTTGTTGAAGAGCTTATTGGAGTGTCATGAGGTTTCCCATTTTCCAGTCCAAACTTCTTGAGCATATCTTTGACGTACTTAGCTTGATTGATGAAGATGCCATCTTTTCTTTGCTTGATTTGGAGTCCCAAGAAAAATGAGAGCTCCCCCATCATGCTCATCTCAAACTCACTTTGCATTAGCTTAGAAAATTCTTGGTAAAGAACATCATTAGTAGAACCAAATATTATATCATCAACATAAATTTGAACTACTAATAAATCTTTACCTTTATGCTTCAAAAACAATGTAGTGTCAACCTTCCCTTTTGAAAAACCTTTTTCAATTAAAAAATTTGACAATCTTTCATACCAAGCTCTAGGAGCTTGCTTTAAACCATAAAGAGCTTTAGTCAATTTTAAAACATGATCAGGAAAATTTGAATCTTCAAAACCTGGAGGTTGTTCTACATACACTTCTTCTTTTATAAAACCATTTAAAAATGCATTTTTAACATCCATTTGATATAATTTAAATTCATTGAAACATGAAAATGCTAATAACATTCTAATTGTTTCCATCCTAGCTACGGGAGCGTATGTTTCATCATAGTCTATGCCCTCTTCTTGAGTATACCCTTGAGCAACAAGTCTAGCCTTGTTTCTCACTATATTACCGCTCTCATCAAGCTTATTTCTAAATACCCATCTAGTACCTATAGTAGATTTATTTCTAGGCCTTTCAACTAATGTCCATACTTTACTTCTCTCAAATTGATTTAACTCTTCTTGCATAGCCATAATCTAATGTTCATTATTTAATGCTTCTTTAATATTCTTAGGCTCTATGCATGAAATAAATGCAACATAATTACAAATAGTTCTAAGAGAATGTTGAGTTAATCGAATGACGAAATTGGCCAAGAGGGGGGTGAATTGGCAATAAAAAATTTGTGGAAGCTTTTGCAGAAAATTGAAAGTAATTGCACAGCGATTTACAGTGGTTCGACTTTCTCAAACAAAGTCTACGTCCACTACCTTAGCTATCCACACTAAGGATTTTCCAACAAATTCACTAATTTGTTCTTTCTTTTGAGGCCAAAGAGATAACCTTACAATTCCCTCAAGAGTATACCCCAACTCTTGAGAACACTCTTTTCTCAAAGAGAAGATTACAAATTTGCAAACTTACAAGAAAAGCTCACAAGGTAAGATGTTTGCACAATTCTAGAACAAAGAAAAGAACACTCAAAGATGAATACAATTGAGCACAAAAAGTGTTCTTGAAAGCAAAATGAATATTGAATAAAAATAGGCTTGAAATGCTCAAACTTGAGGTTTGATGCTTTCTCTTTGATTCTCTCTTGATTCTAGTTGCTTGATGTTTCTTGTTATTGGTCAATGGCTTCTAAGCTTGCTTAAATACACCTTGGATCACTTCTGAACGTTGGGGATGATTAGAGAAGATATTATAGCCGTTTTAGTGTGAAAACATTTAATAAAACAGCTTGGAGCGTGGGGGGAATCGGTTCCCCCTTGAAGGGAATCGGTTCTTAAGTGTAAAATTCAAATATTTCGACCGTTGTACAAGGGGGGAATCGGTACCCCCTTGGGGTGGATCGATTCCCTCCGAGCATACTGGAATTCTCGGAACAAAACTGTTTAGGGGGGAATCGGTTCCTCCTATGGGGGAATCGGTTCCCTCCGAGCATTCTGGAAATCTCGGAGCCAAACCATTCAGGGGGGAATCGGTTCCTCCTATGGGGGGGAATCGGTTCCCTATGAGCAATCTGGAATTTTTGGCTTTGAATTGGTTCGAAATACTTTGTAAAATTATTTTGAAATTGTTTTATGATTAAAACTTAATTTTACACTTAAGTAAGGATTAAAAATGATTTTTGAAATATTTGGAGTAATGTTTTGATATTCGAATAGTTATATCGAATATACTTAGAAAATCATTTGGAAAATCTTAAAATCCATTTAACTTAATTTGTTATATCGAAATATCAAAATGTTTCAACAATCTCCCCCTTTTTGATATAACAAAACATTTTAGTAATTTTAAGATTTTTGAAATCAAGTTTTGAAATTACTCCCCCTTACTTTAACACTTCTTCAATTTATTATGTAAAACATTTAACACTTAACTTATTCTTCTCCCCCTTTTTGTTAAATCAAAAAGACATTGTAAAACAAGGTTTTGAAATCATTTAGCCAATTGATTTATTAATTATAAGCTTAAGCTGCTAAGATCACAATCAAAAGAGAGGTTAGCCATTAGTTTCATCAATATTCATAAATAATGTGATATGACAAAATTGGTCATATTGCTAATAATGATGTAAATGATGCAATAACGAATAAAACACACCAAACATATAAGTTCACATTATCCATAAATCCAAAATCCAACAATCCACAAAATCAAACAATTCAAAATGTTGAAACAATATTCATTTTGTTTAAAGTTTTAAAGCTAAACATAAAATCAAGCATCCGGATCGGTAGGTGGAAAACGGGCTCGCATAGCAGCCATTTCATGAGTTAGTTCATTAATACGAGCATTGGTTGCTTCATTGTTTGCACGCATCTCCTGAAGAATCTCTAATTGTTGAGCTCCCATTGTGGATAAATGAGACTCTATAGAGGAAAAGCGCGAATCCATTGTAGCATAACGGAAATCAAATGTCTCCATGAAGGATTGAAAATATGGACGCATTTGAGTCGATTGTTGTGCGTGCTCCTCGGGTTGTTCAGGTTCTTCTTCAGCTTCATCAATATCCCTCATTAGTTGTTCAAACTCGGGATCTTCGTCAGCTTCGGGTGGAGCTTGTGAAGAACTAGCTCCCGGAGTAGAAGATCGAACCCATGCACCGGTTTCCTTATTTTTGACCCATCCCGCTCTTGTTAAAGAAAGAAGATTGATTTGTTTCTTAAGAGGAAATGAGGCATCTAGACCAACTCGGAGTTCAGCTTTAGAAAAGAGATTACTAAGGATACAACCGTAAACTAATGAAGAACAGAGTTTCTTATTTGGCACTAGGTTAACAGTTTCAACAATTTCAGCAAAGATAATCTCGGAGAGGTTTATTTTTATATTGTTTTCAAAACAGTGCAACCACCAAAGATCTAAAGCTCTAAGAGTTGAATATCGACCCCCAGATGGTTGAAACCACCAAGTGATCATGAGATGAAGAAAACGCTCATGGAGATCTAAAACACTTGCACTATCATTCCGTTTATATCGTGAGCCTAAAACTTGTTTTTCGTTTGATAAACCTTCATTGTCCAAGCCTAAGGCATTGGCTATGTAATCCGGATCAAGATGGAAATATTGACCTAGGAGGTAGGAACGCACTCCTATGGTTTTGGTTTTGTCACGATTTTTGATACAAACGGCATTACAGTAGAAGATACGAACAAGTTGATGATAGACAATGGGTTCAAGTTCGAAAAGTTTATCAAATTTCCATTCGTGCAAGATAGGGAGATATTTAAAGTTAATGTCAACCATAGTTTGAAGAGATAGGATACGTTCTTCCCTAATCTTATACGAGTCAAAATATTGGTAAAACCAATAACGATAATCTTTAGGACCCGGTTGATTGAAACAAGAATTTTGGATAGTTAAGTTAGGATCAAGATTTGGAATAGGATTTTGAGGAATAGGAGGAGGATTTGGTTGACGACTAGAACGACTAGATGAAGACCTAGGACGTTTAGGATTTGACATGGTGAAGGAAATCAGAATAGATAGAATAACCTGCAATTTTAAAACAGATGTATGCAATTCAATTAATCCCAAAACTCAAATGAGTCCTCAATATTTCAAGATTCTCTAAATCAATCCTAATGGGCAAAGTTTTTGAAAAACTTTTGAAAAATATGGTTTTGAGAAACAATATATGTATAGTTTTTCATAACAACAACATAATTTAATCAAAACACAATAATTTGAAAAATAACATTTTTTTTATTTCGAAAATTTAAAAATTTTTGAAAAATTCTTGTGTTTTTGATGAAATTAGTTGTAACATCTAGTTTCTAATCCCTAAATAAGCAATGCCCGATCACTATTTCAACCTAGAACTAATTACAACTAATCCTATGTTCAAAATAATGAAATAGAGAGTTTAGAAAAATTACCTTGAAAGATGAAGATTGAGGGGATTTAGATGTTGTTTGCACGACTTTAATGATTTCAACAGGTTTAGAAGATGATATTTGAAGTAAATTCCGATTAATATCGTCGATTTGAGACAAAAATGGAGATTTGAGGGTGTAGGAGGTGAAAAACGGCGGAAGAGAGGGAGAGAAGAGGGTTTTGGGATTTTGGGGGTGTTCTGCCCGATTTTAATAGAACCCCAGGGGGGTATCGATTCCCCTGTGGGGGGAATCGGTTCCCCTTCAAAGGGGGAATCGGTTCCCTCAGGGGGGGATCAATTCCCTCTGCACCAAAATGCTAAAATCCGATTTTTTAAGCACAAAATGCTAAATTAATCTTTTCTAGTGGTATTGGCAACTCATATATCAAACATTAATTATGTTCAAACAATTAAATTAATCTTTAATCGATTTTTGAACATAAAATTAATTTTCATTAAGAATCACAAACTCCCCCTAACTAATAGCAAGAATGCAATCAAAAATTATTATTATAAGCATTTTTCAAGATTTATTAAAAGTGCTAAAATTATTTTAAACACTAAGTGAAGATAGGTTGGTCAAACCTAATTCTCTCCTAAGTGTCCAAAATCTTTCCTTGTCTAAGGGTTTTGTAAAGATATCCGCTAATTGGTGCAAAGTATCAACAAATTCTAGAACTACATCTTCCTTAGTGACATGGTCTCTAATGAAGTGATGTCTTATTTCAATGTGCTTAGTTCTAGAGTGTTGGATGGGATTTTTAGTGAGACAAATAGCACTAGTATTGTCACACTTGATAGGAATGGTACCTACTTCAATTCCATAATCAAAAAGTTATTGTTTCATCCATAAAACTTGTGCACAGCAACTACCGGCTGAAATGTATTCCGCTTCAGTGGTGGATAATGCAACACAATTTTGTTTCTTTGAAAACCAAGAAATCAACATATTTCCAAGGAATTGACAAGTACCGGATGTGCTTTTCCTATATAATTTGCATCCTCCATAATCCGCATCAGAAAAGGCATGCAAGCTAAAGCTAGAGTCTCTAGGATACCAAAGTCCTAAACTAGGAGTGTCCTTAAGGTATCTAAAGATTCTCTTAACAGCTAGTAAATGTGATTCCTTAGGACATGATTAAAATCTAGCACATAAGCAAACACTAAACATAATGTCCGGTCTACTTGCAGTTAGATAAAGCAAAGAGCCAATCATTGACCTATATAATTTAACATCTACACATTTACCTCCTTCATCTAAGTCAAGCTTTGTTGAAGAGCTCATTGGAGTGTTATGAGGTTTCCCATTTTCCAGTCCAAATTTCTTGAGCATATCTTTGACGTACTTAGCTTGATTAATGAAGATGCCATCTTTTCTTTGCTTGATTTGGAGTCCCAAGAAAAATGAGAGCTCCCCTATCATGCTCATCTCAAACTCACTTTGCATTAGCTTAGAAAATTCTTGGCAAAGAACATCATTAGTAGAACCAAATATTATATCATCAACATAAATTTGAACTACTAATAAATCTTTACCTTTTCTCTTTAAAAACAATGTAGTGTCAACCTTTCCTTTTAAAAAATCTTTTTCAATTAAAAAATTTGACAATCTTTCATACCAAGCTCTAGGAGCTTGTTTTAAACCATAAAGAGCTTTTGTCAATTTTAAAACATGATCCGGAAAATTTGAATCTTCAAAACCTGGAGGTTGTTCCACGTACACTTCTTCTTTTATAAAACCATTTAAAAATGCACTTTTAACATCCATTTGATATAATTTAAATTCATTGAAACATGCAAATGCCAATAACATTCTAATTGCTTCCATCCTAGCTACGGGAGCGTATGTTTCATCGTAGTCTATGCCCTCTTCTTGAGTATACCCTTGAGCAACAAGTCTAGCCTTGTTTCTCACTATATTACCACTTTCATCAAGTTTATTTCTAAAAACCCATCTAGTACCTACAGTAGATTTATTACTAGGCCTTTCAACTAATGTCCATACTTTACTTCTCTCAAATTGATTTAATTCTTCTTGCATAGCCATAATCCAATGTTCATCTTTTAATGCTTCTTTGATGTTCTTAGGCTCTATGCATGAAATAAATGCAACATAATTACAGATATTTCTAAGAGAAGATCGAGTAGTTACCCCTTTTGATGGATCACCTATAATTTCACCATCCTTGACATAGTTGTACTCTCTTGGAAAAGATACTTCCCTTTCTTCAATGGTTGGATTCTCGAGGGGATCATGAGTTTCCTCATCTTTTGTTTCTTCCTTTGATGATGATTCTCCAACGTCATTTCTAACGTCATTTGCTTGTACAATACCTACATCATCATTAACAGAAGAATCCTTCCTCGGAAGGGGATTATCATCGAAAACAACATGTATAGACTCTTCTACAACTAAAGTTCTTTTATTAAATACACGATAAGCTTTAGAATTTAAGGAATAACCCAGAAAAATTCCTTCATCACTTTTAGCATCAAATTTACCAAGATTTTCTTTACCGTTGTTTAAAACAAAACATTTACATCCAAAAGGATGAAAATAGCTAATGTTAGGCTTTTTATTTTTGAGAATTTCATATGGAGTTTTCTTTAAAATTGGCCTAATCATTACTCGATTCACAACATAACAAGCGGTATTTGTGGCTTCCGCCCAAAAATATTTTGGCAAATTATTTTCACAAAGCATGGTTCTAGCCATTTCTTCTAAAGTTCGATTTTTCCTCTCAACAACTCCATTTTGTTGAGGGGTTCTAGGTGCTGAAAAATTGTGGCTAATACCATTAGAATTACAAAACTCAATAAATCCAAGATTTTCAAATTCAGTTCCATGATCACTTCTAACACTAGTGATAGAGTAACCTTTTTCATTTTGGATTATTTTTGAAAATGTGATGAAATTTTCTAATGCTTCATCTTTAGTACTTAAGAATACAACCCAAGTGTATCTAGAATAGTCATCTACCAAGACAAATGCATATTGTTTTCCACCCAAGCTAGTAGTTCTAGTTGGCCCAAAAAGATCTAAATGGATCAATTGTAATACTCTACTAGTTGATACATCATTAATAGATTTAAAAGAAACTCGTTTTTGTTTTCCTTTAGAACAAGCATCACAGATTTTATCATTATCAAATTTAAGCTTAGGCAATCCTCTTACTAAGTCTCCTTGAATTAATCGTTGCAAAACACTCATACTAGCATGACCTAGTCTCCTATGCCATAACCAACTATCATGCTCATCCTTAGCAACTAGGCATAAATTAGTCATATCAATAGAATCTAAATGCACCATGTAAATGTTTCCTATTCTATGACCAACAAGCATAATCCGATTAGATGCAATGTCAATGACTTTACAACCATTAATTTCAAATAAGACATTGAATCCTTTATCGCATAATTGACTAATACTCAATAGATTATGCTTTAATCCATTCACATATAAAACATTCTTAATTTGTATGGAAGAGGTATTACCTATTGTACCAATACCTTCAATGTGACCTTTTGAATTATCTCCAAAAGTCACTTCTCCTCCATTTTTGGTGTTAAGCTCAATGAACCGGCTTTTGTCTCCGGTCATATGTCTTGAGCATCCACTATCAAGGTACCATGAATTTGAATTTGTTTCCCGTGCCTTGTAGCAATGCTCCTTTCCCTACAAACATAGATTAATTTTTGATTTTTGGTACCCAAATTCTTTTGGGTCCATATTCATTAGTTTCCAAAATCCTAGTCCCCTTAGGTATCCATTTGTGTAGGATATTTTTATCTTTAGTAGTAATGAGTTCTTTAGGAACCCACATACTTCTAATGATTTTTCCATTAGAGGTTCTTTGGGGACCTCTATGATTGTAGTTTCTAAAACTTTTTCTAACAAAATTGGATTTTGAATTTCCACCTTTTTCAAAATGTTTTGTTCCAACTTTATCAAAAGAAGTTTTAAGATCATCAATTTTCTTTTGATGATCATCATTGATCTTTGAAAGTAAATTTTGCAAATCTAAATTTTTCTTTTCAAACTCTTCTAGTTTGATTTGCAAATCTTTGATTTTACTTTCAAGATCGTTGTTGGTTTTGGATATGAGTTTGTTTTCATTTTTCAATTTTGAAACATCATTTTTATATTTTAAAAACAATTTCTCATAATCCGAAGCCAACCCATTGTATTCCTCAAATAACTCATCATAAGATAAATCATCAAAATCGGATGAGTTAGAGGTTACCTTAGAATCTTCCCCGAATGCCATCAAGCACAAGTTTGCTACTTCTTGTTCCTCTTCATCGGAACCTTCTTCATCGCTCCATGTAGCCACATGAGCCTTGTGCTTATTCTTTGATTGACCCTTCTTCTTCAATTGTGGGCAATCATATTTGACATGCCCTGGCTTTTTGCATTCATAGCAAATGATCGGGTCCTTCTCTTTTGGTTCATCTTTGAGGCCTTCATTTCGTTTGAATTTTCTTCCTCGGTAAGGTCTCATCATTTTTCTGAACCGTTTGGCAAACAATGCCATTTCCTCGTCATCATCATCATCAATAGAATCACTCTCATCTTTTGTGGATTTGAGAGCAACTCCAATGTTTTTCTTCTTCTTCTTCTCCTTTGGTGTCTCTTCAACTTTATCAAGGTCCACCTCATCTTCAAGCATCATCTCATGAGTGAGGAGTGAACCGATAAGTTCTTCAAGAGTTAAGGATGATAGGTCCTTAGACTCGATGATTGCCGTCTTCTTTGATTGCCATGATTTTGGGAGGGAGTAGACTAACTTCCTCACAAGCTTTTCATTTGAGATGATTTCTCCATATGATTTGAGACCATTGACAATCGTTGAAAATCTATCCGTCATAGCTTTGATGTCTTCATTTGGTTTCATCCTGAAATTTTCATAGCTATGCGTTAGAATACTAATTTTTGATTTCTTTACCTCATCGGTACCTTCATGTGTGACTTGAAGCTTGTCCCATATTTCTTTGGCGGTTGTACACGATGAAACTCTTCCGTATTCATCTGGTCCAAGAGCACAAAAGATAATATGGATGGCTTTGGAGTTGAGCTGGAACATTTTTGTATCTCCTTCACTCCACAACCTTGGATGAGTGATAGGCTTAATGTATCCTTCTTCTACGGCATTCCATGCTCCCATGTCACTTGCTTGAATGAAGTACATCATTCTATTCTTCCAATAGGCGTAGTTAGCTCCATTGAAGAAAGGAGGCTTGTTGACGGGCATCGAATCGAGACCGGAGTCGAAGTTTGAAGCGGAGGCCATTGATGACTTTAATAATCGATATAACTCTTCCCGAATCGACTCAAGAGGCGATAAAACCTTCAAATGAGTTAGGCTCTGATGCCAATTGTTGAGTTAATCGAATGACGAAATTGGCCAAGAGGGGGGTAAATTGGCAATAAAAAATTTGTGGAAGCTTTTGCAGAAAATTGAAAGTAATTGCACAGCGATTTACAGTGGTTCGACTTTCTCAAACAAAGTCTACGTCCACTACCTTAGCTATCCACACTAAGGATTTTCCAACAAATTCACTAATTTGTTCTTTCTTTTGAGGCCAAAGAGATAACCTTACAATTCCCTCAAGAGTATACCCCAACTCTTGAGAACACTCTTTTCTCAAAGAGAAGATTACAAATTTGCAAACTTACAAGAAAACCTCACAAGGTAAGATGTTTGCA
The DNA here is from genome assembly GCF_006381635.1 of Hibiscus syriacus. Taxonomy (NCBI): domain Eukaryota; kingdom Viridiplantae; phylum Streptophyta; class Magnoliopsida; order Malvales; family Malvaceae; genus Hibiscus; species Hibiscus syriacus. The sequence continues at coordinate 2,475,325 of NW_024061947.1, read as the reverse complement.
CAATTCTAGAACAAAGAAAAGAACACTCAAAGATGAATACAATTGAGCACAAAAAGTGTTCTTGAAAGCAAAATGAATATTGAATGAAAATAGGCTTGAAATGCTCAAACTTGAGGTTTGATGCTTTCTCTTTGATTCTCTCTTGATTCTAGTTGCTTGATGTTTCTTGTTATTGATCAATGGCTTCTAAGCTTGCTTAAATACACCTTGGATCACTTCTGAACGTTGGGGATGATTAGAGAAGATATTATAGCCATTTTAGTGTGAAAACATTTAATAAAACAGCTTGGAGCGTGGGGGGAATCGGTTCCCCCTTGAAGGGAATCGGTTCCTAAGTGTAAAATTCAAATATTTCGACCGTTGTACAAGGGGGGAATCGGTACCCCCTTGGGGGGGGATCGGTTCCCTCCGAGCATACTGGAATTCTCAGAACAAAACTGTTTAGGGGGAATCGGTTCCTCCTATGGGGGAATCGGTTCCCTCCGAGCATTCTGGAAATCTCGGAGCCAAACCATTCAGGGGGGAATCGGTTCCTCCTATGGGGGGGAATCGGTTCCCTATGAGCAATCTGGAATTTTTGGCTTTGAATTGGTTCGAAATACTTTGTAAAATTATTTTGAAATTGTTTTATGATTAAAACTTAATTTTACACTTAAGTAAGGATTAAAAATGATTTTTGAAATATTTGGAGTAATGTTTTGATATTCGAATAGTTATATCGAATATACTTAAAAAATCATTTGGAAAATCATAAAATCCATTTAACTTAATTTGTTATATCGAAATATCAAAATGTTTCAACAGAGAAGATCGAGTTATTACCCCCTTTTGATGGATCACCTATAATTTCACCATCCTTGACATAGTTGTACTCTATTGGATAAGATACTTCCCTTTCTTCAATGGTTGGATTCTCAAGAGGATCATGAGTTTCCTCATTTTTCGTTTCTTCCTTTGATGATGGTTCTCCAACGTCATGTCTAACGTCATTTGTATTTATAACACCTACATCATCATTCACACAAGAATCCTTCCTCGGAAGGGGATTATCATCGAAAACAACATGTATAGACTCTTCTACATATAAAGTTCTTTTATTAAATACACGATAGGCTTTAGAATTTAAGGAATAACCCAGAAAAATTCCTTCATCACTTTTAGCATCAAATTTGCCATGGTTTTCTTTACCGTTGTTTAAAACAAAACATTTACATCCAAAAGGATGAAAATAACTAATGTTAGGCTTTTTATTTTTGAAAATTTCATATGGAGTTTTCTTTAAAATTGGCCTAATCATTACTCGATTTACAACATAACAAGCGGTATTTGTGGCTTTCGCCCAAAAATATTTTGGCAAATTATTTTCACAAAGCATGGTTCTAGCCATTTCTTCTAAAGTTCGATTTTTCCTCTCAACAACTCTATTTTGTTGAGGGGTTCTAGGTGCTGAAAAATTATGGCTAATACCGTTAGAGTTACAAAATTCAGTAAATCCAAGATTTTCAAATTCAGTTCCATGATCACTCCTAACACTAGTTATAGAGTAACCTTTTTCATTTTGGATTACTTTTGAAAATGTGATGAATTGTTCTAATGCTTCATCTTTAGTATTTAAAAATAGAACCCAAGTATATCTAGAATAGTCATCTACCAAGACAAATGCATATTGTTTTCCACCCAAGCTAGTAGTTCTAGTTGGCCCTAAAAGATCTAAATGGATCAATTGTAAAACTCTACTAGTTGATACATCATTAATGGATTTAAAAGAAACTCGCTTTTGTTTTCCTTTAGCACAAGCATCACATATTTTATCATTATCAAATTTAAGCTTAGGCAACCCTCTTACTAGGTCTCCTTGAATTAACCGTTGCAAAACACTCATACTAGCATGTCCTAGTCTCCTATGCCATAACCAACTATCATGTTCATCCTTAGCAACTAGGCATAAATTAGTCATATCAAAAGAATCTAAATGCACCATGTATATGTTTCCTATTCTATGACCAACAAGCATAATCCGATTAGATGCAATGTCAATAACTTTACAACCATTAATTTCAAATAAGACATTGAATCCTTTATCGCATAATTGACTAATACTCAATAGATTATGCTTTAATCCATTCACATATAAAACATTTTTAATTTGTATGGAAGAGGTATTACCTATTGTACCAATACCTTCAATGTGACCTTTTGAATTGTCTCCAAAAGTCACTTCTCCTCCATTTTTGGCGTTAAGCTCAATGAACCGGCTTTTGTCTCCGGTCATGTGTCTTGAGCATCCACTATCAAGGTACCATGAATTTGAATTTGTTTCCCGTGCCTTGTAGCAATGCTCATTTCCCTACAAACATAGATTAATTTTTGATTTTTGGTACCCAAATTTTTTTGGGTTCATATTCATTAGTTTCCAAAATCCTAGTCCCCTTAGGTATCCATTTGTGTAGGATATTTTTATCTTTAGTAGTAATGAGTTCTTTAGGAACCCACATACTTCTAACGATTTTTCCATTAGAGGTTCTTTGGGGACCTTTATGATTGTAGTTTCTAAAACTTTTTCTAACAAAGTTGGATTTTGAATTTCCACATTTTTCAAAATATTTTGTTCCAACTTTATCAAAAGAAGTTTTAAGATCATCAATTTTCTTTTGATGATCATCATTGATCTTTGAAAGTAAATTTTGCAAATCTAAATTTTTCTTTTCAAACTCTTCTAGTTTGATTTGCAAATCTTTGATTTTACTTTCAAGATCATTGTTGGTTTTGGATATGAGTTTGTTTTCATTTTTCAATTTTGAAACATCATTTTTATATTTTAAAAATAATTTCTCATAATCCAAAGCCAACCCATTATATTCCTCTAATAACTCATCATAGGATAAATCATCAAAATCGGATAAGTTAGAGGTTACCTTAGAATCTTCCCCAAATGCCATCAAGCACAAGTTAGCTACTTCTTGTTCCTCTTCATCGGAACCTTCTTCATCGCTCCATGTAGCCACATGAGCCTTGTGCTTATTCTTTGATTGACCCTTTTTCTTCAATTGTAGGCAATCATATTTGACATGCCCTGGCTTTTTGCATTCCTAGCAAATGATTGGGTCCTTCTCTTTTGGTTCATTTTTGAGGCCTTCATTTCGTTTGAATTTTCTTCCTCGATAAGGTCTCATCATTTTTCTAAACCGTTTGGCAAATAATGCCATTTCCTCGTCATCGTTATTCGAATCACTCTCATCTTTTGTGGATTTGAGAGCAACTCCAATGTTTTTCTTCTTCTCCTTCTCCTTTGGTGTCTCGTTAATCTTTTCGAGGTCCACCTCATCTTCGAGCATCATTTCATGAGTGAGGAGTGACCCAATTAGCTCTTCAAGAGTTAAGGACGTTAAGTCCTTAGACTCGATGATTGCCGTCTTCTTTGATTGCCACGATTTTGGGAGGGAGTAGACTAACTTCCTCACAATCTTTTCATTTGAAATGATCTCTCCATATGATTTGAGACCATTGACAATCGTTGAAAATCTATCCGTCATAGCTTTGATATCTTCATTTGGTTTCATCCTGAAATTTTCATAGCTATGCGTTAGAATACTAATTTTAGATTTCTTTACCTCATCGGTACCTTCATGAGTGACTTGAAGTTTGTCCCATATTTCTTTGGTGGTTGTACATGATGAAACTCTTCCGTATTCATCTGGTCAAAGAGCACAAAAATGATATGGATGGCTTTGGAGTTGAGCTGGAACATTCTTGTCTCTCCTTCACTCCACAACCTTGGATGAGTGAGAGGTTTGATGTATCCTTCTTCTACAGCATTCCATGCTCCCATGTCACTTGCTTGAATGAATTACATCATTCTATTCTTCTAATAGGCATAGTTAGCTCTGTTGAAGAAAGAAGTCTTGTTGACGGGCATCGAGTTGAGACCGGAGTCGAAGTTTGAAGCGGAGGCCATTGATGACTTTGATTATCGATATAACTCTTCCCGAATCGACTCAAGAGGTGATTAAACCTTCAAATGAGTTAGGCTCTGATGCCAATTGTTGAGTTAATCGATTGACTGAATCGGCCAAGAGGGGGTGAATTGGCAATAAAAATTTTTGTGGAAGCTTTTGCAGAAAATTGAAAGAAATTGCACAGCGATTTAGAGTGGTTCGACTTTATCAACCAAAGTCTACGTCCACTACCTTAGCTATCCACACTAAGGATTTTCCAACAAATTTACTAATTTGTTCTTTCTTTTGAGGCCAAAGAGATAACCTTACAACTCCCTCAAGAATATACCCCAATTCTTGAGAACACTCTTTTCTCAAAGAGAAATACAAATTTGCAAACTTACATGAAAAACCTCACAAGGAAAATATGTTTGCACAATTCTAGAACAAAGAAAGAACACTCAAGAATAAATACAATTGAGCATAATAAGTGTTCTTGAAAGCAAAATGAATATTGAATGAAAAATAGGCTTGAAATGCTCAAACTTGAGGTTTGATGCTTTCTCTTTGATTCTCTCTTGATTCTAATTGCTTGATGTTTCTTGTTGTTGATCAATGGCTTCTAAGCTTGCTTAAATACACCTTGAATCACTTCTGAAGGTTGGGGATGATTAGAGAAAATAATATAGCCGTTTTAGTGTGAAAACAATTAATAAAACAGTTTGGAGCGTGGGAGGAATCGGTACCCCCTATGGGGAATCGGTTCCCTAAGTGTAAAATTCAAATATTTCAACCGTTATACAAGGGGGAATCGGTACCCCTTGGGGGGGAATCGGTTCCCTCCGAGGATATTGGAATTCTCGGAGCCAAACCATTCAGGGGGAATCGGTACCCCCTTAGGGGGAATCGGTTCCCTCTGAGCAATCTTGAATTTTTGGCTTTGAAATGGTTCGAAATACTTTGTAAAATTGTTTTGAAATTGTTTTAAGATTAAAACTTAATTTTACACTTTGAGTAAGGATTAAAAATGATCTTTGAAAGATTTGGAGTAATGTTTTGATATTCGAATAATTCTATCGAATATACTTAGAAAATCATTTGGAAAATCTTAAAATTCATTTAACTTAATTTGTTATATCGAAATATCAAAATGTTTTCAACACCCTCTAATCTGCTTCATCATACACTTCACCCAATCTTTCTTCTTCCTTTTCTTTATACCTTTACTATACTACATTTCCATCCACTTTCATCTTCTTTGAACTCTTACATCTTCTTTTCACTTTACAATCCCACAGAAACCCATGGCCATGAAAGTTAAAGTCATGACTCAACCAAGTCTTCTAAAGAACTCGATCATCAATTCTGGTGATTCGCAATACCAATCGTCGAAGAACGATATCACAACATTCAAACGAAAATCTTCCACCATTAAATAAGTTGTATATAGGAGTGCACCAAGCGATGAGATTGATGACATAAGTATTTCGAGCGCACCACCAACAACACCCTGTTAACCATAATTAGCCAATAAGCGAATCAAATAAATTGCTCGAAGAACACTCATCAGTAAAGGTAACGACCTTTCTCATTAACCCATTCATTTTGCATGCATCGAAGATAATGCTCCTCTCGAGTTTGGGGGTTGATTGTTTGTTTTGTCATATTGCATTTGTTATGTCCTGATTTTTCGTTTTGCATTGTTTGTGTTATCCAGTCAAGCTTTCCATGACATTTACTTTTCATGACATTTAGACAGATAAACAATTGTCGGAGCCTTTGTACTTATCTATGATGCTGAGAATCTTAGGACTTAAAGATAATTTGTGATTGCCTTAATGATTCTTGTGATGCTATAATTGTTTACCCCCCAAACTCAAGAGGAGCATTGTGGATACCCAACTTGACCTGAAAAAAATTTCAAGTTAAAATCGAATGTCGTGTTTTGTTGACTTGTAGGTATTTTGGCGAATACTTAATTTTTCTACATGTTTTTTTAAGGTCTATGTGAATTACTAGAGGTTCCCAGCTGGCTCTAGCCGAATAAATTGCCACAGTAAATTTTTAGCTCTAGAACACTCCGCTGCTAAAGCAGGTTCGGTACACTTAGTGAATACTATGTATGAAAGATATTCGTGAATAGTATGAGTGAATGAAAGTCTTCACAGGACGACTCTACCTAAAAGGCTAGGGGTTCATTGTTGACATCATCTTACTACTCAAGTACTTGCAGGTAATTGTGATAAGCTGAAGCTTTAGTTAAGCTAAATAGTAATTGTTGTGACATATTTTTCCTTAATTTCATGATTATGTTCTTCTCTGCAAATATCCATGGTGGTGAACCTTCTCGACTAAGAGCACACACTAATACGAGCATCATAGGTTGAATTGAGTTAATTTCTTTCTATATTGGGGTTTTTGAATGTGATTGGCAGAAAATTAATAAGGTTTTGAGGTAGCAGGTGCAAAACAAGTGTAAGGGTGATGTTGTCTAATTGTTATCAGGAAATGGATGTCATGTATTGCTTGAGGAAAAATAATAGTTTGAGTTTGGGGTGTGTTAAATGTATAAAAGTATTATATTTTCTACCATTTTACTCATAATTATTCTTAGACTTAGGCCCATTTTAGTTGCATTATTAGTCATTCATGCATGATTTCATAGTTTCCTTCACTGTTAAGTTGATATTATATTTTGGTTGATTTTTTGTGGAAAAAGACAATGCTAGTGTATGTTAATTTTTGCAGGTTAGGGATTTCCTTGGCAAGAAGGAATTACTGTGGCATTAGAAGCTGATTTCTAATAAGAACGGCAAACAAAGAAAGAATCCTAGAAATCCAGAAATCCACGCAGAATTTAAGGTGATCAAGGAGTTTGATTTGTAAGGAGTTTGAGGATAAAGATAAAAGATATTTATTACCTCTTTTATTCCAACTAAAACTCATCCTCATCAACAACCAATTTGACCTAATCATCTCCTATAAATATCAATCAAATCGCAATCTATCAAGGTGGCCGAATGGCTGAGCGCACTCATTCTTCCTTGTTTTCTTTTCAATTCACGTTTGGGAATTTTTATCTTGTATTTATTTTGCACCCAACCATGAACTAAACTAAATTATCTTGGGTTATTGAGTTTTTATGGTTGTGAAAATGTTTGGATTTGTTTAAGTTCATTGATTGCGGTTTAAATTCAAAGTTTGTTCATTCTTGGGTCTTAATCTATTTTCGAGTGAATTGGGAGAGGATCTTGAGAATTATGCATTTATCTAATGTCAAGAGAGTTAGATTCAAGAAACAAATGAGCATGATCTTCATTCTATCGAACGTTGGTGAAGATTAATCCATCTTAGGGATAAGATTCGAATTTCAATGGCTAAAAGATGTGCAAAATTGGTTGTTGTTCACCCATGGTTAACATAAGGATGTATCACTAAGGCTTGCACAATTAACTAGTCCTTTGGGTTAGGGATAACAAGAAGGCATTGAAGAATGTTTCGCCGAGCTTTGAAGGGAGGAACCCAGTTGCTACGACAATTGAATTATTCTTAATTGTCACGGCAATCGAGTTACATCGACAATCAATTGCTCAAAATATTCATACAGTCATCACACCAGAACTCACTATAACCCGACCTGCTCTCTTATTCTATCACAATCTTCTTTTATTTACTTGCATCTTTATTTTACTTGTTAATTCAAACTTCTACTATCACCAATTTATTCTTTTTATAGTGCAATGAGTTAGGACACAGAGTTACACCAATCCCTGTGGAGACGATATTTATTCTATACTATAACTTGGGTCGTGTATACTTGCAACAATTGCGAAGCACACAAATCATGCAACATTCGGGTCACAAAATTACCCTGAATCGAGTACATGTGGACCCGTCGACCCGATTCCCCTTTTCATTTTATTACTATTTTTATTTTAAATTAAAATTTTCATTTCTAATTTCAAAATTATTTTACCATAACATTCTAAATCTCTATGTTTTTCAAATTATTTAACCTTAATATTTAAATTATTTTTAAAGTATATTTTAATCTTAAATTATTTTAAATTTAGTTGTAATTTTATAATTTTATTTTATATTTTTATACTTTTAAATTTTATTTTTAGATTATATAATTTGAATTTATAAATTTTATATTTATGATATGTATTATAAGCCTTTTAAGTTTTAAATTTTATGTTTCTTCAATGTGGATTTTTCTAGAAAATTAATATAAATTTAAAAATAAAATAAAATATTAACTGGGTACACGTGACACAAAAATGTGGGTACCCGAATTTTATGGGTACCTGACTTACGGGTATTTGCCTTTTACGGATCAGATCATGGGCCAAATTTTTGTGACCTGAATGTGGGTACTTGGATTTGAACACCCCTACCACTAACTATTAAAAATTGAGTTATTTGAGTTGTATTTAAAATTTGATTTTAACTTGAAATTTTTTCAGATCAAGTCGAGTTTATGAAATTATAACTCAAAGTCAATTGCCAAGTTGAAAAAAATCAATTTTTCGAGTTGAATTTTGTTCACCCCTGAATTTAAGTGTTTCTAAGTTACTGAAAACTAGAAATACTAACAATTGCACTATATATAGAAGTCACTAATTTTATTTAAAAGTATTTAAAATTATAGTGAAGGTTTGTAACTATAAATGTAAACTAAATATATAATTAGAATATTCTCGTATAATCATTTATAAAATAAAATAGTCACTTAATTAAGATTTCATATAAGAAAAAGATTAAAAGTTCATCCAAAAAATTCAAATAAAAGATAGATGATAACAGACCTGACTGCATCGGCAATTAATCACTATAAGAGATCAAACTACTCAAAGACAATTGACTTGCAAATCAGAGTCAAAAGTCGTGAAAAAACTATCTCCGAATGAAAACCTTGTATCTAAATCTAATATGATGATCAAAAGCAAAAAAGATCAATATGATAATAAGTAAACACCATATTAATTAGTCGAGACGATGTCAAATATAACCTTAAAAATTTTAAACAAAAAGAACGGTTAAACAATCAATAAAAGACCGAAAATATACCAAACGATAAATGCAAGCACAAAATAAAGATTAAATTATTAATAATTAAAAAATAAAAAACAAAAATACTATATAATAATAAAGTAAAAAAATATAACAAAGCATTGACGATGGATTACTAACTCCAAAACTAATATCCAAATTCCTAATAAAATTGAAAAAGTGGCAAGCGTGGCTAGAGATTATTGTGTAACCGAATATACTTTTTAAAGATATGGTTAGATATGTGTATATTTCCATGGATATTGGTATGTACAAAGGTTATGGATACTAATTCTAGTCTTGGCTGAAGAAAAACAATCAGACATCTACAACAAAATCATGTATGTTTTATGACTATGGAGCACACGACAATTTCTGGGTCAGTTAATTTACATTGAACACCCATCAGTTAGGGAAGAAGACGATGACTCCACGTGTTGATATATAGTACACGTGGCCATAAACTGAAGATTAACTAAGCCGAAGGAGGGAAGTTGATGATCATTGAAAGGAATCTGGGTCAACAATAATTGGCTCAAACAAAACTATTCCACAGGGCGGTGTCTCAGCCATTGAGAGACAAAAGTGTTCTTTTTTGTGAGAAAAGAGTAATGAGAAAGGAATAGTTTTGATCTGATACAAAGAAAAGGGCTGCTCTTCCTCTATTTCAACTGTGGAAAATTTTTACAAACTTGATGGTTCGTGCCTTCGTAGCTTAATTCTTTAGTTAAAAAATATTATCTTTTGTTTCGTAAATGAATCAAGTTTGGATAAATAAATTTATATTCGTATTTAGCATAAATTACTTGTTTAGTATAATAAGTTATCAGTTTTGATATATTTTAGTACCTAAACTTTTAATTTTTTCAAAATCATACCTAAAGTTTAATTTTTGTTTTATTTTAATACCAATTTTCAAAATTTAAAGTTAAGTTTAAAATTGAAAGTTTAGGTACTAAAACGAGCCAAAATTGATAGTTTAATACCTAAACACGTTAAGTTTTTAATAGTGGGGTACTAAAATGAAACAAAAACTAAACATTAGATATGATTTTGAAAAAATTAAAAGTTTAGTTACTAAAATGGATCAAAACTAATAGTTTAGGTACTAAATATGCAGTTTACTCTAGTATTTGTTTGTTTATTTTTGAAGGTATTTATGTTCGATTTGTATTTTCTTAGTATCGTGTTATTTATTTTTGAATGTATTTATATTCATTCGTTTAACGTTCATAAGCATCTTCGTTTAACATTCACAAACATATTTATTTAGCGTTCATGCCACTTTTATGCCTTTAGGTATAATTACATCATAGTCCTTAAGTTTCACAGCTTGAACTCCAAATTTAATCTTATGTTTAATTTAATATCTTTCTTCACTAATTTAAAAAAAAAAAAAAGAATTGGATAAGTGATCTTATAAATGAAATGATTAGATAAACAAACTTATAAACAATTTTATTCGTGAAAATAAACGAACTGAACACACCTAAAATTATGTTGATATTCCTTGAGGTCCCGAGTTTGAGCACTACGAATGACAATGGCATGAGTGTTCAATGTCATATGATTGAAAATTATCTTTGAACATATACTGCCTTGTACTCATCTTATATTAATAAAAAACCATAATAAACAAACACGAACTAAACGATCTTGATGGTAAATAAATTTTTGTCATTCCTTGAGGTCCTAAGTTCGAGCATCAGGAATGTCAGTGATACAAAAATTGTTGAAATCTATGAACATATATTACCTTATACTTATCTCGGATTAATAAAAAAAAACTTAATAAACAAACATAAATGAAATAACCAAAGAGAGTGAAAACGAAATGTTGATGGAAAACAAGAGAATCGTGGAGAATAAACAATGGGAAAAAAACAAAAAGAACATCTATTTCAACTGTTCATTCCACCATTTCCCACTGATGATAGAAGCAATGTAGTTTTCATGAAAGTTGCACAAAGCATGCCAGAGCTTCATAGTCTTCTTGTTTCGTTTGGGAAAAAAGAAGGCAATAAGACAAGAGAATCTGAATTTTAAACATTTGCTTTTTTTTTTAAAATACAATTCGTCTCAGATTCAGTGTGTCAACGTAGATGCTTTTATGCATTTAAAAATGGGGAGCCCTGGTTTTAAAAATGAGGTTAATTTGCCATCATTTGCAGCATTGGTTAAGTCAACAGTGATTTGTCTCGTAGAGCTAGGCTGCTTTCATTTGCCTTACTTTACTTGTAAAATTTCCAAAGTGGGTTTGATTTGTGCTCCCATCATTCTTGAGGAATTACGCCCATAATTCACTTTACCAAAGCATGCGTGTTGACAGCATCACCACTAAGCAAAACCAAAACCATTTTCTTCATTCCAAGTGGGGCGTCTCCGTCTCCAAACAAAACTTCACCAATCACTTATTACACTTCTTCAACTAAAATCCCATTACCTCAAAATGGATCTTGGAGATGGTAGCTAGCGTCATTGGCTGTTGGGAGTTGCTGCAAAATAAGCATGAAGAAAACGGTGTGTGTTAAAGAACAAAGGTTGCTTTCATCCTTTTACCGACCACAAGATAATAGAGAGATTGAACACGCTTATTGATGATGAAACCGCTGCAAATATAATATTCAACGTTGCCTATGATTAGTCAACGACAGAGATCACTTTTGGTTTCAGATGGTCCCAACAGTATCCAAACTGATCTTGTGCTGTAAAAAATTGGGGTTCGGTCACAACCCACTTACTGTCCAAATGCAGAGAACTCCAATTTTCTTTTGTTAAGGTCTTGTTAACCCCATTACACTTAAAGAGTCGATTCATTATAAAAATTATTAGACACCAGAGTTTTTTTTTTTAAATAATATTGAGTGATTATAAAATAATATCAGTTCAGCATGAATCAAATTATTTCAGTGGTTAAAAGAATCGTGATTGTTCCTATAAGTCACGGGTTTGAGCATCAACGAGGGTGATTGAGCGTTCATTGTCAAATAGTTAAAAATATTTATAACGAACACTAGTTTGTAATCACCTTAACTTAATAAAAAAATAACATTTCCTTTTATTACTAAGACCACTTTACACTAAAGTTTAATTGAGAATCAATATGAATTTTAGTACTATAATTTTATTGTGTCAAAATTATTTTGTGATATTATGTTTTTGGTACAATTCTTCCATCCATTAATTTCTTCTCTACTAAAACAGTTTTAAGACAATTCTCTCACAAAATAAGTCATCCGATAATTTTTTTTTTTACAAGAACTTTGATAATTTGAGAGATTTATCAAAATTAAATTTATTGATTGACATATACATTTACACACTGTTATCCTATAAATAACAATCATGATTTTAGGTCTGATATCAACTCATATAAAGAAACAATATATAAATCTATACGATAAACAAAAGAGATGATCATTTCTTCATTCTCTTTCTCTAATAATTCATTTTTTAATATCATTGGTCAATCATCGTACAATTATTAATTATAACTCTCCATTTAAATTAAAAGAGATGTATCGTAAACCGTATTAATTGTTCCATTAACAGGTGAGTAATATGTTAATTTAGTAAATGAATATTTATCATAAATATATGGTTAAGATGAACTCATTGAACCAAGCTTGGGATTGAGATTTTACCTTTATCCTACCTTACCAATCGAGTCTGCTCCACTTAACCGAAAAGAAATAGTATTTTTTTAGTAATTTTTTTTGAAGTTATGAAAAAGGGGATGATTGAGTATTGACTTTCAAAGTAGAGCTTACTCACCAGCAAAATCAACAAATGGGGTCCAATGACATTTGGAGTAGTAATAATTTATATACAAGGCCATTGCCATAACCAATTCTATATATACAACCATTCCTCCACTCACCAACTCAAACTTAAATTGAACTTTTGTATTCTAAAACAAAGCCATGGGGAATTGCTTAATTCGTGAAGAGAAGGTGATCAGAGTCATGAAAACCGATGGGAAAATCCTAGAATATCAACCACCCATCAAAGTACACCAAGTTTTATCGGATTTCTCCGCTCATGCACTGTCGGATTCTTTCGCCGGTTTCCACCACCTTCGGCCCAATGCAAAGCTGCTTCCCGGACTGTTGTATTACCTCATCTTTCTTCCATCACCGACCCAAAAGAGCAAGAAAAAGACGGTGAGGTTTTCTAATGTTCCGGACGTGAACGATGAACAAGGAAGAGGCCATGGCATTGTACGGATTAAGTTGATGATCAGTAAGAAAGAATTACAAGACTTGGTTCAAAAGGGAGTTTCAGTTCATGATTTGGCTTCTCAGATGCATAAAAGTAAACAAAGCACGAATGGTGATGATATATTTGATGGTGATAACTGCAGAAGAAGGTGGAAGCCTGCATTAGAAAGTATAGCTGAAGTAAACTAGGAAAGTATACATGTATATATATATATATATAACTATATATATATATATATATATATATACATGTATATATATATATATATATTATATACTGCAACTACATAAATGCATGTTTCTTTTATGAAATTTTGCAGATAAAAAAAGAGGCTTGAATCCTCGTCCTTGTTAACATCTTACATCCATTGATTTTGTTAGGTTTTCTCATAATTTAAAGAGAAAATAACCTCAGTGACCAAAAATGCCTTAAAATATACGATTTTAACCAACTTTTTTTTGGATTTGCCAAAATGACCAACTAAATCGCAATGCGATCGATAATTCGCAACGCGATCTCCGGTATCGCAAATCAGTTTCTAGATTCGCAACGCGATTCTGACTATCGTATTTCGATTTTCAGACTATCGCAATGCAAATATGTAAATCGCAATGCGATTATGATTATCGCAACGCGATTCTGACTATCGCAACGCGATGCTGACTATCGCAACGCGATGCTGACTATCGCAATGCGATTTTCAAAGCACCATTATTATCGCAACGCATATTTTTTTTCAAATTCCAAACACGAATATTAATATATCGGAACACTGAACCGTCCACAGTATATCCCGTAATCGCAACTCATAACCTAAAACCCTAAATCACAACTCAGTCCCATCTCCATCTCTCACTCTCTAAGGCGACATCCGTCCCCATGTCCGACGAAATCAGTCCCCATCTCTGGCGAAATCCGTCTATCTCCATCTCTTAGAGCCACCCTCACAATCATTCACGGTCAAAAATGGAAAATCAACCAAATCAACCACCGAGGGTTAGTTTTTTTAATTTTTTTATTTTGAAATTTTTGTATTATTATTAGGTTTTTCATATTGAAATTGATGATAAGTTTATTGGTAATTTCAATAATAGATTAACCATTTCATTTAAATTGCTTATTAAATTCATTCGATTGCTGCAATACTGCTAATCTGTTTAGTCTTTAAACCCTGTGAATTTAGTATTTGTCTTTGTTTTGTCTTTTGGTTGAAGTAATGCAATCCATTCAAGTTTCAATTTTAGTATTTGAAACCGAGAATCGCAACGCGAAATGAAAATCGCAACGACAGAATCACAATGCGATTTTAGTTTCGCGTTGCGATTTTCATTTCGCGTTGCGATAGTCAAATTCGCGTTGCGATAGTCATTTTCGTGTTGCGATTTTCATTTTCGTGTTGCGATTTTAAGTTTCAGAAACTATTCTTCTTCTGCAAATTGAAACTTGAATGAATTGCATTACTTCAACAAAAAAACAAAGACAAATACTAAATTCACAGTGTTGCAAATTTAAGTTTGAAGAATAAACTACTACTCTTTATGTTTATTGTTCTTGGTATATCTTGTAGTTTTTGGTATATCTAACTTGGTATGTTTATTGTTTTTGTAGAACTTTTATTCGGCTCAATTGACCTTAAGAAATAAAGTAAGCCTGGCTAAAAAAATTGCGTCGAAGCTTTCACCTACACAAAGAAAAATATTTGAGGATACTTGCTTCGGGCCATGGCTGAAAGTACAACATCCGGGTGGAGATGCTATATTGACCCATATGTTTCTTCAAACCATGACTAGCGATCTACCAGAGACTATACAACGTCGTGATGAAGAGATATGGTTTGATTTTCCACCGGCGTATACGTGTTTTGGGTGGGAGGAGTTTTGCTTAATCACTGGTCTACGCTTCGGACACGATGATGTAGGTCGGTACACTAGACATATTACCCGCCTATCATGGTTATCCCGGGTTTTCCTGAGCTGTCAATGGAGAAGCCGAATTTACACATGGAAGACTTGACGAGATTATTGAATAAGAAAGATGGTTTTACTCAGATGGATGACGTCGACGTTGTCCGAGTATGCCTTCTAATACTTTTGCATGCCGGCTTTTTAGGCAGAGAGGCCAGACAACCTATTCCTAATGATCTAATTAAATTGGTAAAGGACCTAAATGCATGGAACCTGTTTCCGTGGGGTTCGTATCTATGGAAAGCTACATGGAATAAGTTGTCGTCTGCCTTTGATGATCGAAAAAGTTTGCGTGGCGATGGTTCCAAATACACTTTGTTAGGCTTTATTTGGGCCTTTAAGGTAAGAATTTTTATATAATGTTTCCAAAATTATAATTAATTATTTAACAATTACTAATGTTTGTTATTATATTGTTTGTAGATTTGGATATTTGAGGCCTTTCCTGCCATGTAGACATATGCATTAAAAACTTCTAATGATATTCCTAGGGTTATTTCCTAGAAGAGGAAACAGACCTTGCAGCAATGGGAATATTTACTACCGTATACGACAATAAATAATGTAAGTTAACACAAATACTACCATATGTTTATAAACAAGTTATTACTAGTACACGTTTAACTTTGTTTGAGCTTTTATATTGTTAGGAGGCCAACACTCCATTCCAGAGGCTGACACCCACGGAAGCTGAGCTTGCCACTGATTGGTGGAAAGCTAGTAAGCATTTTTTTGATGGCACGGATGATGAGCATCCCCCACTTCGAGAGCCATCACCTCACCCAGAGCCATCACCTGATCGACCCGACTATACACCTCCACAACGAGAGCCATCACCTATTCTGTCACATCATCGAGCCTCTTCTCCACCATCACCTCATGATAGGCGACCGACAAAGATGCCACGATGTTTATCTCTCTGTTCTCCACCTCCACGGGATGAGTTAAGGGGGTTACGTGATGAGGTCAATGCCTTGCGTGAGGAGGTCGGTACTTTACGCGATGACAATGATGCATGGTGTATTGAGGTAGTCACTCTACGTGGTGAGGTAGCCGCTCTACGTGAGATGGTAGCATCGTTGTAGAATGAGGTTCATACTCTACGCAACGAGGTAAGTTTAATATTTTTCATATTTAACTTGATGATAAATTTACTCGTAATTTCACTTAGATTAACCATTTCACTTAGATTGCTTAGTAAATTCATTCGGTTGCTGCCAATACTGCTAAACTGTTTATTCTTTAACCCTGTGAAGTTAGTATTTGTTTTTGGTTGTCTTTTGGTTGAAGTAATGCAATCCATTCAAGTTTCAATTTGTAGAAGAAGAATAGTTTACTTTCGCAACGCGAAAATAACTATCGCAACGAAAGAATCGCAATGCGAAATGAAAATCGCATTGTGATTCTCTCGTTGCGATAGTCAAATTTGCGTTGTGACAGTCATTTTCGCGTTGCGATAGTCATTCGTGTTGCGATTTTAAGTTTCAGATTCTATTCTTGTTCTGCAAATTTAAACTTGAATGAATTGCATTACTTCAACCAAAAGACAAAGGCAAATACTAACTTCACAGTGTTGAAAATTTAAGTTTCAAGAATAAACTACTACTCTTTATGTTGTCATTGAACCTCCACTAAAAATATATGTTGTCCTTTTAAATGTTTATAAAAGTGATTACTTCTGGAATGTTATCTGATGCATTTTGTGAACAATGATAGAATAATGACTTGGGTGAATACTGTGCAAGTTTGAAATATATTTGTCTTTGTTTTCACTGTTTAATATCATGTCTGTTTATTTACTGATTTATGTATTAATTTATTTTTAGCGGCCCGCTAAGGTGGATGCTCTACGTTGGGTTTTTCTTGCAAGACGGAGTTCACGCATCAGACGGCGTGCATGTGCCATTACGTCTCCGTTCACTCCAATAGTGCGAAGAATCCGTAAGAAAAAGCCCGACTCACCTGTCATCGTTCAAGAGGCCTCCTCTATCGTTCAAGAGGCCACTATCATCCCTCAAGAGTCCCCTCCCACCATTCAGGAGGCTACTGTCATCGTTGAAGAGGTCTCTCCCAACATTCTAGAGCCCGATTCACACGTCGTAATATATCGAATTATTGAGAAACCCCCTCACGTGCCGGACATGATGGATGACTGTTGGCTTTCGTATAAGTTACCGACCAGTACCATTCCGGAAGATGAAGTGGAGAGGAAACAACTATCAAAAACAATTCTGGATAATACCCTTTAGGCTAAGACCTCAGTTGATTTTTATCTACATGAGCGGAGCCAAGGGTTTTACGCTGACATATACAAACTCAACGATGATATGCATTTGTTGATTGAACGGTCTTGGTGGGGTGTGTTATTAAGGGTTGAAGACAATGGCTATTTCGATGGGGGGGTAAGTCTTATATTTCTTCTTATATTTCATTTTGATTAATTTTTTTTATATTTATGTAATTCACTAATATATGTCTTTTTTTGTAAAACAGCGTATTGATGCATGGGTGTCACTTCTTCTAATAGTAAGGAAATTGAAGAAAAATAAAAAAAATACGCGATATACAATTATGCCGACGTCTTGTCACGTAGTTCTCTTGAAGAATCAACGACAGGAATCATATGTGTTGACTAATGGACAAGCTAAACTTTATCCTGTATGGTGGGAGGTCGATAAGGTTAGTATTTATTTGTTTAAATATTTTAAAGGTGTTCATAAATAAGTGCGCAATTTGAATTATTACATTTCGATGCAGGTGTTTATCCCTGTTTTGAAACGCACTCATTGGCTTCTCGTCGAGCTTCATCTCCCATCCCTAAAGACAATAGTATATGACAGCATGATAAATTACATATCATTGTCTGATTTGAGAGATATTATTAAGGGATGAAGCTCTCATTTGGCTAAATTCTTGGATGCGATTAATTATTGGACTTATTCTGGAAACAAGAAGCCAAAAAAGTTCAATGTTACAGTTATCAGAGACGAGACCGCGCCACAACAAACGCCGGAAGCCAGAGAGGATTGCGGTCCTCTCGTATGCATGTGCTTGGAGCGTTTGACGACAGGAAGTGCACAGTTTCTACCTCCCACCGATATAGATAGAGGTGCAGTAGGCTTGTGGTTTCGACATTTTATGGCTAGAACAATATATGCGAGACGCTGCCTACCTGCATCTGCGTTATGAAAGTGTCCATAAACAATTTGTAAGTCAAATGCAAGTGTTGTTAAGTACCTAGAATTCAATAATAATTTGCTGTTTGTTGGTTTTAGATGTGTAGAAAGTGTTATTTGAGCAAATGTTTGGTTTCTGCAGGTTAATCCTGAAGTGAACTGCGTGAAATTGATGTATGGGTGCATAAACAACTGTCTGGGGTACACTTTTTTTGATTGTTTAATTGATTCTTAAAAGTCTGATTTGTTTAATTGATGAGGAAAATAGGAATTATTATCATTTTTTGCTTGTTTAATTGATTTATAAAAATTGATTTGTAAAAGTTGATTTGTTTAATATTGATGTGTAAATAATTCTTATTTGTTCTTGTTTAATTGATTGAAATGTAAAAGTTGTTTTGTTGATTTCAATCTGCATCATATTGAAGGCAAAAGACCTATTGAAGGTATATTTTCTCAACGCTAAACTCAAAATCGCAATGCGAAAGCCAAAATCGCAACGCGGAAGTCAATTCGCGTTGCGATAGTCTAATACGCTTTGCGATTTTCTCGTTGCGATAGTCAAATACCCGTTGTGATAATCAAATTCGCGTTGTGATAGTCAAATTCGCGTTGCGATTTTCTCGTTACGATAGTCAAATACCCGTTGCGATAATCAAATTCGCGTTGCGATAGTCAAATTCGCGTTGTAATTTTTGCGTTGCGATAGTCATATTCGTGTTGCGATAGTCAAATTCGCGTTGCGATTTTTGAGTTGCGATAATCAAATTCGCGTTGCGATAGTCAAACTCGCGTTGCAATATTCAAATGAATGTGTAATAAGTGATAACAACTAAACATATCATAGCAATGTTCAAACTCAAGTTACTAATACATGCCTAACTGAAAATGTTAAAAGTTTACACATAAAATACACATAATAGTCAAATTCGCGTTGCGATATTCAAATGAATGTGTAATAAGTGATAACAACTGAACAGATCATAGCAATGTTCAAACTCAAGTTACTAATACATGCCTAACTGAAAATGTTAAAAGTTTACACATAATACAACGTTTGCATTTAAAAATCACCTAAGTTAATAGTCCCAAAAGGTGAAGCCGGTTGTGATTGGGATTTTGATTACGATTTTGATTGCCTTTTTCTTGACACCATATGAGCTCTGGATTTTGATAAAGATCCATATTTTGGTAGAGGAAAAGATGATTGTGATGGCACTGGTGATCCACATGTCAACCTTGTATGACCACTTTTCTTGCACCGACTACATGTCGATCTCTTCTTCTCTTCACCCTTAGACGGTATACGATCGTGACTTTTTGGTCGGCCAGGTAGCCTTCTGTCCATGGCTGGTGGCAAAACTATTTGTAAGTCATCTGGTATGTCCCACTCAGAAGGATGTGGAATATGGTAGATAATCTCGGCATAAGTCTGTCGATATACTTCTGTAGTGTAGCAATCCATAGCGTATGCGCTTGAATCATCTTGGTTTAGATGAAGAGCAACTTTTATAACATGCCCACACGGATAACCAAATGTTTGCCATTTCATACAACTACACGTCTTTGCATTTAGATCGACAAGCCTATTTAAGTTATTATCTAGTACTTCAAATAAAGTGTTTGAACATGGTTCAACTCTCCATGGCGTTGACTTCACAACACGTTTCGTTATCTTTTTTTCAGTCCATGGTGTAACACGATGTTCCAATGTTCCTGTAAATTTAAATAAATAATACTTAGTAAAATATATGATAAGTTACGAATTTAAAGAAATAATACCTGCATGGTTTCTTTTCTTGTAGTACCACTGTTGAATAGAGGCTCGAAAAAACTCCATTAACATAGTAATGGGTAATTTCCGGGAATGACGAATTAGAACGTTGATTGATTCTGCACTATTAGACGTCATGAAACCATATCTTGCTCTAAGTTGATGTACTCTTGACCATCTTTCAAACCCGACATCTTCTAGTATTTGAGCACACTGAGGCAAAACACGTCTTAAACAATTTATATGCTTATTAAAATCCACTTCCCGATAAGCTTTTACAGCCTTCCAGTATATCCATTTGTGATTTTTTATACTAGCAGACCTTGATTTTAGATTTCTATATAAATGAACACCACAAAGTCCATGAAAAGCATCTGGGAAACACATGCTAACAACGTTGTCAATTGAGTTTTCCCTATCGGATATGATTGTCAGATTGCTAATAGGACCTATGCAATCCATAAGATGCCCCATAAACCATGTCCATGAATTAGAGGTTTCAGATTTGCCAACCCCGTAAGCTATTGGAAGTATCCCATTGTTAGCATCCATGGCTACTGCTAATAAGTTTACTCCAAGGTATCGACCTTTTAAATGTGCTCCGTTAACTATAATAATTGGGCGCATGCAAGTAATAAACGAACGAATCTACAAAATCATATACAAAAGAAATATAATCATTTAAATGTGAAATGCATGTAACTAACAAAAATGAGTCAACAAAATTATATTGATTTACTAACCGCAGCACCAATGGCGATAAACAGCAACTCAAAGCGTCCATCTCTATATGTTTTGATATGAGTTACTGACCCCGGATTTTTCAGCTTTAAATTGTGACAATAAGCCGGCAGTTGGGCAAACGATGCTTTTGGCGACCCCCTCAACAATTCCAAGGCATAACATTTGGCTCTCCAAGCTTGAGAATATGAGATACTAATCTTGAACCGAGCATTCATGTCAGTCATAATTTCATGTCCCCGATATACCCTGCCATTCAAAAACATTAACTCAGCCATAAAACAACCCAACACCTTTTTGTTTGCCTGTCTATGGTGAGGAAAAACTTGGGTTCTTGAACATGTATGTTTATCAATAAAAGTCCTAACTTGAAACATTTCACAATCTTTTATCCTCTTTGCAATCATATGCCACATACAGTTTTTGTTAATCATACACCTTGTTTCGAAACGATCTTTGCTTGATTTGTTAACTTTTAGTTGATAGCCATCTTCCACACATTTCGTATACAAAGCTATCTTCAAGTCTTCCTTTGTATCAAAACAATCATCTTTCTTGATACGAATAATTTTTGTGTAACAATCAACTGCTATTTTTACCAACTCTTCTTCCGGTATCTGAAGTAATTATGGCATATTCCAGTTATACTCCCGTGGACTTTTCTTCGGGGATTTCTTCTTCTTCTTTTTCTTCTTCAGGGTTATATGAATTACAGAATGGATGTTCAACATGTTCATTCACAGTCGTAACTTCCTCCTCATTATCATCAACAAGATCTTCCTCGGTAGCGGTTGTTTCATCATCAAAATTCGGGTATTGACCAATATCAAAATCATTACACGCAGGGTCTGTTTTTTCTTCTGAAACATCATCAAAATCCGAGTATTGACCAAGATCAAAGTCCGGGTATTGACCAAGATCCAATTTTGAATACCGACTAGTACTCACAATTTTTTCTGTTGGCTCATCATCGTCTAACTGGTTAATACGAAAACCGGAATTTGGTGTTGAAAGTTGATTGGGAGTTGGATTAGGGAAAGGTTGTGGGTTTTGAGATTGTGTTTGGTAATGGAAATGTGGTGAAACAAAATTTGCTTGGTGATGAAATTGTGGTGTAACCATTAAATTTTGAGCACCATAAACTGGGGTTGAAAAACTTAGTTGATTACTACCCGCTACTGACTCAACTTCACTACTTCTAGGTTCAACAACATACAATGTAACATCATCTTGCGAAACACTAATGTAAGCAATGAATCGTTCAACATCTTCATTGTCGGTTAACAAATAAACTTTACCTTTTCTCTGATAAGATAGCCTAAATCCACTTAAGGGCTCTAAATTCAATTTATTTGCAACACGTAACATTAGAGTTTCATAAGTTAACTTTTTTAAATGACAGTTTTAGTTGAAGATTCATGGGTAAAGGCATATATTGTAAAACACCATGAACATTCTCCTATGACCCTATAAAACACAAATCTATCCAAACATGATCAACATTAGATGATTTCATTATTGTAAATTAATTTACTAAACAAACAAGCTGCAAAACTAAAACCTGTTGCCGGATGGGGAAGGATGTCGTTGGATATAGGAACGGATGTCGCTGGAGAGAGTGATAGATGGAGATGGAATGAGTTACGATTTAGGGATTTATGTTATGAGTTGCTTCTGCTGCATAGTTATATACCCAAAACATTTGTGTTGCGAAACTAAAACCTGTTGCGAATTTGAAATTCAGTGTTGCGACAGTCAGAATCGCGTTGCGATAGTCAGAATCTCGTTGCGATAGTCAGAATCGCATTGCGATAGTCAGAATCGCATTGCGATTTACATATTCGCATTGCGATTTACATATTTGCATTGCGAAAGTCGGAAAATCGCAACGCGAATTTGGAAAATCGCAATGCGATAGTCAGAATCGCGTTGCGAATCTGGAAACTGATTTGCGATACTGGAGATCGCGTTGCGAATTATCGATCGCATTGCGATTTAGTTGGTCATTTTGGCAAATCCAAAAAATGTTGGTTAAAATCGTATATTATAAGGCATTTTTTGTCACTGAGGTTATTTTCTCTAATTTAAATGGCATCTAACACTCAGTTAAACAAAGCAAAAATGAATATAGATAACTCCAGCACATATTCTAAGTCAATGAAATGGTAAGAGAAGCTCGTAACCTTGGGTTATTATAATATAACAGTATACAACAAATAAGTCTCAATTCTCAACACTCTTTATGTTGGAATAAATTCTTATTATACATATGTTGATGCATATGTTGTTAATGCTTAAATTATAACCTAATTCTAAATGTATTTTAATTTTCTTTTAAATGGAATTAAATTGTACTTTGAAATAATGATTTTGCCTCTACTATTTAACATATAAATAGTGAGTAATTTCATTCATTTGAGATATTTCTAAGTAATTGTTTGCTTTAGAAACACTCTCTTTTATCTTTTTATAAGTGTTGTTTTGAGTGGAAAGAAGAGCAGTACCACCAAAGTCTACTCCATCTTTCGGGTGCACGAAATTTTGAGAGTTGTGTTAACCTCGTGGGTTATTCATCCATTATAGTGATTACACACATCAGAACGAATTCACTTCTAAGGTAATGGTTAATACCACAAAACAGTTGATCAGTTCTTTGCTTATATATTTCATTTTATATTTTCCATAAAATGCTAATGCCTCGTTTTGTAGCAATCTATTTTCTAACAATTTAGAAACAAATTCACATGTACTATTGTTAAACACGAGTACAACTATGACTCCTACAATTTGAATAGTAAAATATCATAGTTCGATATTCCTTCGATTGCTCATTTAATTTTTATTTAGAATATAATGGAATTTTGAGGGAAGGAAAAATGTTGTACGCGAACTCTACTAGTGGCAAATGGTCCTCCCAACTACCCTCAAGGTCAATGATGGTGCACCTAAGCATGTCTTCTAGGATTTGGATAACACGCTTGGACTGACCGTCTGTCTGAGGATGAAAAGTGGTGCTAAAGTGTAACTTGGAGCCTAGGGACTCATGGAGAGCTTTCCAAAACCAAGAAGTAAATTGTGAGTCTCTATCAAATATAATCGAGGTCGAAACCCCATGTAATCTCACTATTTCACGGATATACAACTGTGTTAGCCTCTCTAAGGTGATATCCATTTGAACTGTGAAAAAGTGAGCTAATTTGGTCAACATGTCCATGATAACCCATACTACACCGTGCCTCTATCTATTAATTAGTAACACGTTCATGAAGTCCATAGTCACTCTATCCCACTTCCCTAATGGTATCTGAATCGATTGGAGCAACCCCGAATGAACCTGATGTTTTGCCTTAACTTGCTGACATATTAAGAACTTAGAAACGAATTTAGACACTTCCCTTTTGATGCGCGACCACCAATACAAAGGTCAAAGATCTTGGTACATCTTATTACTACCTGGATGAACTGAGAACGGGCTATAATGGGATTATAGAGAATTTTGCAACCTAACTGCTCATCTACGGGTACGCACAAACGACCTTTAAAGTAAAGTACACCTTCATCGTGCAACTCGAAACCTGGGACCTCGCCTTGGTGGACTTGCTCCACTCAACCCCTTAGGCGATTGTCTGAACCTTGTAGCCTCTTAACTTCGCTTACTAACTCTGGTTCTACTCGAAGTTTGGCTAATAACCCACCATCACGAGATAAAATCAAATGTGCCATCACAACTTGTAACTCATACATTGACTTCCTACATAACGCATATGCCACCACATTTACCTTCCCTAAGTGGTAGTCAATTACGTAGTCATAATCCTTTAGCAGCTTGACCCACTTGTGATGTCTCAAATTCAACTCATTATGCGTGAGTAGGTATTGAAGACTCTTGTGTTGAATAAAGATATGACACTTTTCCCCTAAACAAGAAGTGCCTCCAGATCTTAAGAGCAAAAACTACTATT
This sequence comes from Hibiscus syriacus, assembly GCF_006381635.1. NCBI lineage: Eukaryota > Viridiplantae > Streptophyta > Magnoliopsida > Malvales > Malvaceae > Hibiscus > Hibiscus syriacus. The sequence goes on along the minus strand of NW_024061947.1, from coordinate 2,450,497 downwards.
GTAAGCTCTAAGTTATGGGTAAGATAATTACGTTCATGTGGCTTGGGTTGACGAGATACATAAACTACCGCTTTTCTTTCCTACATGAGTACACACCTAAGGCCATTCAGAGTGGCTTCACTAAACATAGTGAATTCCTTGCCTGATTCTGGTTCGGTCAACACTGGGACTTGAGTTAAGACGATCTTCAACTATTGAAAGCTCTTCTGTCACTTCTCATCCCACACGAAAGGAACTCCCTTATGAAGTAGCTTAGTCATTGGGGAACCTATAATCGAGAAGTCCTTTACAAACTGACGATAGTACCCGATAAGACCCAATAATCTACGCACTTTTGTCAGATTCTTTATCAATTCTCACTCTAACACTATATAAATTTTTTTAGGGTCGACTTTGATACCACTTGTGGCTACGACATGACCCAAAAAGGATACCTCTGGTAACCAGAAATCACACTTTCCAAACTTGACATACAACTAACGATCTCAAAGTGTAACATCCCAAACTTCGGGTTAGTGACCAAATTGTAAAACTTCAGAATTTAGTGGCTAAAGTAGATAAATTGAATAGTTTAGGGACTTATATGGAAAATTCTGTGTAGGACTAAATAACAAATAAGGATGAATGGAAGGGCGAAATGGTCATTTGATCAAAAAATGAATTAAAAATGTGATATGGTGGAGATATATACATGTGGAGATATGTAGAGGAGAAAAAGAAAGATTTTCCAGAGTTCTCTTCATCATTCTTCCTTTTCTCAGTCGTGAACCCCAAGTTTACCAAGGTGAGTTTCTTGTTAGCTAGTTATTCATTGAATTTAAGTATGGTTTATGTTCTTTGAGTAATACTTAAGTTTAAGAAAAGCTTAAGTTGTCTTAAAATCAAAAGATGAAGAAGTTATGAAGGATTAAAGATGAGAGGGTTATAAGTAAAATCTTGGAAGAGAGTTAGTAAGTAAAGTTTGAAGCTAAATTTGACTTGTCATCAGCTAAATTAAAAAGTATGAAGTGTTAGAATTGAAGTTAGAACATGTTGGAAAATTGGTAGGATTCTTAATTTCAAGATATAGGATGAGATTTTGAAGATAATGATGATTTATATGGATATAAGTTGATTCGAGTAAGGGTAATTGAGTTTAATGGCATGATATGAGCTTAAAATGGAAGGTTTAGATTGTTAATGGTGAATTTTCAGGTTTTAAAAGTGAATTTTGGGCTATGAGTATCGATACTGCTTCATCCAGTATCGATACTTCAAGGGTAAATGAAAGAAATTTGGAGTAGGGGTTATCGATACTGGTTGAACAGTATCGATACCATAAGCTCGAATTTGACAAAGTTATTCATGAGGTATCACTACTTGAAGGGCAGTATCGCTACCAAGGGTACCGATACCATAAGGTCAGTATCGATGCCATTTTTGAAACAAGGATTACAGAATAAAAAATGAGTATCAATACCTAGGCTTGGTATCGATACTACAACTAGAGAAGTATCGGTACCATGCATAGGGTATCGATACTAATACAAGTGGAAAATGAAATTAAGCCTTTCTTTTAGCTTAAGTTATTAAGGATCGATTTATGATACTTAGAATTCTGATATGCATATCCAATGTATGATTGTATAGATACCGAGCATAAGTAAGTTCCGGAACGACCCCATAGTTAGGACCGATCCAAAGAGATAAAATCATAGAAGTGGATTTGAAATTAAGTGAGGCTAAGGTGAATGCATACTATAGATGTAGTTTTATGGAAATAAGACTTGTGATAAGTCTATTTCCTATGTTAGCTTTCATGGTCTAATAGTTATGAAAATGCATATATGATGAGCACGATAAAAACATGCATAAGTGTTATACGTGTATATGCTTTGATACATGCTATATGATCTATGTGAACATAATTAAATAAAATAAGCTATATGATATGAGATTGATGGTTATATGTACATGTGATATGTGGAATGAGATAAGACATATATGATTATAAGAGAAATGATATGAGTACATGAATATATGATGAATCAGTGATTATATGGAATATATAAGTCTTCAAGCCCATGTCATGTGAAAGGAGAGCTATAGGTATAGTTGGCATGCCAAGAGTCGAGGGTTACATAGGTCCTTCGGGACATATATGAGGTCTTTCAGGACAAATTTCACATGCCACTCAGTGGATCCTTATACGAGCTGTGGTGACATCATATGTGCACAACCTCAAAGTACTCACATACCTTCCGTTCTCTATAATATACATGGGCACATAAATTATATAAAAGAGTCTACTATCTTATAAGATATTATGTTATTATTTGTTAATAATAGATCATATGTGATATTCTTAAATATTGAATTGAAAATTATGATGATACATGAAATGATTGGATTGTATCTACATATATTAGGAAATACATTATTGTACTTTATGTCTCACTAAGTCTAGGACTTAGCGTGTAAGTGTTTTACACGTAGGTAATGAGAAGCAGGAGGATCAGACCTAAGATTTACAAAATAGTATACCTCCACTCGAAGATCAGATCAAAAGTAAATTACACAATATGTATTTTGTTGTATCAAAGGTGTTTGCATGTAGACAAATTATAATTTACATATGCTCTGATAAGTATTTGTAATGTGTGGAATATACTTATATAAATTATTAACTTTATTTTAATGAAAGTTTGAATTTTTATGATTTTTATAAGTTTAAAAAGTTTTGAATAGTCAATGTGATATCTCGGATTCATATCCAGATCAAGTACGAGTTAGAAATGTTACACGAAGTGTCTGCATGACTATACGAAGGTGTCGATCATTCTCTGACCATGGGTACATCAGGATGTCATCTATAAAGACAGTACAAAAGTGGAAAACCCTAACCCTAAAACTATCTCACCGCCTCACTTTGTTTCAACATTCTTTCCACTTTCTATCCTATTTCTTTCGACGTTGCCTCTAGCAAAACCTAAAAACGCCGCCGTCCACCACTCTATGGTGGCCAAAGCAACCAAAACTAGTTCAAAACTAACCCCAACACTTTTATTTACCTTATAGACCATAAATCCGAGGCTAAAACTCGCTAAATCGATCCCTAAACACCACGACCGGCCTTCGACCCCTCATCTACTCCTATCTCCGATGACCCAGGTCTACAGTGACTCTCAACTACACTCTAACGCTCAGATCGGGCCTTAAATCTATCATGCAAAGGCTAAAAAAACAGAGGACCCTCGATTCCCCGATTTCTCTTCCTTGATGAAGACTCCGACGAGGTTCCAAACGCCCCTCATTTTTTTTGTACTAAAAAAATGCTTTTGGTTGCTGTAAAATTTTTTAGAAATCAAATACATTTTAAAAGAATGGTTCTACTGTTGCTGGATTTCAAATTTCAAAGAAAGAAAAAGAATGAAAAAAGCTTCGTGTATTGCTCTATGTCGAAAAAAATGGGAGATATCCCTTACAATGGTTCTCGAGAGAGAAAAATGGGGGGAGCCGATAGAATCTATACAAGTGCTTCCGAATGGAAAAAAGGGTCCCTATTACCTCTGCTTGTGGGGTTTTTATAACCCAAATTACAAATCGAATAAGAATGAAAATTACAAATATTTGTTTCTTCTTTGTTTGCATGTGATTTGCTGTAGAGAGTCGGTATGATCTATTGCTATACTAGAAACCGTCTTGGCAGAGGATAATCATGGGTTGGTATCATCGGCTCACACGAGAGGGTTTCTGCTGCTGCTCACGTGGGTAGGGACCATCCTGTACGGTCGATGTGGAGAGTTGTAGGGACTTAGAGATACCGTGATGGCAATCAAGTGAGATGAGGGACCAGTGATGGGGCTTTGCTGGCGTGCTGGTGGGCTTGGGACCATACTGGAGGCTCAATCGTTGAGGTCTAGAGGGACCACTGTTTCGGTTATGAGTTGCACTCGTAGGATCTGAATCCTTACTTAGGGTTTGGTTTCTCACAAACGTTGGGCACAAGATTGGGTCAGGCTTGTTGCTGGGCTTTGGTTAATCTGAGTTTTCATTTAGGTTTAATGGATGTATTTTGGGTCTAAGTTAATATGGGTTTTATAAATGGATCGAATTGTACATGGACATTAATATTTATTTTAACGCTTAGCACCCAAAATAAGCTTTGAAGGCTTTGATGAAATTTGAACTCTTAGCACCCAAAATGAGCAATTATAATCATTGAGCCCCAATACGAGTGTCAACAGTTTCTTGGAACCCTTGAACTGTTGTTTCTTACACCATCAATGTCGCTTGAACCAATTTTGATCATCCTAAAATTCATTTTTTTAACTATTTAGACAAAATTAGTGTATTAGAGGCCCTTCCTGAACCTCCTATAGTGGTGGTACTCGGATGCCACCAACTCTGACGTGTACCGACTAAATCGAAGAAACCTCCTCTTGTACGCCATCAAAAATCTTTCTCCTTGAGTCAAATGGAGGAATTTATCTCTCAAATCATATGTATGAGCCTCTCCAGTATACTTCTATTGAAACTCTGACAATAAGTACTCCCACGTCGGTCTCTCAGGCTCTATGGCCAATTCGATAGTCTGCCACCAGTCTATGGCATCACCCTTCAGCGGGGAGGTGATACACTCTAAATTACCCTCGGGGGTCAAAGCAACTAATAGAGCGTGCAGATGATCTCTCTAAGATATTGATCCATAGCTATAGGGTTGTTGTCCCTAGAACCAAGGAAATCGGTTGTATTGTATCTGCGGAGTCTCTCGAATGGGGACTCTTGATGAGTTGCAACTAAAGAAGTTGATGATGCGGGCAGGGTATGTGGTACAATGTGAGTCCTAGGGATAACCCTCAGTATATACCTCAAGGCCGCAGTCAGATCCCTTAAGAAGGTCACCTCATCGAACTCAACGTTTCTCAAAATCTCAAACTCAGATTCGGTATTGCCTGCTAAGGAGGCACGACTATTCTCTCTACCCTCGTGGCTAGGTGTTGTGCTATCATCCATAACATTTTTCTATAATAAACAAAGGGGAAATAAGTTATTATAAATTGTTCCAAACACAAAAGTACGTTTGTAACACACTTAACACGTAAAAGTGTACTATTATACGTTAAAGATGTCACACCAATTATTCAAAACATTACTTAACCTAAAATGGGTAAAATTTTGTTTCTTTCACAAGTTTCCAAATTATAACATTTATTATAAATAATTAATCAGAGGGAAAAAAATATAATATTCTGACTTCTATTTTAAATTCGTTTTCCAAGCAGTAATAGGTAGTTCTGCTCTGTTTCATATAATAAATAAAACTCTCTGATTTCTAAAATCCAATTAATTAATATATAAAACATAATTTAATAATATTTATCCATACGGTAAATTTCATTTTGTAGACATTTTTTACTTGTATACATGTCAACTAAAAAATTTAGAACATAATAGGATGTCATCACTGTTACCTATAAATATTCCTTGGTGATTGATGCCAAGCTCCACTCCTTACTCCACTCGCTATCTTTTACCTACGCGTGAAAATCATCATACGATAAGTTACACTTAGTGAGGCAATCATAAAATTATTAAAGGCAATGTAACACATAAATATAAACAAATAATAAAACAATGCATTATAATCACTTTACCTGTAATCGCAATCATGCTGTTAATATTAACATGATATGAATCACATATAAAATTTCTTACCAATATACTTTCCATTTATTCCATAAGCTCAATAGCTTATTCAACTGTTTATCATTTATTAACCAATAAATCATAGCCCAAAATATAAACCTATGAAGACCTCGATATTTGAGTCAAATATGCATGCTAAACTGATATGACACGGGAGGTCATGTCCACCATCATCACTATGTATTCTAACGCCCTATACCCGGTCCAGGAGTTCGAGTCGGATACCTGAGTGTACATTAGGTTCCAATCGTGTTAGAAATATCGAAATCCACATTATGCACATTTCACATAAGTAAAAAAATAAAATCTCTTACTATTCATCACATACAATGTTCAATGTAACTAACATGCAATTGAAAATTAAACATGTAAACATTACATTTAAATGTTTAGGGGTATTTTGGTCATTTCACATAACATAATAAATCAACAAGTCAAATCCCCAATTAAGCTTACTACATGTTAAACAATGTCATAAGAACGTAGCACACAAAACTTCATACCAATCGAACATCAAACAATCAATCAATTGATAATACAAGTTTATGGACCTAAACGTAAATATGCAAAACTTATGTAACGAACAGTGACATGCAAATAAGGGTCCCATTATGTAATTAAGTGTATTAAAGAAGTGATCACTCAAATCTCATCAAATTCCAATTTAAGAGTTTAAGTAATTAAGCAAATCAATTCATGGGTTAACTTGAACTCATATAATCATTTAGGGGTCAAATTAGAATTTAAGAATACTTTAGACCTTTAATGATTGCAATTTCACCTTTTTCCATAAAAAAAGAGAAGGGATCAATCATTTCTTGAAAGGGATCGATCTATTTTTCAGGGGGATCGATCCTTTTGAAAATGGATCGATTATTTGTAAAGCAGAAGGTTTGGGATCGATCATTTCCCTTAAAGGGTTGATCATTTTTCTGAAAAACTGCAGATTTTCTAAGAACATGCATATTTGGTCATATAATCACCCACATAAAAGTAATCGTGGACTACTAACATGCTTGAACACTTTTCAACCACTTCATACATGTCAAAGCAAAGGTGTAGCATGCTTTATAACACAAGTCAACACATTAATCAAGGATTTGGCACTAAAAGTCAACAATTGCATAAAAGTTCATCTCAAGAACAAGTCACCTACTCAGCTTTGGCATTTAAGGTCATTCATGCAACCTAAGAGTCTAACACGTTTAGTTTACCAAGTTACACTTAACTAAACACTCCAAACACTTCGTTAGGGTTTAAATCAACATTTGAGTAATCTCATGCTTTAAGCAACAAGTTCATACTTATAAATCCAATGTCAACAAATAAAAACAACATCAAATACCAAACGTAAATCCATTTATTACAAAATAAAATCCAACATTATAAGTCCAAGAAAGTGAATAATAGGTATAAGTCCCAAACGTCCCCAAATTCCCACACAAAGTTTCCGAAAACCACATACGTAAAGCTTTATGCCTTAGCCTTGCTTGATCACACCGATGCCAAGCTCCTCGCCTCCAAACTCGACTCTAATCTTCTGGAAAATGTTAACAACGAGTGTGAGCTTATATAGCCCAGTGAACGACTAACATTCAAATCAATGCACATAACCAAGATAAAAATCAATCCTATATGTTCATACGTAACTTGTTCCTTACTCTACACATATAATTCAATATCTCATACTTGAATGATCAACTAATATTTTTTTTTTCAAATCACTTGATTTCCAGATTAAACAAACATCAAAGGACCATATAGTTCAAAAGAAATCACAAGCATATATGCATAATTACCTTCCTTGACAAGTCACACAATCACACATATTTTTCTATGTTAAGATCAACGAATTTTGTTCGAAACACAACTTACTCATTTGATAAACAGACTCCATACAACTCCCATTTTGCTTACATACTCACATAGATCCAAAACCGTGAATTACAGAGTAAACTTAACGCCCAACCTTACCTCGTATCTTCTCAGAGCAAAACTCAACGTACCATCTGAACCCTATATAATCTTGAATCACACACTAATAAAAAAACATAGAGTACTCTTTCCTAGGCATGCCTTTCATATCTAAAGGTCATATTAAGAACAACATCTAATTAATCCAATTCACCAAGAGTGGTTTTCAATGATGCATAGTTTTCACATATCAATTCAAATACACTTTGAAACACACTTATGGATTTGGTTGTCATGATCAACCCACATATTTGGACAGTAAGAAAGTTCAACTCATCCAATTCACATTCAGAATATATATAGATTTTCACAAAACCGTTTCCAAAATCCTATGCATCATTCGCAACACATCACATTCAAATTCTTATTTCCAACATAAGTGACAAGATATGAAAATCAACATAATTCATATTCCATCATCATAATTAACCAAATAACACAATATATTTCAGAATTAACAAATGCAACACTACACAAATATCAACCTTGAATCATGATCATTTCCTAAGAATGAGAGCCACTCACCTTGTTGTCCAGAAACCGAAAACGCTTTCAAACACTACCTCAATGTTCACCAAACCCAAAGTATTAAGTTTCCTCAACCAAAAAAACACAATAAGAACCTTGCAAAGCAAATTAAAACATCAAAATCTAATCCAAAACAAAGCATAATCCTCTGTTTCCGAAACATAACGCAAACGCTGAAAACATCGAAAACCTTACCAAAATGTCATTCCAGAAGCTCCAAACCGAAACACATGAATCTACACACTAAAATCTGATAAAGTACAACTAGAATCAACATCTAACTCAATTAAGAAAACATCAAAATCAATTCAAAAACTGATAAAGAAATCAATATCCAAATCATTTGCAATTGAAAAAAACTGATTTAATATGATTATAATCACTCCAAAAACAACTTAGTTTCATTAAGAAAACATCAAAATCAATTCAAGAAATCAACACATTAATTAGCTCTGAAAATCAATTAAAATCTTAGATATCCTTTCAATTAAATCAACAATTCAATAGAATCATTAACACTTAATCACTTGCCCTTGAAGCTTGAAAGAAAACCAAGGAAAAGATCTTTACCTTGCTGAAAAAATAGTTTGAAATGAAATCATCAATGGAACTCCATTAAGATCAAGCTTTAAAAACAATAAGAGAAGAGAAACTTGAGAATTAAAATCAAAATTAAGATGATTGAATTTAGAAATCAAGATGAAAAAAAGAAAGAATTGATCAACTTATTTGGGGAAAAAATGAGAGAAAATGGAGGAAGTTACCAAAATGCAAAATGAGAAGGAAATGAAAAGCACGTGAGTGAAAACAAGTAACTAAGGGAATATAGTTTAGATTAAAATAAATCTAGATGGAAAAATGGTAAAAAGGGAAAATTAAAACATTTTAATTTAGGAGGGAAAACTCTAAACATAAGCCTTGGTATAATTGCTTCATAGACTTTGGAGATTGTAAAATTTTACAAAATGATCACCGAAATTATAATTTTTAATTCCTTCAATTCAGTCACCAAATCATTTAATTAAACTTTCATACTTAAAATTAATCATCTAAAATCACTTAAAACATTTCCAAAATATTTTTAAAACCAAAATATAAATTTTAGAAATTTTTATCAAAAATCCAAAAATCGACCCTAACTACCAAACCCGATTTTAAGACGTTACAAGTATCCTTTAGTATTGACCCGCACTAGGTATCATTTTGTATGGTCTGATATGCAGTTTCTAGACTCTATGTCATGCCATCAATACCACAGACCCTCAATGAAATACTTAGGCTTATAGTCTATATTTATTTAATCCTTCCATGGCAAAGTATATTAATACAATCTAACATTGTGCAGTTCATACCCGCAATAACATGCATGATAAATATCATATATATTCATGATAAACATTATATATAATAACCAGTGATCAATGCATTTAATATTCAACCTTTGACATATTTAGAATATGTCAAATGTATGATAAATGACATAAATATCATGCCAATATAAACAAGTTACACTTTTCGCAAGTCCTACCCGATGATGTACAAAACATCCATGTATAATGTTATGCATGCATTGCACTCACTTTGACATTATATACAAGTCAAAATATAAGCCTCATAAAGTTTTAACTTGATCTTTTGCTTTCGATTTGGTTCTATCCTAAATTTATCACAATTTCATGTTTTGGCAGTTTGCACTACCTTCAAAAAGTATTATTCTGTATTAATGTACAAACTAAAAAATTATTCCGTTTATACCAATGGAAACTAGACTCTAATATGAATCTAAACATATATGGAACGTATTCTAGTTCAATTTGTACAATTTATAGTGAATTTTCAAAATTGACTTGCAAAAGTTATTTTGAGCAGAATCCGCTGCCCTGTTTTATGACCTATCCTCGATTAAAATTCATATCTTTTTGTACTCCTTGAAATTAATAGCTGTTTGTTTAAAAAAAACTAGATTGATGTATGAATCCAATGGTATAAAATTCATTCTTTAATCATTTATGTATAATTTATGGTGATTTTCTAAACTTACTGTTCATATCACAAATCTAGGCATATTTCACTAATTTGCATTTTTATCTTATTCACCAATTCTATTAGCTCACTAAATGCACATATATGCACCAAATCACAAATTCATACAACATTAGGATTCTCTTATTACCTTGGTAACTTCGTCACTGGCTCATCGCAAGCCAATGTTTATTTAATAGCATAAATACAAATTAAATATGCACTCGTCTGGTGTCCTTAGCTTGCAACATTCCTTAGAAATTCACATTTCATCCTTAAGCTTCTCCTTAGCTTTAATATTGTTCTATGTTGATTTCAAGCACAAAATCTAAATGATCATCATTACAGAACATATACAAATTCAAACCATATGTTAGAATCTTACTAACATAGACATACATTAGAAAATAAATTCTTAAAATCTTCCGATATGCACATTCGATACTAATTTCATGTCACCAAAATCTATGTTGACCTTAACACTTCAAATTGACCATCCAAGTTCCCTTTTATTAAAACTTCCTATAAAATTTTCACTTAAGTTTCCAACTTTTCCAATATTTGTGATTTGAACCTCAACTTTTACCAACTTTCCAAAATAATCCAATTTTACATTATAACATCAATTTCTACACTCTAACAATAATTTCCAGCATAGTAAATAAACCATTAAACAATTACACATTGATCACATAATTTTATATAAATGCCAAATAAGTCACCCAACTTTCATAAAATTACAAGAGGGTCCTTATAACTTTTTAAGGCTTGTAGAATCCTTCCTACATCATTTCCAACCATTACATAATTTTTCCATAATTTTTCTCACTTATTCAAGCCATGGCCGAATACTTTAGTTTTAGGGTTCCATGATTTTCATTTGATTTCAATTGATTAAAGTATGAAATCAACCTCTATTCAACATTTCAAAACCTCTACAATTAAATCCCTAATTCAATTTCTTCAAATCACAAACTTTTCCAAATTTTAAGGTTAGACCCAAAATTCATGTAGGCATTTCTAGGAGGTTTGATCATGATTTGATCATCAAACAAGCTTGAAAATAATTCTACAACCCCAATAACCTCAAAATCCAATATCAATTCATGAAACCCTAGAACCCAAGCAAAATTAGCAGGCAATATTGGTACCAAATAATAGAGCTCATCGAATATAACAATTTTCTATTTCATGTCTTAATCTATAAACCTAATAAATTGGCTTAAAAATGAAAAATAAAAATTCTCTTACCCAGGGTATGAAGGACACGAAATGGAGGAGGAAGATGACCATGTTTTCATGAAATTTTAGTTAATTTCATGTTAATTTGTCATTTATCTAAGCTTAAATTAACTTAAAATCCATTTAATGAGAAATGACAATTTTACCATTAATGAAACTTGATAATTACCTTCATACCAAGCCACATAACCCTTATCATCTTCCCAAAGTCAAAGGTGAACAAAATATTTTACCCTATACCATTTTATCCATGCAACTTTCAAAAAATTTCAATCTTACCATTTAAATCCAACGATCCAAATTGAACATGGAAATAAATTCTCAAATCCAACGATCCATATTATTTTCCATCATTTTAAAATGTGAAAATAATATTTCTAACTTTAATTTATCACCCTTCAAATTTTATCAAAATTTCTACTCGATCCGATTTACCGAATTTTTACTAGACTTTAACACTTTCTAGCTTTTATCGCAATTCCTGGATCAAGAATATGATTCCCACCAAAACGTCATTCTTGAAGGTGAACTATTCATTTATGGGGTTAAAACACCTAAATCTTGGAAATTATACTTTTAGTCCCTAAACTTTTGAAAATTACTTTTTTGGTTCTTAAACTTTTCTAAACTTTATTCTTTTGCTACTAAACTTTCAAAATTTACACTTTGGTCACTAATCAAAATTTGGGGTATTACAAATTCTCAATACTCTAGGGCATGTACACATATAAACCCTTTACTGACTCTAACTAGTGGGTCCTAAGAACGACTAAATCTGACTCTCTAATACTACTTAATGTAACATCATAATCCAATACGACCCGAAGATGAACGAATCAAGACGTCACACGGGACCACCAGAGTAGCTAATCCAAAAATTTGTTTTCTTTTTTAAAACAATTAAATCATAATCTATAATCATCCATAATAATAAAATAAAAGCATAGTAGTTTAGTTTACAAAATACAAGAGCCCCCAAAATACATTCCCATTTAAGTTTAATAATATTTTGAAAAATAGTTATGACTCGAATACAAGAAATTCTATATAAAATACATGCCCTCAAAAATGTACTCAAGACGTACTCAAATACTTGTGTCGATGTGGAATATGAACTGCGTGATAAGTTCCTCGAATTTTCATATTAAGAACGTGCACACTTAAACAAATTCTGAACATTGAGCTCAAAAGTAGGGATTTGCATAGGACCCGAACCCAACTGGACTCGATCGGGACGGGTCTGTTTTTTTTTAAAAAAAAGGGTTTAGATCGGGTAGGGTCAGGTTTTTTTAAAGGTGGTGTTCGGGTCGGGTCGGATTCAGATTTAGGGTAAAAATACCCGATCTGACTTGACCTGAAAAAAATATAATTTTACCTTATATTTAGGAATAATTACAATAATACCATTATATATATATATATTTTTCAATTAAGTCACTATTTTTATTTAATAAAATTAATATTTTATTATTATTTTGGGTTGGGTCGGGTTGAGTTTGAATTTTATTCCAAAAAGTCGGGTCGTATTCAGGTCGGGTGGAGGGTATATATTATGCGGGTCAGGTCATATTTCAGGTGGAGTCATTGTTCTCGGGTCGGGTCAAGTGAAAAAAAATCCGACCCAACCCGACCCATGCCCATCCATACTTACAAGCTTAATACCACACCAATAACCAAACTATACTATATGTATCCACTACATGCTCATGCTAGAAATCATAAATGTTAGCATACGAAGAAGCTAAACTAAATATACATACAGAGGTAGACATCATGATGCGATTGAAGGATTTCGCTACATCTCAGAGACACATACCCCTTTAGCCTATCTAGGGTGAAATTCAGAATTTCTACATCGAAAAGTCCACTTGACCAACCTAATCCTTACAAGTACTTGGGGTATCTACGCCCGGTTAGTAAAGTAGTGCCTTGTGAACTATTTAAGACTTGTCTGGACATTCTAACAAACAAACATTCATCCTGCTACTAGAGTGTCTCGGGTGTCCTTGGAGTTTCTCGAACATCGTACAAGGGCTAGTTTTATGACTTCTTATTTTAGATTTTTTTAGGTGAAATTAAAATTATTAATGATTTTCTCACTTGAAGTCTTATTTGGGGAAGTTTCGATGGTCTTTGAATTATCCTACCTAGACTTTAAATTTTAAGAGCACATTTTACCCATATTAGGATGGTGGTATCGATACTCTTAGTTAGAGTATCGGTACTAACATACTATGGTATCAATACTTCCCTTAGTATAAATACCAATTTTGGTTTCGATGTTTTGGAATTTCCCTTAATATCGATACTTCTAGTTGTAGTATCGATAATTCTATATGAGAGTATCGATACTACCCCGAGTATTGATACTGAAAATAGTTTCGATGTTTTGAAAAATACCTCGGTATCGATACTCCTACTGGGTGTATTAATACTCTACCAAAATTTACTACTAGAATGTGCTAAGTGCACTCGGTATCGATACCCTCCTACGAATATTGAAATCCAACCTTTAGTAGTAATACTTAATGAATTATTATCGATACTTCTAGCCCCTAAACCCCTTATTTTAACCATCAGATGAACAATATCGATATTTTTCTTCCAGTACCGATACCCAAACCCAAAAACACCCTGTTTTGGGCATTACAATGCAACCTAACACTACTCATTTTCCCCTTTGATGCCATAGAGTAACATTTATGTTTTATGTCAGTTTATAAGTGTAACATCCAAAATATCGGGTCAGTGACCAACATGTAAGAGTATAAAATTTAGTGGTTTAATTTAAATAAATTAAAAGTTCAAGGACTAATATTTGAAAATTTTGATTAGGATTTGTTATCAAAGAGGAGATATTAGAGGGAATTAAGGTCTTTTTGAAGAAAGGATTTTTATCTTCCCTTTTAAGGGATATAAACACGTGTGGGAAAGAAAGAAAGAAAAATCTAGAACCCCTTTTGTTATCTTCTCTTCCTGTGAGCTACTTTTCAAAGGTAAGTTAATTCAAGCTATTTGTTTCTTCAAAATTTAGTTTGATTTTGAAGGATTAGGTGTTAAATAAGCTTAAGAAAAGCTTGTAGGGGACTAAAACAAAAAGAGGAGTGAATTAGAGAAGAATTTGTTAAATGAGGTTTTAAAGGAATTGGTGTTATAGTTTAGTTTTTGGATTTTTATGGGCAAATTTGACTTGTCGAGGGTCTAAATAAGGATTTAGAAAGATTAGAAATGATTAAAAACATGTTTTGGTTAAATTTTGAAATAAAAAATGGTAATTTCTGGGCAAGTGTATCGGTACTGGAAGAATAATATCGATACTTCAAGGCAAAATCAGTTTGAGTTCAAGAATCAGTATCAGTGCTGATTGAGGGAGGTATTGATACTGAAAGGGGAGTATCGATACCAAGAGTAAGGTATCGATACCATTATCAGGTTTGAAATTTCAGAATGCCGAAATGGTATCTGTACCGAAGTGGGTATCGATACCATAGAAGAGAAGTATCGGTATTGTAGTGGGAGTACCAATACTAATGCGCCTGAAATGATAAACTAGGTGTTTCTTTGACCTTAAGTTATTATGTGTGGTTATAAGCGATATGAGTTGTGATATTCATTTTCGATTGTTATTGTGTAGCTAACCTCAGAGTTTTCTATCGAAAACCTTTCAATTTCTTTTATGTTATATTTTTACAATGTTTTATTCAAGTTATATTATTTAAGCTATGTTTGATGATTATGTGTACATGATTATGAAAATGTGGCATGTGAACATGTGTATATGAAAATACTCGATGTGAAAGTGCCTATGTGAACAAGATATCCTTTGAATAACGAAATGATAAATAATGATATGGTTAAAAGCCCAAGGTATATGTATGAGGATTAGAGGTATAGTTCGCATGCCAAGAGTCGAGGGTTCTATGTGGTCCTTCGGGATAAAACTATGTGGTCTTTTGGGACAAAACAATGTGGTCCTTCGGGACAAAACTATGTGGTAATTCGGGAAAAATATGTGGCACATCGGTGCAAATTATACGAGTTGTGGTGACAGTATTAGTGCACAACCTCAACATACTCAAATACCTACAGTTCTCAGTAATATACATTGGGCTATTAAAAACAAAGTTATATGAACTGAACAATGAATAAAAGAATCTATTCTTATTATGAAAAGCAATTTGAATCCCTTATGAAATAATTTATGACATGAAATAAGAATTATTGTTTATGAAATTTTATATTACTCGTATTTGCCTCACTAAGTCAACGACTTATCGTGTGATTGTTTCACAAGTAGGTTTAAAGAAATCAGAGGATTAAGGTTTGGCAAAGATAACATACTCCCGCGAAGATCAGATGAGAACAATTTAAATGTAGGTTTCTTGTAAATTGTTTGCATGTACTACAAGTTAAATTGAAATGCTTTGATCTATTTTGTAAACTTATACTTTTGTATTTATGTAAATTATTAAGTGTTTATTTAAATATTAATGTGAGTTTTTATTATTTGTTTTAATTCAAGGGTTCCATCATTTTAATACGAATAAAGTTTAATTTTCCCCATACTTTTTATTAGTCAATGATTGGAAAAGTCAATGTGACACTTTGGATTTATATCCGGGTCGAGTACAGGTTAGGGGTGTTACATTTAATGGTATCAGAGCTTTGGTTTAATTGGTTTTAATTTCAAAATGAAATCATTTTTGTTTTACAAAGTGCACATGCCAACTATGATTTTAGTCTCCCTGGTCTTATAAGGTAACTGGTATGATGTCCTTACTAATAAAATAATGTTTTGATCTTATTAGATGTCAGATTTTGAGGGCTCCTGAAGTGAAGCAGGAGATAGGAATGAAGATAGTAGCAACTCACCTACCTCGAGTAGGTAGAGTGAGGAGCAGGCATATCAAGGAGTGCCTGTACAAGACCAAGGGACCTTTTTCCAGACGTTGGATGCGATTTTGACACATTTCCAACTGTCGGCTCTCTCAGCTCCTAAGATGAATGTGGCTAAGGAGCATCCAAATTTAAAGAAGTTGAGGGAGGTCCCGTTGCTGTCGATCTATGGCTTAACGACCTTAAGATAATGCTTGAGAATCTCCATTGTTCTGAAATGGAGAAGTTGGATGGGGTAGTTTCGTTATTACGAGGTCAAGCCAGAATATGGTGTTCTAATGTGATGATGAGAGCTACAATGGACCAAGTGACATAGTCGTTCTTCTTGGAATAATTTAAGAATAAATACATCGATGATCAGTTCATTCATCAAATAAAATAAGAATTTATGAGTTTAAAGTAATGAAATCACACTGTGTATGAGTTCGAGTGCGAGTTCAACAAGCTGAGCAAATTTGCAGCGGAGTTGGTTCCTACGGAAAAGGCTCATGTGATTGGTTTGTAGATGTTTTGTGCCCCCGATTGAAAGCGTTATTGTTAGCATTGAATCTCTATTTTTTCCAAGAGGTATTGAATCAGGCAAAAGCCCTGGAATGAGCTCAAAATGAGAGATTTGTGGATCAAAAGACTCAATAGAATAGTAGAGCTGGTGCTTCGTCAAGTGCATCATAAGCGAAGAAAAGTTGAGGTTCCAGTTTTCAACCTCAGACTATATCAGATTCATATGCATCCTCTGGTAGAGGATCAAATCCTAGAAGCGCCAGAAAGACTCACTCAGTGGAGTTAGGATTGGATAAACCAAATCAATGTTGGCACTGTGGAAAACATTATAGTGGCGTATGTCGAAGAGTCTTAGGAGCTTGTTTTAAGTGTGGAGAGGCAAGACATTTTATTCGGGACTGCCCAAGGATAATCGAAGAGCCTGCCCAAACAGAGAGATCCACTACTGCACCTCTGAGAGGTGGGGGTCAAGGAGGAGGAAGAAATCAGTCCAAGTCAACCGCTCAACCTGAAGTGTGGTCCACTGCTCGAGTGTACAACCTTAAGACCAGTGAAGATTGTGATAATCCTGAAATCATTGCAGGTACTTTTCAGATAGCTGGTAAACCTGTCTTAGTTCTGATTGATCCAAGATCGAAATATTCTTATGTTAGTAGTAAACTGGTAAAAGACTTGAGAATTTTGTTAGAATCTATTCGTAGTGAGGTGATTGTGACTAATCCATTAGGATATAGTGCTAAGGTGAGACAAATCTATCAAGGGTGTCCTATATAGATTCATGGAATTGAATTCCCTGTTAATATAATGGAATTACCCTTTGAAGAGTTTTAGGTTATCTTAGGAATAGATTGGCTCTATCATTACCACGCCAATGTGGATTGTCGACTTAAATGAGTTGTGCTGAGAAGTCTCGATGGATCGGAAGTTAATGTGATCAGTGAGAGAATCAATCCCTTAGCTAATGTGATATTGATGATGTCGCTCAAAAGTTAATGCTACAAGGATGTCAAGCTTATATCGCCAATGTGATTGATACTAGAGCTAAAGAAAGAAAATTTGAAGATATTCCGACTGTTCGAGAGTTCCTAGAAGTATTTCCTGGAGAATTACCTGGATTACCTCCATATAAGGAGGTTGAGTTTCAAATTGAAGTTATAGCGGGAACAACACCGATTTCAATGACTCCTTATAGGATGACCCCAAAGGAACTGAAAGAGTTAAAGATTCAGTTACATGAGCTTTTGGATAAAGAATTTATTAGACCCAGTGTGTCATATTGGGGTGCTCTAGTATTATTCGTAAAGAAGAAAAAAGGTTTGATGCGCCTTTGTATTGATTATCGTCAGCTCAACAAGGTGACCATAAAGAATAAGTATCATCTCCTAAGAATCGACGATTTATTTGATCAACTCAAGGGAGCTACAGTATTTTCTAAAATCGATTTACGCTCTGGTTATCATCAGGTGAAGATACAACAAAGAGATGTTCCAAAAATGGCGTTTAGGACTCGATATAACCATTACAAATTTGTAGTAATGCCATTTGGGTTAACTAACGCACCTGCAACGTTTATGGACCTTATGAACAGAGTTTTCCAACCATACCTTGATCAATTCATGGTCGTTTTCATTGATGACATTTTAGTGTATTCGAAGATAATAGAGGAGCATGATGCCCATCTTCGTGTGATTCTTCAAACATTACAAGACAAGAAGCTTTATATTAAGTTCTCTAAGTGCGAGTTTTGGCTAACTAGACTAGTATTCCTTGGACACGTGGTTTCTGCAGAGGGGATTCGGGTGGATCCTCAAAAGGTAAAAGCTGTTTTAGAGTAAGAAAATCCGAAGAGTGTGTCAGAAGTTCAGAGTTTCTTATATCTCTCAGGTTATTATCAAAGGTTTGTCAAGAACGTTTTGATGATATCTTTTCTTTGACCAAGTTGTTAAGAAAATATGTGCCTTTTAGTTGGACCCTTGATTGTCAAAAGAGTTTGGAAGTATTGAAGAAAGTTTTGATGGAAGCTCCGGTGTTAGTGCAACCAGAATCGAACAAGGATTTTATGATTGTTAGCGACACTTCACATAATGGTTTGGGATGTGTATTAATGCAAGATGAAAAAGTAGTCGCATATGCTTCGAGGTAACTTAAGGCCCATGAAAAGAATTATCCGACGCATGATCTTGAATTAACAACGGTGGTCTTTGCATTGAAAATTAGGTGCCATTATTTATATGGCGAGTGTTGCTATATTTTCACAGATCACAAAAGTTTGAAGTATTTGTTGACTCAAAATGAGCTTAATTTAAGATAAAGGAGATGAATTGGGTTACTTACAGACTATGATGCGATCATATATTATTATCCCGGGAAAGCCAATGTAGTAGCTGATGCTCTTAGTCGGAAGTCTTTTACCACTTTGCGTATGTTAGATGCCCAAATCGTGTTAAAGGAAAATGGAGCGTTGATGGCTAAGTTAAATTTAAAACCGTTATTGTTAGAACGAATTCAAGAGTTACAAAAGAATGATGATAAATGTTTAGCCTAGTTTGAGCAAATGAAAGAATGTGAAATCAAGGACTTTTAAGTAAATTCTAATGGATGTTTATACTTTAAAAACTGAGTTTATATTGCCAATTATGTCTAGTTGAAAAGATATATACTTTCTGAAGCACATTGTAGTCTATTAATTATGCACCCATGATGGAACAAGATGTATCAAGATTTGAAAGAGCATTTTTGGTGGCCATGCATGAAAAGAGGCATTACAGAGTTTATCTCAAAGTGTCTTAATTGTCAACAAGTAAAAGTTGAACATCAAGTGCCTTCAGGATTATTGCAACCAATCTTGATTCCTAAATGGAAATGGGAAAGAGTTACGATGGCTTTCGTAATGGGGTTACCTTTGTCACCCAACAAAAAGGATTTAATTTGGGTTGTTGTGGATATATTGACCAAAACAGCTCACTTCATTCCTGTTCGAATGGATTATTCGATACAAAAGTATGCGGAATTATATATCTGCATGGAGTACCAGTTTCAATAGTATCCAATAGATATCCAAGATTTACTTCAAGAATTTGGAAGTCTTTGCAAGGAGCTTTGGGTACTAAATTAAACTTTAGTGTTACTTTCCATCCTCAAACTGATGGTCAATCAGAGAGGATGATTCAGGTGTTGGAAGATATGTTAAGAGCAAGTGCTATTGAATTTCATGGATCGTGGGAAAAATATTTGCCGCTTGCGGAATTTGCATATAATAATAGCTATCAATCAAGCATTAAAATGGCACCGTATGAAGCTTTATATGGAAGGAAGTGTAGAACTCCACTTAATTGGTATGAATTAAAATATCAGGAAGTTCATGGCCCAGACTTGATTAAATATGTTGAAGAAAAGTTTCAGGTAATCTAGTATATCCTTAAAGTGGCATCAGAGAGATAAAAGTCATATGCGGATTTGAAGAGGAAAGAAATTGAATTTCAAGTAGGCGACAAAGTTTTCCTCAAAGTATCACCTTGGAAGAAAGTACTTCGTTTTGGGTGTAAAGGAAAGCTCAGTCCTAGATTCATTGGACCTTATGAAGTTTCGAAGCGAGTTGGACCCATGGCATATCAGTAAGTCTTGCCACCAAAGTTAGAAAAGATTCACAATGTCTACATGTGTCTATGCTTCAGAGATATCGAGCAAATCCTATGCACATCATAACTCCATATGAGATAGAAGTTCATTCTAATATGACCTATGAGGAAGAACCGGTGCAGATTCTAGCGTATGAAATCAAACAGGTAAGGAACAAGACGATTCCGTTAGTTAAAGTTCTCAGGAGAAACCATAAAGTAAAAGAGGCTACATGGGAACATGAAGAAGATATGAGGAGACAATATCCCCACCTCTTTGTGCAATGAAAATTCGAGGACGAATTAGTGGTTTAATTGAAATAAATTGAAAGTTCAAGGACTAATATTTGGAAATTTTGATTAGGATTTGTTATCAAAGAGGAGATATTGGAGGGGCATGACGGTCTTTTTAAAGAAAGGATTTTTATCTTCCCTTTTTAAGGGATATAAACACGTGTAGGAAAGGAATAAAGAAAAATCTAGAACCCCTTTTGTTATCTTTTATTCTCGTGAGCTCCTTTTCAAAGGTAAGTTAATTTAAGTTGTTTGTTTCTTCAAATTTTGATTTGGTTTTGAAGGGTTGGGTGTTAAATAATCTTAAAAAAATCTTGTAGGGGACTAAAACAAAAAGAGGAATGAATTAGTGAGGAATTTGTTAAATGGGGTTTTTAAGGAATTGTTGTTATGATTTATTTTTTGGATTTTTATGGACAAATTTGACTTGTCAATGGTCTAACTAAGGAGTTAGCAAGATTAGAAATGATTAAGAACATGTTTGAAAACATGGTAAGATTTTGAGATGCAAGTGTTCTAGTGAGATTTTGGATGTTTAGGAGTAGTAATTTGAGAAAAGTTGGTTTTGACGAATGAAGTTGATTTTAAAGGCATAAAGGGAGAGAAAAATATGACATTTAGGTAAGTTTTGGTTAAATTTCTAAATAAAAAATGGTAATTTTTGGGCAAGGGTATCGGTACTTGAAGAACAGTACCGATAGTTCAAGGCAAAATCAATTTGAGTTCAAGAATCAGTATCGGTACTGATTGAGGGAGGTATCGATACTAAAAGGGGAGTATCGATACCAAGAGTAAGATATCGATACCATTATTAGGTTTGAAATTCCAAAATACCGAAATGGTATCCGTACCGAAGTGGGTATCGATACCATAGAAGGGAAGTATCGGTACTGTAGTGGGAGAACCGATACTAATGCGTATGAAATGATAAACTAAGTGTCTCTTTAAGCTTAAGTTATTTTGTGTAGTTATAAGAAATATGAGTTGTGATATTCATTTTCGATTGTTCTTGTGTAGACACCGATCAAAGACAAGTTATGGACACTTTGACATTATAAGTTATCGATCAAAAGTGATAAGGATTCGTTTAAGACTTTAGTGAGGAAAAGGTGAGTGCAACTCATTTGTTTATATTTGATTATAGGGCTTGCGATAAGCCAACCTCAGAGTTTTCGATCGAAAACCTTTCAATTTCTTTTATGTTATATTTTTACAATGTTTTATTCAAGTTATATTATTTAAGATATGTTTGATGATTATGTATACATGATTATGAAAATGTGACATGTGAACACGTGTATACGAAACTACTTGATGTGAAAGTGCCTATATGAACAAGATATCCTTTTAATAACGAAATGATAAATAATTATATGGTTAAAAGCCCAAGGTATATGTATGAGGATTAGATGTATAGTTGGCATGCTAAGAGTCGAGGGTTCTATGTGGTCATTTGGGACAAAACTATGTGGTCCTTCATAACAAAACTATGTGGTCCATCGGGACAAATATGTGGCACATCAGTGCAAATTATTCGAGCTGTGGTGACATCATTATGCATAACCTCAATGTACTCAAATACCTACAGTTCTCAGTAATATATATTGGGCCATTAAAAACAAAGTTATATGAATTGAACAATGAATATAAGAATCTATTCTTGTTATGAAAAGTAATTTGAATCTCTTATGAAATGATTTATGACATGAATAAGAATTATTGTTTATAAAATTTTATATGACTCGTATTTCCCTCACTAAGTTAACGACTTAGCGTGTGATTGTTTCACACGTAGGTTTGAAGAAATCAGAGGATTGAGGTTAGGTGAGGACATCATACTCCCGCGAAGATCAGATGAGAACAATTTAAATGTAGGTTTCTTGTAAATTGTAAATTGTTGGCATGTACTACAAGTTAAATTGAAATGCTCTGATCTATTTTGTAAACTTATACTGTTGTATTTATGTAAATTATTAAGTGTTTATTTAAATATTAATGTGAGTTTTTATTATTTGCTTTAATTCAAGGTTCCATCATTTTAATACGAATAAAAGTTTAAATTGCCCCTACTTTTTATTAGTCAATGATTGGAAAAGTCAATGTGACACATCGAATTTGTATCCGGGTCAGGTATGGGTTAGAGGTGTTACAATAAGGGTTATAAAGAGTCATTTTGCATGCTTAAAAATACTTAAAACTAGAATATACCATAGGCATGCCCATATGCTTCATAAACTAATACAAGCTAAGCAATGACACTAAATGGTCCACAAATGGAATAAGAAGGTTAGTAATGTGTTAACTTAATGTCAAGTTGTTGTAAGGTCTTCAAATTCAGCCAAGAACCAACTTCTCTTTTCCCTTGGTTTTGGAACCTTCTTCAATCTAACTCACTAATGTCACAAGGGAAAAGGAGTTACTAACTCGATTAAGTGACTAAAATGAAACTAGGAACACTTTCCTCAATTCAAACTTACCAAAAAAAATGAATGAGAAATCCCTAGTTTCCTAAACCACCAACTATGGTTATTATGACCAAACAGTGTGGTTGTGAGCTTGAACTAAAGTTTGGGTGAGAGGATTACAATTCTTACCTTGGTAATTATGAAATGAGATTATAGGATTACCAAGTTTCCACCTTTGCTCTATGCTTAGGGAAGAAAAAGATGAAAATGGAGTGAAGAGAGATAAGAACAAGGAAAGCTAAAAGAATGGGAGAATAGGGGAGTGGTTCAGCCACTATATCACCCCATTTAAAACAATATCAACGTTTAAACTACAAGAGGGTATAATAGCTCTTTTGTTCTTTATACTTCTACTCAACTATTAAAATGCCCCCTTTTTCTAACATTTAGGCCCGTCACAAGCCCAAGTCCACCCTTGAATGGTCCAAGCACTTCTACAAGTCTATTAGGCTTATATAAATCTTCTCGGGTTAGCTTGAAACTACTAACCCGAGATTTAGGGCATTACATATTTCATTTTATATTTTTTCAATCAGTGTTAATGTCTCATTTTGCAACACTTTATTTTCTAACAACATATATCTATATCTGATATAAACATAAAAAAATAATAGTTCTCGTATCCATATCTGGGGAAAAAAGCTTGACAAGGAAAAGGAAATGAAGTTTTTAAGCAATGCATAAATTGAATCCAAAATTAAATTGCAAAGACTTGTAATAGTAGAGTATATAATTATCTTTTTCATGTGTAATTATTAGCTTTGTGTTGGTGCGATTCTAATGCTGCATCCATGATAGTATTGGTGAGTATGGCTCATAATTATCGGATAAACTGACAGGGCAAGTCAACTTGACCTAGTAAAAGATGCTCAGCATATATATATATATATATATAGTGCACGGAAAATAAAAACTAGTTTTGATTGTCGTAACCGTTTTTCGCCCGGGTACGAATTTTTTTTATTTGGCGGGAAAAATGATGTGAATAAATGGTTTTAAAATGTTTTAAGAGTCACCATTGACCTTTTTGGGTTAGGTAGATCAAATACCTAAAAATTACCTTTTAAAAGAGTTTTTTAAGAAAACATCAGTTAAAAGATAAACAGACCTGCGTTTAACCAAAAATTCGTTCTTTTTAGAAATAAAAAGGGATTCGTGGTTGGTTATGTTTAGGGAAGGATTAGCACCCCTACAACGCCCAAAATTGATACTTATTAATTATAAATTGTCTCTATTATTGGAAATTTAAAAGTTTAAAAATATATTTAATTCATAATTCTGTTAAGTTTATTAATATAATTTTAAGACAATATATATATATATATATATATATTAAACAAGATATTTATTTATTTAAAAATATCAGAAAAGGGCTTCTAGGTGCTTTAAGACTGCTCCTTTCTTAATATTAAAAAAATAAATAAATTTTAATAATATAAAAACAGATTTATATATTAAAATATTTATTTTTTTATTTAAAAATATCAGAAAATGGACATCCAGTTGCTTTAAGACTGTCCTTTCTTAATATTGATAAATATATATTAAAATATGATTGAAATGATTTAAAAATAATATATTAAATTTATAAATGAACATTATTTATATATATTTATAAGACTAAATAAATATTATTTATATATATATTGACATAATAATAGTAATGGTAATGATAATTAAATATAAACATAAATATATAAAAGTAACATATGATTAAACAATGTTTAAAATAAACAAAATTAAAACATAGTATTAACATGTAAAGCTTGTAAAATAAATGAAAATATTAATCTTAGGGACTAAATTATAATCTAAAAAAAATTAAATACCTAATTTATAATTAATTATTTAAAACTACAGGGATTAAACATACTATTTTTCATTTATTTAATTTAGTGACTAAATTATAATTATATTAAATTTGAATATTAAATTAAAACAAATTAAAACATACTTTCTGGATTAAAATATTAATTATTAAAATTAAAGGACTAAATCTATCATTTTCCTAAAATATTTATATAAACATATTAGTGACTAAATTATAAAGTAAATAAAATTAAAAGACCAAATTAAAACTTATTAAAATTGATTTCAATGACTAAATCGTAAAGATTACAAACTATGAACATTGCGGACATAATTGGACCATCCTCTAAATTACGCATATACCCTTCATCAAAACGGTGTCGTTTTGATGAGGGTATATAAACCCTATAACCAGCCCTCTTGGGCAAATCTTTCTCATTTCTTCCTTCTTTCTCTCTTTCTAAAAGAGAGAATTAAACATTCTCTCTCGCCTCTGTCTAAAACTGAGAGAGAGAAACGGTCGGTAGTCGCGCTCCGGCGCCGGCCACCACCGCCGGCCACCGTGATGGTGGCCAGAAATTTACAATTTACCCCAAATCAAAGCTCCGATTACCCTAAAGCCCGATCTAAGGTTATTTTGGCCTAAAAACTTACCAAACGTCGTAGATCTAGGATTGTTCCCTTCGACGGTTTGGTTCTCCGGTGGTTTGTGGGGGGTTCCGATGAACAGAGTAAGTTTATCTTCGTCTCTCTCTCTTTTTTATTTTCTCTCTTATTTGTACTGTTGGTGCGTATTCTTGCTTGCTCTGTTTCCTTGTGTCCGTTGGTTGCCTCCATTTTTGTTATCCTCGGTTTCTTCTCTCTTTGCAGGAAATGGTGGCCATTTATAGGCCTCGTCGAGAGGCTCCACGGACCGGTCCAAAAGGGGCTCTTTGGTGAGTCACCAGACTATGGTGGTGACTCACCATAGAGTTGTAGCGTAGAGGGGTAGCTGGATCTTCTGGAGCGTTCTGTTAAAGTGGTGGCAGCAGCTTCCTGAGGCGGCAGAGTGGTGGCAGCAAGGGAAGCGATGACGTGGCCCTAAGGTGATGATACCCTAGGGTTTCCTCTGGAGGCTTCTGGACCGTTGGATCTTATCAGATCCAACAGTGGATGATTACTGGCGGCTGGAGCAGAGATCAAACCCTAATCAGTTTAGGGTTTCTATTGGGCTAGCTCAGTTGGGCCAGAATTGGGCTCCGGGTATTGGGTCTGGAATATTGGGTATTGTTGTAATTGGGCTCCGGGTATTGGTCCTGTAATATGTAATAATAATATTTATTAATAAAAATATAATAATAATAGTAATAATTATAACAATTATAATAATTATAATAATAAAATAGGCAAAAATTTAATGTCTACAGCTGCCCCTCTTTGTAAATTCTTGTGTTAACAAGAATAGGGCAAAGACAAAAAGACAATAAATTTTTGTTCAGTTGACTTCTCTTAATTAAGATGGAAATGTTAAACAAGATATTCTCATTATGAACTCTTCCACTAGGGATGACAATTCATCTCCTTCTGTGATGTAATCTAGAAAAAAGTTTGAACAAATTCTTGTAATTATGAACTTTTTCTGGAAATGTTGATCCTTGAAGGAAGTGTCATTGATTCAACTTTATATGTGATAAATTAAGGCAAGGTTGAACAAATTCTTCTCATTATGAATTTCTTCTCCTTCTTCAGATGAGTTCTTCTCATTATGAACACTTCTGGAAATGTTGATGTTGATCTATCTCCTTCTGTGATAAAGTCAAACAAAAGGTTGAACAAGCTCTTCTCATTATGAACTCTTCTTCCTTCTTCAGATGACTTCTTCTCATTATGAACTTTCTCTGGAAAAATTGATGCTGATCTATCTCCTTCTGTGATAGAGTCATGCAAAAGGTTGAATAAGTTATTCTCATTATGAACTTCTTCTTCCTTCTTCAGATGAGTTCTTCTCATTATGAACTTTCTCTGGAAAAATTAATGCTGATCTATCTCCTTCTGTGATAGAATCATGAAAAAGATTGAACAAGTTCTTCTCATTATGAACTTCTTCTTCCTTCTTCAGATGAGTTTTTCTCATTATGAACTCTACCTGGCAATGTTGATCCATCGTGTGATGAATTCAAGCAAAAGATTGAACAAGTTCTTCTCATTATGAACTTCTTCTTCCTTCTTCAGATGAGTTCTTCTCATTATGAACTCTTCTGGAAATGTCGATCCATCGAATGATGAATTCAAGCAAAAAGTTGAACAAGTTCTTCTCATTATGAACTTCTTCTTCCTTCTTCAAGTGAGTTCTTCTCATTATGAACTCTACCTAGAAATGTTTTAAGAAAAAAACATTCTGCACTGTAGGGCTTACAGCTGACCCGAAGGTTTTAAAAACATCAAAAAGCTCCCGAAGGCTTTTTGGAAACATCATGCACTGTAGAACTTATAGATGACCCTAAGGCTTTGAAAACATCAAAAAGCTCCCGAAGGATTTTTGGAAACATCATGCATTGTAGGACTTACAGATGTGAGAAATAGTTTACTAAGTAAGAAACTATGAAAATCGTCTTCTTACTATTCAACAATTTCATTTTTAGAAAAGATTGAATGAGAAACTATGAAAACCGTTTTCTCATTATTTTTCAAAATAACATGTTGATTGGGTAACATGCCCCAATCTCAAGATAATGCTCACTCTTGCGGATTACGTTCATCTATTCTTCAGATGTTTGCATGATTCCTGTATTTGCGGTTTTGAATACCTTCTTCTTGTAAGGTATTTTTTTTACCCTGAATCTTCTTATTCTTCCGAAGATCTGTAAAACTTCATGTTTGAATGCACTCAGATGTATCAATGTAATGCATTATCTATTGTGAAAATGATATTCTTATGAATGTATGAATGTTGATGCAATCTTAATTTGACTTCAAAGTGGTGAACTTGGTCTTCCTTCACTTCATCATTTATTGCCAGGATTACCTCTAGAGTGTAGCAACTTATGCTATCAAGCTTTCATTTCTGCATAATCATCTGATCAATCTGTATCTTGGTGTCTTCTTTGCATTATTTAAGTCTCAGAAGAAATGTTTCATTTGTGGAACTCTTGCTGTAGTCATAACTATGACTTTGATGCCCCATTTTGTCTTGGATAAAACCAGCTTTCTTTGTTGGGACTTGTGTAGAAATTCAATAAAGCTTTCATCTTTGAAAAGAGAATCTATCATCTTTAAAGAGAGAATCTATCATCTCTGAAGAGAGAATCTATCATCTTTGAAGAATGTAGATGTAGATATGTCTGACTCAGCAGGGATTAATTAGGAGAATAGAGTATGTTCTAATTTGACTCTTTGAAACACATCATAAGGAAGATTTATTCTAATTCCTTTCATGTCTCCACATATAATTAGATCTCGAATAAGGCAACTTGGACCATATCATGTCGAGATACTTAACAATAACTTGTCGTTCAATCTTAATTAGCTCCACCAGTTTCTTGTTGTTAAAAATTTCAGCTCTCATTTCTGTGGAAAGAAATCTTCATCATATCTCACTTCTACCCTTGAGGTTGAAGAAGACAAACTTCATCTTGGACCAATAAATGGAAACCATCGGATCACAACATTGGTTCAATATCAGAATGACTGGTTCGTAAAACATTTGTCAATACATTCATCATCTCATGTGGTTTATGCTCAGATGCTAGTAAAACATTTGACAACACATTCATCCTTTCCTGTGTCTTCTGCACAGATGCTATTTTACAACACATTCATTATTTTATGTGACTTATGCACAGATTTCTAGTCAGGGAGGCTCTTTCGTAGCGCTCAGAACTTTCGTATAATG
Source organism: Hibiscus syriacus (assembly GCF_006381635.1). NCBI lineage: Eukaryota > Viridiplantae > Streptophyta > Magnoliopsida > Malvales > Malvaceae > Hibiscus > Hibiscus syriacus. The sequence goes on along the minus strand of NW_024061947.1, from coordinate 2,421,590 downwards.
TCACAAGACTACTTGAGAACAAAACTCAATAGGAATATAAATGAGATGCTGGTGTGACCAAAAAGTTGATCAAATTCACGAGATATGCTAGTGATGAATTGAATAAGAGATACCAATTGATCTTGATATTGTCTCAGGCAAGGGTAAGTGTGATATTGATCATGTTTTCTTCCATAACAAGTGTTGTAGGAAGTAGAAACACTTCAGCTATAGGATCCATGTACAGAAGAAGGTTTATGGAATTCTTGCTGTTGGGGATTAAACACACTGGATAAACCAAATAGATGAAAATTCAGTTCACCCTGGCTGGTAAAGATAACCCCAATAACAACGGGAATAAGAATAACATAAGCTGAGCCTCTTTATTTGTTCAATATCATCAAGTAAACAAACACTGATGTGAAAAACAGATTCGTGATCTCAACAGCATGATTGAAACTAACTGTCTAGAATCTCAACGAAATATTTCCAATCATTACCGACACACAAAATACAAAATTCAAAGTCGAGATTTTGAGAAACTGAACCCTGGATCAAATGGTTTGCCTAGGGACCATCCTTATTCATGCAACCGTGATGTAGCTTAATAAAGAACATGTTGTCGTGTGAAACATGATTTAAGAAGTTTGAGTATTTGAAACCATTCTTGCTGAGTAGATATTTGTTCAATAATATGATCCTGATGTAACTGTCTGATGAACGAAACAATAATGTATAGTCAGCTCCACTGTCACTGTTTCACCATTTTCATTCTTCATTCCTTTCTGTCTTATTGGAAATATTTGCTCATGTCAAATGATCTTTAACATATGACGATGTGGGCCTTCATCATGCCCCAACATTGGGTAATACAAACGTTCAAAATGTGTCAACATTCTTGATTCTATTTGAAAGGGGCTTTCAGCATGCCCCAGCATTAGCTAATACAAACGTTCAAAATGCGCCAATATTCCAATTGATTGAAATGGGCTTGCAGTAAGCCTAAACATTTATTGACGTAAACATTCAAAATGTGTCAATGTTCCTGATTATGATTGAAATAGGTTTTCAGCATACTCCAACATTTGCTTCTTGTTGATGTGAGCTTTCAAAATGCCCAAATATTCATACTGACGTGGGCCCTCAGAATGCCCCACATGAATCATTTCTGTCTGAAATGGGCTTTCGATATGCCCCAACATTTGCTAATACAAACGTTCAAAATACATCAATATTCCTGATTCTGATTTGAAAGGGGCTTTCAGCATGCCCCAGTATTTTCTTCTTGTTAATCTGAGCCTTCAAAATGCCCCATATGGATCTGTCTGAAGTAACCTTCAAAATGTCGCAACATTCTATTTTTGGTTGAAATGAGCCTCCAAGAATACCCAAAATGCCCCACTATTCTATTTTTGTTTGAAATGGGTTTTCAAGATGTCCCGCATGAATCTGTCTGAATTGGACCTTTAGAATGCCTCCAACCTTCTAAACTGTAAGGCTTACTTCCAATGTTTGTTTGATTTCAATATCGTGATCCCCACGAGGTTCAATTTTGACAATGTACTATTGTGGGTACTTGTAGCTTTATTCGTGCCCCAAATCTATTTATCTTGAATACTCTCATTCTGGTGTCACTAAACAGTAGTTGTCAAGTAACTTGAGGAAATCTCTTCATGTTGTCACAAACTTAAGAAGTGCTCAATCATTCTGACGGAAATGACTGAGATATGTGCCTCTTCTGAATGAGGTACCCACTTCTTGGATCTGGAAGGATCTAGTCGGACAGAGAGGTATAAATCGTCTGGTAACTCATTCCAGGCTGACACAGTGAACCTTTTTTCAGTGAAGGCTATTTCTGGAATATACTTTTCCATGCAACATGCTGATTCTGATAACTACTAATCTGATTATGAAGCAATCTTTCAAGATAATTTCACAGTTATTGATAGTTCTTCTGATACTGAGGAAATCCTGAATTCTGATTTTGATGAGGAGAATAAATTGTTATACTTGACGAAAATGGGGTACTCAGAGGCTGAGGCTTCAATAGCCATGGAGATATGTGATCCGAATTCATCAATTACAGAGTTGACAGATTTTATATGTGCTGCTCAAATGGCTAAGGCTGCTAACTCACTTATTCCGATAGAAGATAGGAAACCATTATGCAATGACCCCAATTACAAGCAAAGGAGAAACTTGGGCTATGATATTTGGAAAAGGAAGAAGCAGAGGAAGCTTGAAAAGAAACTTCTTAATGAAACGATCATGCAATTCATCTTCCAAATCCGATGATTGGTTTTGGATATCCTACCGAACCAGATCAGATAACTCAAAGAACACTTCCAGAAGATGCTATTGGGCCTCCTTATTTCTACTTTGAAAACGTGGCACTTGCTCCAGTTGATGTTTGGACCAAAATGTCACGGTACTTATACGATGTAGAACCAGAATTTGTAGATTCAAAGTATTTTTGTGCCGCTGCACGAAAAAGGACTATATTCATAATTTGCCAATTGAGAACATATTTCCTTTTATTCTGCTTCCTCCACACACAATACATGATGCTTTTCCATTGACAAAGAAAAATTGTGATCTTCTTAGGATCCAAGAACAAAGTTGACCTATTTACAAACATGTACAGGAAATGCCAAATTGATAGAAAGGATCCGTAAGGCTCTTGAAGCTTATGACGATAAGCCACCTTAGAGTGTCCAGAAGTATGTTCTTGATGAGTGCCGAAAATGGAATCTGGTATGGGTTGGAAGAAATAAAGTTACTCCACTTGAACCTGATGAGGTAGAAATGCTTCTAGGTTTACCTAAAAACCATACATGAGGAGCTGCTAGAGACATGTTCTCCGGTGATATCAATGTCCTGTCTTTTTTTTCTAGGATCAGTGATGCAGAGGTCGCCTTCTACTGTCTTGGTATACCTTTGAAAACAAATGTGCAAGAACTGAATGATGATCGGTTGGAGCAATTGATGAGTAGATTTGGCGGATTCGACCTTGTTGTCGGTAGCATCCCGTGTAACAACCTTAATGGAAGCACTAAACACCATCAAGATAGACTCGAGGATTTTTGTTGGTGCATTTTCTTGCAATGACTGTCACAGTGACTGTCTCTTCTGCTGCTCCAAAGTACACACTGCCATATCCCACTCTTCCCTAACCATGGAAAGGTTTAGTTGATGGTAAAACTGGTTATCTTAACTTTTGGAATCCTGTACGGCATACAAGTGTAGAATCTGTTCCAATGTCTTATTTTGTGCCATAAGTTCTCAATTTCAAATTCATCAATCTTCTGAAGGACATAATGGATATAATCCTGATAAGGAAAATAATCGGCATGGAAAAGGTAGCAATGATGCATAAAGACTTGAACCAGTATCACAGTATAACCAGAGTGCAGATGGTGGACTTGTTCATTCCCATAATATATCTTAATGGGACTTATAACTCTGTGATGTAATCTTCTAGAGAACAAGGATTGATGGCTGGGGAAAATAATTTGTCTGGTGATGCTTATTGCCCTCAACATGAGATAAATGATAATCTTTCTTGATGAATTACTAATAATGTCACAGGAGATCGTTACAAGTTCAATTCTCCAGACTTTCTGGTTTCTTGGACCACTTGCTTTCAACAAAGTGAAATGCTTCATTATTCTGGCATTGTTGTTTTTTTCCTACAATAGAGGTAGAATAGGCAACAACTTTCTTCAAGGACCTTCTTCATTTGAGACTGTCCTGTTTGAAAATGTTTTTCCTCCTTTCTTTATCGAATAATGAAAGAATTTTGTAGAATGTTGCCTATCACAGGTTCACAATAAAATCAAATCATAAACAAGGAGTTTAATGAATATCAAATAAATCAACTACACTTTTAAATCATTCAAAAATCACAGTCATATGGCAAGTGTCAAAATTATTGATTGATTTGAGGTGTAGGTTGATTTTGGTAAAGTAGGCTCTTTCAAGTTGGTTCAATATGTCGCTTCGAGCTTCCACTAACTTGAAGAAATGGCTCTTATGCTCATCTTTGCAGAAATACTTCTTGATTCCAGAATCTCAGGAACGTCTTTTGGGATGTGCGGTGCTTCATTTAAGAGCTTAAGATCATTTCTTATGTCGTTTGTTGCACCATTCAATATTCGAGCCGCCTTTTTAGGTTTTCAACTCGAATCCTCCTTTGGTTTCAAGATGTTATTTAAAAATTTACATCTTGAACCCCCTTTTATCATTTTTCATATCATGCATTAAAGATTTTAAAAACCAATTTTTGCAAATAAAAATCAATCTTGAGGGACGGAATGAATTCTGAAGATATTCTCTTTAGATGCCTTCAATCTTGCTTTGCTTGACTTGGATCTGCCTTGCTGGGGATTTTTCCATCATATGGATCCCTCTAAACTGCCAAATTTTGGGTTCATTTCCATTTTCTCATATCTTCATCATTTCTTGCTCTTCTTGTTGAATATGAATCTTCAAATTAATTGTACTCGATCCATTTTGTAACTTGAGGCTCCATGAGTCACCTATCTTGATTCAATTTCTCCTTTTTTTCATTTTTCATTTTTTTTTCTTTTTTTGTTTTGTTTTCTTTTTTTGTTTTCTTTCTTTTTTCTTTTTCATTATTCTTTCTTTGCTGGATGAGTATAAGACTTCAATTGCTTTGAACACCTCTTTTTCCTTTTTGTCCTTTTTTCTTCTTCAAGTATAATATTTCTTAACAGAATCTGAGTTTATTTGGTTTCTCAGAACTTTCCCATCCATTTTTGCCAAGATCAACTTCTCGGGAAAAGGCCTTTTTTACAATATTTGACCCGTCCCAATTAGACATCCATTTCTCACGGAAATCTTTATGTATAGGCAAGATCTTTTTAAACACTAGATCACATCTAAATCACCCTCTTGGAACTCTCTAGGGTGTGATCTTTCATCATCTGTTTCTAATGCATTTGCTTATGGTAAATAGCTTTCAATTGATTCTCATCAATAAGGTTTAATTGATCAAATCGAGCTTGGATACATTCAATCTTCTCTAATTTTTCCTCCTTTAGGATACAAAATGATGGGATTTCAACTACAATTGGTAATACTGCTTCCATCCCATAGACTAAACAATAAGATGTTGCCCCAGTAAATGTTCGTACAGTAATTCAATATGCATATAAGGCAAAAGTTAGCTTCTCGTGCCAATCTTTGTAAGCTTCAATGGTCTTTGTAATGATCCTCTTAAGGTTCTTATTTGCTCCTGCAAATGCCCCATTCATCTTTGGGTGATATGACACTGAGTTGGCGTGCTTGATCTGTGCGCGAAGTTTAGTCATCTCATATATAGAAGTCCTTGTAAAAAGTGGTATCTCCAGGGGGATGAATATTCAAGATTAACTTTACTTACATGAAAAAATGTAATTAATGCATGATATATTTATTTCAATTAATCACTTTTCCTTTTTCTTGAGTATGCCCTAATCACTCGAAATTATCTTCAATGAGTTGGTCCATGATGCCTCATCTCGTCTCTTCTTGTAGTAAGATTCATGGATAATTGAAAGTTTGGTTCTTTTGAGGTGTTTTGGTTTATGATGATTTTGTATTTGGAAGGAAAAATGTGTGACTTTTGAAGTCATATATATGGTGGAAGGGGTAATATCATAAACCAACCAACTCTATCCGAGAAGGTAAACATCTAGAGTTGGTGTCTCAAAAACAGGTAGAGACATTTCTTCAGAGTCTCAGATAAATGTACGGTCAAAATTTGGTTTTAGTAAGGATCAAGTGATTGGCATTGGATGGAAGGTAGAATTTCATCACTTTCCAAAGATATATAATTCTTGAAAAATTAAAAGAATATTTAATCTACTTGATACTCAATAATCTCAAGATTAAAAATTGATTCCTTGCTCATAACCATAATAGCAACACACATTTATTTATTGCACAAAAGCGGAGGAAAGAAACAAAAAACAAGTTCAAACAATATGCTGAAAATAGAAAGTACTACAGTGGTAGATAACACTTCCACTTGTTTATGCATCATTACTCCTCTAATGTTGGGTGTGTAATAGGATCAGAGCCATTATCCTCATTTTCCCCCCAATTCTTGATCATTTCTTGTGTCAAAACTCCCTTGTCGACGAGCGTCTCTATTTCCTTTAACAGTGACCAACAATTCCCTGTTGAATGTCCAGATACCCCCAAGTGAAAATTACAGAAGCTATTTTGATCATAGCAATGGGCATAAGGCTTTGGTGACACCTTCACCAATCTTGGTGTAATATATTGACCTTTAACGAAATGAGGGTACAGGTCTGAGATAGATTCTTGAAACACCTTCAGAGTTTTTCTCGCTCACGAGAATATCACCTTCTTTGAACGACTGAATGCTCTCATGTTATCGAGGGGGTTCTGGGTGCTCATTTCAGCTATAATTGGGGTAGTGTTCACCAGACTCCTTAGATTGCCCCTTGGGACCAAATCTTGAATCTGTCTTGAATTATCATACTCTCTAATAGGTTCTTGATCATCAGACAATATCACATCGAACTCATCATTATCATTCAGAACCTTATTCACAGCCTTCACAGTGGGATCCTTTAAGGGTTTCTCTCAATGGAGTACAACATTTATCAGGTCCATCAGTTTTGTCATTTGCTCTTTTGAATTATTATGGGATTTTTTTACTTGATCAATAATCTCTTGTTGAGTCTTGATAAGTTGCTCTTGTAGTTTCTCAATTCTACCAACCCTTGCTAAAATCTCATTCATGGTTCTTATCATTGTTTAGGAAGACCAAGTTAGCTCCACTTTGATTTCAGAAATTCTGTCATGGAATCCTCCACGAATTACTCTCATGTTTTCATGTTTAAATGTATGTAAAATAGTTTAAAACCAAATGTAATTATGTAAAAATGAAAATGTAAATACAAACGTAAAAAATGTAAATGTAAATGCAAATGTAAATATGTGAATGTAACAATAAAAATGCAAATTGTATAGTACAAAAACAAATATAAAAGTATAAATGCACAATGAAAAATGAAAAGATGCAAAATGCAAATGTATGTATGAAAAGGTGTTTTCTCAAGAGTGATCATCTTAGAACAGATTTCATTGAACACAAAAGTTTCAGTACATCAAACAAAACTTTACATATAAGGATATCTTTCACTCCTAACTTTTCCAAATCCCAGTTAGTTTCCATTCATGCTCAAAAAGTTGAGTCTTCAGTCTGCTTCATCTCCTTGTAAAATCAGCTAAATCTATCACTTAAGAACCATATTATTTGTCTGGACTGCAACTTCTTCCATGACATTCTCTTTCATCTTCTGTGTCATTTCTCGGAGTTGCTCATTTTCCCTTGTAAGAGAACCTTTCTGTCCAAGAAGTTCTTCAACAAGATCTTCATATATGTTGCAGTTCTTTTTCAGCTTGGTGACCCCTGTGATCCACTCTTCTGGGGATGCTTCCTAGGCCAGCATTTTGAAAGGCTTGACTGATCTTCTGAAAATCTTCATGCATGGTTTTCATTTCTGTGCTCAATTTCTTGTTTTGGTCATTCAAGTCCTTCAAATAACATGCTTGAGCTTCATAAAAACCTCCACTACTCTGAATGCACTGACTGATGCTCTTACCATAGGCTGCTTTTGGTATCAATCTGGTAGGATCTTTGTGGAGTACTTTTGGTATTAATATAATAGGATCTATGTGTGCATTGCTTGCTTCTATCCTCGGAGTTTCCTCAGGATGTCTTTCCTTGGCCACATTATATTTTGTTTGATCATAAAACTTTTTGTCCATTTACGATTTCTTTCCAATTTGATGAACAGTCTTTCAAGTCAACACCTTTTGGTTATGCCATGATCATGTAATGCAGGCACAAAACAAAAGAAATCAATATAAACAAGTTAAAACAAAACAAAATGTATGAAAAATAATAGTGAGAAAGGAAATAAATAAATTGGTAAGTACCAATTAATGAAAAGAAAATATTCTACCTATCATGGTATATAATATATCCTTACCTCATGCTTTCTAGTTCCATGCTTTGTTTGGAAAAATTAACCTAACAGCATGATTACTAGTTCGCAGGCATTTATTCAGAGAGAAAAATAATAAATTAAATAAATTAAAAGCTAGAGTTTATTTCTCCTTTGTGTACACCTATGAACAGAGGTTCAGTACTATCTTAGATCAGGTGAATTTCTAGGGTTTATTATATGCGGAGTTTCAGTTCTAGGAGTAAAGGTACTCGAATTGTCCTTGTTGATGCCCCCTTGGGCTGTCAAACCCTCAATCCTAGTCCATTACAGACTTAAGCGGATCGAGTTCAATTCGAGGGGACACATTTCTCTATGCCTGACACAGAGAATAAATTATCACGAAGACATAGAGTATATGAACCCCGAAAGTTACTTGCTAGGTCTGACACGGAGAATAAATTCTCACGAAGATGTCGTTTTCACTCCCACTTAAAAGGGACAAACTCAATTATAGAGCTTATGTTATGCAATGCAAGTGTTGTGTGTGAGGAGAAATGTTCAAACCTTTGACAAAAAAATAAATAATGAAATAAAATACTTGCAAATAAAATGAAATATTAATAATATATATAAATACTATGAAAATAATAAGTATATATATATAAAAAAGAATTATAAATTAAATATATGAATTTTTAATTTATAATTAATATAGACAATTTATAATTGATTTTAAAAGCTTGACAGTCCCCAGCGGAGTCGCCAAGCTGTCGTAACCATTTTTCGCCCGGGTACGAATATTTTTTATTTGGCGGGAAAAGTGATGTGAATAAATGGTTTTAAAATGTTTTAGGAGTCGCCATTGACCTTTTTGGGTTAGGTAGATCAAATACCTAAAAATTACCTTTTAAAAGAGTTTTTTAAGAAAACATCAGTTAAAAGATAAACTGATTTGCGTTTAACCAAAAAAAATTTCTTTTTAGAAATAAAAAGGGATTCGTGGTCGGTTACGTTTAGGGAAGGATTAGCACCCCTACAACGCCCAAAATTGGTACTTATTAATTATAAATTGTCTCTATTATTGGAAATTTAAAAGTTCAAAAATCTATTTAATTCATAATTCTGTTAAGTTTATTAATATAATTTTAAGACAATATATATATATATATATATATTATTAAACAATATATTTATTTATTTAGAAATATCAGAAAAAGGCTTTTAGGTTCTTTAAGACAGCTCATTTCTTAATATTAAAAAAATAAATAAATTTTAATAATATAAAAACAGATTTATATATTAAAATATTTATTTTTTTATTTAAAAATATCAGAAACTGAACATCCATTTGCTTTAAGACTGTCTTTTCTTAATATTGATAAATATATATTAAAATATGATTGAAATGATTTAAAAATAATATATTAAATTTATAAATGAATATTATTTATATATATTATAAGACTAAATAAATATTATTTATATATATATATTGACATAATAATAGTAATGGTAATGATAATTAAATATAAACATAAATATATAAAAGTAACATATGATTAAACAATGTTTAAAATAAACAAAATTAAAACATAGTATTAACATGTAAAGCTTGTAAAATAAATGAAAATATTAATCTTAGGGACTAAATTATAATCTAATAAAATTAAATACCTAATTTATAATTAATTATTTAAAACTACAGGGATTAGACATACTATTTTTCATTTATTTAATTTAGTGACTAAATTATAATTATAATAAATTTGAATATTAAATTAAAACAAATTAAAACATACTTTCTGGATTAAAATATTAATTATTAAAATTAAAGGACAAATTCCATCATTTACCTAAAATATTTATATAAACATATTAGTGACTAAATTATAAAGTAAATAAAATTAAAAGACCAAATTAAAACTTATTAAAATTGATTTCAATGACTAAATCATAAAGATTACAAACTATGAATACTGCAGACATAATTGGACCATCCCCTAAATTACGCATATACCCTTCATCAAAATGGCATCGTTTTGATGAGGGTATATAAACCCTATAACCGGCCCTCTTGGGCAAATCTTTCTCATTTCTTCCTTCTTTCTCATTTCTTCCTTCTTTCTCTCTTTCTAAAAGAGAGAATTACACATTCTCTCTCGCCTCTCTCTAAAACTGAGAGAGAGAACCGGTCGACAACCGCGCTCCGACGCCAGCCACCACCGCCGGCCACCATCACGGTGGCCGAAAATTTACAATTTACCCCAAATCAAAGCTCCGATTACCCTAAAGCCCGATCTAAGGTTATTTTGGCCTAAAAACTTACCAAACGTCGTAGATCTAGGATTGTTCCCTTCGATGGTTTGGTTCTCCAGTGGTTTGTGGGGGGTTCCGATGAACAGAGTAAGTTTATCTTCATCTCTCTCTCTTTTTTATTTTCTCTCTTATTTGTACTGTTTGGTGCGTATTCTTGCTTGCTCTGTTTCCCCGTGTCCGTTGGTTGCCTCTGTTTTTGTTATCCCCGGTTTCTTCTCTCTTTGTAGGAAATGGTGGTCATTTATAGGCCTCGTCGAGAGGCTCCACGGACTGGTCCAAAAGGGGCTCTTTGGTGACTCTCTAGACTATGGTGGTGACTCACCATAGAGTTGTAGCATGGAGGGGCAGCTGGATCTTCTGGAGCGTTCTGTTGAAGCGGTGGCAGCAGCTTCTTGAGGCGGCGGAGTGGTGGCAGCAAGGGAAGCGGTGACGTGGCCCTAGGGTGATGATACCCTAGGGTTTCCTCTGGAGGCTTCTGGACCGTTGGATCTTATCAGATCCAATGGTGGATGATTGTTGGCGGCTGGAGCAGAGATCAAACCCTAATCAGTTTAGGGTTTCAATTAGGCTAGCTCAGTTGGGCCAGAATTGGGCTCTGGGTATTGGGTCTGGAATATTGGGTATTGTTGTAATTGGGCTCCGGGTATTGGGCCTGTAATATGTAATAAAAATATTTATTAATAAAAATATAATAATAATAGTAATAATTATAACAATTATAATAATTATAATAATAAAATAGGCAAAAATTTAATGTCTACATTGATTATAATAAATCTCAAAAACATTGATTTTTAAGGAAGAACGTATCTGAACCATGTATCTTATGAGGCCACTAAGCATCATTAAACCCAGAAATAAAAAAAGGGCACAAAAACGGTAGATATGGGAAAACCGAGGTATAGTAGTATGGATCACATTTGTCATTGCCACTCTCAGTGAGTTTCATAGATAAAATCTTAGCTTTTGTGGAAAAACAAAATTAAACTCTTTTATACATCAAAGTAAGAATAGATAACTTCTAAACATGGTCAAATGGATGTACAGAGAAACAAGTTAAGATATAATCCTGTTTCTTCATTTAATATCCTAAGTATGATATTTTTTGACATGCAGAGTAAAAAAAATCAAATTTTGATTTACAAGATCGAAGAAGATGTAATATTTAAATTAAAATTTTAAATTTATTGAAATAATAAAAATTGGTTTATATCAAGTAATTGAATGAACAATATGCTTGAAAATCAGCTGTCGGACGCAGCTTATGGTCTTCTGATCAGCTTTATGGTCCTTACATATTTGTTTTGTGACGCTATAATGTTTGTTGGACGTCTAAGGAACGGCATATTAAGATAAGACTAAAAAACGGCACAACTGAAAACATAAAAAAATTTAACAAGATAAGTTTAGTGTTATTAGAAATGTTAACTTATATTTAATATATTAGGTTGCAACTATTTTAAAATAACTTAAACTGGTGTAATCGGTTAAAAGCGAAACACAAAAAGTTATAATGTGGAACTAAAAAAGTTATAAATTGTATTAACATAACAAGTTTCACCTAAAATGTTATAAACAATGAGGAAATAAGTTATAAACGGTAAAATATTGCAAGAGTTTAAGCTGATGGAGTCTTAGATTTTCCCACGATAATAAAATAAGTTAAAAGCTGAAAATATTATAAATATATATATATATAAGAAATACGGTTGCGCCCAAGAATATCATGGTTCACTAAAAAAATAGATTGTAATATGAAATATTAATAATTTATTAATAAAATGGGTTGACCCAAAAATATCAATGTTCACTAAGAAATATGTTGCGATATGGAGTGTTAATATTTTTAGAGAAAATAACCTCAGTGACCGAAAATGCCTTATAATATACGATTTTAACCAACTTTTTTTGGATTTGCCAAAATAACCAACAAAATCGCAACGCAAACTCTAATTTTTCAACTTAGTTTCCAAATTCGCAACGTGAATATCCAGATTTGAAAAATGTGTTGCGATAGTTAAAATGTGTTGCGATAGTTAAAATGTGTTGCAAGAGTTTGAAAAACGTGTTGTTGCGATAGTGAAAAAGTGTTGCGATAGTGAAAAATCCAAAATAAATTTACATTTTAACTATTCCAAATTCACGTGGAGTTTGAAACAATAAAGAATGTGTTGCGATAGTGTAAAAGATTCTCAAGCCATTTGTAAGATCTTAGTTTGAAACAATAAAGAATGTGTTGCGATAGTGTAAAAGATTCCCAAGTGTTTGCAATGCTCAATCTCACATAGTATTGGAAACACTCTTGGGAATGGGTATTTAAGGCTTGGATTTCCCACTTCCTTGTTGAGTGAAAGAGAACAAGGGGGGACTCTCGCGCACCGCCGCCGCCGCCGTCCCATCCCGTCTACATTATATGTTTGAAACTATTTATAGTATGAAAAATTGAGACAAATCAGGTTTATAAGTTCAACATTCTAGGTCATGCCTTTTTAAATCGTCAACCGTTTACATTACATGCTTGAAAAAAAAATTATTATGAAAAAGTAAGACAAAACAGGTTTATAAGCTTAATATTATAGGTTGCGTCTATTTTTAATTGTCAACCATTTAGGTTATATCTTTGAATTTTTTTTATTATGTAAAAGTAAGACAAAACAGGTTTATAAGCATAACATTATAGGTAGAGCCTTTTTTAATTATCAACTGTTTACGTGATATGTTTGAAACCTTTTATATTATGTAAAAGTAAGACAAAACAAGTTTATGAGTATAACATTGTAGGTAGCGCCTTTCCTAATTGTTAACCGTTTAGGTTATAGGTATTAAACCATTTATATTATTAAATATAATACAAAATATCAATTTTTTACTATAACGTAATAGGTTTATGTTCCCTCTGTAACACCCATTTCCCGTATACCTTTCCGTACACGAGATATCGATGTCACATCACTTTTAAAACAAATTTTCATTTGGAAACCCTTAAAAATTTGTCTTGAAATTTAAAACCAAAAACATTTTTATACAACAAGAAAGAAGTCGTTGAATCCTATTACCAAAGTTATCACTTTAAATACATTCTAGAGCAATTTTTTTAATTTCGATTACATGCCAGTAATTTTTTTCAAAATAACATGATTGTCCTACTGCTACTGATGAGACTCGACTTTAGATTGATGATAGTTGCTCCTGCTCCCAGTACCCGACTAGTCTTTGTTGTTACCTAGGCATGAAATCAACACACATTAAGTATATACTTGGTAAGACATAATATTGTAAAGAATCTGCAATTTATAAATAAGTATCTCATGACTATTTAATGACGAATTAAATCGCATACTTCATAAGGATCAGATAAATCCTTCTCAATTAAACCAGATTTTTCTTTCATACAATCATCGAAATCATTCTTAGTAGTCCCAGCATACCTATCCTTCTGTATGTCTTTCCTAATTATTCTTTATTTGTCCTATGTACATTAAATGAGAAAGTATTGTACATGTATTGCACTAAAGTGCCAAATGGTCCTTTATCTTTTATAATTATCATGAGTGACACCTTATATACCATTAATATATCGCTATGTATTTTCATTTGTGGCATCTTTTCATGCCAATTATGCACTGATATACATTTTCATTTATGGCATTCATTCATCCCAATTATACATTGTTCTTCATTTAACTTGTATTAGTGGCACCTTTCTGACAAAATGCACCGTTAGGCATTAGTCTTTTATTCTAAAGGCCTTTAACCTTTCTTCTAACTTACATTATTGGCACTTTTCTACCAAATGCACAGTTAGGCATTAGTCTTTTATTTTAGATCACTTTCTACTCTAATAATCATTCATAATATCAATTAACTCTTTCAATTCATTATAAACTCTATAGTTTACACACGTAGTGCCAATACGGTAAGTCACAAACTTATTATAATATACATGGGTTGCACATCCACTACCAATACGGAAATTCATAAACTTATTATGAATTTCTTAGTTTTGCACACAAAATGTCTATACAGAAATTCATAAACTTATTATGAATTTTGTGGGTTGCACACATAGTGCCAAAACGGTTGTTCCTCAACATATGCTGAATTTTGTGGGTTGCACACAGAGTGCTGAAATGGTTGTTCATCAATATATGATGAATTTTTTGGATTTCCCACATAGTGTCGAAATGGTTGTTCATCAACATATGATGAATTCTGTGGGTTGCACATATAGTGCCGAAACGGTTGTTCATCAACATATGACGAATTCCGTTAATTGCACACTTAATGATGAAACGGTTGTTCATCAACATATGATGAATTTCGTGGGTTGCACATATAGTGCCGAAATGGTTGTTCATCAATATATGATGAATTTCGTGGGTTGTATAAATAGTGCCGAAACGGTTGTTCATCAGCATATGATGAATTTCGTGGATTGCACACTTACTGCCTATTTGGTAATCACTATACAAATATTAAGCAATCATACATTTATTACTATTATAACATGTAGGTACATAATAAATTCACTCACCTGGCTTGCCTCGCTATTATATCCAAAACGCAAATTCTGATTACTCAACTACTTTTCCTTTGCCTTTCTTTTTGCTTAACGCGGGAGCTTGATTCGATCTACTCAAGCATCCATTAAAGATACGTACAATATCAATTGTTAGTATATTTCCTAACATTTATACTTTAATAATATTCACACATACTATTATTTACATTTCTATAACAATTTCAACCTATCTTATAGTTCCAGGCTCTATAGTATCGATACCCCTACCATGGAATTGATACTTCTATACTATGGTACATCGTACCTTTCTCTCAGTATCGATACTACTACACTATGGTATCGATACTCCCTTTCGGTATCGATACCATTTTGGAATTTTGTTATCCATAGTATCGACACTTTCCCTTTTAGTATCGTTACCCTATCCGTATCGATACCACTTGCATCAGTACCGATATTGTTCGTCACATTTCTACCCATTTAAGCCTATAGTATCGATACTGTTCTATCAGTACCGATACCTTTACCCATATTTACCATTTTTCAGCCCAATTTTTACTAAATTTTCCCCTCTAATCTCTTACTTTTACCTCTAACCTCTTACTTTTACCTCTAACAATACTATTAAACTTTTCTTTATATAACCCAATTAACTTTACTTCATTTAACCTCTTATAACATCTAAAATCTCCATAAAACATCTCAACTCAAGAATCGTATCACTTTTCTAGCATGTTTTTACTCATATATAATGTTTCTAATCTCTTATTTACTTTTTTGACAAGCCAAAAATACTAATAAACATCATTAAAAACTCATATTCCAACATATCCTTCAAAAACCCATTTTCTCTAATCTCCAATAACTCATCCATCTCTTAGTTTAAATCTTATTCAACCCTTCCTTAAGCTTACATATCACATAAGGTTGCAAAAACAAACCATAATCGAAAGGAAAAACTAATTAGATGAAGTTTACCTTATCTATAGAGAAGGCCAAGTGAACACGGGAAAGAATAAGAGAAGATAGCCAAAAATATTAACACTCTCCCCTTTTTCTTTACTTTAATACCCTAATTCATTTCCTCTATAAATGACCAAAATACCCATTTCATTCTTTCACTCTTAGAAATTAGTCTTAACCAAATTCCTAAATTATTTTCTTATACTTTATCATTTAATCAAATACATCCTCAAATTTTAAAACTTTTCATTAAAGTCCCTGACCTGATATATAGGGTATTACAATTCTCCCCCATAAGAAAATTTGTCCTTGAATTTAAAGACTTTATGCTTTTACCATAACGCTTCAACTAGAGTAATCGTTTTGTTATGCAGTTTCTTGATTTCTCGATTACAAATCCGTATTGGTTCTTTTTCATTAAGCAAATCTGACTGAATCTCTATTTTCCTAATGTAAGAACATACGATGGATCTGATCGGTTATTAATAAGCAACGACACATGAAAAACATTATAGGTCTTGTCTATTTCGGTAGACAAAAGCTAACTGATAAAGTATCATAAGGTTCAATAATTCTCGGACTCAGTCCATACCGCAATACTTCCTTCCAAAGTGATACTTTCAGAAAAATTTTATCACCTTCTTTGTATTCATTCACTTTTCTATTTAGATCAACATAAGACTTTGTCAATCAGAAGCGATCTTAAAAATTATCTTGGGTAACTTTCATTTTATAATCCATTTCTTTCATTCATGAATCGAGATTGATTGAAACAATTTAGAAGATACTTGATGTTCATCTTTTTCTCTAATAGTACGTTAGATATTTAGCTAAAATTTTTGTGATGGCTCTTTTCAAACCAGACCACCCAAGCGACTCTTTAAATCTTGGTACCTCTTGTTTCCACCTGAATGCGTAGTCAACGGACTTAATGCCTCAACAATAATATCTTTCTAAATTCTTAATCGTCGGGAATACAAAGTCTCCTACGATAATACGAACATCCGTCGAACCTAACCTCAAAAGTCCTTAATCTCTTCAGTTTCTACTTATAAAATTCTTATTAAGAAATTTTCATCTTTCCTTTATAATTCTATTATTAGCTCTAATAAAACATCGGTTTTATATTTAATTCATTCCACAATGTCATTTTCATTCAATGCTAATTGTACATCTATAGCTCGCAAAACTAAAAAAGGTTATGAGCAAGTACCTCCACAACAATATTGGCCTTTCCTGGAAGATAATCAATGATCACTTCATACACTTTTAAAAGTTTTGTCCATCTTTTCTGTCTCAGGTTCAGTTTATTCAATTCCACTAGTATTTTAGGATTTTGTAATTAGCACCACTATAGCACTGTTCACTATACAGATAATGACATCAAATCTTTTAAGGCAACACGACTACTACCGACTCTAAATCATGCGTAGATAGTTCCTCTTGTGAGTCCTTAACTTTATCGAGGCAAATGCCATAACCTTACATTTGTGCATAAGCACACTTCCTAAACCATTGATAGATGCATCAATAAAACCACATAATCCTTACCCAACTCAAGCTTTATAAACACTGGTGTCTTTATTACAATCCTTTTTCGCATTTCAAAACTCTCTTAACTTTTTTCGTTCTACAAAAGACATATATTTCTTTAAAAACTTGGTTAGCAGCAAGACTAACGTCGAAAAGTTTTTCACTAACCTTTAATAGTAACCAGCAACCCCTCAAAGAGATCCGAACTTCAGGATCATTCTTTGGGAGTTTCCACATTACTACATCATGAGTTTTCTTAGGATCTCTTCTTATATCGTATCCTAAAACAACCTGACCAAAGAAAGCCATCTCTGCTAACCAGAATTTCACATTGGTATAGTTTGGCATACAAGTTCTTCTCTCGAAGAGTCTTATTTAACTGTCAAAATCTATGCATAACAACATAGGTTTATCTTTCTTTTCGCTACTAACACAAATATTTTCCAAGTTGAAATACTCAGACTGATAAAATTTTGATCAATCAACTCTTATAATCGAGCTCCTAATTCTCTTAGCTTACATAAGTCATTTAATACGAAATAAGAGAAACATGTTTCATACCTTAATAACCATCAACTTTGAATTCCACCCCTCGATCTGGAGATAACCCCAATAATTTATCTGAAAAGACATCTATAAATTCTCAATTTTGTGAAATTATCTGACAGTTCTACTTTAATTAATTGGGTATCTATCACGTTAACCATAAAAGCTATATATATATATATATATATATATATATATATATATATATATATATATATATATATATATATATCTTTCCGACATCATTTTGTTCACCATCATTATCGATATCACCTTGTGTATCAAAAAAATTATAGATATCACCGTGAGCGATAATTTTACGTTCTCTCCAAAAACTAGAATTTTCGTAACCTCTGTATCATTCTGAACTAATCGTCTCTGGAAACAAACAACTTATACTCAATATGATTTTAACTCATCAAATGACAATTCCATCAGATCCACCATAAACATTGCCCCGTGAATCTTTATTAAGTGTTTACTAACTATCTAACTCACACTTGTACCATGACCCGCTAGGGTTTATCGTTATCATCTCACTCGAGATTAAGTTGAATAGAATACTTTTACTTTAAAAATCTTTCATTTCCTTCTTGAGGTAATCCATGTAACTTTTTCGGATCCATTTAAAATATTCTCTTGTAGTTGAAACATTTTCTATCTCAACTATGAAAGTCT
The DNA here is from genome assembly GCF_006381635.1 of Hibiscus syriacus. Taxonomy (NCBI): domain Eukaryota; kingdom Viridiplantae; phylum Streptophyta; class Magnoliopsida; order Malvales; family Malvaceae; genus Hibiscus; species Hibiscus syriacus. The sequence continues at coordinate 2,403,065 of NW_024061947.1, read as the reverse complement.
AATTATCCACCTCATTTAATAAGAATACTTGACAACTTTGTAGCAATAACTTCATAGCAGTTAATGTTAAAAATTACACTAGTAAAGAAATTTACTCTTTTTTCTATCATTACGAACTTGAAAATTTTCCAAGTTCTCGAGAATTAATCTTGATTTTAAATAATAATTTATTGAAGTACGAAATGGGTAAAAAATCATTTTCTCAAATTACCTTCTACAAATAACTCTATTAGGTCCATAAAACTTAACATTTATTCTTAACAAACTTATAATCAGTTGATCCACTAATAACTCCTCTTTCTATAAACTTTTAGCAGTCAATGTATTTACCGCTTACTCGTTTCCTCGATTATTTAAGCTTACATGAAAAAACCTCGGAATCATCTCTAGATTCAAAAACCTCCTCTAGATCCTCATCTGATTCAACTTCTCTTGAGTCAATTTTATCTCGACCTTCTTTTCAATATCATATATTTTTTTATCTTTGTCCTTAGTTTCTGACATCTATTAGGACATACATAATAATAACACTTAAATTAATAAGGAGTGACATCAATCAAACTCTAATTGACACCATATCAGTAACTTTGACAATCTTAATGGCATGTAATCTTTTTTTCTCAATTCAATTAAACTTGATTTCGACCAAGAATCGACTAAACCTGTAGCTCTGATACCAATAAATGTAACACCCATTTCCCGTATACCTTTACGTACACGAGATATAGATGTCACGCCACTTTTAAAACAATTTTTCATTTGGAAACCCTTAAAATTTTATCTAGAAATTTAGAACCAAAAACATTTTTATACAACAAGAAAACAGTCGTTGAAACCTATTTCCAAAGTTATCACTTTAAATACATTCTAGAGCAATTTTTCTTAATTTCGATTACATGTCAGTAATTTTTTTTCAAAATAACATGATTGTCCTACTGTTACTGATGATAGGCAACCTTAGATTGATGATAGATGCTCCTGCTCCCAGTACCTGACTAGTCTTTGTTGTAACCTATGGTTGAAATCAACACACATTAAGTATATACTTAGTGAGACATAATATTGTAAAGAATATGCAATTTATAAATAAGTATCTCATGACTATTTAATGACGAACTAAATCACATACTACATAAGGATCAGAAAAATCCTTCTCAGTTAAACCATATTTTTGTTTCATACAATCATTGAAATCATTCTTAGTAGTCCCATCATACCTATCATTCTATTTATTTTTCCCAATTATACTTTATTTGCCCTATGTACGTTAAATGAGAAAGTATTGTAGATGTATTACACCAAAGTGTCAAATGGTCCTTTAATATTTATAATTATCATGAATGAAACCTTATATACCATTAATATACTGCTATGTATTTTCATTTGTGGCATCCTTTCATGTCGATTATGCATTGTTATACATTTTCATTTATGGCATCATTTCATGCCAATTATGCATTGTTCTTCATCTAACTTGTATTAGTGGCATCTTTATGCCAAAATGCACTGTTAGGCATTAGTCTTTTATTCTAAAGGCCTTTAACATTTATTCTAACTTGTATAATTGTCACCTTTCTGCCAAATGCACAGTTAGGCATTAGTCTTTTATTTTAGAACAGTTTCTACTCTAATAATCATTCATAATATCAATTAACTCTTTCAATTCATTATAAACTCTATAGTTTGCACATGTAGAGCCAATACGGTAAGTCACAAACTTATTATAATTTACGTGGGTTACACACCCACTACCAATACGGAAATTCATAAACTTATTATGAATTTCTTAATTTTGCACACAAAGTGCTCATACGAAAATTCATAAACTTATTATGAATTCTGTGGCTTGCACACATAGTGCCGAAATGGTTGTTCATCAACATATGATGAATTCTATGGGTTGCACACATAGTGCCGAAATGGTTGTCCATCAACATATGATGAATTCAGTGGGTTGCACACATAGTGCCGAAACGGTTGTTCATCAACATATGATGAATTCCGTGAATTGCACACTTAGTGCTGAAACGGTTGTTCGTCAACATATGATGAATTTCGTGGGTTGCACACATAGTGCCGAAACGGTTGTTCATCAACATATGATGAATTCTGTGGGTTGCACACATAGTGTCGAAATGTTTGTTGATCAACATATGATGAATTCCGTGTGTTGCACACATAGTGCCAAAACGGTTATTCATCAACATATGATGAATTCCGTGGATTACACACTTAGTGCCTATTTTGTAATCACCATACAAATATTAAGCAATCATACATCTATTACTATTATAACATGTAAGTACATAATAGATGCACTCACCTGACTTGCCTTGTTATTATATCTAAAACGCAAATTCTGATTACTCAGCTACTTTGCCTTTGCATTTCGTTTTGCTTGACTCTAGAGCTTGATATTGATCTACTCAAGCATCCATTAAAGACACATACAATATCAATTGTTAGTATATTTCCTAACATTTATACTTTAATAATATTCAAAAATATTATTATTTACATTTCTAAAACAATTTTAACATATCTTATAGTTTCAGGCTCCATAGTATCGATACCATGGATAGTATCGATACCCGTACCATGGTATCGATACTTCTATACTATGGTACCGATATCTTTCTCTTAGTATCGATACTACTACACTATGATACTGATACTCCCTTTCAATATCGATACCATTTTGGCATTCTGTTATCCATGGTATCGATACTTTACCTTTTAGTATCAATACCCCATCAGTATCGATACCACTTGTATTGGTACTGATATTGTTCGTCACATTTCTACCCATTTAAGCATATAGTATCGGTACTGTTCTATTGGTACCGATACCCTTACCTAGATTTACCATTTTTCAGCCTGATTTTTACTAAATTTTCCCCTCTAATCTCTTATTTTTACCTCCAAAAATACTATTAAACTTTTCTTTATATAACCCAATTAACTTTACTTCATTTAACCTCCTATAACATCTAAAATCTCCATAGAACATCTCAACTCAAGAATCGTATCACTTTTTCTAACATGTTTTTACTCATATCTAAAGCTTCTAATCTCTTATTTACTTCTTTGACAAGTCAAAAATACTAATAAACATCAGTAGAAATTCATATTCCAACATATCCTTCAAAAACACATTTTCTCTAATCTCCAAAAACTCATCCATCTCTTAGTTTAAATCTTATTGAACCATTCCTTAAGTTTACATATTACTTAAGGTTGCAAAAACAAACCATAATCGAAAGGAAAAACTAATTAGATAAAGTTTACCTTATCTATGGAGAAGGCCAAGTGAACACGGGAAAGAAGAAGAGAAGATATCCAAAAATATTAACACTCTCCCCTTTCTCTTTACTTTAACACCCTAATTCATTTCCTCTATAAATGACCAAAATACCTCCTTCATTTTTTCACTCTTAGAAATTAGTGTTAACCAAATTCCTAAATTATTTTCTTATACTTTATCATTTAATCAAATACATCCTCAAATTTTAAAACTTTTCACTAAAGTCTCTGATATGATATTTAGGGTATTACACCCTCAATATCGATATTAAATCGTTAAATATCGATACTTTTGAAATAATTAATTTTTTTAATTTTTTTGTTGGGTGTAACCGTATTTATTATATATGAATAACCTTTTTAGATTTTAACTTATTTTGTTTTTCAATTTTTAAAAGTATCGATCATTTACCAAATAAGTATCGATATTTTAACTTTCGTTTTTATCTTTATCTTTTTCAATTTTAAAAATATCGATAATAATATATTCAATATCGATATTTAAATTTTGAATTGTTTTTTTGGGCGCAACCTATTTTATTCATAAAAAAATATTAACATAACATATCACAACCATTTCTATTCAAAACCATGACATTCTTAAGTGTAACTTATTTTATTAAAAAAAATATTAACAAAACATATCAAAACCTATTTCTATTCAAAACCATGACATTCTTGGGCACAACCTATTTTATTAAAAAAAATATTAACATAACATATCGCAACCAATTTCTCTTCAAAACCATTACATTCTTAGGCGCAACCTATTTTATTAAAAAATCATTAACATAACATATTACAATCTATTTATATTTAAAACCATGACATTCTAGGGCGCAACCTATTTTATTAAAAAAATTAACATTCTATATCGCAATCTATTTCTTAGTGAACCATGACATTTTTTGGTGCAACCATATTTCTTATATATATTTATAACATTTTCAGCTTTTAACTTATTTTGTTACAATGGGAAAATCTAAGGCGCGATCAACTTTGTAGCACCTTATACCCGGCCACATAGGATTAACCGGATATTCTGAGTGCACATTAGATTCTGATCAAGTCGAATAGATCAAAAACCCTAATCATGTGTACCAAGCGGACGAAATTAAAAATAAACATTCATCATGCAATACACATTAACAATATATATACCATAATCATGCTTACGACACTTGTACACTCATGCATCGCAAGATGAACGCTACTAGCTATATAGAGGTAAAATAGTCATTTCACATGTCATTATAAAATCCATGGAAAAGAGTAATTTAAACTTCCCAATATGCACTTCTACCTTTAAGTAATCATATCTAAAATCTGAGCTTAATTGGACATCTTTTAGGGATTTAATTAAACATGCTCTATTTAGAGACTAAAACATAAACTTTTCAAAATATTCAAATAAAGCAAAAACATGAAATTGAAAGATTCATTATGAAATTAGTTATATTATAGATTCAAAGAAAAAATTTAAACCAAATCCAACTTAAAACGAATCATTAATCGCAAAATCAAGTTTTTGGACCAAATTGAATACAATTTAAAATTTAGGGACCATCCAAGGACTTAGGGAACACTTTAGGACTTTAATGAATGTAATTTTACCTATTTTTATCAAACTCACAACGAAGGGATCGATCTCTTTTCACGAGAGATCGATCTTTTGCAAAACAATAGCTAAAAATAAAGTTAGGGATCAATCTTTTAGGGAATGGATTGATCCTTTGCCTAAAGAGATCGATCCTTTTGAGAAAGGGATCAATATTTTTTTGGGAAAATGCAGAAAATGCATATTAATGAGAAACAACATGCATCCAATTGGTCATGCAATCGATTCTAGGGTCTACAAACATCTTTTACACGCTTAAACCACTTAGAACATGTCATAATACATATGTTGCATGCTCCATAACATCATTTAGCATAACATATAAGTATTTAGCATCCAAAGTCAAAATTTTCATAGAAATTCAACTTAAACATAAGTCACCTAACCATTTTGTACATCATTGGTCATTTCATGCATCATAAAGGCCTAACATGTTATATTCACTTGCCTAAATGATAAAAACACTTAAGGCATATAACATCATTTGGTCTCTTAAGGCATACTAGAACATATTACATAACAAGTAATTCAACATAAAAATTTATCATTTCATCACATATTCAAGGATCAAGGATCAAAGTTCAACGTAGGTCATTAAAGGTCACTTATACACTAAAATGTAGCAAATGTGCAAGCCAACATATATCCAAATAATGAATCCCATATTTCCTTAAAATGATATCAAGGTTCAAAATAACTTTACAAATGCCTACTTGCTTTGATCACCACCAAGTGCTTTTCCACTCAAGCTCAAATCAATAAGCGATAATAAGAAAAATGTTAAACAACGAGTGTGAGCTAGAAAGCTCAATGGATGAATAAACATTCAAGTATGATGCACATGTCAAGGTTAAAGGAAAGCAACTTATATACCATGGAACCTTACTTGTTTTTACCTCAATGATCATACCATAATGTCATGCTTCAATGTTCATCTAATGCACCATAATTTCACATAAATTACAGAATATAAACATGCTTAAATACAACATATTCATTGTTGTCAATCACATACACTCATGAACAATTACTTTGCTTGGAAATTCCACACACAACACACATTTGTTTCCATATAAGATTAATGGCATTTGTTCGAAACACAACTACTCATTGGATAAACAGACTCCATATCACTCATTTTATTTTGGACTCACATAGGTCTCAACTTCCACATTTCGGAGCAAAGCTCAACGCACCAACCTAACCTCGTTACCCTTACACATATACTTATAAAAAACATAGAGTACTCTTTCCTAGGCATGCCTTTCATATCCAAAGGTCCCATTAAGAACCACTTGTCAATCAATCCAAGTTCGTTATGAGTAGTTAACAAGCAATGCATAACATATACATGTATATATATATCTTTTCTTAAACGTAGTTTTGCAACTAAGGATGGTTGTCATGATCAACCCAAATAGAATAGTGAAGTGTCTCCACTCATTCTTGGAAAGCGAACTGTCTCCACTCATCCATGGATAGTAAAGTGTCTCTACGTATCCCTAAGCTAAATATCACATAGTCTTGAAACATAGTTTTCCATATCAGTTATGCATTGAATGCAACTTATACATTTCACATATCATAAATCATATCACGTATCCAATTCACCTTCCATAAATCACATTATTCCAATGCATCATAATTCATAACCAACTCATCCTGATACATGTGCATTCACAATGATCACTTACATCTCATGCCATAATAAATCATGCTTCAATTCACATGCTTACAATAACCACTGTCCTTCAATTCATCATAGCTCATAATTAACATACTTAAATATACATGCTTTCAAAGATCACTCAATTCCAATACACCACAACTCATGATCAACTTATCATACTACACATGCTTGCATAAATCATATTCTTTCAATGCCACAAATCATGTCATAAAATACATGCTCTTTATAATCACTTACTTAAATCAAACATCATAGATTCACATCATTAATTATAAACAACAAGTAAATAAGTTTAGAACCTTAGATTTAAAGTTCACACATACTAACCCTTCATTCAACATTAAGCACATTCATCACAAGTGAATGGACAATGACTCACCTCAATAGCAAAACAATATAATCCGACCCCAAACGCTAACTAAATGACCACCAACTATTGATGCATCATTTTTTCCTAAAACATAAACACATTAGGCACCTTAGAAATCAATTCAACATGTCACAAAAACCTCCAAAACAGAGCAGAAAATTCTGCTTCTAAAATAGAACGAAAATCGAATAAAGAACTTAAAAACGTTACAACCCACGCGATCTAAGCATTCTAACTTGAGAATCTTTGCTTCCTCATACTTAATCTGATCCTAAACAATCATAAATTTGATTTAGAACCCAATACATCTGCCAAAAACAGCAGCTAAAACAAACATTCCCGGATTTCCCAAAAAACACTAAAATCGTCTTTTCTTGCTCAAATCAAAATGGAAATCAAATCCAATTGAAAAACTGTTTTATTATCATTATAATCAACCTTTAAAAATCTTAAATCCATCAAGAACCAATAGAAATAAGATCAAGAAAATATCCCTTTTTATTTATTCCGAAAATCAACCCAATATGAAATATTACAAATCACTTACGAAATCGTGTAATACCCATTGATATCAAAAAAATCTTTTAATCAACAAAGCTTTAAGAAAACCAAGGAAATAACCTTACCTTGCTAGAAATGGAAGGAGATAAGATGGAAAAGATGAAATAAGAAGTTGAAGAAGAAAGAGACCTCTAGGAAGAATCGGTCAAAATAAGGATTAAAGAAGATAGAAAGATTATAAAATTTAGAAAGATGATCAAAAGTGAATAAAAATCAGTGAAGGAGATGGCCATTTGAAAGAGGAAGTTATTAGGCATGAGAAGGAAAATCAAAGAAATAGAGGAAAATTTTTGGGTTGCACAAAACGTGAATGATAAAAGGTGGAAGTTAAAACTAACTTTTGATTTATAAAATAAAATAATTCATAGATAAGGATGAAAGAAAACACAGTGGAATTGAAAGAAAAAGAGAACAATCACAACCTTGGTCAATTTGCTTTATAGATTTTTAAGATTTTGAAATCATTCGATTTCGTCACCTAATTGTCTTATTTTAAAAATAGTATAATTTAGTCACTTAAATAATTCAATTGAAGTTATTAAAAATCACAATTAATATTTAAAAAAATCATTTGGAAATATTTTACAAATATTTCCCAATTCAAAATTAGAAAATAATATTTTTATCAAAAATCACGAAAATTACCCTATTATAAGCCTGATTCAACTTACCTTAATTTTGAGATGTTACAAACTTAAACTCTGGTAGCCGATTTTATTACAAAGAAAACATTTTAGATCGCAACTTACTTCTTTGTGAACCATAACATATTTAGGCGCAACCTAAAATGTTAATCATATTAATAACATTTATTGTTTATAACTTATTTTGTTATCGTGAGAATGTCTAAGGCCTCATCAGCTTAAACTCTAGTAACATTTTATGCGCAACCTAAAATGTTAATAATATTCATAAATTTTACCCTTTATAACTTATTTTTTTTACCGTTTATAATATTTAGGTACAACCTGTTATGTTACTACGATTGATAACATTTTAGGTTTTGAATTATAACATTTTGTGTTATGCTTTTAACCTGTTACCTTGTTAACCGGTCATGCCATTTATTAGTCTTATTTTTAGGCGCCTCACGGCATAACTACCCCATGTTTGTTGTTTTCTATTGTTTTGGCTAAATTGACATTGTCATGATTTATATCGTTTAATAATTTTAAAGCTACTTTTTTTTTCTCTTCTGCTGTTCAGGAGAATCAGAACTAGGCCTAGATCGTATCCTGTATTGATTAAGATGCTTTTAATGAGACTCGATTTTCTTCAAAATAAAATAATATAAATTGTATAGCTGCAACTTTATTTTGGACATTGTTTGAAAGTTTCTATTCATTAAAAGTCAAATTTTCTATAATTTAACCTTTTCAATACGTTTGATAATAAATATGTTCGACTTGAATTATCTTTTTTTGTGTGTTTGTAATATACTTTTATTTAGGGAAGCCATCAAATAGAAACATTCATTTGATTTTTTTTTTAGAAAAAATTCTAAAGTAAATTTTGCTCGATTAGTATTTTGTTTTGGTGAAACAAAATATAATGAAAAAGACCTAAACTTTTCCTTTTCTTTTCTTCTGTAAAGAATATTGAATGAGATTCCGTAACAAATATGCAAAATGTTTTGTGGTCAATACATAGCATAAACACAATACCTCCACAATGAAGTTTGAATGAATAAGCTTTGTTCATCTCTTTGAATTACGTTTATAATTGTTGGTGATAAATATGCTGCCCAAATTATTAGAAAATTTTGATAATTCTTCTCATTAACATTGGGAATGGCTTGCAGAGAATCAAAGCAAGTGAAGATTCATCTGATGAAAATTTGCTTCGGTTGAGTGTCGAAACTGTCGGATGTTATGGATTTCTATATGTTTTCAACTAGAGAAAACTATGCATATTTCATTATCTTAATACTGCTGCCACCCATTCAATTTGTAGGATCTATTAAAGTGGAGTAAAATTGGTAGTTGATAACATTTCCTGTGATCTTGTACATTGCATAAACATATCTATAAGGTCGATTAACTTGTAGAACCATACTCGTTTTCTTGTAGCTTATTATTGGATATTAGATGAAGATCCTATTAGCTACAAAACATGAGCATTCTTATCAATCAATCGATCATTTTCTCGGCACTGTGACTGCCATATTTGATCATTTTCTCGGCACAATCACTCCATCAATATGTCGGAGATAATGAATATCTGCAATTTTATGTTTTTAAATGTTTGAGTCCATTTAAATTTATCAGATTAATATCCATTTAATCGCGTACATTGTGGCATTACAATGAGCATCAGTATACATTGTAAATCATCCACAATTCTGAAATATCCCGATTAATCTGAACTCACTGTTAATAAAGATGTATGTTTCCCCCAAAAAAAGAAACAATTTATTGTAACAATGCGCATTGCTACCAAATAGATGTATGCTCAGAGACATCACTTAATAACGACTTCAAAAGAAACGAAAAAGGGGTACGATTTCATTCCTCTGATTGCCTCTGACCTAGCACCGGAATGTTTTCATATCGTTTCTGATGTATAGCAAATAAAATCAAACATACAAGTTAGTAGGTGGGCTATGTAAGCTCAATTACGGCAGACAATGATCAGGCCGCTGCCAATCCAATATGCAAACAAGTTTCGAGGCAATGATCAGGCCGCTGTCAATATGCAATGTGTTGGATAACCCAAATTTATGAAATTGAATCTATATTGAGACAAGCAAGAACAGAATAGTTGTAGCTTTAGAGAATGCCTCACATTGCACCAACTGTAACCATCCACACAACTGACTGACTGACATAAGGTAACAACATTAAGCCTTCCATGTAATTACAACATTATTTCATCGCAAAGCCAAAATTTTCAAAGGTCGTGACTCGTGATATTAAGTTTGCAAAGAAATTACAAATCTTCCTACATCCTTTCTCCAGAAACCCCATCACAATCAATTGGTGGTGTTCTTATAATTAAAAAAAAAAACTATAAAAAACAGTAAAGGGTATTATAACCGATGTTACTTAAGCTTGAGAGTATCAGATATTGGTATGTGTTCGGCATAGGTAAGTTCAGTTTTTAAGTTTTTCAATGTATTTAGAAGACAGTATCTCCATACTAATATCTTAGACATTAAACACAAGCGTTGGACATAGGTACTCATATAAAAATGAATCAGAGCAACACAGAATCATAGAGGATACAATATTAAAAGAGCCCCGGAACTTTACCCCGTATACTTTGTCCACTTAAATAAACCCTTAATACCCTAATAAGTCATCAACTTTTAATTTATATCCAGCTAAGCATGTAACTTTTAATTTATACAATAAAGCCCTTATCATGGATCAACCTTTCACTTGAAATTAAAGCTTTTTAGCACAAATCAAAGGCTAAGGGCTTATTCAATTAAAGCTTTTAATTTATTCTAGTATTATGGTCACTTTTAGATTATAGCAATATTGCAGAGATGAGAATGAGCAAAATAAGGAGAGCAGTGGCTATCCTCTCCACCATAAAATCAAATATAAATCCCAATGTGCCTTGGAAAAGTGACAATGAACTACCGAATTTGTGAATCAGATTCCAAATAATGTGCAAATAAAATACATGGTAAAACTGGCATTATTAGAAATTAGACAATTTACCCCAACATTGTTGCATTCCCAGAGCTTATGAACTCCATAATCCACAGCCTACAAAAGTCAATTCGATCACAATAAGAATCTTCACCATTCTGTCTCCTTTCATCAATAATCATAAAAAGGGAACTAATCCTAAACATCATTAGAAAGTCATCACTTCCAATAAAAAAATCAATCCTCCGACCAAACTATTCCGATCAGTAAATAAATAAGAAAAAACATTTTCTCTAAAATCAGCACTAAAATTCAATCGAAAAAAAGAATAAAAAATGGAAACGAGAGAGACCCAATCGAAAAAAATAATTAGAACTTACCCGTTCTGCGAGGAAAGCACCGGCGATGACAAAGGTGACGTAGACGGAGTTACGGCGCATGATAACTCTCTAAAGACCTTCGAAAAGGCCTCCTTGACCTCTTCTCTAAGCTGCGTATTCCATGGCGATTACTAAAGATTAAGGCAGTCGCTCTTGCTGGGATCTGTGATTAGGGTCTGCGTAGAATTTGGACGCTAAGAAATGTTTGTGTTTTTAAGGATGAAATTTCTTACAAGGGTTCTCGGATCGAACCGAAATGTATCGACTTAGTTTAGTTTAATTTGATGGGCCCAATAGGTCAATTTGTGGGCCTCATCTTGCTCAATGTCATCTTAGCACTTAAAAAGATAGATGTAAATGAAAATGATTTTTTTTGGATGTTTGAGATATCTGTTTGAATTAAATATGAACTTAATTTCGAAATTCAGTCATTTAATTCGATAAATATAATTATTATTTTAATATTTTATATATTTATGATGTTAGAAAATAATGTGTATAAAATTAGTAATTTATTTCTCCAACATCCATTGGTATTAAAGGAGCATGAGATGGATGTAAACAAACGGTATTAGAGGAGCATGAGATGGGTGTAAAACTTTTTTTTGTTTAATCATCGTCATTTGATCTAATGATCGATTGATCAGAATCAGATATTATAGAGATTCGTTATGGGACGATCCTCTTAACTTAATTTGTTGCATTCACGATGTCAGAATTCGAATATCTAATCTTACTTGAGAAATCTAGTGTTTTATCCCCATGAATCAATTAGTTGTTAGTTGAAATGGACGTAAATGGTTGCCCTAGGACAGGGATGGACCTACGTAAAAGAGTGAATGAATGTAGATCACAAATACAGATGTTTCTTTATGCAGGTTGGCTTAGTTATTGGGTTCTTCTTCTTCTTCTTGTGAAGTGATATGATTGATTTGCAAGTCCTTTATCAAACTAGTGGCTTAGAGAGGACTCAAAATTAAAGTACAAACTGTGATTGAATGTTCCACTATAGTATATGATAAAGTGAAGAACTACTTTGTGGTTTTGCATACGTATTGTTTCAGAAATTTGTTCAAATCAAGTATTTATTTATCCTGGAAACAATAAAGCACAACCTGTGTGTGTAATTTGTATGAGCAAAAATGAAATTTTTGGTACACTTGGACCACCGATTCCTGCGCCATACTCAATTGGTTCATGTGGTTAATTATCGTAATATCATTGCATTATCCTTGGACATGAAAATTTACTTCATTTGCTTGGATTTTTAATGTTGTTTCATATTAATAATTTAAAAAGCAGAAAACAAATGAAAGATAGTGATAATATATAATTCAACACCTGTTTTCTATTCTAATCCTGCGGGTAGTTGATCTTGTTCCTTGTTCAACCAAAGCAGCACGAGCCGACGTAATCCCGGTGGGAACCAAACATTCATCAAATGCAGAGCAATCGATCCAGTCTTTCAAAAGGTCTTCTTGTCCCCATATATCTGGAATCCAAACCCTACTTTTTGCCACTTCAATCCTATGCCTCTTCAATCTCTCCCGCCCATTGTCTTCTTCTTCGTCGTCGTCTTCTTCAGCCCTCCTCACTGCTCCTATAGCAACTTCATCGACGACCACTTGTCGAACGCCATCAGCCGATGAACACTGACCCTTTAACGAGCTTCCCTCGTCAGCTTGCAGAGATTTGCTGGGTTCTTCAAGAAACTGGGGAGGATTTGGGGGGTGGGTGGTCATTTGTGGTGGTGCTTCTACGTTCATGAGGTCGATGATCCCTTGGTATGAGGCTTGAACAAGAGGGATTGAAGGGTTTAGGGAGTGGAAAAGGGGTATAAAAGATTAAAGAATGGGTGGGAAGTTCGTTTACACGTCATTTATGGCTTACAAAACATTTGGTGTGTTTTTTTTTTGTATGGTTAGTGAGAAAAGTACGTGTCTTTTGTTGAGGATGGTTTGGAATATTCCATTTTGTGTCTGTGGTTTTCAGTTTTTAAGTTTTGACAACACCAAAAAGCCATGGAAACAGATTTTTTTTATCAAACAAAACCAATGATTCAGTTTTCATATGATCTCCTTGAGTTGATTTTTTGGAAAGATTGTGAGGTTTAAGTTTCTTTTTAGTTTTTAATAAATCTGTTTTTTACACGTTTTCGATCGTCTTTATCAATCTTTTGATTGTTCTTTTTATTTATTTCTTTTTCAAGGTTTAATTTAATATCGTATCAATTGATCAATAATCGCTTATTTGTTATCTTGTTGAGCTTTCCTCCTTTAAATCCTTAAATAGGATTTGGATACGCAATTTGCGGTTTCTCAATAGTTTTTTAGTAGTTTTATTTTTTTATGGTTCATTCGCTAATGTAACTAAATTTATTTGTATTTATCTTTTATTCTAGTTTTTTATTGGATTTTTAACATTTTTCTTTTATGATCTCAAGTGCCTAGATTTTTGTATCAATGATTATAAGAAATGTCCTAATTACGTGTTTTGTTTACAACTATAGTTTTGAATTGTTATTATAATTTTAAATATTATCTTTTTTTGAACAATGACAACTGGGTTTTATTAATAAAAACGACATAAGAAATCATAATTAAAACGCAACCAAACATAAAGAGAAAATTGAAAACAATAGTCACAAAAAATTCATACAAAAATAAAAGTATTAAACCCAAATGTACGAAGAAAAATAAAATCTTTGATTGAGAATGACGACTAACATTAAAAGAATCCAGTAACCTTCATAAAACTCATTGTCTCTTTCGAACGAGACGCTTTACGAAGTGATAAAAGAGTGGTGAGAGAACCAAACTATCTGCCTGACTGCTCACTACACAATTATGATTATATCGGCAAATAACATTTTACCAAAGAGGGGATTTGATTATACGTGACCACCGACAAACCAATCAGAAATGTCGTGATGATTTTTGTATAAACACAAAAATATCACAAATGTATACGAAAGACATACCAAAATCCATAAGGATCATACCACAAGAACATAGAAATCACGTGCCACAAGAGTAGAAAAAATCGTATCACAAGGACATAGATTATTTAAAAATAAAAAAAATTAAGGAAAAAATTATAGTATAAAAATAAAAAAATAATAATAATTCAGCTGTCGATAACTAATATTAAAGTGTATTCGTCAAATAAATAAAAAAAAGGAAAAAAAAGAAGGCAACACAAAAACTTTTATAGTTATCAATATTTTATTTATTGGCTAACTTATTTCCTTTCGGGTTAAGAAGTTTATTACTTACTGGGCCTGTATTTATTTTAAAAGGACGAGATGATGGCTGAAATACCAAACCCAAAAAGAAAGAACAAGTCGTTTGAGGATTTATTAAAAGGTAAAATAATGAATAAAAAATCATAATTTGAGGATTTTTCTTAAAGGATTCAATTATCAAAATTCGTTTGAAAGATAATCTTTTATTTTTATTTATAGGTTTCGATTGTAAATTTTAAACAATTAATTTTTTATTTTTTAGATTTTAAAATATTCGACGTATAATGTATTTTAAATCAACAGTAAATATTTCAAAAGTTTTTTTATTTTAATATTTTTTTTCAAATTTAATGAAACATATATGGATATTCTATAAATTTATTTGGATTACGGATCAAATTAAAACGAATAGAAATTAAAAAATATATATATTTAGTGTTAGGTAAATTTTTAATATTTATTTTTAAAGCCTTTAAATATTTTGATTTAGTGTAACCTGTCGGCTGTTACAAATTAATTGTAAGAGTAGTGTGGTAATAGTTCTTCTTCTAGTCTCTATCATCAAATCTACCGGTTTAGTGGCGATTGTGACTATTACTAGTAATATTCCTTTTCATTTAATGAGATTTAGACTCTTTATGAAGATATTTTATTCCTTGATAGACCCCTTCTCCTCTCACTCTCTTCCTCCAAAATTTCTCAAATTTTCTTTTTTCAAAAATAATTTTATAAAAATATTTATGATTTTTTTAATAAATTTTTATATGTTCTTTTTTTAATTTTATAAACTTTTGAATTGTTTTATTATTATTATTATTGTATTTAACATAACTTCTATGTGTTTCCTTTTCAGTAATTGTTTTATTTTACTTAGTGCGTGGATTAATCCCTAAAATATATTATATTTCACTTCAGTCCTTTAATTTTTTAAATTGGTGGACACAACGTTTATTGATTCAATTTTATATAAATGTAGGTAGTGGAATCATCAATGATCCTTGTATTGCATAAACCCAGATGACTCGAAGTTATATCAGATTCGGAATCTGAAAATTGTATACCATAAACACTTACATAAACACCAACAATAGGATATAATAAAAATCTAGTACCTACCTTTCCTATTGATTTTCTATTTATATAACTTTTGCAAAGAAAAATATGGAAGCACTCTTCAAGCATGAAAATATAGATTTCAATCCATCAGCCTAGAAAGTGTGGTACAAGCTTTAGACACCATAGGAACTGCAGTGGAAATATCAGATATGGGTAACAAGCAATTGGCGAGTAAAGCGTTGCTAGTTGCAGTGAAAAAACCTTCCCAGTAACGTGGTGGAGGGATACTGTTAACTGTTTCGATATCGATCTCGAATAACTCCTCGTCTTCTTCTTCGCCTTTGTATTTCATCTGGGAAATTTCTTCTTTGATTGCAGAAGAAGCCATTGGAATCGTTTGATTTCTGTGTGTGAAAGTTTTAGGAGTATGCATTTGCTTAAATATGAGGAGGTTTTTAGGTTACTTGAGTCGAGGGAAGGTGGTAAGTAGAACGGTCTTCAACAAATTCACGACGAATTTTGGTCAGAACAAAGCCACTAAATCAAACATTAATTTTGGACTCTTTCAAATCCCATTTTCATAACATAATTTTAAACAGTTCCTTGTAACGTAATCTAATTACGTGTTTAATAGTATAATTAGAAACATCTTTAGGTACTAACAACCAGGTGGTCCAGTACAATAAGACACTAAATTTCTTAAATAAAGTTAAGAATTTGAATCCTAGCATTTATGTATAGAATAAATTGGGTTGAGAGGGTCGCCCCTTGACCTCTACAAAATTCGATTTGAATTAGTCGGTCAATAAATTAAATATCAGTAATTAATTAAAAAAATGTCTTGAGGTCAACTAGACTTTGGGTTGTTATCCAAACTCTTGTTATCTTGATATGAAATACATGCAATGCATACCAAATACTTATTATTAATAATATTCTATTTGTCCTTTTTTTTAACAAATTAGTTTTCGATAGTTTGAAATGTATCTCATGCTAGAGGGTTAGTTAGGACAATGAGAGAGGAATGAGATTTCTTGCCCCCGTTTTATTGGATCAAAGGTATTACAATACTAAAAAGCTAAGAGATTTGTACACGTTATATACTTAAGCCAAAACTTTAGACTACAGTTTATAGTCAATTATAGCGATGATAAGAGGCCGAGGAACTATTTTATGCTAAGAATTTGAATTTAAGAAATTATATTAAAAATTCAAAAAATGTAAAATTATAAATTTAGGAATGTGAAATTAAATTATCAATAAAAATATAAAAAAATATAAAAATTTAAAATTTTTAGGAGGTACGAGCACGTTCCTCAATCCATCCCTAGTAGCAGGGTCGGCCCTGGGCCAGGGCAAGAGGAGCGCCCACCCTGGGCCCACAAATTAAAATAAATTATTATAACATTTTATTTTTTTATAATAAATTTAAAAAATTATAAAATAAAATAATAAGGCCCATGAATTTATTAAGGTGTCAATTATCATTATTGAATTTTTATATTAATGTTAATAAACTGTTCCACTTTCCATAAAACTCTAATTCAATATTTTTTTCTAGAATTTAAAAAAATACATTTGAATCTATTTAATTTTGGTCTTTCAAAATTCTCACCATCAATTCATCAAATCTTTTTCTCGATTTTTCATATCAATGAAAATTTTTGTTAATTTTTTCTTTTTTTTCCTCTTCAAAACTCAATGTGGGAGGAGAGAATTTAAGTATAATTAACTGCTTATTTTGTCTTCCATATTTCACAGTTCCTCTGAAAAAAATTACCCATTTTTTTATTTCTCATATTTCTCACAAACACAAAGTCATAATTGTTTATCATCAATTGTGGTGCGTAAATCATATTAAAGATTGTTCAGAAAATTCTAAGTAAGATCATGTTTCCAAATTCTTTCTTTTGAGTTTTATATATTTCTAAATTCTAGATAAGATTGTTCTTATTTCCAAATTATATGGTATGTGTTCAGAAAAATAAATTGAAAAGCATTAATTTTGACACTATCATCAATGATTTTTCTTCAAGAAATGCTCGAATATAATATTTTTTATAAGTATTTGTTTGCTTAAATATATTTGTGACATTATTGATATTGTAATGAATTACTATTTGTTTAATTTAATAAAAAAAGTATAATAGAAATTTTATATTACATAATTCTTAAATTTCATTTGAATTAGGGGTCCATTTTTTTATTTCTCCCCAAGTCAAAAAATACTCTGGACCGGCCGTAGTGATTAAGATTCATTTTCATTTATAAACTAAAAAACTTATCTTATATCTTCATTGAAATTTAGAAAATATTTTTATAAAATATTTTTTAATATTATTTGAATATGACAAAATAAATAATTTAAATTTAATTCACATAAAGAAGTCATGGGTTTAAGAAAGTAGCCCCAACTACTGCGACACAACACAAGATATCGAACCATTTCTGACAAAGGGAGAACAATTAGAGAACCTTAAACAATCCAAATTGTCTCAACGACCATTCCAGAAACAACATTTCTATGACTAATTCGATGGTAGTTGTATCTATGACGAAAATTAGACGAATAAAACCGATTAACTACAAATTTTGTTAAACAATTTCTTTAATATTGGATTTAATGTCCTAATCGTATTGGCCAACTAACGAAATGAATAATTCGTGTACAAATGTTAAGGAATTGATAGTTTCTTCAACAAAACAAATCCCAGCAGGTAATATTGCTAGTAACATCTGTGTACTTTGTAGATAGGAATAATTCGTGTACAAATGTTAAGAATCTTACTGCTGATAGCATCAAAAAGGGAAGTATTTTGGATTTGAAAATCGTGTGCAGTTGTTAGTAAAATATGCTACCGATTGAAAATATAATCGAAGAAACTAAATAAAATTTTTCAACTTGTCGGAGATGGATCATTGTATTAGAAGTAAATTTGTATTGATTGATATGATCTTTAAATTAGACACCCGACGTCAAGTTAACATGATCTTTTAAATATTGTATATCTAAAATTTAAAATAGAAATTGATGGTATTGCTCTTCTCAAAAAAAGAGAATGATATTTTTTAATTTATTAAAAGAGATCATCAAAGCAAAGAAGAGAGAAAGCTCAAAATACTCGAGAGATTGTTTTGTTGGGTATAAAATGAAAGAAAAGTCTCTCTATTTATAAGTTTAGTGTATGAGCCAAACATAGTACGAAAAGTAGAAATGTATTATTTGCATATGAAATGCACAAACCACTTAGTCTATAAAATACTAGATGTTGACACGTCATTTCTGTCACATATATTTTACAAATATATATTAGAATATATAATTATATATATATATATATATATTATATATATATATATATATTCATTATTTATTTCATGTTTTTGCAGGCCTTAGCCCAATGTGTTTACAAATGGGGACAATGGCCCAGGTTACAACCTATCACGTGACTAAGTGGCCTCCTGAAGCACCCAACCCTAATCTCTCAATCTCTCATCCAGCGCCGCCAGCGAAGACCCCTCCTTTCGCATGCCTCTCATCACGCCAACAACCCCGAACCGTCCGGCGAACGTGACTCCAAGGACCACCAACAAACAAGCAACAAACATGGGTAGTTTAGTTTGGCTAGGACTCAAAAACAAAGTCTAAGAGTAGGATTATTTTACCTATAAATAGAGATGTAATCAACGATTCAAGGGGGAGTTTTTACACACGAAAATCGCTGAGAGTTGAAATTCGAGAGAAGCTTTGTATCATTCGAACGAAGAAAAAAATAACTTTCAAGGGTTTGGTTCTTTATCTGAGAAATACCCATTTCCCGATGAAGCTTCTTCGATCTTTTTCATGTCGTTTGGATCTTCTTTGACGCAAAAACAAGGAGGGAGAGGCGCCGCAGTGAAGAAAACCAAAGAGAAGGAGAAAACACAGGAAAGTCAAATGAAATCACGCGTGAAATATGGGTTTTTTGTGAGTTTCATAGAATTTTTGGGCTAATTAGAGAATTAGTCATTTAATAGTTCTCCATTTGTAGCGATGGATCCATGTTTTAATTTCTTTCAAATTGGTCACTTGACTTTATTATTAATCACATGTTAGCTTTATTTTTCTTTTAAGTTTGGCACCATATTATACATGTGTTTCATTTTAGTCCTTTAAATATTTGTTTGTGATATTTTAGTACTTTAAATCTTTTATTCTTTTGATTCTTTATTTATTTATTTATATATGTATATATTTATATTTCTTATTTTTTTTCATAACAATCGTTTCATTTTTCAATATTTAATTTTTTATTTTATTTTTATTCCAAATTTATTTTGGTTTATTTTATTGTACTTTCACTATTATTTTTATCTCTCTTTGTTTGTTTTATTATTATTATATTATTATTTTTTATCTCACATTTTTTCCTTGTTTATTTTTTCCTCTTCTTTTTTTGATTTATTATTTTGGTATTTTATTTATTTATTTATTATTATTATTTTTTGGATGTATTTAATTTTTATTTATTGTTATTATTATTTTTAACATTTTTTACTTTTTTAGATTTCCAACCAGATCCAAGGTAAGCAATTCAAATCGAATTTTTAATTTAAATTATTAATTTTTGCAATTAAAGACAACCGGAAAATTAATTGGTACCGAAAGGACAGTTCAAGGGTACTAATCCTTCCTTGACCGTAACCAACTCCCGAACCCGGCACGTTTCTGGTACAATGCAGATCAGGTAAGATAGTTTGGCGACTCCGTTGGGGAAAGGTAAGTGAGTCAGGCCAGAATTAGTTTTCGGTTGTCTTTTTGAGCGAAAATTGAAAATTTAAATTTAAATTTATTTATGCGATTCCAATTATTTACCTTTTATTATTTTTCAAATAAATAGTTGTACTGACGTTTTTTCAATGATTTCAGATTTTTGAAAAAATTCATCTCTGGCTCTATACTCGAGCATTCGTGTGAATTTATTCACCACATATGCCTAGCAAGTAGCCTTCGGGATTCATATACCTTATGTCTTCGTGTGAATTTATTCTCCGCATAGACATAAGGGAATGTGTCCTCTCGAGTTTAACTTAGTCCACACAAGCCTGTGATGGGTTTAGGACTAATGGTCTGGCAAGCCCAAGGGGGCACCGGCAAGGAGAACTCGGGTACCATTTTTTAGAACCTAAACCAGAAGACCATGGAGAATTAGAGCCTACCCCGAAACCACATTCTGGAACTTAGGATATTTTTACCTTAACCATATCTCTTTGTTTATTCTTTTTTTTTTCTTTCGTCATTTATTTATTTATTTATTTTTATTTTACTAACCTTTTTACCTTTGTGTTTGTTTTTTAGCATTTGCATCATAACAAGAGGCTATTGATCTTTAAAAAGCGTTTATTACACATAAAATAATCTAATTAATGGACAAAGGTGTTGTAATACAAGAGATTAAAAATGCTGAGGCACTACTATGGTCCGAGATGACTCAGAAAGAAAAATGAGACAACCTTCAAGGAAGATATGTGTCAGAGCTGGTTAGCTACGCCTCTATCAACCTAAAACAGAATGACGTGCAAGAGCTTCAAGGTATCTGGGACAGTTGGAACAATGATCAGAAACAGAAGTTCAACCAACGGTACGGTGACATTGCATGGTTGCTTCATGTCAAGATTGATGAACCCTTAATCAGAGCATTGGTTCAATTCTGGAACCCGGGATACAATTGATTCACTTTTAATCAGGAAGACATGGTGCCCACCATTGAAGAGTACACTACACTGCTGCACTGTGAAAACATCAGACTGGGGCGAGTTTACATTAAACACATCAAAAGTCAGCCTTTCAAGAATGCACTAGCCAAGGTCGTCGGGGTTGATGAAAAATGGGTAACAGACTGAGCTCGATGTAAAGGCAGTGGGGAAGAAATTGCTTGGCTTCATATCAAGCAACTGATAAGGGACCATCCTGATGAGTGGAAGACAATAGACATGTTTGCACTAGGTCTATATGGTCTGATTATATTCCCGAAGACTTTGGGCTACATTGATGCTGTTGTGGTGGAACTATTCGAGCAACTTCCGAAGCGAGTCAACCTGGCACCGGCCATCTTAGCCGAGACCCTTCGTTCTCTTAATCATTGCAGAAGAATTGGTTCATTGGGTGTGTTCAGCTTCTTCAAGTCTGGATTCATAACCACTTCTGGAAGACTAACGGGGTTGCTTACCGCCGATTTAGCACCACCTATTCACCTTTGGGAGAGTTCATCACTATGAAATGACATGAAGGTGCTACAAAGGAAAAATGGATGAAGGTCTTCACGCATCTTCAGGACCGGGATATTACCTGGAGAGCCCCCTGGTTGTTCCTCAGTGATGTTCTTTTCAAGTGTGGGAATTTTGACACTATGACCCTATTTGGACTTTGGGGTGCAGTTGGGTATGCTCCGTTGTTGGCACTTAGATAGTATGGGGCACGTCAGTTTGTCCCAGCAACATATGGATTATCTACATCAGAGTTTGTGTACCATGGTGACAGTTATAAGAAGATGATCAAGGAATTAATCGATTCATGGAAGAAAGTATTCCGAATGGATGTTGTAGCTGCCAGAGACATGCTTACTTCGGATTATATGGAGTGACGAAGATTGAGAAAGAATGATAACATCCCGGTGCAAGACTGTGAAGATACCCGGACCATGGAGGAACATCTCAGACCTGCCTCTTCTGAACTTGAGATAGCCAAGGTAGAGTTTGAAGCTGTGAATAACGAACTGAAGCAGAGAGTTAAGGAACTTGAAGCTGAATGCTATCAATGGAAGCTAGATGCCGACTCTCAAAGTGATAGAGCAAACAAACTGGAAAGGGAACAGAAAAGCGTATGTTTTGAGTTCGAAGACTTGAGAAAGGGGTATCAAGATAAAGTCAATGATAACTCCAAGTTGAAAGTGTCATTTGAGTACTGGAAGGATGAAGCTCACAGCTTGAAAAGAAAGTTCAAGGGGCCTGATGAGAGAGCCTGGAAGGAACATATGAAGACTGCCCAAAGACTCTTAGTAGACAGTCAGCATCAAAACCAATGTTTAAGAATCTGGATGGCTGATCTAGAGAAACAACATGAGAGAGATGGAAAAATAATAGCTGAGTTAGAAGCTATTGTAGATGGGTTCAAGAAGAAAGCAAGCGAGCTTCAGATAGTTCCCTTTGACGGAGGTTTACAGTGGCGTTTCCGTTGGGAGCAAGCACAACAAAGGGTAAGGCCAGAGACGCAGTCATCCGAGACTTCCTGGATCAAGTACAGAAGGCAGCTCGTCATCTACACGGCCTGGCAAAGGGAAGCTGGAATGGTCCGACAAGGCATACAACTAGTGACAGATGAAGATAGAAGACTTGTCAACCTATTAGAAGCTGTTCGGGGTCTAGAGGGTTTAGTCTGAATGCACATTTGATTATTTTTACGTCTCTTACAAGATAAAACATTTTTGTCTAAGTAAAGATTATTTATAATAATACACTTTTCTGGATCAATGCCTCGAACATTTCATGCATTCTTAAATTTTGCATTTTTGCATATTTTCATTTTTGCATCTTTATCTACATTTTAAGCATTTTCACAAACATGAAATTAAGTCATGGAGGATTCGATGAAGTGGTCTTAACCACATGACACCACATTGAAGCAAGATTTTAACAATTAAAGAAAAAGCTAAAATCAATACAATGGGATCCTGATCAGCTGATTGTAGGACAAAGCCTGCAAGGATGATCTGAAAAAAGAGTCCACATATCCTAAGGACTACGATGTTAAAGCTGTTTGCAGTTGCCACATAAGAAGCCCCAAACATTCATCTGAAAATTGTAAGGTGCTTGCCGAAGAAGGGGGCATGGCATATGCCATTTGCACTTAGAGGATTGCTTTGTTTGAGCACGTCTTTGATCTTTCATGTTTACTTAATCTTTTAAAGGATTGAATTTATGCTACTTTCTAAGGTGGAGCAATTGAACAAATTTTAATCTTTAGTTCTTCGAATATTAAATGAATTAAGGATTCTTTTAATTCTTCAAGAATTACAGATTTTTGACATATGACAAGATTAGACCTTTCTTATCCTGTCTCAAACCCCAAAATAAAATACGTCAATTCTTTACCCAAAATAACTCATGGTCATTACCAAAAAGACCAAATTCTTGAACATTGCCTTTATCTTTTCGATATACCCATACCTTTCTTTGAGTCAATAAAATCACACCACTGTCTTTTTAGACTCAAAATTGACATTTTAATACCATTAAAACCCAACAGTTGATCTGAACATGAGCGTTATTCTAAAGACACAACTTGGGGCATCTTGCGGGGAGCTTGAACATTGAGACATCTGGGGAAAAAAGAAGAAGAATTCATCCAAAATAATTCTATCATGCATTAACTACATTGTTTTCATGTGAATAGAACTAATCCTGAAAATCTATCCCCCAGAGGATACCTCTTCTGTGAAGACTTACATGTATGAAATGATGAACGACTTTATTTCTTTATTCCTTCACAACAGGAGAAAATATATATCCCTTGTGTCCTCTTTTGAGCCTATAGTATTTTTTTCTTCTAATTCAACCCTAACCAAGGATCACCCTCCACACTGGGGGGCAAGGTGGAAGAAATCTGCTCACATGAGTGAAGACATCGATCCAAAGGTGGACCAAATGGCAAGTGCGAAGATCTAATCAAGAACAAAAAAGAAAAGAAGAAAAAGAAGAAAAAAAAACAAAGAAAAAAGATAAACAAAAGAAAAAAGAAAGAACAAAAATCAAAAAGAAAAAGGGACAAAAAACACATGCAAAGATTCCCTAAAGACAAATGGCACATCAAGCTTCAAACTATGAGATTGATCAAGAACAATCATTCCTGAATCACTGAATCACTTCACTCGAAGATCATAGAGCATCAAGAGAAAGATACATTTTGAGCAAGACAAGATTGAAGGCATCAGAATGAATTGATCCTTGGTTCAAAACCCTGTAACACTTGTTTGGGCCTATTTATCCTTTTCTTTCATAACCATGAGCTCTGGCCTACATTACGTGCCTTAAAAGTCCCTTCTAATCATACATGGATTTCTAAACAGAAGAGACTATCTTCAGATTTCATCCCGCCCATCAGGATTAATCTTTGTTTGCAAAAAAACAATGTAATTAATTAATGGTATAGAAAAATAACAAAGGGGGTTCAAGACGTAAATCCTGAATAACGTCTTGAAACCAAAGGAGGGTTCAAGGTGAAAACCTAAAAAGGCGGCTCAAATATAAAAATTGTGCAACTGAGGCGATCACACAAGTTCCTTGATACGACATCGCACAATCCGAGTGTGACCACGAAGGTTGGGAGTCAGAGAAAACTTCTAGTAGAGGAGCATGCAAGATACCCCATCAAACTTTTGCCAAACCTTTGGGCATCAAATGCCAAACCTTTGACCAAACACAATAACCTGAGACTTTTTTTATCCTTTCCTTACTCAACCATTTCCCAAAGATGGCTTTGATCTTGACACTTGTCAAATAGCTATAATTTATTGAAGGATTAACATTGTAATTAATTCTTTGATATCCAACGAACTCTAGTTTTATGATTCGTCTCAATTGTAAAACCATGAAAGGGGCAATATTTTCAAAACTTCTGATTAAACATTTTTCAAAACTCTTTTAATTGATATTTTCATAACTTTGAAAATAAAAGAGAAAAATATTATTTATTTTCAAACAAGACAGTCTCTCTAGAGTGGATCTTGGTAAATGACATATGACTCTTAGACACAAAACTCATGCTCAGAATCAATGCTGAAGCAAGAAATGAGGAACATTTAGGGCATCTTTGAAGATTCAACATGAAATATTGGGGCATTTTTGGATATTGGAGCATCTTTGGGGATTCAACATCCTAATGCGAATTATCAGATTGTCTGAAGGAATTTCCTCCACATGCAGGAACAAGCAGGCAAAAATGAGGCTCTATCCAAGAGATAAATGACATTAATTCATGTTACATGCATCTTAGACATACTTGAGAGCATCAAATTTATCATTTTTGGCATATATGATTTTTGCAGCTTTAGAGTTAAGTTTCAACTTCAATAGGAAAGATACCTGATTCAAAAGAGTTTGTAAGAAATCGATGGTGGTTGCTTAACTCAGTAGCGAGGAGCTACACCTCAACTAATTTGACATATTGAAAGAACGACAGATCTTAGAATCAACTTCAGACGAGTTCGAGAGCTAATTCAGAATCGATCCAGTTCGTATTTTCAAGTTGGATTTCAATTTCATGACGAAGGATATCCAATTCCTGGCTCAACTTCACGGCGAAGGGGCCACCCACGGTTTCAACTTCACGACGAAGGGAATCGTGCTCACCATTGTCTCTCTTGAGACAGTTTCCCTTGAAACAAAATCTTTGAATATGTTTTCCTTGGAATTAATTTCATCTCCCCGTGAGACAATTTCTTTTGGAACTAAGTTTTGTCTCTCTTGAGACAATTTTTCTTAATTTTTTTTGTCTCCCTTGAGACTGTTTCTCATGAAACAACAGATATCTTTGAGATCGTTTCCCTTGAAATGAATTATGTCTCTTTCGAGACAATTTCTCTTGAAGCATCATCTAAACCGTTACACTCAGCTCAAGCACATACTTGGGATGGTCGAGAAGCATTTTTCAAATCAAAAATTAGGATGTGTACATCAGATTTGAACATTTGAAGAATTCAAGATCAGGGATCATAACTTGAAGATTCCAGAACTAAGATTCCAGAAAAGCAACCGGAGATCGAGATTTCTCTCCTGAGCCCAAAAATAACATATGTTGCATATGCATTTTAGGCATACCTAAGAGCATTGCATCCATCTCATCACATATATGCATAACTTTTTCAGGTTTTAGCTAGAGTAAATTTCAACTTTGCAGTGAATGATATTGAGCTCAAAGCTACACAATCAACTCGAGAGTAGATTTCAAATTCGTGACGGAAGATATCTAGCTTGAAGCCAAATTTCATAATACTTGGATTTCAACTTCACGACGAAGGATATTGAAGTCAAGGCTCAACTTCACGACGAAGGGGTCATCCACGATTTCAACTCCACAACGGAGGATATTGCACCATTCAAGAAAACACAAGTTCAACTTCACAACGAAGGGACGACTGGTTGTCAGCAAACAAATTCCCAATTTTCGAGCCAATTTCAACTTCACAGCGAATGATATTGGACTCGAGACAACACAAGTTCAACTTCATAACGAAGGGATGACTGGTTGTCAACAAGCAATTTCCCGGTTCCAGAACCAATTTCAACTTCATGGCAGAGAATATTGGACTCGGAACAATACAACTTACTTGGATTTCAACTTCACGACGAAGGATATCCAATTCCAGACTCAACTTCACGACGAAGGGGTCACCCACGATTTCAACTTCATGACGAAGGGAATCGTGCAAGCAGCACCCATCTTTAGAGTGGATTTCAACTTCACGGTGAAGGATATTCAACACAAAGAAGGAGTATCTGTCAACACACTTTCCATTTTCAGAGTCAATTTCAACTTCACAGCGAAGAATATTGGCCTCGGAACAGCACAACTTACATTGGATTTCAACTTCACGACGAATGATATCCAATTCCCAGGCTCAACTTCGCGACGAAGGGGCCATATACATATAAAACTTCACAAAGGGTACCGTACCCTAACAGATTGACCCAACTTCACAATGAAGGAATCATCTATAACACAGTGACACTAAAGTCTTCAGGTCAAGTTTCACCTTCACGACGAAGTATCTTGAGCCAGAAGACGATCCATGAGTCACTTACCAAAAGCTTTGAGTTCGATTTCAACTTCACGACGAAGGATATCGTTCTCAGAAGTTTCCAGTTCAACTCAACCTCACGGCGAGGGAGTCATTTCTTGATTTAATCCAAATATCGGGTTTCAACTCTACGACAGAGGGCATTCGATACGGACGAAATTCGTGTCTTTTAATCTTTGCTCTATTTTCGTTACACGAAAATGAGCAAAGAGGGACAGCTATCGACACGTCATTTCTATCACATATATTTTACAAATACATATTATATTATATATATATATATATATATATATATATATATATATATATATATATATATTCATTATTTATTTCATGTGTTTTGCAGGCCTTAGCCCAATGTGTTTACAAATGGGGACAATGGCCCAGGTTACAACCTATCAATTGACCAAGTGGCCTCCTGAAGTACCCAACCCTAATCTCTCAATCTCTCATCCAGCGCTGCCAGCGAAGACCCCTCCTTTCGTATGGCTCTCTTCATGCCAACAACCCCAAATCGTCCAACGAATGTGACTCCAAGGACCACCAACAAACAAGCAACGAACATGGGTAGTTTAGTTTGGCTAGGACTCAAAAACAGAGTCTAAGAGTAGGATTATTTTACCTATAAATAGAGATGTAATCAACAATTAAAGGGGGGAGTTTTTACACACGAAAATCGCTGAGAGTTGAAATTCGAGAGAAGCTTTGTATCATTCGAACGAAGAAAAAAATAACTTTCAAGGGTTTGGTTCTTTACCTGAGAAATACCCATTTCCCGACGAAGCTTCTTCGATCTTTTTCATGTCGTTTGGATATTCTTTGATGCAAAAATGAGGGTTGAGAGACGCCGCAGTGAAGAAAACCAAAGAGAAGGAGAAAGCATAGGAAAGTCAAAAGAAATCACGCGTGAAATAAGGGTTTTCTATGAGTTTCATAGAATTTTTGGGCTAATTAGAGAATTAGTCATTTAATAGTTCTCCATTTGTAGCGATGGATCCATGTTTAAATTTCTTTCAAATTGGTCACTTGACTTTATTATTAATCACATGTTAGCTTTATTTTTCTTTTAAGTTTGGCACCATATTATACATGTGTTTCATTTTAGTCCTTTAAATATTTGTTTGTGATTTTTCAGTACATTAAATCTTTTATTCTTTTGATTCTTTATTTATTTATTTATATATGTATATATTTATATTTCTTATTTTTTTTCAAAACAATCGTTTCATTTTTCAATATTTAATTTTTTATTTTATTTTTATTCCAAATTTATTTTGGTTTATTTTATTGTACTTTCACTATTATTTTTATCTCTCTTTGTTTGTTTTATTATTATTATATTATTATTTTTTATCTACATTTTTTCCTTGTTTATTTTTTCCTCTTCTTTTTTTGATTTATTATTTTGGTATTTTATTTATCGTTTTAATATTATTATTTTTTGGATGTATTTAATTTTTATTTATTGTTATTATTATTTTTAACATTTTTTACTTTTTTAGATTTCCAACCATATCCAAGGTAAACAATTCAAATCAAATTTTTAATTTAAATTATTAATTTTCGCAATTAAAGACAACTGGAAAATTAATTGGTACCGAAAGGGCGGTTCAAGGGTGCTACTCCTTCATTGACCGTAACTGAGTCCCGAACCCGACACGTTTCTGGTACAATGCAGATCAGGTAAGATGGTGTCCGACCCACCTAAATTTGTTTTAAAATGGTTGGTGGCGACTCTAACCCATTTAATACACGTCGAAGCACAATTTCGAGGCCCAACCGAAAGATGGTTACGACACTAGAGTTATATTTTTATCAACCAACTTTGAAAATTTTGGTGAAAATATCTAAATTTTCTCGGAAAAAAATATGAGATTAATTAAATCTAATTCTTATCTTAAATATGTAAATGAATCTGAAACTTATTAATACAAAAGTAAATTATAACATAAGATTGACATAATTCGTCCACCAAAATCTATGGAAAATAATAAAATAGCCAAAACTCCCTAGAATGTTGATAAGTATTCTTGGAGAAATAGTCCAATGTTTTTTTATTTTATAAAATGTGACTAATCTTTCACACACATGTAGGTGACTTTGTCAAATCTATGTCAACATAGACCGCCTAAACCACAAATATAAAATCACTCAGAGATTTTCTATAAACATATCTTCCCAAATAGATAAGATGAATTCATTAAGTTTTTTTTTTACAATGAATCGTTCAACTTTTGAGATATGAATTCATTAACAATAAAAAACTCAACATTAAGTTCATTAAGTCTTTCTCAATGAAACATCTCTTAGGATGAGTCATGAACTCTATTTTCAAACTGGTGAATTCATCAAGTTCTTACTAGGACCATACTAACACTTTGATATATAAATTCATTAAGAGTAGTTATTCATTCTTTATGTCAATAAATTAATCATGTCTTTCTCACTAGAACCATCCAAAATATGGGCTATGAATTTATTAAGAGCACAGGTTGAACCTAGTACTTACAAATTTTTTATCATAGGAATAGACAAGAATATACACTATGAGTATTTTTCATAGATTAGTTTAACCCATTGAACTTAAAAAATAATAATTTTTGGGTATCCACCATAAATTCCTCAACCAACGTGCTTAAGTCCTATCACCCTCAACAAATCTGTCGTAACCATTTTTTTTCGGGACAATCAATCATTTAATTGTTTTAAAAAAATAGTTACGATTTAAATTTTGGAAAATTGGGTGATTTTGGATTAATTTGAATTAAATTGAAAAGAGTCACCATCAACCTTTGGGTTAGGTAGGTCGAATACCTAAAAACGTCTTTTAAAAGCAATTTTAAGAGAAATCATTTTTTAAAGACAAAAGCTAGTCTGCGTTTACCAAAGATTTGATTAAACCGGGTTCGGGAGTCGGTTACGCGTGGGGAAGGATTAACACCCCCACAATGCCCAAAATTGGTACTGTGTCACTTACACGTTGTCGTAATAGTGGAAATTCTGAATTGAATATAAGATTAAATTATGATTTATTTATTGAAATTTAATTAATTGCTTCGAACTAGTAATTTAAAGAAAATCTTTTAACTCGATAAAAAATCTTGAAATTTGGTATCCTCCGTCGGGAAAGCTATTTAAACTATTTCTCATTCGTAAAAAAATATTTCTCCTTAGTGATAAAACACGAATCAAATATAAATTGAAAATTGACGTTTTGCATAAAAAATAAAAACAAATTAATATAACTACATTGACTCATTCACATAAAAATATTTAATTAATAAAATAATATATGAAAAATTACCATGCAATATGACATCTTTATACAAAAATTATATACATATTTTATAACTATATATTATAACTTATACATATATATTAATGTGTAATGAACCAATATGACTTAAAATAAAAACATACCACATTAAACTACAAATTTTTAAAAAAAACTATACAAATTAAAATATTGATTAAATATCTTTACTATTTTAAATACAAACCAGACAATAATTAAAGTGAAAATTCCATAATTATACTATAAAATGAAACTGACACAAAACAAAACACCATTGTAAGGGACTAACATCAAAATAAACCTTAAATATGCATAGGACTAAAAAGAAACATGCATAAAATTAAAAGTTAAATGTCTAAAACAACCATAATTAAATATAATGATACATTGGACAGAAATTGAATACGAGAAAAATATGGAGAAACAATCGGAACACGAAAACAATGATTTAAGGATCAAAACACATGAAATTGAAAATTTGGATGGCCCATAAAATGAATAACCCATACGTGAATAGTCAAACTCCCCTATACTAAACACTGTCGTTTTTAGAGAATTAATGTATATGTTATTTTAGGTTAAAATTAACCCTAGGCTCACTTGTAAACAACCCATTGCTGCACGCTTCTTCTACTCTCTCCTTTCCTCTTCCTCTGGTTTGACCAAGACCTTCTTCCTCATCATTCAACGCCGCCGACTGGCCACCATTTGGCGGTGGCCATTCTCGCTCATACCACCACGAATAAGTCCTAAACCCGAGCTAGTGAACCAAATTTTGGATCTAAAGCCCCTTGAAACTTAAATGCAGACCTTGATTTTGGTTCTTTAAAGAGTGATCAATCGATGAGAGCCTCTGTCGAAAAGGTAAGCCTTTTGGTTTTTTTTCCTTGATTTTAGTTTTTGGTTGATTAAAAAAAACTTTTTCTGTTCGTTTGAGGTTTTTAATGGCTGAGGATGTTTTTTTTAATCTCTCGAATGGTGATTGCTCAAGGGAACCCGATGCTCACTAACACTCGGCTAACCACCAAATAATAGCTACAACACGAATGAAAATAAAAATAAGAAAACAGACTCAAGCAAGGTAATATAACTAACTCATCGTCTCTATATCTTTACTTGCTTAGAAATAAAAACATTTGAAGGATACTGGAAATTAACTAACTGAAATGAAGCAAACCTTTTAAAATTTTATTGATTTGCTATTTGCTTACATAAATACGAGAAGATGGCCTTATGTATTTCTAGTTGATATTTCCAGTTGTTGACGGAATACTTCTCTATTCGAATCATTGAATTCCCCTTCGAATCACTTTTTTTCTGCTCGAATGATTATTGATAACTTCCTCCCCCACTGTTCGAATGTTCCTCCAGAGTCCTCTCTCCCTTTCTTTTTTTTTTGCTCGATTCCTCTTCGATTTTATTGTTGAAATCTTCACCGAATCTCCTTGGATGCATCTGTATTTTCTTTACGTTTGGTATGATCTTGATGGGTTAGGTGAAATCATTAATTTTGCTTGACTTTAGTGCATGTGATTTGATGAGTTCGATATAAATGGCCTGAGCTGTTAGTGAGGATAAGATCTTGTCGTTGACACAAAGGCTAATTGGAGTTGGTGGTGTAGGTAGTGAGTGTATATTCTGGACTTATAATTGTCACTTGTTGGCCTGCATAAAATATAAATAAAATGATATTAGTAATAATAATAATAATAATCATACTATAGTATATAATAATAAATATAATATATATTTTAATTCCAATAAAAAAATGGGTGTCTGCAGCTGCCCCTCTTTGCACATTCTTGTGTTAACAAGAATAGGGAAAAGATGAAAAAAGACAATCAGTTTTTTTATCCATTCTTCCTTCGTCGTTGGATTGAACAAGTTCTTCTCATTATGAACTTCTTCTCTCTCGTGGATGAGTTCTTCTCATTATGAACTCTTCACTGAAAATGTTGAGTCACCTATTTATGTGGTGGACTTGAAAGGAACAATTTATTTTCATTATGAACTTTCTCCTTTAAGACAAGTTATTCTCATTATGAACTCTTTTGGAAATGTCAATCCCTCTAACGAGGCGTCACTGATTCAAAATATTGTGAATCAAGTGATAGGTCGATCAAGCTCTTCTCATTATGAACTTATTCTCTCTCTTTCGGATGAGTTCTTCTCATTATGAACTCTCCATTGAAAATGTTGATGCGAAGTTGAACAAGTTCTTCTCATTATGAACTTCTTCTACCTCGTTGGATGAGTTATTCTCATTATGAACTCTCCATTGGAAATGTTGATCCATCTCTTTCTGTGATGGACTTGAAAGGAACAAGTTCTTCTCATTATTAACTTTCTCCTTTAGGACGAGTTCTTCTCATTATGAACTCTTTTGAAAATGTCAATCCCTCAAGAGAGGTGTCACTGATTCGAAATATCGTGAATCGAGTGATAGGTCGAACAAGCTCTTCTCATTATGAACTTATTCTCCCTCGTTGGATGAGTTCTTCTCATTAGGAACTCTCCATTGGAAATGTTGATCCATCTCTTTCTGTGATGGACTTGAAAGGAACAAGTTCTTCTCATTATGAACTTTCTCCTTTAGGACGAGTTATTCTCATTATAAACTCTTTTAAAAATGTCAATCCCTCAAGCGAGGTGTCACTGATTCGAAATGCCGTGAATCGAGTGATAGGTCGAACAAGCTCTTCTCATTATGAACTTCTTCTCCCTCTGTCGAATGAGTTCTTCTCATTATGAACTCTCCATTGAAAATGTTGATCCCTCAAGCGAGGTGTCACTGATTTGAAATGTCGTGAATCGAGTGATAGGTCGAACAAGATCTTCTCATTATGAACTTCTTCTCCCTCTGTCGGATGAGTTCTTCTCATTATGAACTCTCCATTGAAAATATTGGTTCACCTCCTTTTGCGGTGAATCTTAATTGTTATTGACTCTCTTTGAATTTCTGTCAAAACATTCAAAGCATTTCAATGAATATGAATGAATGAGCATGATCCTATTTATAGAAGCTTACTGATGTATGTATGATGTCATTTTAATATTATAAACTTTGTGGCCCTGCAAATCTTCATTTTAAATGCGTCATTTGTCTTTTCGTTTGCATTCCACATTTTTCTTGGGCTATTTAATGTAAATTCTCATTTCTCTTGTTCCCATGCAGATCCTTTTCTATTTCCTTTTGAACTACTCATCTTTGTCAGCGTATCAAAATATCAGTGTTTTCAATGTGCTTTCTTTTCTCAATTCACATGCATTTTCTTTGGCCATGTCATACCCTAATCTTTTCGATCATTAAGGTTAGAATCTCTGATATGGAAGTATTAATTCAAAGTAATACAAAAAATCTTTTATATTTTAATGCCATGTCAATCTACTTATAAGAAGAATGAATAAAATTGGGACTTGAAATAACAAACTTCGAATTTACTGACAAGAAATTGAATTTACTGACAAGAAATTGAATTTACAAAGTTATGGCAATCACATGAATAATGGAAATTTAAAACCATAAGTCAAATGTCCTTATGAATCATTAACACGAATGTTCCTGAATCAATTCACTTGATATAACTATGGAGTTGAGCTTCTATCTGGAGGACTTCGAGAATTGCCAAAATGTCTATAGATGTGAAGTTTCTCTCAAAATATCAGACCCTCAAGAAGATTTAGTTGTCTGATGCCTAATCTCAAAATGCCTTTGAGCCGCATTTTCAGGTTTTCAACTCAAAGTCTTCCTTTGGTTTCAAGATGTCCTTTGCGGATTTTCATCTCAAACCCTCTTTTTTCTCTTTTCATTTTTTCATTTCTTTTTTTAATTTTTTCACCTTTTTTTTGTTTATTTTTTTTCTTCAAGCATAGTACTTCTTGACAGATTCTAAGTTTATTGGATTTCACAATTTTTCTCCATCAATCTCTGCCAATATCAACGCTCCCCCAGAGAAGGCCTTATTGACAACATATGGACCTTCCCAATTAGGCATCCATTTTTCTCGGAAATCTTTATGAATTGGCAGGATCTTTTTTAGCACTGGATCACCCTCTAGAAATTCTCTTGGATGAACTTTCTTATCATGAGCTCTCATCATCCGTTTCTGATACATCTGACCATGGCAAATAACTTTTAATCTCTTTTCTTCAATGAGATTCAATTGGTCAAACCGAGCCTGAACCCATTCAGCTTCATCCAACTTCACCTCTTTCAAAATTCGAAGTGATGGGATTTATACTTCCACTGGCAAGACTGCCTCCATCCCGTAGACTAAAGAGAAATGCGTGGCCCCTGTCAAAGTTCACACTGTAGTTCGATATGCATACAAGGCAAAAGGTAATTTGTCATGCCAATCTCTGTAAGTATCAGTGGTCTTTGTGATGATCCTTTTAAAATTTTTATTTGATGCTTCCACTGCTCCATTCATCATTGGACGGTAGGTCACTGAATTAGAATGTTTTATCTTGAACTGAGTACAAAGTTCTACCATCATCTTATTATTCAGATTGTGGCATTATCTGTGACAATTCTTTATGGAAACCCATACTGGCAAATTATCTCTCTCTTTATGAATTTGCAAACTGTAGATCTCGTGATATTTGCATATGAAGCAGCCTCAACCCACTTAGTAATATAATCAATTGCCACAAATATGAAGCGATGTCCATTTGAAGCCTTTGGTGTAATTGACCCAATGACATCCATGCCCACATAAAAAACATCCATGGTGCGGTCATCACTTGCAAAGGTGACGGAAATGTATGGATCTTATCTCTATAGATTTGACATTTGTGACATTTTTGTGCATAATTAACACAATCTGAATGCATAGTGGCTCAATATTATCCATATCTCATGATCTTTCTGGCCATAGAAAGCCCATTCGCATGTGTTCCACATATCCCTTCATGCACTTCTTCAAGTATACTTTTTGTTTCTCGGGCATCCACACATCTCATCAAAACTTGATCACTATCTTTTTTTTACAGAACTTCCCCATCTAATACATATCCGATAGCCATTCTCCTTATTGTCTTTTTATCGATGTCAGACGCACATTGTGGGTAAGTTTGATGCTTGATGTATTGCAAACTGTCATAAAACCATGGATGACCATCTTCCTCTTCTTCGATATTATAACAGCGTGATGGGGTTTTATACATTTGCATTTTAATTGGCATCATGTCAGCTCTTCTATTTACTTGGAACATTGCAGCAAGTGTTGCCAAAGCATCTTCCATTTGATTATCTTCTTGAGGGAGATAACTGAAAGTGACATATTCAAATTCTTTTACCATTTCAAGGATCAATATTCGGTATCCCACTAACTTTGGATCCTTTGTCTCCCATTCTCCTCGCAATTGATACACCACTAATGAGGAGTCTCCATATACTTGGAGCACTTTGATTTTTCTTTCTACAGCTGCTCTTAGCCCCATAGCACAACCCTCATACTCAGCCATATTGTTGGTGTAAAAGAACTCCAATCTACTTGTAAAAGGATAATACACATTTTCTGGGGAAATCATTACTGCTCCAATTCCTTGTCCTAAAGCATTAGATGCCCTATCAAAATACAACCTCTAGGATTTATCATATGAAATTGTTTCCTCCCTGGTTGTAATGCACATCAGATCCTCGTCTGGAAAATTAAAGTTCAAGGACTCATAATCATCTGAGGCACGACTTGCAAGGAAATCTGCTATGGCACTCCCTTTGACTTCTTTTTGGTTTACATATACAATGTCAAATTTTGATAACAACATCTTCCATCTAGCCAATCTACCAGTTAAAGCCGGTGATTCCATTAAATATTTCAAAGGGTCGAGCTTATATATCAACCAAGTAGTGTGGTATAACATGTATTGCCTGAGCCTTCGAGTAACCCATACGAAAGCACAACATAGCTTTTGAATTGGCAGGTATCGAATTTCACAATCGGTGAACTTTTTGCTTAGATAATAGATAACTCTCTCTTTCTTTCCAGATTCGTCATGCTGCCCCAACACATATCCCATTGAATTCTCAAAGACCGTTAGATAAAGGATCAATGGTCTACTAGGGATTGGTGACACCAGAATTGGAGTATTAGACAAATATCCCTTGATTATCTTCAAAGCCTTCTAGCACTCGTCATTCTAAACTTTAGGGTTGTTCTTTCGAAGCAATTTAAAAACTGGGTCACATTTTTCAGTTAATTGTGAAATGAATCGAGATATATAATTTAATCTTCCTAGGAAACCTCGAACTTCTTTCTATGCACGAGGTGGTGGAAGATCTTGAATGGCCTTTACTTTATCTGGATCGATCTCAATTCCTCTTTGACTAGCCACGAAACCCAAGAGTTTCCCTGACTTTACCCCAAAAGTGCATTTAGTTGGATTGAGTTTCAATTGATACTTCCTCAACCTTTGGAAAAGCTTCCTCAAGTTTTGAATGTGTTCACCTTTAGTCCTGGATTTGGCAATCATATCATCCACATACACTTTAATCTCTTTGTGCATCATGTCGTGGAAAAGAGTCACCATAGCTCTTTGATAAATTGCCCTAACATTTTTCAAGCCAAATAGTATCACTTTATAGCAAAATATGCCCCACATAGTCACAAATGTAGTTTTTTCTATGTCTTCAATGTTCATTTTTATTTGGTTATACCCCGAGAAGCCATCCATAAAAGAAAACCATGAATGACCAGCAATGTTATCCACTAAAGTATCTATATGAGGCAATGGAAAATTATCTTTTGAGCTTGCTCTATTGAGATCTCTGTAATCCACACACATGCGAACTTTCCCATTTTTCTTTGGCACATGAACTATGTTAGCGACCCATTCTGGATACTTTGTCGCTTGAAGAAATCCTACATTAATCTGTTTCATCACTTACTCTTTAATTTTTAACAGCATTTATGGCTTCATTCTTCTGAGCTTTTACTGAACTGGCTTACACTCAGGCTTTATCGGAAGCTTGTGCACTACTATATATGTACTCAACCCTGGCATATCTTGGTAAGACCACACAAAGATGTCCTTGAATTCTCGAACAAGATCTATCAAGTCTTGTCTTATCTCAACATAAAGTATGTTGCCAATTTTTACTTCTCTCTTGTCATCATCAGTTCCCAAGTTTATAACCTCAGTTTCTTCCTGGTGAGGTAAGATTTGTTTGTCCTCATTTTCTACCAGTCTTAATAGTTCGTTAGGAACATCACATTCTACCTCATCCTGACACTTATTGATTTCTTCCGGACATATGGGCTGCTCAAAGTTTATCTCAGTATTAAATTCAGAAATATTCATGCTATTGATATTATGACAACTGCAAAGGGAAAAATTGAATCGAATATATATTTGGAATGGGATCAAAATTTATGAAATGAATGTAAAGAATAAAAAATGAAAATGAAAATAATGATGACCATTTAATAAAAAAAAGGTTGTCTTTTATTGAAATCAAGTAGAGTTAACATAACTGCCCTTACGAAAATTCCTTAATACTTGCGGGCACAAGTATAAGAATTAGTACTGGGTATTACTCTGAATTAATCTTAAAAACTACAGGGAGATCCTCTGCAATCCAATTTTTTAGTGTTTCCCCTGGGAAACAAGGACGTATTCCAGCCAAATATCTTCTTGCTTTATCGTCTCCAGTTATCATATTAATGGCCAAACCCTCCATAGCTTCATTGAACAAGTCTCTGTCTTTCATCTGCTCTTCTTCATCAACTGCTCTGGCTAACTGTTGCTCAATATCAAACATTCCTCCAAACTTGAAAGAGCTCTCCAGGGGAGGGAAAGACATATGCTCCCATGAAATGTCCTCTCCTTTCAGTCTAGCTCTTCTTATTTCATTATTTTTCAATTTTTTCTTTTTTTTGCTGAAAACCAGGCTTAAACCCCAGCCCAAAGCGATCGCTCTTTATCATGACAAATTTGGGATATAAAATCCCTTGTAAGCATTTACCAAGACCCCTTCATATCTTGGCTCCTTTTCCTAGAGTCTCTCGCACAGTCATCCTAGTCCAATTAGATAAACTCAGGTGAGGAATCTTGTTTCATTCAGCAATAAAAGTAGCGTTGACAAATTCTAAGGCTCTGAAAGAACGTTCTAGAGCATTCTCATTAATCTCAATATATGCGGCGTCAGTCATCACGGAAGCAATAAACTCTTCCTCTGCCCCAACAATAATCAATTGACCATATGACACTAATTTTAATTTTTGGTGTAAGAACGAAGGGACTGCCCCTGCAGAATTAATCCATGGCCTCCCGAGCAAGCAATTATATGAGGGGTTGATATCCATCACCACAAAATCAATATTGTAGACAGTTGGTCCAATCAACAGTGATACCTCTATTTTTCTAGGCATATCCCGATGAGTTCCATCAAAGGCTCTAACAATGTTTTGGTAGGCCCTCATATGTGAGTTGTCCACCGGTAATCTTCGTAATGTGGCCATAGGCATAACATTGAGTGCCGACCCATTGTCAATCAAAACCCTGGTAAGACATGACCATGACAGTGAGTTGTGATATTGAGGGCTTTTACTGATCCCATTTTACCATCAGGAATTTCATCATCAGTGAAAGTTATGTAGTTGTCAGCAGCTATGTGCCCTACAATTTGATCCAACTTGTTCACTTATATATCCTCAGGCACAAATGTTTGATTGAGCACCCTTAGTAAAGCATTCCGATGTACTTCTGAATTTATTAAAAAATCCAGAATTGAAATCCGTGCTTGTTTCTTATGTAATTGTTCAACTACATTATACTCACTATGTTTTAAAAACTTCAAGAATTATTGAGCTTGTGTTTCTGTTACCGACTCATTGATCATTGGTGGGGGTTCATCGTTAAATATCTTTTGCGGTACCACCATAGCTTTTCCTTTTGCTTTCACTTTGTCCATTTCTTTCGACATCTTGGGAGAATAACACCTCCCACTTCTTGTGAAGTGCCCGACTTCATTCACTATTTCAGTCATCAAGTTTGCCTACTGGTGTTTCTCCTTCAACTACCTTTATTTTCTCTAGCGAACCAGATTCCTTATTAATGAAACATTGGCAGTATAATTCCAACGCACCTTGTGGGTGTCTTTAAATGGAAATAGTAAAGGAGTTGTGATTACAACTTTTGGCGTTGATGACCCAGAATTCATTGCTGATGGTTTCATAGTGATGACTACTGGCTTGTTTGTTCTGTGAACGGGCTCGAAATTTTCTGTAGTGAAGACATCTTCTTCTTTTTTCCTTATCTTCCTCAAAGAACTCTACCTCCTTATTATCCATCAATCTTTGTAGTAACCCCTAAATTCAGGGCAAAGCTGAATTTTGTGTCCTTCTTCTTGGTGATATTCACAATAATGTCTAACCTCATTGGTCTTTGGCTTAGGATCTTGTCGAATCATGTCATCCTGATAGAGTTGTTGGAATACCCAACTGAAGGGAGATTTGATTTCATGAACATCTGTCTTTGTCTTCCTCCTATTCTCCTCATGAATTACGTTTACCCCTTTACCTCCATGATTCGGTAATGGGTGTGTAGATACATACGGTGAGTCAAACTGTAATCCTCCTGTGCTAATCAGATTTTGCACTATCTTTTTGAAGGCAAAACAATTCTCAATAGAGTGACCAGCAATTCCGTCATGGTAATCACAATATGCATTTGCGTCATACCAATGAGGGTACGGTGGTTGAAAAGGAGTCAAACGGTAGGGGCGTACCACATCTTCCTTTAATAACGAGGCGTATATCTCTGAATAAGGTACAAGTAGTGGTGTAAAGGACATCTTTTCTCTCTCCTTGCGAGGTCCCCTGGAGTCATTTCGGTGTTGTTCATGTCATTCCTCTCGGCCCTTGATTGGGTTATTGTGACACTATTTGCAGTATTCTTGTGGTAGACACCTACATTACTAACTTCATTTTCCTTTTTCTGGTACATAGGTCTTTTAGAGCTAGACCCTTCAGCTACTTCAATCTTACCACTTTTTATAGCATTTTCTATGAACTCACCAGAGATAATCAAATCAGCAAAATTTTTGGTGGCATTTCCAAGCAAATCCCCAAGTATGGAGCTTTCAAAGTGTTGACAAAAATTACAGTAGCTTTCTTTTCGAGTAAAGGGGGTTGGACCTATGCAGCAACATCACGCCACCTTTGGGCATATTGTCAGAAAGTCTCATTACTTCTTTTTTCCATATTCTGAAGAGTCCACCGATCAGGAGCTATATCTGTAACATGTTGATACTATTCTATGAATGCTTTTGCCAAGTCCTTCCATGATTTAATGTGAGCCCTAGTTAACTGGTTATACCACTTGGGGGCAGAACCTGTCAGATTGTCTTGAAAATAGTGAATCAACAGTTTTTCATCATTCACATGGCCAGCCATCCTCCGGCAAAACATGGTAATATGAGATGAAGGCCAAGTGGTCCCATTGTATTTTTCGAATTCAAGAACCTTGAATTTCATAGGGATGATCAAATCTGGGACCAAACTTAGCTCTCTGGCGTCAGACCCATAGAATGGTTCAATAACTTCTACCAATTTTACCCTTTCTTCTAATTTCTTCAACTGTTGAGTTATTTGTTCATTGGCTTTTTTCCTTCTCGGCTAACTCATTTAGATATGGAATTAGGTTCTCGGTATTAAATTCCCCTAGCCTTACACCTGAAATAGGCTGATAAATGTTTGGGAATGTGGATCCCATATGGTACTGTTGATTCTAATTGCTGACATATGTATGAGTTCGGGCTTCTTGAGGTACCGAAGGGTGAGAAGAGATGTGTATAGGTGTGAAACTAGGAGGAGAACGAGATTCTGGTGTAAACCCTGGTGGGTGCTGGGGTCAGAAGTAAGACCCGCAGGATGTGATGCTCCTGGTCCAAACCCTAGAGGATGTGATGGATCTTTCTCGGATGACGCTAATTGGTCATCCGCAATCCTTCCACC
The DNA here is from genome assembly GCF_006381635.1 of Hibiscus syriacus. NCBI lineage: Eukaryota > Viridiplantae > Streptophyta > Magnoliopsida > Malvales > Malvaceae > Hibiscus > Hibiscus syriacus. The sequence continues at coordinate 2,361,157 of NW_024061947.1, read as the reverse complement.
TGTAGCATGTTTCTTAAACATTTCTTCCATCCTTTGTAGTAGACCGGTTTGCGAATTTGTTATCTCTACTTCTATCTTATTTAATCTCTCTCTCATTTCTTCTTGAGCTTGTTTTTATTCTTGTTTGAGTTGGATCATTCTTGCTTCCATTTTCTTAGTTGTATTTCGAGTACCATATGGGTGTGAAGTGAATGCCAGAATAACTACAATGATTGGAAATTATATTTTATATTATTTTTGGTATTTTAATGAATGCATGCAAAATAGTTTAAAATAAAATGCAAATGTATGATGTAAGACTATATTATGCAAAGATGCAAATGCAAAAGGTATTGATTTCCAAAAGTAACCATTCTTAGAAAAGTTTCATTCTTTCAAAAGAGCTTTCATCTTTACAAGAAAGATCAATTCTACAAATACGGTTTGGCTCTGTTGTTTAATTCCATGACTTCATTCATGATCCCATCGATCTTCTCCCCATACTCAGATGAAAAACTAGTACAAAACATAATAATTTCAGTCCTGTTGGCTAGTTCTTGTGTATAATGGGCCACCTCGCTCATTTGTTCTATTGCATCACCCATCATGCGTTCACGTTCCTCAACCAACATCCGATGGTATTCATATGTGTCTTTCCATCCCTCCTTAATTTGAGTAATTTCCCTTTTGAGATTGGTAATGTGTACTCGACAACATTGAAACTCACTCTCTAGTCCTCTGACTTGTTCTCGTAAAGAGTTGTTCTCCTCACTGGTAAGCCTTAAGTTCGTCCATTTAGGTGGCACTTGCATTTGAAGTAAGAACTCCTGAAGATGTGAGATATGATCTCTTAGCTCATCATTCATATCTCGAGACCGATTCAACTCCTCTTCATAATGGGTCTGTAAATCTTCCATTTCTTCTGTTAATTGCCCCACTCTCCTACTCTTTGTCTAGAATCTTTGCATCCAAGACCCAATTTCAGCCTGTTTTCTTTAGAGAATTCGTTTCCATCCCTGTCTCTCAGTCCATATTTCCTTTTTCTTTTGTTCTTTTTTTCTCTAATTCATGAATCTTTTTATCTCGGCCTCGAGTTCCTCGAGTATATTATTCATCTCAGCTTCCAAACCACTAACTCGATGTTTTTCTGCTTCCCACTCCTTCAATACTGCTTCATTCTTAGTCTTCAATTTCTCGAATCTACAACTTTCAATCTTAAGCTGCTCAGTCACTTTTATTTTCTCAGCTTTATATTTGTCCCATAATTTCTTCTCGCCTTCAATTATCCAAAGTTGGCATTTGTTTTCAGCCTCCAGACTTTGAACTCGTTGCCTCTCAATTGCCAACTCTTTAGCCTATTGTTGTGACGTCTTGCTAGACCCATATTTTTTTGCCTTTTGTAGATTGCGATATTCCCTTTTTAAATCAGCCAGCTCAAGATTGACTTTCTCTTTATCTTTCTTCAACAAATCACATTGTTTAACATGGAGACCTCTATCAAGATCTATCATGAACTTTTCTTGTCTTGCCTCTTCCATTGCTTTGTCCCATTTTTTCCTTTCAGCTTCAAACTCGGCAGTAAGAATCTCAACCTGTGAAGGTACCACCTTGATAAGTTCTTCCCAAGGGATATCTCCTCCTGGATCTGGCAAAGGGACATTTTCATTCATCCTTGTAAATCTCCAAGCCTCATAGTCGGGTGTATACATAACATCTCCAGACACAACTCTTGTTCTAAAGGTTCTTTTCCGGGCGAGAGATAGATCCCGTGCTTTCTTCTTGTAATGGTCTCCACGATAAGTAATTTCAGATTCCTTCAAGCCACTTGTTACTGGAACAAATTATCGATCTCTATATTGTCTGAGAACCATTAATGGGGCATAGCTGACTCCTCCCCATAATCCCAACAAAGGGACATGGTCAAGATCCCCACATCTAAATAAAATATCGGTATATCCAAGCCAGGGAACACACCAAACAATATCTCGGTCTTGTAAATTACTAAAAGCTATTATCTATTTCTTCCTTGGTAACCCTTATGGCCACTCTTTGCTCAGAAATTCTTTCAAAGGTGAGTACATCCTACAAATCGACCACTTCCAATCTTCGACAATTATTTAAGGATCAGAAAGTTTCTGCCAAAACTGCTGGTGCTGGATTTATACCCTTCTCCAATGTGTGAAAGAAATCTGCAACAACACTCTTCACATGGAACAAAGTCTTTGGAAATATTACTAGACCATATATGGCAAGAGCAAATGTGTCCAATCTCTTATCTTCATCTATATGCTCGAGTATCACCTTCTTGAGACAATGCCAAGGAAAACATTCTCTTTCTCCTTTTTGTTGAATGTGTTGTACTATCCAATTTTCACCTGTACCGATAATCTTTACCAGTTTATTCTTGAAGGATTGAACTTTCGGAGGTCTGGAATAAACTTTATCCACCTGGATGTTTTTGAAATTAAATAGAGTTGTATACTCCTCGATCGTTGGTGTCAAATCCTTCTTGTTAAAAGTAAAACAGCTGTACGCAGGATTCCAGAATTGGACCAGAGCCTTGAGCAATGATTCATCCATCTTTACATAAAGAAGTTGCGCTACGTCACCATATTTCTTGTAAAACCTCTCTTTGGTGGGTATTCTTCAACTTTCCCAAATCTTTGTCAATTCTCGTAAATCGTTCTGCTTGAGATTAGCATTGACATCCGTGGATAGATGCGATACATAATCTTCAGGCAAACTATCTTCTTTTACTTTTTGCATTTCCTCCGACCAAGCTCATACAGCTGGATTGAGTTCTTCCTTGTTATGAAAACTTTTTTCCATTGCAATGATTGCTCTTCTAATCTGATGATTACTTGGTTAATTAACACATTTCTTTTATTCATGATGATTATGCAAAAATGAAAAAATGCCAATGCAAGCAAATAAAATAAATTAGAATTACAAACAAAAGAGGAAAAAAGTGAATTAGTACTAGCAAGATAATAAATAGAATTAAAAGATGCTATCTACAAATAAATATAACACCTACCCAATCATGATATCTATCCGAGCATGCTTTAAATAAATAATAATCATACCCGAACATGCTTTCTACCCCAAAAATGATTATTTTCAATGAAATAATCTTAACCGCATGATATCTAGTTCGCATGCTTTTATTTGAAAAGAAATTTTAAAGCAAAAAGAAAGATTCTAAAACGCTTCTCCTTTGTGTACACTTAATTTGGGTACCTATTGACAGTTAGAGGTTCGGTATGTCTATACCTAGGGTAACAGTTCTACGGTTCAATATATGCATGGTTTTGGCTTTAACGGGAAAAATGTACTCGAATTGCCCTTAATGTTGGTGCCCCCTTGGGATACCAAACCCTCAATCCTAGCCCATTATAGGCTCGTACGGATCGAGTTCAATTCAAGAGGATACATTTCCTTATGTACATGCGGAGAAACAATTTATCTCACATTGACATAAGGTATATGAACCCCAAAGATTACTTGCTAAAACCCGTGCGGAGAAACAGATTATCTCACGTAAGTTAAGCTTTAATCTCAACTTAAAAGGGACAAAGCTCGTGAGTGAGCTTATGGTATACAAATGCTGGTGATGTTTGTGAGGAGGAACATTCATCCCTTTGACTCGAAAGGAAAACGAAACTACTCGACAAAACTTTGGACAAATCTGAAAACAAAGATAAAAATGTTAGTAAGACAATAATAAAATGAAGCAATCAAAAACTTCAATAAAAGGATCATAAGTTAACTAAAGACTTGAACTCATAATTTCTACCAAACGACAATGTGTAAGTGACTTACAGACTGACTCTCTAAAAAATGTCCCCAGCGAAGTCGCCTAGCTGTCGTAACTGTTTTTTCAGGACAATCGATCGTTTAATTGTTTTAAAAAAATAGTTACGATTTAAATTTTGGAAAATTGGGTGATTTTGGATTAATTTGAGTTAAATTGAAAAGAGTCACCATCAACCTTTAGGTTAGGTAGGTCGAATACCTAAAAATGTCTTTTAAAAATAATTTTAAAAAAAATCATTTTTAAAGACAAAAGCTAGTCTGCGTTTACCAAAGATTTGATTAAAACGGGTTCGGGAGTCGGTTATGCGTGGGGAAGGATTAGCACCCCCACAACGCCCAAAATTGGTACTGTGTCACTTACACGTTGTCGTAATAGTGAAAATTCTGAATTGAATATAAGATTAAATTATGATTTATTTATTGAAATTTAATTAATTGCTTCGAACTAGTAATTTAAAGAAAATCTTTTAACTTGATAAAAAATCTTGAAATTTGGTATCCTTCGTCGGGAAAGCTATTTAAACTATTTCTCATTCGTAAAAAAATATTTCTCCTTAGTGATAAAACACGAATCAAATATAAATTGAAAATTGACGTTTTGCATAAAAAATAAAAACAAATTAATATAACTACATTGACTCATTCACATAAAAATATTTAATTAATAAAATAATATATGAAAAATTACCATGCAATATGACATCTTTATACAAAAATTATATACATATTTTATAACTATCTATTATAACTTATACATATATATTAATGTGTAATGAACCAATATGACTTAAAATAAAAACATACCACATCAAACTGCAAATTTTAAAAAATATATACAAATTAAAATATTGATTAAATATCTTTACTATTTTAAATACAAACCAGACAATAATTAAAGTGAAAATTCCATAATTATACTATAAAATGAAACTGACACAAAACAAAACACCATTGTATGGGACTAACATCAAAATAAACCTTAAATATGCATAGGACTAAAAAGAAACATGCAAAAAATTAAAAGTTAAATGTCTAAAACAACCATAATTAAATATAATGATATACTGGACTGAAATTGAATACGGGAAAAATATGGAGACACAATCGGAACACAAAAACAATGATTTAAGGATCAAAACGCATGAAATTGAAAATTTGGATGGCCCATAAAATGAATAACCCATACGTGAATAGTCAAATTCCCTAGACTAAACACTGCCGTTTTTAGAGAATTAATATATATGTTATTTTAGGTTAAAATTAACCCTAGGCTCACTTTTAAACAACCCATTGCTGCACGTTTCTTATACTCTCTCCTTTCCTCTTCCTCTGGTTCGACCAAGACCTTCTTCCTCACCATTCAACGCCACCGGCTGGCCACCATTTGGCGGTGGCCATTCTCGCTTAGACCACCACGAATAAGTCCTAAACCCGAGCTAGTGAACCCAATTTTGGATCTAAAGCCCCTTGAAACGTACATGCATACCTTGATTTTGGTTCTTTAAAGAGTGATCAACCGATGAGAGCCTTTGTCGAAAAGGTAAGCCTTTTGGTTGATTAAAAAAAACCTTTTTCCGTTCGTTTGAGGTTTCTAATGGCTGAGGATGTTTTTTTAATCTCTCGAATGGTGATTGCTCAAGGGAACCCGATGCTCACTAGCACTCGGCTAACCACCAAATAATAGCTATAACGCGAATGAAAATAAAAATAAAAAAAAGACCCAAGCAAGGTAATGTAACTAACTCATCGTCTCTATATCTTTACTTGCTTAGAAATAAAAATATTTGAAGGATACTGGAAATTAAGTAACTGAAATAAAGCAAACCTTTTAAAATTTTATTGATTTTCTATTTGCTTACATAAATACGAGAAGATGGCCTTATGTATTTCTAGTTGATATTTCCAGTTGTTGACGGAATCCTTCTCTGTTCGAATCATTGAATTCCCCTTCGAATCGCTTTTTTTTCTGCTCAAATGATTGTTGATAACTTCCTCCCCCACTATTCGAATGTTCCTCCAGAGTCCTCTCTCCTTTTTTTTCTCGATTCCTCTTCGATTTTATTATTGAAATCTTCACCGAATCTCCTTGGATGCATCTGCATTTTCTTTGCGTTTGGTATGATGTTGATGGGTTAGGTGAAATCATTAATTTTTCTTGACTTTGGTGCATGTAATTTGATGAGTTCGATTGAAATGGCCCGAGCTGTTGGTGAGGATAAGATCTTGTCGTTGACACAAAGGCTAATTGGAGTTGGCGGTGTGGGCAGTGAGTGTATATTCTGGACTTATAATTGTCACTTGTTGGCCTGCATAAAATATAAATAAAATGATATTAGTAATAATAATAATAATAATAATAATAATAATAATAATAATAATAATAATACTATAGTGTATAATAATAAATATAATATATATTTTATTCCCAATCAAAAAATGGGTCTCTACAAAATCTAAACTCAATTTCTTAACACTTTTGCAAGAGAATCATTAAGGTTCCTTTTTGACCTCATATACTCTAAATAGAGTACTTTGTTCCTTATTAAATACTCACAAACTCATGCCTTACGTAAATATTTTTTGTACCATTGTATGTTTGGTTGTGAGCTAGATAGATTGTATAACGCCCCAAATACCAGTCTAGTAGTATTATATTATTGGGATTTGCGGAAGCTCAAATCGACAACCGAAAGGGTTCACCAAGAGGGGTCGGGTCAGTTTTTATGTTTAGGGAGTAAGGAGATTGAAAGATAAAAAATTGCATAGCGATTTATAGTGGTTTGACTTCTCAACCAAGTCTACATCCACTACCTTAGCTCCCCACCAAGGATTTTCCAACAAATTCACTAATTTTTTCTTTCTTTTTACAGGACAAAGAGATAACCTTTACAACTCCCTAGTTTTTCACGGGCTAAACTATAACCTTATCCCTAGCTTTTAGTAGGCTCAGCTAGAACCAAAACCCTTTACAATGAAAGGAAATGTAAACAAGAAAACCTCTCTAAGGTAGGTGTTTACAAGAATTAAGCTCAGAAGAACAAAATATTTACAAGAGAAAGATGAAATAAGATTGAAAAACTCTTCTTTTGTGTTTGATTGCTAGGATAGTTGTTTTATATGTTCTTCAAGTGTCCTCAACTTGTTTTTATAGCTAGAAATAAGTTTGAAGTCGTATCTAGCCGTTGGAGATTCATTTTCTGCAAAATAAAAATACCTAGAACAAGTAGTATCGGTACTCCTTCAATGAGTATCGATACTACCTTTGTAATATTTAAAAAGTTTTACTGTTGGGCTAGATTGTACTGTAGCAGTATCGATACTACTGTAGCAGTATCGGTACCCATTTTACATTCGATTTTTTAGTATCGATACTATTCACACAGTATCGATATTGTTCACATAGTATCGATACTATTCACACAGTATCGATATTGTTCACATAGTATCGATACTATTCATATAATATTTTTTTTAAAATTTAAATTCCAATAAAATGGACTTTGAATTATTGTTGAAAACTTTGAATAAATTCAATTCAAGTCCAAAAACATTTTGCCATAATTGTTATCTCCCCCTTAGTAAAATGTTTTATGAAAAAGATACCAATTGCTACCAATTGTTGGAAAATATATGAAAATGTTTGCCTCCCCTTTTTCATTAAGAAATTGAATTTTTCAAACCATACTTCTCCCCCTTTTTGTTATATAAAAAATAATTCAATCTTTAAAGTTCTAAAATAACTTTGGAGAGCAAGAGATAAATTTGACATTTAAAAATCATTTGGAAAAAAATCAAAGCTCTCCCTCAATAAGTTCATTCCAAACAAAATTAGCTTTAAAATCTTGACACTTAAACAAAATTCAAATTCAACAAAGAATAACAAAAATGTTAGTAGCACATGAAATTCAAAGTATCCAATTCTAAAACACTTTATGCAATACCAATTGTTGAAATTAAGTACTGTTGAGTTAATCGATCGATGAATCGGCCAAGAGGGGGGTGGAATGGCAAAAAAATATTTCGTTGGAAGCTTTTGCAGAAAATTGAAAATATTTGCACAACGATTTAGAGTGGTTCGACTTTCTCAAGTAAAGTCTACGTCCACTACCTTAGCTATCCACACTAAGGATTTCCCAACAAATTCACTAATTTATTTTTTCTTTTGAGGACAAAGAGTAACCTTACAGCTCCCTTAAGAATTATACCCCAAATTCTTGAGAACACTCTCTCCCAAAGAGAAGAACAAATTTCGCAAACTTAGAGAAAAACTTCACTAGGCAAGATGTTTGCACAATTCTAGAACAAAGAAAGAACACTCAAAGATGAATACAATTGAGCACAAATGGTGTTCTTGAAAGCAAAATGAATATTGAATGGAAATAGGCTTGACAATGCTCAAACGATAAGTTCAAGGCTTTCTCTTTGATTCTCTCTCAATTCTTGTTTCTTGTTTTTCTTCTTGTTGATCAATGGTTTCTGAACTTGTTTAAATACACCTTGGATCACTTCTGAATATTGGGGATCATTGGTGAAGTCAATAGAGCCGTTATGGTGTAATTATCATTTAAAAAATCTGTTATGAGCGTAGGTGTATCGGTAAACTCTTTATGTGTATCGGTACACTTAGTGTAAAATTTAAATATTTCGACCGTTGGTTGACCTAGTGTATCGGTACATCCCAAGTGTATCGGTACACTAATTACATTTGATTTTTCTCGGAGCCAGGAGTGTATCGATGCATCTGCTGTGTAAGGATTAAAACAAAATTGTTTAAAAAATACTTTAAGATTAAAACAAAATTTTACACTTTAGTAAGGATTAAAATTGACATTTGAAAACTTGGAGTAATATTTTGATATTCGAATAATTTACTCGAATATTAATTTTGAAATTGAATATAAAATCTTAAAATTCAATAGTACTTTATTTGTTATATCGAAACATCAAAATGTTTTCAACATTCTCCCCCTTTTTGATATACCAAACCATTTAAGTAATTTTAAGATTTTCTTTGAAAATAATTTTTGAAATCAATTTTGAAAATTACTCCCCCTTACTTTATTCTCCCCCTTTTTGTTAAATCAAAAATACTCTATATTTTTAAACAAGTTTTTAAGAAAATTTAGCCAATTGATCTATAACTAAATATAGCTTAAGCTGCTAAGATCACAATCAAAAGAAAGATTAGCCATTAGTCCATAATCAATATTCAAAAACAATATGCAATGGTAAATTGGTCATAATATTTCTAAAATGTAAATGATGCATATACTTAACATGAAAAATTCAATTTAAGTTCAAGAGTAATAAACATTCAATATTCAAACCATTCAAACAGAAATATCCAAACATCCAAAACACAAATCCAAAAACATCCAAAATGTTTTAACAATAAGTTCTAAGTTCAATAACCAAGAAAACTAAGCAAGAAGAGGTCTAATCATCCATAGGTGGATCGGGAGGAGGAAAATGTGCTCGCATCTCAAGTGTAAGCACATTTAATCGTTCATTCATAGCTTCGTGATTAGCTCACATCTCCTGTTGAATATCCAATTGTTAAGCCTCCATAGCGATTAAATGGGACTATATGGATATAAACCTTAAATCAAATGACTCCAAAAACGATCGAAAGTACGGAGGCATTTGATCATCTTGCTGACCAGCTCATCATCAAGTACGTGATCGTCAATATCTCGTAAAAGTTCTTCAAGCTCTGGATCATCGTCTGCAGCCGGTGCTGGAGGAGCTCGTGAAGAGCTAGCTCTCGGTGTTTTCTCAGTAAATCAAACCCATTGATCCTTGTCCCCGGACCATCCCAATTTCTTCAAGGTTGTGAAATTTATTTGGTTCTTTAGAGGGATGTCTACATCAAGTTGGACCCTTAGATTGGATTTGATAAACAAATTGCTAAGAATATAACCGTAAACTAAAGTTTCTATATATTTTGAGGGAACGTTGTTCACGGTTTCTACTAGCTCACCTAAGATGATTTCTGGCAGCTTTATTTTCTTTTTATTTTGGATACAATGTATCCACCAAAGGTCTAGTACTCTAAGCATAGAATATCTACCTTCGGATGGTCTAAACCACCAAGAGATTATTAAGTGAAGAAAACGCTCGTGATAGGTTAACAATGTACTAACACTAGCTTTGGCTCTATAAGGAGTAACCACAATTTCTCTTTCATTATCTAATCCCGTATTATATAATCCAAAAATATTAGTGATTGTGTCGGAGTCAATATAGACAAATTGGCCTAAGAGATAAGATCGAATACCTACAGTTTTAATACGAGACTCGTTTTGGATACAAAATGCATTGGAATAGAAAATGCGAACTAGTTGATGATAAACGATAGGTTTGAGTTGAAACAGTTTATCAAATTTCCACGATCGAAGGGTAGTAAGATATTAAAATTTCATATCAACCATGGCTTGGATTGAGGGGATACGCTCTTCCCGAATTTTATATGACTGGAATAAATTAACATACCTATGGTAGAGATTTTCTCTACGATTGGTTAAAGCAAGAGTTTATAATAGTCATTTCTGGTTCGTTTGGATTTGTATTAGGTGGTGGAATAGGAGGTCGGTTTTGAGGTTGGTTTGAAGACCGACTAGAGGATGACCCAGGGCATTTAGACATGATTATAATCGGAATAGATAAGGTTACCTGCAATTTTAAAAACACATGTATGCAATATAATCAATCCCAAAACTTAATATGAGTCCCCAATAGTCAAGGTTCTATAAACAATATCCTAATGGGTAAAATTTGAAAACTATTTTGAAAACAAAGTTTGAAAAATCATATATAGTTTTCATGAAAACAACATAATTAAATCAAAAACAACAATTTAAAAAAACAATTTTTTTATTTTGAAATTTAAAAACAAATTGTCAAAATTGTGTGTTTTTTTATGTAATTAGTTGTAGATTACAGTTCTAAATTACAATCTTACAAATGCCCGATATATACTACAACCTAGAACTAATTAAAACTAGTCCTAAGTTCAAAATCATTAAAATATGGGTTAAAAAATTACCTTGAAAAATTGGGATTGAGTAGAATGTAGTGGTATTGGAAACTCATATATTGAAAATTAACAATGTTCAATCAATCAAATATATCCTTAAATTTTATTTGAACATATTATTATTTTTCACTAAAGATCATAAACTCCCCCTAACTATTAGCAAAGAATGCAATCAAAAGTGTTTTTTTATAAGCATTTTTCATATATAATTAAAAGTGCTAAAATAATTTTAAACACTAAGTGGAGATATGTCACTTAAACATAATTCTCTCCTAAGTGTCCAAAAATCTTTCTTTATCTAAAGGTTTTGTAAAAATATCAGCTATTTGTTGCAAAGTATCAACATATTCTAGAACTATATCTCCTTTTGTGACATGAACTCTAACGAAATGATGTCTAATTTCAATGTGCTTAGTTCTAGAGTGTTGGATGAGATTTTTAGTGAGACAAATAACACTAGTATTGTCACACTTGATAGGAATAGTACGTACTTCAATTCCATAATCAAAAAGTTGTTGTTTCATCCATAAAACTTGTGCACAACAACTACCGGATGAAATGTATTTCGCTTCAGTGGTAGATAATGCAACACAATTTTGTTTCTTTGAAAACCAAGAAATCAACATATTTCCAAGGAATTGGCAAGTACCGGATGTGCTTTTCCTATCTAATTTGCATCCTCCATAATCCGCATCAGAAAAGGAATGCAAGCTAAAGCTATAGTCTCTAGGATACCAAAGTCCTAAACTAGGAGTGTCCTTAAGGTATCTAAAGATTCTCTTAAGCTAGTAAATGTGATTCCTTAGGGCATGATTGAAATCTAGCATATAAGCAAACACTAAACATAATATCTGGTCTACTTGTAGTTAGATAAAGTAAAGATCCAATCACTGACCTATATAATTTAACATCTACACATTTACCTCCTTCATCTAAGTCAAGCTTTGTTGAAGAGCTCATTGGAGTGTCATGAGGTTTGCCATTTTCCAGTCCAAATTTCTTGAGCATATCTTTGACGTACTTAGCTTGATTGATGAAGATTCCGTCTTTTCTTTGCTTGATTTGGAGTCTCAAGAAATATGAGAGCTCCCCCATCATGCTCATTTCGAATTCGCTTTGAATTAGCTTAGAAAATTCTTGGCAAAGAACATCATTAGTAGAACCAAATATTATATCATCAACATAACATAAATTTGAACTACTAATAAATCTTTACCTTTATTCTTTAAAAACAATGTACTGTCAATCTTCCCTTTTAAAAAACCTTTTTCAATTAAAAAGTTTGGCAATCTTTCATACCAAGCTCTAGGAGCTTGTTTTAAACCATAAAGTGCTTTTGTCAATTTAAGAACATGATCCGAAAATTTTGAATCTTCAAAACCTGGAGGTTGTTCCACATACACTTCTTCTTTTATAAAACCATTTAAAAATGCACTTTTAACATCCATTTGATATAATTTAAATTCATGAAAGCATGCAAATGCTAATAACATTCTAATTGCTTCCATCCTAGCTACGAGAGTGTATGTTTCATCATAGTCTATGCCCTCTTCTTGAGTATACCCTTGAGCAACAAGTCTAGCCTTATTTCTCACTATATTACCACTCTCATCAAGCTTATTCCTAAATGCCAATCTAGTACCTACAGTAGATTTATTACTAGGCCTTTCAACTAATGTCCATACTTGACTTTTCTCAAATTGATTTAACTCTTCTTGCATAGCCATAATCCAATGTTCATCATTTAATGCTTCTTTAATATTCTTAGGCTCTATGCATGAGATAAATGCAACATAATTACAAATATTTCTAAGAGAAGATCGAGTTGTTGCCCCTTTGGATGGATCACCTATAATCTCACCATCATTGACATAGTTGTACTCTCTTGGATAAGATACTTCCCTTTCTTCAATGGTTGGATTCTCGAGAGGATCATGAGTTTCCTCATCTTTCGTTTCTTCCTTTGATGATGATTCTCCAATGTCATGTCTAACGTCATTTGTATTTATAATACCTACATCATCATTCAAACAAAAATCCTTCCTCGGAAGGAGATTATCATAAAAACAACATGTATAGACTCTTCTACAATTAAAGTTCTTTTATTAAATACTCGATAAGCTTTAGAATTTAAGGAATAACCCAGAAAAATTCCTTCATCACTTTTAGCATCAAATTTTCCAAGATTGTCTTTATCGTTGTTTAAAACAAAACACTTACATCCAAAAGGATGAAAATAACTAATGTTAGGATTTTTATTTTTGAAAAGTTCATATGGAGTTTTCTTTAAAATAGGACTAATCATTACTCGATTAATAACATAACAAGCGATATTTGTGGCTTCCGCCCAAAAATACTTTGGCAAATTGTTTTCACAAAGCATGGTTCAACCATTTCTTCTAAAGTTCAATTTTTTCCTTTCAACAACTCTATTTTGTTGAAGGGTTCTAGGTGCTGAAAAATTATGGCTAATACCATTAGAATTAAAAAAACTCAGTAAATCCAAGATTTTCAAACTCAGTTCCATGATCACTCCTAACACTAGTAATAGAGTAAACTTTTTCATTTTGGATTACTTTTGAAAACGTGATGAATTTTTCTAATGCTTCATATTTAGTACTTAAGAATAGAACCCAAGTATATCTAGAATAGTCATATACCAAGACAAATGCATAGTGTTTTCCACCCAAGCTAGTAGTTCTAGATGGCCCAAAAAGATCTAAGTAGATCAATTGTAATACTCTACTAGTTGACACATCATTAATGGATTTAAAAGAAACTCGTTTTTATTTTCCTTTAGCACAAGCATCACAGATTTTATCATTATCAAATTTTAGTTTTGGCAGCCCTCGAACCAATTCTCCTTGAACTAACCGTTGCAAAACACTCATGCTAGCATGTCCTAGTCTCATATTCCATAACCAACTATCATGCTCATATATTACAACTAGGCATAAATTAGTCACATTAATAGAATCTAAATGCACCATGTAAATGTTTCCTATTCGATGACCAATAAGCATAATCCAATTAGATGCAATGTCAATAACTTTACAACCATTACTTTCAAAGATGACATTGAATCCTTTATCACAAAATTGACTAATACTCAAAAGATTATGCTTTAATCCATTCACATATAAAATATTTTTAATTTGTATGGAAGAGGTATTACCTATTGTACATATACCTTCAATATGACCTTTTGAATTATCACCAAAAGTCACTTCTCCTCCATTTTTGGCGTTAAACTCTATGAACCAGTTTTTGTCCCCGGTCATGTGTCTCGAGCATCCACTATCAAGGTACCATGAATTTGAATTTGTTTCCCATGCCTTGTAGCAATGCTCCTTTCCCTACAAACATGGATTATTTTTTTATTTTTGGTACCCAAATTCTTTTGGGTCCATATTCATTAGTCTCCAAAATCCTAGTCCCCTTAGGTATCCATTTGTGTAGGATATCTTTATCTTTAGTAGTAATGAGTTCTTTAGGAACCCACATACTTCTAACGATTTTTTCATTAGAGGTTCTTTGGGGACCTCTATGATTGTAGTTTTTAAAATCTTTTTTAACAAAGTTGGATTTTGAATTTTCTCCTTTTTCAAAACATTTTGTTCCAACTTTATCAAAAGAAGTTTTAAGATCATCAATTTTCTTTTTATGATCATCATTGACCTTTGAAAGTAAATTTTGCAAATCCAAATTTTTATTTTCAAACTCTTCTAGTTTGATTTGCAAATCTTTGATTTTACTTTCAAGATCGTTGTTGGTTTTGGATATGAGTTTGTTTTCATTTTTTCAATTTTGAAACATCATTTTTTATATTTTAAAAACAATTTCTCATAATCCGAAGCCAACCCATTATATTCCTCTAATAGATCATCATAGGATAAATCATCAAAATCAGATGAGTTAGAGGTTACCTTAGAATCTTCCCTGAATGCCATCAAGCACAAGTTTGCTACTTCTTGTTCCTCTTCATCGGAACCTTCTTCATCGCTCCATATAGCCACATGAGCCTTGTGCTTATTCTTTGATTGACCCTTTCTCTTCAATTGTGGGCAATTATATTTGACATGCCCGACTTTTTGCATTCATAGCAAATGATCGGGTCCTTCTCTTTTGGTTCATTTTTTAGGCCTTCATTTCGTTTTAATTTTTCTTCCTCGATAAGGTCTCATAATTTTTCTGAACCGTTTGGCAAACAATGCCATTTCCTCGTCATCGTCATCTTTATTCGAATCACTCTCATCTTTTATGGATTTGAGAGCAACTCCAATGTTTTTCTTCTTCTCATTCTCCTTTGGTGTCTCATCAATCTTATCGAGGTCCACCTCATCTTCAAGCATCATTTCATGATTGAGGAGGGAACCGATTAGTTCTTCAAGAGTTAAGGACGTTAGGTCCTTAGACTCGATGATTGTCGTCTTCTTTAATTGACATGATTTTATAAGGGAGTAAACTAACTTCCTCACAAGCTTTTCATTTGAAATGATCTCTCCATATGATTTGAGACCATTGACAATCGTTGAGAATCTATCTGTCATAGATTTGATATCTTCATTTGGTTTCATCCTGAAATTTTCATAGCTATGCGTTAGAATACTAATTTTAGATTTTTTTACCTCATCGGTACCTTCATGAGTGACTTGAAGCTCGTCCCATATTTCTTTGGCGGTTGTACAAGATGAAACTCTTCCATATTCATCTGGTCCAAGAGCATAAAATATTATATGAATGGCTTTAGAGTTGAGCTGGAACAATCTTGTCTCTCCTTCACTCAACATTCTTGGATGAGTAAGAGGCTTGATATATTCGTCTTCTACAACATTCCATGCTCCCATGTCACTTGCTTGAATGAATTACATCATCCTATTTTTCCAATAGGCATAGTTAGCCCCATTGAAGAAAGGAGGCTTGTTGACGGGCATCGAATCGAGACCGGAGTTGAAGTTTGAAGTAGAGGCCATTGATGACTTTGATTATCGATGTAACTCTTCCTGAATCGACTCAAGAGGCGATTAAACCTTCAAATGAGTTAGGCTCTGATACCAATTGTTGAGTTAATCGATTGACAGAATCGACCGAGAGGGGGGTGAATTGGCAATTAAAAATTTGGTGGAAGCTTTTGCAGAAAATTGAAAGTAATTGCACAGCGATTTAGAGTGGTTTGAATTTCTCAACCAAAGTCTACGTCCACTACCTTAGCTATCCACACTAAGAATTTTCCACAAATTCACTAATTTTTCTTTCTTTTGAGGACAAAGAGTAACCTTACAAACCCTAAAAAATTATACCCTAAATTCTTAAGAACACTCTCTCCCAAAGAGAACAATACAAATTTGCAAACTTACAAGGAAATCCTCACAAGGTAGATTGTTTGCATAATTATAGAACAAAGAAAAGAACATTCAAGAATGAATACAATTGAGTACAAGTAGTGTTCTAGAAAGCAAAATGAATATTGAATGAAAAATAGGCTTGAAATGCTCAAACTTTAGGTTTGATGCTTTCTCTTTGATTCTCTCTTGATTCTAGTTGCTTATTATTTCTTATTATTGATCAATGGATTCTAAGCTTGTTTAAATATACCTTGAATCACTTCTGAACGTTGGGGATCATTAATGAAGTTATTAGAGCCGTTTAAGTGTGAAAAAATTAATATTTCTGCTTAGAGCGTGGGGGGAATCGGTACCCCCTCATGGGGAATCAGTTCCCAAAGTGTAAAATTCAAATATTTTGACTGTTGATCAGGGGGAATCGATACCCCTTGGGGGGGGGAATCGGTTCCCTATGAGCATACTGGAATTTATAAGAGCCAAACCATTCAGGGGGAATCGGTACCCTCTTAGGGGAGTCGGTTCCCTCTGGACATACTGGAATTTTTGGCTTTGAAATGGTTCGAAATACTTTGTAAAATTATTTTGAAATTATTTTAAGATTAAAACTTAATTTTACACTTGAGTAAGGATTAAAAATGACTTTTGAAAGATTTGGAGTAATATTTTGATATTCGAATAATTATATCGAATATACTTAGAAAATCTTTAGGAAAATCTTAAAATTCATTTATCTTAATTTGTTATATCGAAATATCAAAATGTATTCAACATTTACACATATCCATCTAAGAATTTTTTTAATATATTTATTATAGCATGAAGGTACATTGGTTCATATTTGAGTTTAATCAGGTAAGAAATTAGCCTTGTAGAATATAAAAATGGGATTTTTAAACTTAAAAATAATATTGGAGGACCTAGAGTATAATTTTACCATTGAATAAAAGTATAAATGATTGGGAGGGTTATATGCTTCTTGACGTGGACTTTTGGGTAAGGTGGCAAACCAACTTTTTTTCTCTCATCTTCCCAAAAACTTTCTCTCATTCTCTTCTTATTACATTCTTCTTTCTCCTCCCTAGTTAGAGAACTTGGATGAAAGGCTTCATCTTTCTCTTCTAAGTGACCAAAATATTTCTTTATCTAAAGGTTTTGTAAAAATATCTGCTAATTGGTGCAAAGTATCAACAAATTCTAGAACTACATCTTCTTTAGTGACATGATCTCTAATGAAATGATGTCTAATTTCAATGTGCTTAGTTCTAGAGTGTTGGATGAGAATTTTAGTGAGAAAAATAGCATTAGTATTGTCACACTTGATAGGGATGGTACCTACTTCAATTCCATAATCTAAAAGTTGTTGTTTCATCCATAAAACTTGTGCACAACAACTACCCACTGAAATATACTCCACTTCATTGGTAGATAATGCAACACAATTTTGTTTCTTTGAAAACCAAGAAATGTTCCTAGGAATTGACAAGTACCAGCGGTGCTTTTCCTATTTATTTTGCATCCTCCATAATCCGCATCTAAAAAGGCATGCAAGCTAAATCTAGAGTCTCTAGGATACTATAACCCTAAACTAGGAGTGTCTTTAAGGTATCTAAAGATTCTCTTAACAACTAGTAAATATGATTCCTTAGGACATGATTGAAATCTAGCACATAAGCAAACACTAAACATAATGTCTGGTCTACTTGCGGCTAGATAAAGCAAATAACTAATCATTGACCTATATGATTTAACATCCATACATTTACCTCCTTCATCTTTATCAAGCTTTGTTGATGAGCTCATTGGAGTGGCATGAGGTTTCCCATTTTCCAATCCAAATTTCTTGAGCATATCGTTGACGTATTTTTCTTGATTGATGAAGATACCATCTTTTCTTTACTTGATTTGGAGTCCCAAGAAAAATGAGAGCTCCCCCATCATGCTCTTCTCAAATTCACTCTACAGCTTAGAATTTTTTTTTGGCAAAGAACATCATTAGTAGAACCAAATATTATATCATCAACATAAATTTGAACTTCTAATAAATCTTTACCTTTATGCTTTAAAAATAATGTGGTGACAACCTTACCTTTTAAAAAACCTTTTTCAATTAAAAAATTAGAAAATCTTTCATACCAAGCTCTAGGAGCTTGTTTTAAACCATAAAGTGCTTTTTTCAATTTAAAAACATGATCTGGAAATTTTGAATCTTCAAAACCAGGAGGTTTTTCCAGATACACTTCTTCTTTTATAAAACCATTTAAAAATGCACTTTTTAACATCCATTTGATATAATTTAAATTTATTTAAACATGCAAATTCTAATAACATTATAATTGCTTCCATATTAGCTACGGGAGCGTATGTTTCATCATAGTCTATGCCCTTTTCTTGAGTATAGCCTTGAGCAACAAGTCTAGCCATGTTTCTCACTATATTACCACTTTCATCAAGCTTATTCTTAAATACCCATCTAGTACCTACAGTACATTTATTACTAGGTCGTTCAACTAATGTCCATACTTTACTTCTCTCAAATTGATTTAACTCTTCTTGCATAGCCATAATCCAATGCTCATCATTTAATGCTTATTTAATATTCTTAGGCTCTATGCATGAGATAAATGCAACATAATTACAAATATTTCTAAGAGAAGATTGAATTGTTACCCCTTTGGATGGATCACCTATTATCTCACTATCCTTGACATAATTATATTCTCTTGGGTAAGAGACTTCCCTTTCTTCAATAGTTGGATTCTCGAGAACATCGTGAGTTTCCTCATCTTTTGTTTATTCCTTTGATGATGGTTCTCCAACGTCATGTCTAACGTCATTTGCTTTTATAATACCTACATAATCACTCATACAAGAATCCTTCCTCGGAAGGGGATTATCATCGAAAACAACATGTATAGACTCTTCTACCACTAAAGTTCTTTTATTAAATACTCGATAAGCTTTAGAATTCAAGGAATAACCTAGAAAAACTCCTTCATCACTTTCAGCATCAAATTTGACAAGATTTTCTTTACCGTTGTTTAAAACAAAACATTTGCATCCAAAAGGATGAAAATAACTAATGTTAGGCTTTTTATTTTTGAAAAGTTCATATGGAGTTTTCTTTAAAATTAGCCTAATCATTACTCGGTTTATAACATAACAAGTGGTATTTGTGGCATCTGCCCAAAAATAATTTGGCAAATTGTTTTCACACAGCATAGTTCTAACCATTTCTTATAAATTTCGATTTTTCCTCTCAACAACTCCATTTTGTTGAGGGGTTCTAGGTGCTGAAAAATTATGGCTAATACCATTAGAATTACAAAAATTAGTAAATCCAATATTTTCAAATTCAGTACCATGATCACTCCTAACACTAGTTATGGAGTAACCTTTTTCATTTTGGATTACTTTTGAAAATGTGATTAATTTTTCTAATGCTTCATCTTTAGTACTTAAGAATATAACCCAAGTATATCTAGAATAGTCGTCTACTAATACGAAGCAATATTGTTTTCCACCCAAGCTAACAGTCCTAATTGGCCCAAAAAGATCTATATGGATCAATTGTAATACTCTACTAGTTGATACATCATTAATGGACTTAAAGGAAGCTCTTCTATGTTTTCTTTTAGCACAAGCATCACATATTTTATTATTATCAAATTTCAGCTTAGGCAACCCTCTTACTAAATCTCCTTGAATAAGTCGTTGTAAAACACTCATGCTAGTATGTCCTAGTCTCCTATGCCATAACCAACTATCATGTTCATCCTTAGCAACTAGGCCTAAATTAGTCATATTTAATGAATCTAAATACACCATGTAAATGTTTCCTATTCTATGACCAACAAGAACAATCCGATTAGATACAATGTCAATGGCTTTACAACCATTAGTTTCAAACATGACATTGTATCCCTTATCGCATAATTGACTAAGACTCAATAGATTATGCTTCAACCCATTCACATATAAAACATTTTTAATATGTATGGAAGAGGTATTACTAATTGTACCTATACCTTCAATGTGACCTTTTGAATTATCACCAAAAGTCACCTCTCATCCATTTTTGATGTTAAGCTCGATGAACCAGCTCTTATCTCCGGTCATATGTCTTGAGCATCCACTATTAAGGTACCATAAATTTGAATTTTTTCCCGTGCCTTGTAGCAATGCTCCTTTTCCTACAAACATAGTTTAATTTTTGATTTTTGGTACTCAAATTCTTTTGGGTCCATATTTATTAGTATATAAAATCCTAGTCCCCTTAGGTATCTATTTGTGTAGGATATCTTTATCTTTAGTAGTAATAAGTTCTATAGGAACCCATATACTTCTAACGATTTTTCCATTAGAGGTTCTTCGGGGACCCATATACTTCTTTAGGCCATTGATGACTTGATTATCGATATAACTCTTTCCGAATCGACTCAAGAGGTGATTAACCTTCAAATGAGTGAGGCTATGATACCAATTGTTGAGTTAATCGATCGATGAAATAGCCAAGAGGGGGTGAATTGGCAATAAAAAGTTTGGTGGAAGCTTTTGCAGAAAATAGAAAATATTTGCGCAACGATTTAAAGTGATTCGACTTTCTCAACCAAAGTCTACGTCCACTTCCTTAGCTATCCACACTAAGGATTTTCCACAAATTCACTAATTTGTATTTCTTTTGAGGACAAAGAGTAACCTTACAAATCCCTCAGGAATTATACCCCAAATTCTTGAGAACGCTCTCTCCTAAAGAGAACAATAAAAATTTTGCAAACTTACAGAAAAACCTCACAAGGTAAGATCTTTGCACAATTCTAGAAGAAAGAAAGAACACTCAAGAATAATACAATTGAGCACAATAAGTGTTCTTGAAAGCAAAAATGAATATTGAATGAAATAGGCTTGAAAATGCTCAAACTTGAGGTTTGATGCTTTCTCTTTGATTCTCTCTCAATTCTTGTTTCTTGCTATTGATCAAAGGCTCCTAAACTTGTTTAAATACACCTTGAATCACTTCTAAACGTTGGAGCTTATTGGTGAAGTCAATAGAGTCGTTAATGAGTAATTATCATTTAAAAAATCTGATTGGGAGTGTGGGTGTATCGGTACCTCTCCATAGGGTATCGGTACCTGTAGTGTAAAATTTAAATATTTTGACCGTTATTTGACTAGGGGTATCGGTACAACAAGGGGGTATCGGTACCCATAGAGCATTCTGTTTTTCTCGGAGCTAAAACTTGCATAGGAGTATCGGTACCACAAGAAGGGTATCGGTACCCTATGGTTAATCTGGTTTTTCTTGAAGCCCTTTTATAAGGAAAATATTTTTGGCTCGATTAAGGCTCGAAATACTTTGTAAAATTTGTTTCAAAAATTATTTTAAGATTAAAACACAATTTTACACTTAAGTAAGGATTGAAATTGACATTTGAAAACTTGGAGTAATATTTTGATATTCGAATGATTGAATCGAATATACTTTAAAAATGATTTGTAAAATCTTAAAATTCATTTATACTTAATTTGTTATATCGTAACATCGAAGCATCAAAAATGTTTTCAACAGATTATGTTGGGTTAATTGGTGGGAAAATTTAATATTTAGGGTTATGTTTTGAGGGTTTAGGGTTGTTGCTTCAAGTTCAGTTTGTTATGGTAGATTTTGAGAATGGATTATGAATTTGGGGTTGGGTATGTAATTAAAGTATTTTTGGAATTTGAGGTTTAAAATGTAATTGAAGCATTTTAGAATTTGGGATTTAAAATGTACTTGATGACTGTGTTGCAAGTTTTAATAGTTGGGGGGACCTAATTGCAAGCGTCTGAAAAGTTCAGTAACCATTTATATAATTTACCCTAATAGCAGTGAAATGACCGTTACGTCGGGGACCATATTGCAAACAAACTAAATGTTTGGTGACTGTATTACAAGTTTTAAAAGTTAGGGGACCTAAATGCAAGCATCTGGAAAGTTTAGTGATCATTTATATACTTTATCCTATATTTTAATAATAAAATTTGCCACATATGATTTGCAATTTAATAAAACAAAGATAAAATCTTAAATTATACTTTCAAATCATATCCTAAACTTCATCACGTACATCTTCCTCCCCTCTTTTAAAAAAACCCAAATTTTAAACCCTAAATTACAAATCCACCCCACCCTTATCCTAAGGCAGCATCTCTATTATATTTTTCCCCCGCTCATATTATTAAACAGTTTGAAGAGTAATGCAACATCAATGATAAACAACTATGGGCTGGTAGTCGTTTCACATTAAAGTTGGTCTAACCTCCTCTTTTATGGATAGCTGTGGAGATGATCTCACAATATGATGAAGTGGTCGACATTTTGAGGAGCAGTGAATATATAAGCATCTTGTTTGTAAGAGAAAAAAAATAGACTGGTACAAGAGACAGAAGCGTTCACTAAAGAAACACAGCATGAAGGGGCTGCCATCTAGGGTGAGAGTGGAATGAGGGTTGTCATTCAGGAATTAGGGTTTAGGATGTTTGGTGTATTTTTCGATTAAAAAGGTCAAATCCGCATTCAAAATAATGAGATGTGTTTTGTGAAAAATCTTTTAGAATAATTGATCTCTGACAATGGTGACCTACAGTGGTGAAAACAGTAGTCGAAATCTAGGTTTGTTCAAGTTGCAGAGAGAAATATACAGAAAATGGATGTGAAAGATGTAGAAAGAATGAAAGTGGAAAAATATTAATAATTTTTTTTGACCTGGTTTTCCACTTCATAACGTTATTAGAAAGTTAACTGTGGAGTGACTAAAAAACTGAATGTATAAAGTTGAGTGAATAAATTGAAAAGATTGAAAGCACAATGAGAAAAATATAAGAAAAATAAAGTTTAATTACTAAATTTGTAATTTACCAAATCTTAAACCCAACTTTTAAATACTTTCTCACAACATTTTCTCACAACACTATTCAAAAGCTTATGGATATTTAAAATTAGAATTTAATATTATCAATGGTTAGTCAAATTGTTTTAGTATTACTCCGAAAAGTAACCATTGGAATCCGAATTTATTGATTAGTGAATTGTATATTTAGAATTATTGACAATTGGAATTGACAATTGTTAAGGGTCCTTAAATAGCAATTAGGCCCAAACTTTGATAGTGGAGTTTGATGAGAAATTTCTCATCCATTCATCTCCACTAAACATTAATGGTATTTGATCCTATCCATCCATCAAATAAAAAGAGAATTAGTCACTTTAATTTTCCTTCGTCCAACCGAATGCGGTAATATTAAAAGGCTATCATCTTTATCTTATTTACTTTCCCTTTAGTATAGAGAGAAGCTTGAAATAGAATAAAAATTCTTAATATATGCCTGCAAATCTAGTTTGGAAATTTCTAACGAAAACGCCAATTAAAAGAATGAGATTCATCTTTTTAAAGGTGGTCGTATGATTATAGGGTAAAAGCATACATGGGAAGTTGGACATTCACATGATACTCGTTAAAAAATCTCTCTAGCCTTAACAGGAGGAAAAAGAGTATTTTATAAAAACTTTAGACATCGCGCATCCGATGAACTGACCACAATACTGGACCACAGTACACTCAACTATGAACCCCAAGAACCAGCAAAATCCCAAACCTACTACATCACACCTATAGCAGTTCTTCGCTTAAGATCCAAAACAATAGCAGCAAAAATAGTAAAAGAAACAATGAACCGCAACAAGTCAAAACCAGATCCACCGAGAGACATACATGCACGCTTAACCTAAAGCTATGGAAAAACAAACAGCAGCACACTACAGGCGAGGAAGACACATTGTGCACACAAAACCACAAGCATCTAAGAAGACTTCAACTGCATTCCATAGACAGCTAACTCAACGTAATAGAAAAAAAGCCATCAGGCGCGAGACAGCAGCAAAACAGGAAGAAACACAATCTGACCACAAATCCATCAAGAATCAATTCCATTTTTGGCCAGAATATCGGCTTCACCATTAGCATCTCTAGGTGAACTTGACACAAAGATGGTAACATACGGAGATATCCGACTTGAAACAGAAAAAGCAAATTAATCCATAGAACTACTAGACTATTGTTCGATTCCATAACGAGGCGAAGAGAAGGGAACCATATAGATGCAATGAAACAACAGCACACTTCGACCACAACCTGGAGTTCTGCACCTATGGGATCTAACAGTCCAGCTGATTTTGAATTTTTTTAAGTATTTTGATTTTTTTTTTAAGTATCCTACTTTTTTTATCACAAAGATTTCCCCTGATACCAACTTCTCTAAAGCTACCTCGGACAGCCTCATCCACGTTGAATTTCAAAAAAAGCTGGCAGGAGGCTCCTTCCACAAACACTGCTTGGGTACTTTAGACTTGGCTGCACAATACAAGCAACAAAAAGGTACCATAATATATCAAATAAAGATTTAAATGATTCAGGCCATTTGAATTTGCACCATTGCCTAGTTCTGAACAAGGAGAGATCAAAAAGTTGATCTACATCTAAATTTTGTTCTTGAAGACGATCTCATTTCGAAAAAGCCAGATAAAGCAGGAAATACCAAAGAAAGCAAGGTTCCAAATATCTTTAGAGCGGTGCTAAATAGGAACATCGACCCATATTAGGAGCAGAGAGCCTAGTTTGGACGGCATTATAAACGACAAATTCTAAATTTTGAACCACCTCCGCCAAATGTTCAACGAGAAGAGTAGTGACACAAAAGATGTGATACGGACTCCTCCGCCACACTTGTAACACTCGGAAAACCGAGTTAGTAGTTTTCAGGTGTTATTGTTGGGCTTCGAGTACTTGGGTAAGACTAATCTAACAATTGGGTCAAGAATAAAGAGAACCGGGCTTGTAAGAAAGCCCACCAAGTGATAAAAATGGTATTTTATATTTGGGCTTAAAAGAGGAGGGACCAAGAGAGTAATTAGACCCGTAAGTGATTGACATTAAAATTTGATGATGTAAATGGAGGAAAGGCTGAAACATCTTCTCCTCATTTTCTTTACCTTTCGTCTTATTCTTATCTTCACTATTACTTTCTTCTTCCTCTCTTGAGCATCAAAGGTGAGAACTTTATTGTTCTACACAACTATTTTGGATTTAAGAAGGTAAGAAAGGTAATCTACACCCTTAAAGCTTCAATTCAAACCCAAAATCTTGAGGTTTGGCTATGGTGACAAAATATAAGTTTTAGAGGGTTTTTGTTTTAGCGATTAAGAGTGCACTACAGCAAAACATGTTTTTAGCGGTGTTTTTTCAGTCATATAGTGGCGTTTTTAAGCGCCGCTAAAAACCCTAGTGGCGCAAAAAATGCTACCAAAAGCATCGCTAAAACCAATACCATAAAAGGTAGCGATGTTTTTCGTCTACAAATGCCGCTAAATGTTATGATATTTAGCGGCGTTATTGAAAAACACCACTATATATATATTTTCTTTTATGGTGTTTGCAAAAATCGCTGCTAAAGCTTTTGACATATAGTGGCGTTTGCTCCCAAAAACGTCGGTATAGGTCATGACATATAGCAGCAGTTGTAAATTTAAAACGCATCTATTAACTGTGTCTATAGTGGCTTTTTTTGTATAAACGCCGCAAATGATCTAGAACTTTACTGGTGTTTTTTCTAAAACGCCAGTATTGAATATGTATTTAGCGTTTTTTATACAAACGCCGCTAATTAACACAGATTTTGTCGACGGTTTTTTCTGCTCTTTTGTTACCCAAATTTAAATTTTTAACCTGTAGCATTATCCAATAAACATGACATCCATAACAACAAACTTGAAATCCATAACAACCAACTTGAAATCCATAATAATAAATCAAACTTTACATTAACGTAAAATATAATGCAGTTAAACATTGTTAACTAGAATGAAAAAAGCATATATCTAAAATAAAATCTAAGATGGTGGACTCTGAGGTTGATTTTTTTGTATCATCTGTATCATAGCTTCAAGTCGATTTTCAAAGTCTTGACATTTTTACTGACATGTTGCTTCTCTCTCTGCTTCCCTCACTTCATTTTCGGCTTTCATGTGAGTCATTTTTGATCCATTTTAGCCAACTGTTGTTTTAAACGACTAACTTCTAATTGGGAAGACTGACTATGTGATGACATGTACTGAGATGAACTAGATTCAAAATATTTGGTGGGAGTAACAAATGATCCTTTACAGCGAACCCGACAATATCATTAATGATCCAAAACTTCATTAATAACTTGATTTTCAATTTCATCCGCATTAACAATACCATGAATTGATTTACAACCAGACATATTTTCCTAAAATGTAGAATAAAAATTAAGTATTGCAAAAAATTAATAATATAACTGATTTTCGTTAGTATGTGCTACCCAATGTAAATCATTATGTGAATAATCAATAATACCTCATCATTATCTATAAGAGCAAAACTCTTCGATCCAACTGTGTGAGTAAACTTTTGTTGTTGCCTACTAGCAACACCAACATGCTCTCGTTCCTACAATTTGAAATATTTACTTATGAAGTAAATACTATAATGACATTATATTATTTTTGAAAAATACATCATACATGTCCTTTCTTTAAACTCTAAAACTTGACTGCATCTTCCCATTAATACTTGAGCATTCCAGGTGGGACAGTTTGCAACTTCTCTTCAAGGGTAAGATCATTCTTGAAGTATTTTTTTAATGAACTATTGTGGTCTTTCCATCTCTTCCCTAACGCTTGCTTCAAATAATCATCTGAGACCTCTAAAGAAAAGTTCTCCTACAAATAACATAAGTGTTCAAAGTAAGTATAAATTACTATTAAATAGTATGGATTATCTATTATAATGACATTATTACCTTAACAAAATCCAAAGCCTGGTTTTTATTACTATTTGGCATTTTACGCCATGACTCATAATTGATCGGTAAAAGATTAGCATTACGTGCAACCATGCCTAAGTAACTGGATAGAAGACGTGCTTCTAGGCCATTAGGTTGAGCGACATCGTTTCTTGAAACATTCATACGGTGCCCAGGAGGAAGTTGGTATAATTCCTTCAACATTGTACGTCCTCTAGTCTTTCATGTTCGACCATTTTCAACTATATAAGAAATAATTAAATGTAAGTTTTTCAAAATGATCAAACAATTAAAGCATTACCTTCAATTTCTATAGCTTCTTCAACAGTAATAATAATTTCCAAAGAGTCAACAACAGTCGATTCCTCATTATTTGTTTCTTCCTCCTCTTGAGAAGCTAGAATAATCCGCAAATCACTTAATTTTCTCATGGTCATGATATTTGTAATAAACAAAGAACAATTTTAGTAAGAACGATTCAATTAATGAATATATTGAAGGACAACATGTTATAATTTATAATATTATAAATTAATAAATTAAGATATAAAATCTTACTATATTCTTATGTCATATTAATTCTCATAAATATCTCCATCCATGTCCTCCCGAACCCATTAAAATTGTGTAGTATTAGTGATAGTTTCATCTAAGTTTTTTGCTACAAAAAGTAAAGATTCTGATCTTGTTTCAATGTCATCTCTACTTCTATCCCTGATGTCTATCAAGTCTCTAGGGTATTACGGAGCACAACATACCAATCTTCATTCATTGGATTGTGACAATAAAAAACTTATTTGACTTGAGAAGAAAATACATATGGCTCATACATCAATCGTTGACCAGTGTGAATTAATCGAGAGAAATTCACCAATGTAAAACCAAATTTATCTCTTTTTTATGCCTCGAGTAGTGTTTACATCAACCCAGTCACACTGAAATAACACAACCTTTCGTTTTCCATAATAATACAACTTAATAATGTTTGTAAGAATTCCATAATATTCTACATCTCCCTCCAAAGGATGATTGTCCTTGGCACTACCATAACTTGCAATTGAAGAAGTAACAACTACTCCAAAATTTTGTGTCCTCCTTAATTTTTCACAAGATTTCGTATGGAACCTGAACCTATTAATGAGGAAGACATAACATCTTTTCACAATTCTATTTGGATCTTGAGAAAGCCATTTAACATCTTTACTAACTTCTCTCTCACTCCAAA
The DNA here is from genome assembly GCF_006381635.1 of Hibiscus syriacus. Lineage (NCBI taxonomy): Eukaryota > Viridiplantae > Streptophyta > Magnoliopsida > Malvales > Malvaceae > Hibiscus > Hibiscus syriacus. The sequence continues at coordinate 2,332,896 of NW_024061947.1, read as the reverse complement.
CTTATTACACGTGAAAGATGAATTAATTAGCATTTATGTTGATATATTAAAACAAGAGTTATATATTATTTACAACTATGTGCAATGATTTAGTTGCTTACCGTCTACCTTAACCATTCATGAAAATTTTTGGTGAACAACTTATGTATCTCTCACTGATTTAATCTTCAGAAGCTTACACGAGATCTCAAGAATTCTTTAAACCCACTATAAAGTATATTGTATTGTTAAAGAATGAGAAATATAAAAGATTAAGTAAATACATTAGGATATAGTCCGTAAAACTTACGTGCGAAAGGGATTTATTGAATCATGATAGACAATAACATATCGGTGTGCTTGTACCCAAGACTTATCATCTTAGTGTGCAATTTCAACTTTGCCGAGTGGTTCACTATAACTTCCAAACAAATAAGTCTCAGCTAAGTCATTAGTACTTGACACATCAGTTCTATTTGTTCTATTCAATCTTGTTTGAACATCTTCTAAATATCTAGAGCAAAATGTCATACATTCCTCTGTAAAATACCCTTTAGCAATTGATCCTTTCGGATAACGCTTATTACAACAGTAAGACTTCAACTTGCACAAGAACCTATACACATAACAAAATAGTATGTAAATAGGTTTGATGAAAAGGTAAAATCCCTAGTCATTTAATACATATAATTCAATTAACACCTCTCTATAGGGTACATCCATCAATAGAAAACTGGTCCACCAACTTTTGCTTCGTGAGGAAGAAGAATTAGTAGGTGCACCATAATTGTAAAGAATGAAGGTGTAAATATATTCTCTAAGTTGTATAAAGTCAAGGCAGCTTGAGCTTGTAGTTTCTCAAGTTCTTCAACCATAAGAACTTTCTCACACATAACTTTTATTATATTAGAAAGTTCAATGATACAAGACGTCACCTTACTCGACTTGCAACCGCGTAAAGCTACTGGCAGTAAATCTTGCATTAATATGTGATAATCATGTGAGTTTAAAGAATAAAGTATTCGATATTTAGCACTGACACATCGAGATATATTTGATGCATACCTATCTAGGACCTTTATATCATTCAACATCATGCAAAAAACTTTTTTCCCTTTCTTTGACATTGCAAAAATAGAAGGTGACAAGAAATATTTTCCATTAAGATGTAACTGCGGATGAAGATTATGCCAAATTCCAATGTAGACTAAGGCAAGTCGACTCTTTAGATTATCTTTAGATTTTCTATCGACATTTAAAATGGTCCCGATAATATTCTCACAAACATTCTTCTCAATGTGCATGACATCAATATTATGTCTCAAAATATGATCATTCCAATAAGGCAACTCGAGGAAAATACTCATATTTTCCCACAAATCTACCTCATTTGGATCATCCTCTTCATCAGTCTGTTGGTCAACATCACAATCATACACCTACTTTTTCTTTTTCTTTGATCGTGTATTCGATGGTTGATTAATCTTTCTATAAGTAAACTTGATATGTTTTAACATGGAGAAGATATCATACCCGTTTATTTACTCAGGAGCTTTTTGGAACTCTTCAGTACCATCAAACATATTCTTTTGACTTCTAAATCTATGATTTTCATTTAACCACCGACGATATCCCATATAAGAGAAATTTTTTCCATTAAACAACAACTTCAAACATGTTTATGCAGCACAACAAAGACAAGCATAACAACCTTTGGTACTCCAACCAGATAAATTTTCATATACAGGGAAATCATTAATTGTCCATAATAAAGTTACGTGTAAATTAAAGTTCTCATTCTTCAACATATCATATGTTTCGACCCCTTCCCATAATTGTTTCAAATCTTCAATAAGTGGTTGCATATAAATATCAATATCATATCCGGGACCTTTCTTTCTAGGGATTATCATGGATAAGATAAAAGATGATTGTTTCATGCAAATCCAGGGAGACAAATTGTATGGAACAAGTATAACAAGCCAAGTACTATACGTAGTACTCATGATTTTGAAAGGATTAAACCCTTCAGATGCAAGACCGAGCCTAACATTTCGAGGATCTCTTGTAAAACTTAAAAACTTGTTGTCAAATGACTTCCAAGCTAAACAATCCGTAGGATGTTGTAATAATCCGTCATTGGTTCTTCCATTATGATGCCATCTCATAGACTCAACAGTCTTTGAGGACATAAAAAGTTTTTGAAGCCTATGTATTAGAGGAAAATATTGCAGAATCTTTATCGGTTTCTTTCTTGATCATTCTTCAACTTCATCATCACTCTCATTTTTTGCGTCCCTAGTTATCCATTGAGATTTTCCGCATACATGATAAGACTCCTGATTTTTTTCGATCACCCCAATATAACATATAATCATTCAGACAACTATGAATTTTCTCATAACCAAGACCCAAACATATAATCATATTGCGGTGTTTGTATAAAAATGCTACTAAAGTTACCATTTTATGGCGTTTGGAAGGGAAACACCACTATATGTTTAAATTTAGTGACATTTACTCTCAAAACACCATTAAAAACGCCGATGTAGAACATATTTGATGTAGTGGTGGTTATAAATTGTTTCTAATTGTTTAGAAACTTGTTTCTAAACACTTAAGAACTTAAAAATGTGATGTTAATTCCTTTTTTTGCTTGGTTACCGAGAGAAGTGAGGGAGAGTTTCAAGAGCAAGAACAAGGAGAAGCTTGTGCTAGGGTGACTCTTGGTGGACTCCTTCATCAGATAGAGCTAAGGTAACACATGAATAACTCTTCCCTACCATATATAGGTCATAAACCTTTGTTTGATTGCTTGTTGGGTTTATGTCTTTAAAATGGGTGTTGATGGTAACATGCATATTTGATGTTCATGTTGTATTAAAATGGCTTCTTATGTTGTTAATAAACCCCATAAGATTTAGAAGACATTTGGTAGCCTTTAAGGGCCTTGTGAGAGACTTTAGGAAGTTATTTTCGTACATAAAAAAAGCATGTTTGAGCAGGGCTATCAGTACTCGAAGAATAGTACTGATACTTCCCTTTTGAATAGGGTAAAAATGAAGTAATTTGTAAAGGATGTATCAATACTCCTTCAAGGGGTAACGATACTCGGGCTCTCGTATCGATACTCAAGTTTAGTACCAATACTAGAGACAATTTAAGGATTCTAGAATACAAATTTGGTACTGATACTCATGGGAGTATCAATACCAAGGGGAGAGTATCAATACCAAGGGGAGAGTATCGATACTCTCCATCAGGGTAATGATACTGGAATTAAATTGAAACATCGAAGCTAAAATTTGTATCGATACTCGGAGAAGTATAGATACCCTAAGGCTAGTATCGATACTGATAGGCTTAATATCAATATTGATGTCTTATTTTGGGCAGAAAACTTTGCTAACTTTGTAAGCTTAAAAAGGGGATTATGAGGTATTCGAGGCTTCTTAAATAAGACTAAAAGTGAGAATATTATTCGAAACCCTTATGAACATCAACATTAAATTATGTGTCATAAAATAACCTTTGTTTGATGCATGGGAAACAACGAGGACACCCGGGTTACTTGAACGAATGCATGTACTATTCGAATATGTATGTAGATATATCCAAATTATCTTCCCAATGTTTCGGCGCTTTTGTATCAGTGTGAATGCACTTTTGTATCAATGCTAAAGCACTTTAGTATTACTACTAAGGCACTTCCGTGATGCAATGGAAAGCCTATATTATGATTCTTATGATGCTTTATTACATATCCTTATGCTATGATCGATGCTTAATGACTTTCTTTGTAACATGACAACTTGTTAAGCATTTGTAGTTAATGGATATTTGTAGTATAGTGGAGTCGTTTATGTGGAACTAAGCTCGTAGCTCAAGGTTCATAATTGTTTTCATTTATAGGTTAGTAGGTGTCGGACTCGAGATCTTATCGCCAACCAATTAGACTTCTATATAGCAGCAGTTACCGAGTATGCATGTATTATTGTAGTGGGCAGGTATTTCATAGACCTTTATGTAATTGAGTTTTAGAGCTCATTGGTTTGTAAACTTAACAATTATTACTTTATTTTGTTTAAATAAGATGGATATGTTTTGGAAAATAAAATGTTTTTAGAAAAAAATGGGTTAGCCACTTCAGTGGTTCCGTCTAATGCCCAAACCTATCGGGTTTCATTAAAATCAGATATTAGTGTTATATTTAATGGTATTGAAGCATCAGGTTCAGTCGTTCCTATGACCCGCAGGTTAGAGTCAATAAGTGTCAGTGATGTACATACCCCTAAAGGGTCAGTATACTTGGTTATGTGGAATGGAGATAATAACTCCCTTCTTTGAACTCTATAGGTTTTGTCGACGACCCAAATCACAGTTAAGAGAGTCATGATGAGAGTCGCTCCTCACTTGCCGGAGATACTAGTGATGATTACGTTCTGGAATTTGAGGAGATGGGTATCCCAGAAGATACATAGATTGATGAGGCCAGCTTCTTTAGAGACCTCATCGCTACCCTTAGGAATATTGTGCGAGATATCCCAAAAGCACCTGTCACACCTACCCCACCCACTCTACCACATGTAGTACCCCAGGAGTCACTTGTAGAGTTTTTCCGATGCTATAAGACCACAGACTTCTATGACTCTGGTGATGATGACCCAATAGCCGCTGACCAGTGGTTCTGTGAGATTCTTTCTACTTTGAGATAGCTACATGTCCGCGTGTGTGAGTACTATAAAATAGACGCAGATAATGTGCAAGTATACATAATCGTTCAAGTAATATAATGATGAGTGAGTATCGTCTCAACATGGATTAGGTGAAATTACAAAAGTCTAACCAAAGCTAAGCACTAATCTATCTATGTATAGTTAGTCTTTATATATACAAATGTCACGGTAAATGAAAATGTGTATGCTGATGAATGTAGATTGATGGTCTGATGGTTTAGCAGATGGAAATATAGTGGCAAGATAAGATGTTTAGTGTTGAAAATGGTGCAATGTCGAGGCAATGAAAAATGGAAAAAATAGTAAATGAACATCGAATAAAATGAAAAGAAGACAATCCTCATGTGATAAGCTTCCAATGGAATGAATGGTAGGGATTGATCTAAGGATGCTAAACTTATCTCTCAGGAATATCTAAGTTATCTAATCTTTACTTGCTCGACAGGGCTTTCCTAAAATGTTCTCAAAGGAACCTAACAGAATAGGATGCCAAGGAATCTGCTCTCACTCAACGATGTTAGCCAGCCTACCCTATTGATAAAGATACCCTTTTTAGTCGTTGAAATCCTATCCTAGTCTCTCCCGAGATCTAAGGGATTAGGTTATAATATTCCTAGGCTGGTTCAAAGCCCCTTGAAAATACTATAACCCATTACTTATGAGGATCTTGTCTTGCGGTTCTCTCTAATACTTACAAGTATTTTCAGCTTTGGTTTCTCCCGAATACCTAAACTTCATCTAAGAAATGGACATTTCCATGCCTCTTACAAGCCTAGATGGTGAAGCATTCATAAGCAAAGCAAATAAAGAACCAAAATAAACTTAAATATACCATAAAAATAAAGTCTAAACATCCATTAAACTAACCACCACCAAATAAGTTAGTTCATGGTGGGGTTCGAAATATCCAAACACAAAGTCATGCAAATATTCGTTCCAACAACCCACAAATAAATATAAAAATAGTAGCAAAAAGGGAAGTTAGAAATAACCTTCGACGCGCCACCGGAGGTCTCCTCGGCCACCATGAACCACTTTAGCTCGGTAGCTCCTCTCGGCACCTAGCTTGCCACTCCTTGGAGCTTAATCAATGGAGGAAAACCCTAGGAAGAAGAAGAGAAAATGAAAATAAAAATGGAATTTTTCTGGTCTATGCGTGTGCCTCTTCTTCACGTGTTGTGTATTGTCTCCCTTGAGGTATAATATATAATAAAAATATCTAGGGGTAATGATGAGGTTGTTGGGTGCAAAATACCCCTAGAATCACATGTAGTGCGTGAATCTTATCCTCTAGGTGGCAGTGGTCCCATAGTAGCTCTAGCAGGCGGTTACAACAATCATTTCACGTGCAGAGCCAGCTGTCCTCATATAACTGTATCTTTTTTTCGTTTTCTGCGCCAGAAATGCCAAGACATTTCAATCTGCTTCAGCAACGTGTGATGCCATGGCATTACTTCTCACCTAGTCCTTTTTGCTTGCTATTCCCTACACACCACAGACAAACTGCACCTTTCCTTCAAGCAACATCATTAAGAAATAAAATAACACTACCACCACAAATGCAACTATATGATCCTAAAATGCCTAAAGTGAGCTTTTAAACAAACAATAACTTAAGTGAAAAAGGCCTTAAAATTAGTTTTTTTGGAAGTTAACACCCCCTAAACTTAAGCTATTGCTTGTCCTCAAGCAATGGATAGCAGTTATATAAGCAAAATGTCATGGCAATGTTCAATAATAAGACAGTAGGAAAAAATTGGATTTCAACCCTAAGAAAAATAGGCTTCAACATGCTAGACTTATTAAGAATTCAAGTACTTTTCCATAGGTCAAGATCCTTTTGTGGTAATGTGTGTGCGTGATTGTATCCAATCTATACTTAGTAAACTTATATAATTTCTACTCAAGTCCCCTAGTTTTTGTCAAGGCATTTACTTATTCATTAAGCACATTTTCTTTACTCCCTTTCTTTTCTAGTTTTTTTTACTACTGTTACGAAGGGAGTCAGCTCATCACACCTACTCTCCCACACTCTAGGTGAAAGGGAGCATACCTTCCACCCCCGAGCTAGTTAAGTAGAGTCATCTCATGACTTCTTTCATTCACTCATATGCACATGGCTTCCATTTATTAAAGAGAGTTCCAGGCAATGCCACTGCAAAGAGGAGTGTCCCTCTACTGCTATGCCTAAGCATTTATTCATAGTTTCATATATACGGGAGTTATTTTTTATTTTTCTTTTAAGCACAATACCATATTTCAATGCCAAAACTAACTAGAGTTCCTTCATAAAAATTTTCCAAATTTTCTAAGTATAGAGAACATACAAATCGTGTAATTTTTTTTCATAAAGCACCAAACCCTAGGGTGAGTTCAATCATTCTCAACAGTCATTTACATTCAGATTCTAGCCTAACAAGATCATCATCATCGGGTATCCTCAAAACATTCTATCTAACTATCCTACTAATTATTGATGCCATGGCATAATACTACGCTAATGCTATCATGCATATGTCCTAGCAAGAACACTACCTCCCCCAAACTTAAGGGAAGCATTGTCCTCAATACTTAAAGAGAACTAAATATAAACTAAATGCCATGCAATGAAATGCAAACTAAATGAAAATGAATGCAAGTGAGGTACCTCGATGTTGACGTGGTGGTGTTGCCTTGGAGGTGCTAGCAGCTCCTCGCCTAGCGCACTTGCGAAGGGGTGCTGGGCTAAATTCAGAAGAAGTAGAGTAATAATACACAATATTCTTACGTTCAGCTGTGGTCTTGGTGTGTTGACCACTACATGGTGTAGGAACGGGATTGGGTGTTTCTTCGACAGGGACAGTGGGTGGATATTCAGGGGTGTCAGAACGGTGTTGATCAGGAGTCAGGTCATCAACTGGAGGATCTTCTTTATCTTGTTCGGGCTCTGGAGATGCCTCGGCATTGAAGACCAACAAAATTTCTTTTGGGAAGCCAGGGAAATTCCGTTGACCGTAGGGAATAATTTCTTGAAACATTGATTCCACCACAGCATCTCTATGCTTCACATACCCAAAGAAATTACGGATATCACCGTGTAAAGCATGCAAATGAGTCTGAGTCTGCATCGCAAATTCCTCAAGAGCAAGTAACTTTGCCTCGACATTAGTTCCTACAGATTGCTCATGAACAGGGTCTTTAGACTTGGGATTTTCAATTCCTAATGGCAGTGGAAGTCTAGCCCTAGTAATGCCCGATAATCTAGTTAAAATTTCATCAAAAGCATTTTCCTCAACCTTTTTCTTACGACACAAAGGAGTAATTAAGTTAGGAAACACTAAAGCACTTGTCTTTTTACTCAAGCAGTCATGAACTTGCTGAACAATAATGCGACCAGCATCAATATGACGGGATACAATTATCTAATGTAAAAGTAGTAAGCATGAAAGTGGTACCGTCGTATTGTGAGAAGTAGGCATGAGTTTGTACTTAAGGAAGTGATTCCATAACTTGGCACGCGGCTAAAGACGTTCTCGAATGACTGAGTATCTACTATTTTGGAACCCATTCCATTCAGTGTTTTCGAAGCATAAGTCCTCAAGGATTTCATTATAGGTGGTGCTATCGGCTTCATCCTCGAACTGGGCATGTCGGTCCACCGCATCCTGCAAATGATAATATCTATTACTCGCAGTGGGTGTAAAACGAATTTGTTTACCTCGCATGAAAATGGCATGTTGGTTTGGCTAGGAAATATTTGCATAAAATTCATTAACCAACGAGGCATTCACTGAACCCGGATGGTATGCAAACTTCTTCCACTTGAGTGGTGTAACAATGTCCATTACGTTGGGTCCCAATCCACCATCGGTCTCCTCAGTAAAAATAAAACCTAACTCAAAGAAGATTTTTCAGTTCTTGAAGTTTTGGAACTAAGCCTTGGGCTCCTCATTCTCAAACTGTTGGAACTTGGAACCTTCGGGTGCAGCCGGTCTTGTGCGCACCATTTTCAAAAGTAGTGTAGTAAGAAAAATGGAAAAGGAAGTAGCTTTCAAAAGCTTTATGAAATTTCAGCTATGGAGAGAAGAGTGAAGAAGATGAAGAATATGAGAGATAAAAAGTAAAAGTTAAAAAAGAAATAGAAAAGTTAAAGAAGAAAGAGAAAAGAAAAAGTTAAAAGTTTAGAAGGGAAAAGGGGTGATAGGACAGTTAAGAGATAAATTAGTGGGTGAGGAGGGGTTATGCATGTGTGGGGAAGGAAAACTGCCAAAAGAAATGATGATGATGGGACAAAACTGTTGGAGAGAGAAAAGAAATGTCAGAAATAAAATAAATTAAAAAGAAACAAAATCAAAGAATATCTCTCCCATTAATGCGTTGTCCTTTCCTCCATTTGGGTGACCGCTCCCTGCACGGTTTGTAGCAATGTGGTCCCTACAAATCAGATCAAAAATTAATTACAAAATAAAATAAAATAAAATAAAAGCTTAAATTTTAAATTTTATTTATGCACAGACACAAATTCAATGTCGTGGCATCGAATTTTGGTTCTCCTCTTAGCACGCTTCAGCATCGTGTAAACGTAACACGTCCTTGTTGTGTGGTGGTGGAACTCCATTGTAGGCTTTTAGACGCTGGCCATTGACCTTGAAGATCGTCCCATTGTCTATTCTCTTGATGTCAATAATTCCATGGGGGTAAACATAATGCACTTCAAATGGCCCTGACCATCGAGATTTGAGCTTCCCAGGAAAGAGTTTGAGTCTGGAGTTGTAAAGCAAGACTTGTTGTCCCACATGAAAATGTCGTGGCATCAGTTTCTGGTCAAGCCACTTCTTGGTTTTCTCCTTGTAGATCCGAGTATTCTCATATGCTTGTGCTTTAAACTCTTCCATTTTATTAAGTTCCAGTAATCTTTGTTCCCCAGCTAGTTGAGCATCAAAATTCAGTTGCTTGATGGCCCAATACGCCTTATGCTTGAGTTCAACCGAGAGATGACAAGCTTTACCATGCACTATCTTGAATGGTGACATTCCCAAGGGAGTTTTGAACACTGTTCTGTATGGCCAAAGTGCTTCATCCAACTTTGGCGACCAATCCTTAAGTCTTAGGTTCACCACTTTCTCTAAAATCTTTTTGATCTCTCGATTGGATATCTCTGCTTGGACATTTGTCTGCGGATGATATGCCGTGACAATCTTGTGTCAAAATCCATATCTCTTAAATGCCTTGGCAATCAACTTGTTATCAAAGTGGGTTCCTTCATCACTAATAATAGCACGAGGTACTCCAAACCAAGTAAAGATATACTTGTGCAAAAACTTGAGTATGGTCTTGGAGTCATTCCTTGATATCGCTATTGCTTTCACCCACTTTGACACATAATCCACAACAAGAAAGATATATAATTTTCCTTCAGAAGACGGGAATGGTCCCATAAAATCGATGCCCCACACATCAAACAACTCTATCTCCAAGATATTTTGCAGCGGCATCTCATGTCGTCCAAAGATGTTTCCAGTCCGTTGGCACCGATCACAAGCTTTGTAAAATGCTTGGGCATCTTTAAACAGAGTTGGCCAGTAAAAGCCTGATTGCAGGACCTTAGCAGTAGTCCTTGCTCTACTAAAATGACCTCTACTTGGGGCCGAATGAAAATGGTACAAAATATCACGCTGTTCCTCTTCGAGTACACATCGTCTAATGAGCTAATCGGCATAATGCTTGAACAAATATGGCTCATCCCAAAAATAGTTCCTTGCATCGTGCTTGAATTTCTTTTTAACCAGACTATCTAAATCAAAAGGCAAAATTCCACTGACAAGAAAATTAACAAGGTCAGAGTACCACGGAATTGCCGTGACATATAAAAGTTTCTCATCAGGAAATTCCTCTTGGATATCTACAGTGTCATAGCATTCAGAATTGTTCTCTAGCCTAGATAAATGATCAGCAACTTGATTTTCAGTTCCTTTTCTATCTACCACCTCTAAGTCAAATTCTTGCAAAAGTAAGATCCACCTAATATGTCTAGGCTTGGCATCCTTTTTGTTCACTAAGTATTTTATGGCCAAATGATCAGTGTGAACAATGACTTTAGTGCCTATTAGGTAAGGTCTAAATTTATCAAAAGAAAATACCACGACAAGTAATTCTTTCTCAGTGGTGGTGTAGTTCAATTGTGCTTCATTTAAAGTGCGGCTAGAATAATAAATAACATGAAAGATTTTACCTCGGTGTTGCCCCAAAACAGCTCCTACGACATAATCGCTTGCATCACACATCAGCTCAAATAGGATGTCCAATCAGGAGGAATTATAATGGGTGCCGAGATCAATTGTCATTTCAGCTCAGTGAATGCACCGAGGCATAACTCATCAAACACAAAGGGTTGATTTTGTTAAAGCAATGTGCACAAGGGCTTAGAAATCTTGGAGAAGTCTTTGATAAACCTTCTATAGAATCTAACATGTCCAAGAAAACTTCTTATCCCCTTGACCGAAGTTGGTGGTGGTAACTTTTCAATCACTTCAATCTTCATCTTGTCCACCTCAATACCCTTGTGTGAAATTTTGTGGACTAATACAATGCCTTCAATCAACATGAAGTGACATTTCTCCCAATTTAAGAACAACTCAGCCTCTTTGCATCTTTTGAGAACTTTTGCTAGATTGCCGAGGCATCGTTCAAAATCATCCCCAGAAATAGAAAAGTCATCCATGAAGATCTCCAGAAAATCCTCAACCATGTCTGAAAAAATAGCTTGCATACAACATTGAAATGTTGCCGGGGCATTACAGAGTCCAAAAGGCATCCTCCTAAAGGCAAAAATGTCATAGGGACAAGTAAATGTAGTCTTTTCTTGGTCCTCTGGTGCGATGGCAATTTGATTGTACCCCGAGTACCCATCCAAAAAGTAATAGAATGCTTTACCGGCCAATCGACCCAACATTTGGTCGATGAAAGGTAGAGGAAAATGGTCCTTCTTCGTAACTTTGTTAAGCTTTCTATAGTCCATACATATCCTCCATCTGGTAATGGTGCGAGTGGGTAATAGCTCATTATCCTCATTAGTAACCACAGTCGTGCCTCCTTTCTTCGGAACATACTGGATAGGGCTCACCCATGAGCTATTGGAGATAGGGTAAATCACTCCAACATCAAGCTATTTCATAATTTCTTTCATCACCACTTGCTTTATAACAGGGTTGAGTCTTCTTTGTGGTTCCATTGAATTACCGTGACAATCTTCAATCAGAATCTTGTGCATGTAGATCATGGGACTAATGCCTTTCAAGTCGGCCATAGTCCAACCAATGGCTTTCTTATGTTGCATCAAAACACTTAACAAACTTTGCTCTTGATTAGCAGTAAGGTTAGCGGAAATAATCACCGGTAAAGTCTCATTGCTACCTAAGTAAACATATTTAAGATGCTCTGGCAAAGTTTTAAGTTCTAAAGTAGGTGCATGCAATAATGAAAGCTTAGGAGGAATAAATTCATCAAAATTCAGAGGTTCAAAATTCATACCTGATCTAACTTGTAGTAAGCTAGATTGCTCTTCCAAAATTGGAAAGTTGTCAGACTCCACTAAGCTTCCATCATCCACCCAATAATCATTTTCTACTAGCAGAATGAAATTGTTCTGGAAATATGTTCAGTTTCTTCTTCAATCACTGAGTTCAATTCAGAAATGTCTTGCCATTCTTCATTGTCATCAACATATTTGAGCTTTCGAAACACATTGACAGTCACACACTGATCAGCCACTTTCATTGTGAGTTCACCTTTTTCACAGTCTATCAATATATGTCCAGTGGCTAAGAAAGGTCTTCCCAGAATAATCGGTGCCTTGGCATCAACTTCGCAGTCCAGAATTAAGAAGTTGACTGCAAACACAAACTTGTCCACCCTTACTGTGACATCCTCGATTCTCCCTTCAGGTTTAACATAGGATCTGTCGGCAAGTTATAAAATAACCGAGGTGGGTCTTGCATCTCCTATGCCAAGCTTCAAGAATATTGACTTTGGCATTAAGTTGACACTTGAGCCAAGATCACACAGTGCCTTTCCAAAAAAATTAGCTCCAATCGAACAAGGAATAATGAAACTGCCCGGATTATTTTGCTTTGGTGACAACTTACTCAATGAAGAACAAAATTCTGTTACCGTGGCAACAGTTTCTACTTTCCTCTTCTTGGTACAAATTTCCTTCAGAAATTTGGCATACATTGGCATCTGTTCAATAGCTTCCAAGAGAGGTACATTGATATGGAGCTGATCAAGAATATCCATGAACTTCTTGAACTGAACTTCATCATTATACTTCTTCAATCTTTGCGGGAAGGGTGGGGGAGGTTTATCTTCCTTAGCTGCAGTAGTAGGAATTGATTTTGCCTTGGCGTCAGAATCTGGTGCCTTAGTAAGATCCTCCTCCTTGTTCTTTTTAGAAATGCTATCATCATGTAATTCAGCTTCACCACTTTTAGGAGTGGGAGTAGATTCATCATGTTGTGCCCCACTAGCTTTAACTTGTTGATTGATTTGTGTTCCACTCCTAAGATTTAACACATTACAATGCTCCTTTCCAAGCCCTTTAGTGACTTCTGTATCACTTGGCAAACGTCCTTGCTTACGCTCTTGCAATTCCGTAGCAATCTGACTAACTTGACCTTCCAAAGCTCTCAAGGATGAGCTATGGCTTTGAAGTAAGGCGCCTTGACTATGAAGTAAAGCTCATTGATTCTTAATTGAAGTAGAATGGTCTTGCAACATTGTCTTCGTAGTATATATGAACTCTTGAATCGTAGCTTCCAAGGAACTCATGCTTGCTGAAGTTGAAGCTCCTTTATTAGTATTATGCCATGGCATAACATTCTGGTAACCTTGAGGCTCATTGTGATTCTGCTGTTGAGTAGGTTGATTAGTATTGTGGGCTCCTTGATTTCCCCATGAGAAATTGGGGTGCTGATGCCATCCAGCAATATAAGTGTTAGAGTAATGATTGTTGTTGCCTCGATTGAAATTGCCTACAAAATTGATGGACTCGTGATTGCTCGGGCATTCACTTTCATGATGATTGCCTTAGAATAACAGACATGCCAAGCTGGTTGCTTTCACTTCCTTCACCTCAGTAGAGCGTTGTAAGTTATTCAGCATATTGGTGATAGTTGAGAGTTGAGCGGACACCGAATCTTTGGTATCTAACTCAAATGCTCCAGGTGCTCTCCTCTCACTCATAAGTCTTGAGGAAGGAAACTGATAATCATTGTTAGTAATTCTATCCAAAATAGCAAACGCCTCAGTAGGTGATTTATCCAGCAATGTCCCATTTGCCGAGGCATCAAGTAACATCCTCGTGGGTGCATTGACTCCATTATAGAACATGACTACTTGAGTCCAATCGTGAAAACCATGATTTGAACACTTTCAAAGCAAACTCTTGTAACAATCCCAATACTCATACATAGATTCGTCGTCGCCCTGGAGAAAAGATGATATTTCATTCCTTAGTTGCGTATTCATGTTCGGTGGGTTGTACCTCAATAAGAAACTCTTACGAAGATCTGTCCATGATTCCATCAAACCAGCTGGTACACCACTCAACCAAGCCCTTGCTCGCTCACGCAATGAATACGGGAACAACTTTAACTTCAAAAAATCCTCATGTACTCCCTCTTGGCGAAAAGAATCACAAACTTTCAGAAAATTTCGAATGTGCTGCCTGACATTTTTATTTGGCATACCCCCAAACTGCCCAATAGAATTCAACATGTTGAACATGACTGGTTTCAACTCGAAATGTGCAGCTTGAATTTCGGGTGCCACGATTCCAGGATTCAAATCATCCAGCATCGAATTTAAGTGATCACGAATAACACGCGACCTAACAGCAGGATCATCATTGCCTAATGTCGCGGCATTCTGATTTCCATCATCCTGAACAATGCCTTGGTTTCCAATCTGATACATATTTCCTCTAGCGCATTGAGCATATCTCCTTTGTCTAAAGAGTCTTTCAATCTCAGGTTCTATCGGCTCCAAAGACTCTTCAGAATTTCTTCTACGCATACACTAAATAAACCTGAAAAATAAAATAAAAAATATATAAAGTAATCTATACACAAATAAAACTGCAAGAAAAAATAAAATGCTCTGGTAAAACTAAATAACTTCATGCTGCCAATCCCCGGCAACGGCGCCAAAAACTTGTCCACGTGTGTGAGTACTATAAAATATACGCAGATAATGTGCAAGTTTACACAATCGTTCAAGTAATATAATGATGAGTGAGTATCGTCTCTACAGAGATTGGGTGAAATTAGAAAAGTCTAACCAAAGCTAAGCACTAATCTATCTATGTATAGTTAGTCTTTATATAAACAAATGTCACGATAAATGAAAATGTGTATGCTGATGGATGTAGATTGATGGTCTGATGGTTTAGCAGATGGAAATACAGTGGCAAGATAAGATGTTTAGTGTTGAAAATGGTGCAACGTCGAGGCATTAAAAAATGGTAAAAACAGTAAATGAACAGCGAATAAAATAAAAAGAAGATAATCCTCACATGACAAGCTTCGAATGGAATGAATGGTAGGGATTGATCTAAGGATACTAAACTTATCTCTCAGGCATATTTAAGCTATCTAATCTTTACTTGCTCGAAAGGGCTTTCCTAAAATGTTCTCAAAGGAACCTAACAGAATAGGATGCCAAGGCATCTGCTCTCACTCAACGATGTTGGCCAATCTACCCTATTGATAAAGACACCCTTTTTAGTCATTGAAATCCTATCCTAGTCTCTTCCGAGATCTAAGGGATTAGGATATAATATTCCTAGGCCGGTTCAAAGCCCCTTAAAATACTATAACCCATTTATTATGAGAATATTGTCTTGCGGTTCTCTCAAATACTTACAAGTATTTTTAGCTTAGGTTTCTCCCGAATACCTAAACTTTATCTAAGAAATGGACATTCCCATGCCTCTTACAAGCCTAGATGGTGAAGCATTCATAAGCAAAGAAAATAAAGAACCAAAATAAACTTAAATATACCATAAAAATAAAGTCTAAACATCCATTAAACCAACCACCACCAAATAAGTTAGTTCATGATGGGGTTCAAAATATCCAAACACAAAGTCATGCAAATATTCGTTCCAACAACCCACAAATAAATATAAAAATAGTAGCAAAAAGGAAAGTGAGAAGTAGCCTTCAACGCGCTACTAGAGGTCTCCTCGATCACCACGAATCACCTTAGCTCGCTAGCTCCTCTTGGCACCTAGCTTGCCACTCATTGGAGCTTAATCAATGGAGGAAAACCCAAGGAAGAAGAAGGGAAAAGGAAAATAAAAATGAAATTTTTTTGCTCTATGCGTGTGCCTCTTCTTCACGTGTTGTGTATTGTCTCCCTTGAGGTGTAATATATAATAAAAATATCTAGGGGTAATGATGAGGTTGTTGGGTGCAAAATACCCCTCATACCCCTAGAATCACATGTAGTGCGCGAATCTTATCCTCCAGGTGGCAGTGGTCCCATAGCAGCTCTGGCAAGTGGTTACAGCAATCATTTCATTTGTAGAGCCAACTGAATCTTTTTGTCATTTTCTGTGCCATAAATGCCAAGGCATTTCAATCTGCTTCAGCAACGTATGATGCCACTGCATTACTTCCCATCTAGTCCTTTTTGCTTGATATTCCCTGCACACCACAGACAAACTGCACCTTTCCTTCAAGCTGCATCATTAAGAAATAAAATAGCACTACCACCACAAATGCAACTACATGCAACTATAAAATCCTAAAATGCCTAAAATGAGCTTTTAAACAAACAATAACTTAAGTGAAAAAGGCCTTAAAAGTAGCCTTTTTAGGAAGTTCAGACTACATCTTACCCTAGAGGGTAAGCTCGAGTGCGTCATCCCTTTGCTGAATGATGATGCCATTGACTGGTAGGAGACAATTGAGTTAGCTTTAAAGCCTACGAGACTAACGTGAGAGTACTTCATAGAGGATTTCTGACAGAAATATATTGGGGATGTGTATACTGATGACTTGAGAGACCAGTTTACTCGTCTTACCTAGGGATACTGATCGGTGATGTAGTACGAGCGCGACTTTCTTTATTTGAGTCGCTATACTCTTGAGTTAGTGGTGACTAAAGACAACCACTGTAGGAGATCTAGAGAGGGACTCTATATAGATATTCTCAAGTAGTTGGCCGCTGGTCCCCCGTGAGTCTTCCCAGAGCTGACCCGCTAGGCTAAGGCGATTGAGAGAGTCATTTTGAGGAAGGCTAGTCTGATGAGTGGTTCGAGAGACTAGTGTCAGGGAGTACTAGATTCTTTAGGTCCATCTTAATCTTCAGAAAAGAGGGCCAGGGACTCTATTGGAGGAGGGAGGTTCTCACCATCGCAGTCCAGGAGGACTGGACAGAGTTTTTGGCATAGTCAGGGGTTGGAGCAGCATAGAAGACCTTTGATATTAGCCTTAGTGGCAAGCATAGTAGGTTCTGGTATAGGATTACAGCCTCCACAGTGCAAGCATTGTTATAAGTGGCATTCAGGGGAGTGTTATCGAGTTACGAAGGCTTGCTTCGGTTGTGGGTCACTAGAGCTCTTTGTCCAAGACTGCCCTGAAGCAAGTAGTGCAATGCCACTGACTTTGCAGAGATTAGCCCAGTCGATTCAGAGGGGCCTAGGATCTGTCCATAGAGTTGGTAGCTTGAAAGCATGAAAACTAAGTATAGGTAATTCCCGATCTGTACCCGGTCCTAAGGCTAGGTTTATTTCGAGGTAGTACGTACTGATGACCCAGGAGGATTGCGAGCCAACAAACATCATCTCATGTTTCTTTACTATTTATAGAACCCTAATTAAAACATTTATTGATCATGGTTTCATTATTTTGTATTTTTTTCATGAGCTTGGCCAAAAGTGGGGTATTCTGTTAAACGATCTAGAAGTTAAAATGAGAGTTTCGAACCCCTTAGGACTAGACGTGCTTGTGGACAAAGTTTATCGTATATGTCATGTAGAAATTCAAGGTCAGTCTTCTTCACTGACCTTATAGTGCTACCATTCTGAGAGTTCGATCCAATCTAGGGATGGATTGGTTGACCGATCATGATACGAGGTTAAAGTGCAAGGCTAGACAACTTAAACTTAGACGCGACGATGGAACCAAAGTGGTGATGGATAGTGGTGAGTTCTGTAGCACCTCCATAATCATCTCAGCTTTGGATGCTTAGAGATTGGTTGGTCAGGGTTGGGAGGCATTTCTAGCCCATGTGATAGACACTCGAGTTCCGAGCCCGATGCTCGAAAACATCTGTATCCTCAGGGACTTCCTTAAGGTATTTCAAGAGGAGTTGTTTAGACTACCGCCAGATCGTGAGTTGGAGTTTAGTATTTAAGTGTTACCCGGATCAACCACGGTGTCTATTTCCCCGTATCATCTAGCATCGATCTAGTTAAAGGTGCTCAAGGAACATATTCAAGAGCTATTGGATCGAGGGTTCGTTCTATCGAGTATATCACTGTGGGGAGCACTAGTGTTATTCATAAAGTAAAAGGATGGGTCGATGAGGCTATGTATCAACTACCGTCAACTAAACAAGTTAACGATCAAGAATTGATATTCACTTATGAGGATTGATGATTTGTTAGACAAGCTTAGAGGAGCCAGAGTGTTCTCTAAGAAATACTTAGGTGGTGTTTGGTTCAAGGATTGTGGGATTCCCTTGGGATGGGAATCCCACATTCACATGTTTGGTTGGCCGAGAATCTCATTCCCGGTAATGTCATTACCTCCCTTCCCTTAGGGTGTGTTTGGTTCACGAAATGTAAGATTACCAATGGGAATAAAATATTACTAGGGAATAGGATTACTGGAATGTTACATTACTGTGTTTGGTTGGTTTGTCAGGAATGTAAGATTACAGTTTTGGTTGGAGGAATAAAAGATTACTGGAATGTATATTTTACCAAATTGTCCTTGTTCTATATTTGTTTTTTTAACAAGTGAAATTATAAATATTTAAATAAAAATTATTTATATAAAAATTCTATTTGTTGATAATATATTACTTGAGTATTTAAATATATCATGTATTATTTTAATTTTAATTAATATTAAATTTTACATAATTTATGTAAAAATATATTAAAATTTTACATCAACATTTAACTAAATGTTTATATTATGGAAATTCTTCATAGATATTCATAATAATAAAAATATGTAAATTATTTTTGTTATCTAATATATAATATTTATTATATATTCTATATACAATAATCTATTTATTTATCTTTTATATTTATACTTAATTCTGTATAATTTGTGAAATGCGGGTAATTTGAGGTTTTTTGTGTTGCTCTTTAACTGAAACAATGAAGTATATGAATGAAGATTCATCATCTTTTCTTTTATTTCCTTGTGTAGATGTTCTGTTTTCTACTTTTTCGAATCTTTCATTTCCAGTTTCCTTTCGTTGTGGATCATTTTAGTGCTTTTATTGGAAAATTTGCTCTTTGTTTTGCAATGAAACTCACTGATTGACTTCAACACCCTCAATTCTTGTCTACCACTTTTCCTTTTATATGTGCTGCAGACCATATTGGAGATGCTATTTCCCAAATACACAAGCAATAATTTACGTTGTTGATTCAAGTGACGCTGACGGAATTGGAATAGCCAAAGAAGAATTTCATGTTATTTCCCAAATACACAAGTAATATTTAAAACTTGATGCAGTAAATGCTCGAAAACTAACACATTAGTTGAAACTCATAAACTACATAACAAAAAAAAGTATAGCATTAACCATCAAAAGATTGTACAATGTTCAGACTTACAAAAGATAATAGCCATGACATTCTAAACGTAATTATATATGTTGGTTATATTATATACACACAAAATTCTTCAAGTCAAAAGATTGACATATACTTGGCTAAGCTACACAAAAAAGTTGGGACCATATTCTAAAGTCATAATCAAAAAGAGATCGACATAATTGTAAAAGGACGACAGTCAAAATGATGGTCTAAATTGACGGCATTCAACCAATTGCTTAATCACATAATCTTGCTTGAATTCTTTTGGCAAAGAAAAGAAGAAATCTACCTTGTGCGCATCTTTGCTCATATACTCTCCTGCAGTAAGCATTTCATCAGTGGACAATCCTTCAATTTTCATGATTTCAGTGAAAATCGACATTCTTCGATCATTTCCTTCTGCCTCTTTTTTCAATAAAGCAGTAATATCCTTAATTTCTTTAGCAGTTTCTTGGTATGCAGCACCGAACTTACTTATCTCCTGTACAATCTCGGTTAACCCATCATCACTTCGAGACCTTTTCTTGCTAGCTACTTTTTTCATTGTAGGGGTAGAGGCAGTAGCATCAGACGTTTGGCAAGTTGAAGCACCAACATCCTCTCTTGATTCAGAATCTCTTACTCCCTCTTCTTCAAGTAATGCATCTATAAATGCATAGTCTTCAACATCAATATGTTCCACTGCATCAGCTGCAGTCTCCGCTGCTGTTCCTGTAGCTCTTTCTTTTCCAAATATATGAACAAAGTTATCAAAGAATGGAAATGACTTGTTTCTCAATCCAGCAGCAGTTGGATGACTCTACAATATAATAAAATCGCAAATTTAATAAATCTTACAAAGCTAAGTAGATAACAAAGAGTATAGAAAGAAGATAAATTCAATTAAAATACTTACTCTAACCCAATCATCAAACACATCCTTTGGTTCAGTTAAACATTTTTCTTCTTCATTCCAACCGAACCCACTTCCAATATTTAGCATTTCAGATAAAGCATTGTATTGTCTTTTGAGTATCTTCACTCTAGATTCAATATGTGGATGGGTCCTAATTTGTGATGTTGGAAGCTTGATTTCTAACATCTTTTCAAGATTAGATAGATAACATGATCTAAATGTTCCATTGTCAGCTTTCCAATGTGGGTCTTCAGCCAAAATGTGTAAACATTCAACAAGTGCAACATCCTCCTCTTTAGTCCATGTCCTTTTAGTTACTAAAGACTTAACCTTTCTAGATGTCGGTGGTTTTTCCCCCTTTGAGATTCCATATTTGATGTTGACATATTTCTCTTTGAAACAATCTAAGAATATATATATAAAAAATGTATAGCATAACATAAAACATGTCATCATTGTCAATAATAATCATAAATGAAATTTAAAATAGTAACATAATATAAATCAAATGTACTGAATGACATAAGTAATGAATGTCCATAACAAATAAAATTCAAATTTTATAGAAGAAAAATACATAAAATTTAATAAAGTTTATGCAATAAAATATAAAGATGTCAAATACATGAAAGTAATGACCACTAACATTAGATAAAATAGAAGGTGGAAGTCATACATAACATAAAATAACATATATCCTAAAGTACGCGACGCTAACCAACTAGTAAACATATCTTATGCTAATTTGTCTCTCCACTCAGTCCAAGCACTGCTTGGCTCACAATGTCTGATCATTTCTACTTCATTAATCTCTTCAACATGCCTACTATCTTCAGTATAGTCAGATTCAATAGGATCGATTGGCATCTCAGATCTTATGAAATTATGGAGAAGACAGCAAGCTGAAATGAGTCTACATTGTGTTTTCACTGGATAAAATGATTTTTCCCTTAAAATTGCCCATCTTGCTTTCAATATGACAAAGCATCTCACAATGCAATTCCTAGCTTGAGAATGTTTCATGTTGAAATATTCTTGAGGGGTGGTAGGTTGGTGTCCTTCTCTCCAATCATTCAAGTGGTATCTTTGACCTCTATATGGTGCAAGAAATCCCTCTCCATTCGTGTATCCAGCATCACATAAGTAGTAACACCCTATATTATTTTAATTTAAAAAGTAAATTAATATACAAAACTTATAATAATTTTACATTCTTATATATATATATATATATATATATATATATATATATATATATTAATGACCTAATAATTTACCTTGTGGAACATTTAAACCATTTCTTCTACTAATGGCATCTCTGAGTATTCTACCATCAGCTGCAGAACCTTCCCACCTAGGTAAAACATAAATGAATTGCATGTTTGGTGTGCAAACACCAAGTACATTTGTTGCAATTTCATTTTTTCTTGTTATGTATCTAGGTTTATCGATTGCAGCTACATTGACCTTAATATACGTTCCATCTAGAGCACCCAAACATCCTTATATTCATCAAATAAAGTTAAATTGCATTATTACTATCCATTTATATATTAAGCGTTACTAATTAACTAAAAAGAAAGTTCAGAATTATGATACAATACCTTAAACCATTTCCATCTATCGTCAGTTGAATTATCTTGTATCGGTTATGGTTTTCTAAAAAGGATCGGATGCAGTTTCAAAACTGAAGCTAACACTGTATGGAGAACTATACTAATTGTTTCACCAGATCTTACTGTTTGACCTTTTAAAACTCTAATCTTAATATGGTGGGATATAATATGAAGGAAAGTAATAACCATTTCTTCTATAGACATATATCGACTCTCTTTTAACCCACCTTGACTTTGAAATAGGTGACACAATTTGATAAATGCTCTCCTATCCATTTGACAATTATCAACACTTTGTCGATCACTTTCAAATACAATTTTATGTAAATTAAGTGATCTAATATTATGTCTATGAAGTCTTTCATGTGCATAAGTTATTTTAGGTCAATTTTTATATTTTCTAAGAATAACTGAAATAACCATAAGCATATGACACACAATCTCCATCATTTGTAGTTACAAAATAAGAATTGTGGTGATATGCGTCTTCTTTCACATTGGTAAACGAGTCATAACTGTTATTATAAACAAACATTTTAATATTAGAAAATAATAATATTTAACAAGAACAATTGTTTGTCATCACAGTAAAAATAATTGAACACAATAAAAATGGCAGTATAACAAAATGATGATAGAATAGCAACTATGTCAATACAGTTCAGCAAGTTACTGAGCTCTTTGGCTATCGAGGTATGATTATTTACAGGCCTTTGAATGATAATTTATGGTATAAAACAAAACAAGTTTTTGATTCATACGATTCCAGTGCATTTGGTTCTATGTAGACTGTTTTTGAACAAATCGGCATCGAAAATGAAACAGCCGCACCTCCCACTTCTAGTGCATTTGGTGCCATGGCTAATTTTCTAGTTCCTAAACTCTTAGCTGGGTTTGCTGGAAGTTAATCTCATGAAAGATCATCTAATGCAGCAGATCAATCTAAATTTCTTAAAAAGGAAAGGCATGTCATTCGTCTTCCTATAAAGCACAACTGGTCTCTTCCTGGACATAAAACTGCATCAAGCCTCCACAAATATTTCAGCATGAGTTGCTTCAGAATTTTTCAATTAACATGTTTTGCAAGGTTGGGGAAATGACGCTTGTTTACTAAATTTTTTATTAGTTTTTTTACAGTTAAATTTTCATAGTCTCCTTGTTTTATTTTCATAGGAATACTGTCTATGTTGTGCTAAGACTTTGTGTTAAAATTCCATGCTGTTTTGCTCTAATTAGGAATGTGCTTTATCAGAGGTGCTCATGCTTATCTGTAATGTATGATTTGGCATGTAAATATGTTGATTATTATAGAGCATTATAGATAAGCATGAAATACGCAGTTTATTATTTATCAATCAGATGGTTGTCTTATCAAAATTAGATGTTTTTAGTTTCTGTTCATGTAGAATTTAAATGTACTTAACATCCATGCTTTTGTTATCTCATTCCATACACCCCCCAAATACACAACAAACATGTTATAAACTCATTCCATATTTGATTAATTGGTGAATTATATCTTATTCTAATTTTTTTCATTGAAAAGGTATACATAGATATGTTTCTGTATATCATCAATGTTCCAAGAACTAATGTACTGCTTATTTTCTTTGGATCAACAAAACAGGTTATATACTCATTAACAACATTAAGCAATTCAAGAGAGAATTGATAAAAAAAATACATTTTATTTTAAATAAACCATGGTACATTATTTCCTAGATGGGGATCTAAAGGCAAAAGGTGGTACTTTGAAAATTATCTTCTTTCTTATTTTATTAGTCAACCTTAGTTTTATTTGATAAGTGAGATAATACATGAATCTTTAATAGGATTAGAAAGGATGAAAATGTTCATTTATATCTTCCTGAAGGTGAAGTGAAGGAAACTAAGAGCTTGACTTTTATTTAGGTCTGATTGTACCTATATCTGGAATACATTAGAAAATGATTGGACTCAACTTTTTAACTTGTACTGACAAAGTTATACATTGGAGTTTATTGAACATATTAAATACATGTTTGTATGTGTTTAGTTTGATTATTCATTTTAGAAATTAGTACCTTCCTCCTCATCGGTATGTACTAGTTCTGCACCTAGAACCTTTGACTAGATTGAGATCGATATTGGTTTTTGTACCTTCCAAGGCCACAATGTAGTTATAGCAATCTAAGCCATTGAGAAGAAGGCAGACAAACTCAAGAGAGCAGTAATACCAGACCTTGTTCTTTAAACACTAAGAATCATAGATGCTTTAGGCCAAGCATTCCTCAACAACAATATGCACTGCCCAATCACTCCATAACCAGCATTAACCACTCCCTCCACAACAAAAACTCTTTTACACTCAAACACCAATAAACCACAAACCAATGCCACCAAAATACCCCTTTTCACCAAATTCAAATTCAGTTCAGTTTTCACATCTTCCTTTTCTTCCCTCAGCAATCCCTTGGTCCAAAAGCACCATTTTTGGGCACTCCAAAAGCTTTGAAAGATCGGGGATTTGAGCAGGTGGAGATAAGAGGAGTTGGGTAGTGATTGGTTTTGGAAAAAAACTTTGATGAGTTCTTCAATTTTTGATTTAGAAGCAGGAAAAACGAGGACTTTGTTAAATAAATGAAAGTGGGTCGGCTGAAATTTGAGGATTCAAGGGCCATTTATGTCAATAAGAAGAATTCAATTTGAAAATCGATTTATCAACCAATTTAGGTAACAACAGTGCCTCTGAAGTCTAAAGCCATGTCTTACTAGTTTTTTAACCCTTTCTTTCTTACACGAAATAGAAAAAAAACAAAAAAATCAGAGATGAAAACCTAAACAATCAGATTCAAAACAGCGAAATAGCAGTCGATGGATTTTCAATCAGAAACAAACAATAACAACAACAACAAACAGAGATGAAAATGGCACCCAAACAGAAATAAAGTCGATGGAATTTCAAAAATGCATGTTGCAACGAAAATGGCACACAAATGGATGGTTTTGTATCACAAAAATGGCAGAGTGCGAAGGAGAAGAGAGACATAAATGTTGGTGTCTGAAAACAGCCGGCAGCGGCGTGATGCTTCACCTGCGACGATGACTGCAGAGGCAAAAATAAAAAATGGCAGAGTACGATGGAAACGGGAAAACAAGGGTAGTTTAGCCCTTAACACACGGAATGAAATAATACCTAACGGGTGTGGGGGAATAACATTCTCAGGAATTTTCACTGTTGGGAAATAAATCTTACCTTCACTTGGGAAAGCATACTGAACCAAACGTGGGTATTATTGGTCAGGAAAATAATAATCCTACCGAGAATGTAAGATTACTCCATCCAAACGCACCTTTAGGTATTGTAACATTACCGACGTTTTGGACTAAAATGCCCTTAAATTTTTATTTTTTTCAAAAATATCCTTCTTCTGTCATTGATTAATAAAAATTCTACGAATGTTAAATTACAAATTTATCCTTAAATTATTTTAGATTTACAAAAAAAAGTCTATAATTAAAATTTTATATGAAGTTCAGGGGTTAAAAAATTTTTTACCCTTTCATTAAACCTTTTTTATATTTTTAATTTTGTAAAAAAAATTATATAAATATTATGAATTTAATTTTTTAAAGAAAATATATAAATATTTTACAATTTGTAATATTATACAAATATATAATAAGGACAATTTGGTCAAATATACATTCCAATAATCTTTTATTCCTTTAAACAAACACGGTAATCTTACATTCCTCCTAAACCAACCAAACACAAAATACAACATTCCCAGTAATCCTATTCCTTGGTAATCTTTTATTCCCACTGGTAATCTTACATTCCGTGAACCAAACGCACCCTTAAGGTCGAGTTACTACCAGTTGAAGGTTAATGATGAGGATGTGGCCAAGACAACGTTTAAGACTAGATATGGCCACTACGAATTTCAAGTGATATCGTTTGGACTTACCAATTCATCCACCGCTTTTATGGGCTTGATGAATCGGATCTTCCACCCTTATTTGGACCAGTTCATCGTGGTGTTCATCGAATATATCTTAGTTTACTCTCAGTCAGAGAAATTTACTAACTTCGTAAGCTTAAAAAGGGGATTATGAGGGCATCGAGGATTCTTAAATAAGACTACTAATGAGAATATTATTTGAAACCCTTATGAACATCAACATTAAATTATGTGGCATAAAACTAGCCTTTGTTTGATGCTTGGGAGATAACGAGGACACCCAAGTTACTTGAGCGAATGCATGCACTATTCGATTATGTAAGTAGAGATATCCAGATTCTCTTTCCAGTGTTACAACACTTTTGAATCAGTGCGAATGCACTTTTTTAGCAGTGCTGAGACACTTTAGTATTAGTGCTAAGGCACTTCTGTGATGTAATGACAAGCCTATATTATGATTCTTATGATACTTTGTTACATATCCTTATTCTATGATCGATTCTTAATGCCTTTAGTTGTAACATGACTTAACTTACTAAGCATTTGTTGTTAATGGATGCATGTAGTATAGTTGAGTCGTTTATGTGGAACTGAGCTCGTAGCTCAGCGTTTTGAATTGTTTTCGTTCGCAGGTTATAAGGTATCAGACTCAGGAGCTTATCGCCAACCAATCAAACTTCTAGATAGCAGCAGTTGTAGAGTATGTTTGGATTATTATAGTGGCCATGTATTTCATATACCCTTATGTAATTGAGTCATAACTCTTGGATTACTGTATTTTGATATTTATTTTGGAAGCTCCCCGGGTTAATAAACTTAACTATTATTACTTTATTTTGATAAAATGCGATAGATATGTTTTAGAAAATGAAATGTTTTTAGAAAAAAATGGGTTAGCCACTTTGGTGGTCCCATGTAATTTCCAAACCCATCGGATTACATTAAAATCGGACTTGGGTGTTACAACACCACATAGGGCACACAACGAGGAGTTTAGATGGTTTACACCACACTTGGAAAGCTCAACTCTTATGAGGATTCTACTGAGGATTACTTTCCAAAGGAACGCCATAACTTTGGAAGGGGCCAAATTTGCCCGAACTAACTTTTAGATATCGCTCCCTTCAGCACAGCCCAAGTTAAGGATATGACCGAATTCCTTAGGTTTGTACCAGCCAAAAGAAGACCCACACCAACACAGGTTATCGGAGTTTGAAGGGTTACAAGATGTATTATTAACATTCTTTCCGAACCGCCAAAGCGAAGATTTTAGAATATGAGAATTTGAGAGGAGCTTTTCTTACCCAAATATCGCTCCAAAAATTAATAAGCTTTCTATTACCTAACACACAATGAAGCTTACCACAAAAATGATCATTTGCTATTCACAAAGACTGAAATTTAGCTTTCTACACCCAAGACAAACCATGCGAGATCCAGGTTGCTGGTAAAATAGAAGAGGAATCATAGTCGTACTTGCTTTGAATTAATCTCCTCCATAAACTATTCGACTCAAACCCGTATTTCCTTATCCACTTATTTAAGAGTGGTCGATTTTTTATGACGACATCGATCAAACTAAGACCACCAGCGAGACGAGGCTTGTACAAAGTTTCCCATTTCACCCAGTGAATTAGCCGATAGAAAGATGCACTCCAAATGAAATTAGCTATTACTCTGTTTACCTTAGTGCTCACAGCTTTCGGCATTTGAAAAATTGAAATGTACTAGATCGGAAGACTGGATAGGACAAACTTCACAAGCGACACTGCCACCAAAGGATTAGAATTTAGATTTTTATCTAGCGAGACTACTTTTTAACTTTTCCACAATTGGGTTCCACAGGTCAGCAGAGTTCTTAATATGACCCAAGTGAAGGCCAAGATATTCGGTAGGCAAAGTACGTCGCCCACACTTAATAGAATCTGCCCAAGATTGCACCACTGAAGACTCCATATTGATCCTATAACCTTCATCTTTTTTAGGTTCAATTTTAAGCTAGAGATAACTTAAAACAGACACAATAATCTGTTGATATTACGGCCAGCTTCAGCATTAGCATTTGAGAATATTAGAGTTCTTGAACTTGTACTTTAGTTTTGTTAGACAAGGGTAGGCGTAATTTAAATTTATCAAGAATCTGATCATGTTTGGATATTAACGTCGAAATCTTAAAATTATTTTTAAATAGAGTGGGAAAAGGTCCTTTAACAAGACCTTGATATACATTAAATATCCTTATGTGAAAGTACGATAACGTCTACCAATGTAAGCATCTACCACCTCCTATATACTAGGTAAGTGTTATGTTGTGTAAATGTTTCGTAAACTTGATATACATTAAATATCCTTATGTGAAAGTACGATAACGTCTACCAATGTAAGCATCTACCACCTCCTATATACTAGGTAAGTGTTATGTTGTGTAAATGTTTCGTAAACTGTGCAAGTATAAACGTCATTCGCTTACCTCGTTAGTTTCTTCATGAGTAATTTCAAGTTTATTTCAAATCACCTTGGCATTGGAATAAGATGAAACCTTCCATATTTGTCGGGACCAAGCGGACAAAATAGAATGTGGGTTGTCTTTGTATTTAGCCGGAACAATTTATTTTTTTCGGAAGAATACAAAAGGACATTTCAGTCTAATAGGCCCAATAAAAAGAATATTCTTTGATGCCCACTCAATAGAGTTAGAGGACTAACAACTTTGTAACAAACCCAATATAGCTAGCAATACTAGAATATACCAATACTCGTAAAGTTCCCCTACGAGAATACTCTAATATACTCTAATATTCTTCTGGTTTCTTCTTTTCCAAACAAGCTTGAACTTCTTCAGGAGACTTAATTCCAAGCTGAGATCGCAGTTGAGAGAAACTAGCTCAAGCCACAAGTTTGGCTAAAATATCAGAAGTTTTCTCACTACTGGGAACGTAATTAACCACAAGTAGTTCAACCAGCACTCGTTCATGAACAAAATACATGTCAATCTCCATATGTTTTACACGAGTATGATGAGTAGGATTTGCACCTAGAGAAACAATTGAAGTGTTATCACACCAAGCAACTGGTTTACCAAGAATAGACACACCAATTTTCTTAAGCAACTGTTTTATCCAGATTAACTCAGACACAACATTCGCAAGACTCCCGTACTCAACTTCACATGTGGATTTTCAAGAAATAGGATTTCTACCAAGATAAATGCAGTAGCCTGATGTGGATCGTCTATCCTCAACAGAGGCTGCCCAATCAGCATCTAAGTAGCAGACGAGAGAGAAGGGTACATCAGCAGCAACAAAAAGACCTTAGCACATAGTACCTTAGGGTAGCTTAGGATCAGCTTAACAGCAGTCAAGTGATTAGAGCAAGGAGCATTCAAAAACTAGCTGACTTTATTCACAGCGTATAATATATTAGGGCGTGTGAGACACACATACTGAAGCCCTCCAATAATACTCCTATAGAGATGTATATCAGGAAATGGTTCGCTGTCATTAGCAACCAACTTAGGAGAAACTACCATTGGGGTAGTAGTGGGAGTAGAATGCAACATATCTACCTTACTCAGAAGCTCCTGAACATAACTTTTCTGACTAAGAAGATCACCCTCAGGATATCTCGGGTCCTCCATTCCAAGAAAAAAAAAAACAATATGCTCCAAATCCTTTAGGGAAAACTCGCGATTTATCTGCTGAACAACACTCTCAACTTTAGCATCATTACTGCTAGTGACTACTATGTCATCAACGTACACCATAATCAACAACGTTGATGTGGTGGATGATTTGATAAACAGATATGTTTCAACTTTAGAAGGACAGAACCCTAGCTTGTTATCCAAAAAAGCCTTAAGTGTGTCAAACCAGGCCCTCGGAGCTTGTCGAAGACCGTATAAAGCCTTCCTAAGATGGCACAAGAGCTGTTCTCCACGTGACCCCTTCTTTTCAAAGCCAGGATGTTGGTCCATGTAAATATCTTCAACTAATTCTCCATTCAAGAAGGCATATTTATGTCAATATGTCTAATAATCCATTTTTTCATCACTGCAGTAGCTAACACGGTTTTGATTTTACTAGACCTCACCACAGGAATGAAGGTTTCATGAAAGTCACAACCCGCAGTTTGTGAAAAACAATTAGCTACAAGACAAGCCTTGAATCTCTCTACGGACCCATCGGGCTTCTCCTTTATTCTAAACAACCACTTGCAACCTATTGCCTTCCTTGAAGGATACAAGACTTGCAAGTCCCTCATCGTATTCAGCTTGATCGACCGATTTCCAGTCTAGATCACATAGAGCAGCATAGACATCAGATGGCTCTTGGTTGTCATGATGAACAATGAATGTCTTCGGCTTGAAAATCCCTGTTTTTCCATGAGTAACCATATGATGATTGTTTTGAACAAAAAAATGCGTAGATGAAGATGGAGATGGTATAAATGAAGATGATGATGATGTAGAAGATAGAGCAGATAAAGATGAAAGTGGTTGTGAAGGATGGAAGGGAGATAGAGAGTGAGCACTTAATGGTGATATATGGATAAATATAGACATGAGTGGTATAGATGATGATTGTGAGTGAGATGATGAGGATGGCAATGTGGGATGAGATGAAGGATCAGCAGTAAATGGTAGAGTGTTATTAGATGATAATGATGATACAGATTGTGAGTATGATGATGAAGGTGACAGAACAAGTGTGTGACGGGATGAAGCTTGATAAACAGATTGAGGTGGTGTATGAGTAGTATATGATATATAGTAATTTTATGATGGAATAGAAGTAGATAGATGACGGTTGCTACAGTAAGTACACCTAGACTTTGACTGAGACTTATCAACATTAAACTTAGGACTGGAAACAAAAGGAAATGTCTTTTCATCAAATTTTACAGTCTCCAGATATAAATTCTACCATCAGGACTTAACACTTATAACCTCTATGACAAGGGGAGTAACCTAAGAAAACACACGCAAGTGATCTAAATTGTAACTTATTTTTGCTATAAGACCTGAAAAAAGAAAAACATCACAACCAAAAACACTCATAAAATTGTAATCAGGATAGGCTTTAAATAATTTTTCGTAGGGTATCAGACCAATCAAAGCCTTTGTGAGAAGTCTATTTATCAAGAAGACAACACAAGTGAAGGCATCATGCCAGAACCTAAGAGGCAAGGACGCGTGAGCTAACAAAGTAAGGTCTATTTCAGCTATATGTCTGTTTTCTCTCAATAATGCCATTTTATTCAGAAGGACGTGGGCAAGTATGTCTGTGTGCTATTCCATTAGTCTATAGGTAGAAAGCAAGTCCACTAAACTCACCACCTGAATCTGTTTGTATTGCTTTAAGCTTGAAACTAAAATGCCTTTCTACAGATGTATGAAACTGAACAGATGCATAAAACACATTAAACTTCTGTTTCAGGAAATACACCCAAGAATATCTAGAAAAGGCATATGTGAAAGATACATAGTTTTTAAATTGATTAGAAGCAACAAGAGTAGGGCCCCAAACATCTCAAACACTAATTCCAAGGGTGTTGAATACACGGTGCAAGAGTCAGAAAAATGAAGCTTATGTGATTTACCAAACTGACATGCAACACAGATAGCACTTTGTTTATTTCTATTAAAGGGAATCTTACAAGTATTGAAAACCTTGGTTATAGTCTCTTGGGCAGGATGTCCAAGTCTCTGATGCAGATTTCAATAGACTCAACATTAGCAGACAAGGCATACTTGGACACTACAAAACTCTTAGAAACATAATTGCAACAATTATTTCTAGAACTAAAAGAAGAAATAGGATAAACAATAGACTTATTGGCAACATCATTCATGCAACTAGTTGTCACAGCATATAGTCTTCCTTTCTTATCTCCTCTCAATAGCAGCTTATTAGAGTGTAAGTATCTCTCTTGACAGTGAATTGGATAGAACTCAAGACTCATTTGATTGTCCTGAGTGAACTTAGAAACAGAAAGCAAGTTCTTAGTAATTTTAGGCACATGTAATAAATTCTTACGATGTAGAACTCTATTGTCTATACCAATAAGAGCAGACTGTCCAACACTACCATTTTAAACTTTAGCTTTACCTACACCTAGATGAACCTGTCACGGTTGCAAGAGAAGACCAGGACGAGGAGATTAGAATTGAAGCGAGGGAATTGGGGGAAATGGACGAGGAATTAGGGATTGAGAGAAAAGAGAGAAAGGAATTAGGGATTTCAATCTCTAATGAGAAGGCTGAGGGGATTTACCTGGAGTTGCAGCAGAGGAAGAGTTGGGCAGAAGAGATGGGCTCAGACGTGGATCCAGTCAACAGCCCAAAGGAGGAAAATATCCAGCTGCAAGGAGTCTATTAGAAAATCAGTTATACAGCTGTCCTCTTTTGTTTGCTATAGTACATTGTAATCAAATAAATACTATGTACTAAGGAATGAGAAAGATACCCGAGGAATGAATGAATTTCTGATTTCTGAAATCTCTCTGCTTTTCTTCTTCTAAAATCTTTATCTATTCGATTTTTCCTTCTCTATTCTCCTCAGTTCATAACAAATTGGTATTCAGAGCCAGTTTTCCTGGCATTAGCAAACTGGGAAAACAGAAAAAGAATCAAGTTATGGCAGAGTCGACTGAACTTACTGCCATTCAGCAGCAGATTGAAAATTTATCAAAAAGAGTAGAACAAGTCAGTGATGAAACAAAACCTCCAAAATGGTGGGAGGAGCAAAACAACCGTCTAAACAATCTGGAATCGAAGATGAACACCAATCAAGCCTATATAGAACAAGTCCTACGAATATTAACGGGGAGGAACGATGAGCAGGACATGGCAAGCTCAGAAAAGGAGCAGACTGTTACGCCTACTCCAACTAAGGTTGAGGGAAAGAAACCGGTGATGGTGACAGTGATTAATGATAAGTCCAGATTCTCGTATAATATGGATGAACCAGGTATCCTCAAATCTAAACCCTATGAGTTGCAAATGGAAAATCAAACAAAGGATAGTAATGAGGCAAAAATGGTTCAGGGAAGGGTAGTAGAAAACACTGGATTTATACTTCCTAGGCCTAAAGTAGAGCTAAAAAATTTTGATGGAACTAATCCAAGAGGTTGGGTGCAAAAATGTCATAAGTTCTTTCATCTCTTTGGAATTCTTGAAGAGCAAAGAGTTGAGTTAGCTGCAATGTATTTAGAGGGAAAAGCTGAATCCTGGTTCGATGGTTATATCATGCAAAAAAATCGAGTACATTGGCATGAGTTTGAAGCAGACTTATGTCATCGATTTAGTGATATGCAGTATACAGATGTCATAGAAGAATTTAGTAAGCTAATTCAGAAAGGAACAGTGGAAGAATACCAAGTGAGGTTTGAAGAGCTTAAACCTTTCATTTTATTGCAGAATCCAACCTTGGGGGAGGAATTTTTTGTGTCCATTTTCATAAGTGGACTGAAGGAGGAGTTGAAACATAGGGTCAAAGCTCTCAACCCTAAAGAGGTAACTGAAGCTTGTAGGCAGGCAAAGTTATATGAGATTTCAATAGAGTTTGAAAGTAAAAGACAAAAACAGAATGCAAGATTCCCACCCTATCCCACCCAAACAACTTTTAACAAACTTGCTGCTAGTCCAACAACACAGAAGGTTCTACCAAATCCTTCTAACAAGAACAATTTGCTGGAGTATCGCAGATTGAATAATTTGTGTTACAAATGTGGTGAACGATTTCAACCAGGCCACCAATGCAAGTTACGACAGTTGAATGCTATGGAGGAATTGGATAACCAGGAAGAAGCAGTCATAACAGAAGAAGTTTTGGGAGAGTCAAGTGATAAAGAAGAGAATCTGGAAATTTCAGTCAATGCTCTCACAGGAAGCATTGGGTATACTACAATTAGAATTCAAGGCTTGATCAAGGGCAAACCTCTCAATATTCTTATTAACAGTGGTAGCACACACAACTTCATCACTCCTAAGTGGGCTAAAGCTGGTACTGAGTTAGTTTCAACTCAACCACTAGCCATTACAGTTGCTAATGGTGAGAAATTATTCAGTTCAGCTAAGAGTAATCAATTATGTTGGATCATGCAAGACCATCAGTTTTTCATGATTTTCGGGTACTTAATCTAGGCGGCAGCGATATGGTTCTTGGGGTTGATTGGATGCGCAAGTATAGTCCGATCCTGATGGATTTTAATGCCATGACTATTACTTTTGAGAAGGAGGGACAACAATTATCTATTCAAGGACATCAAGCACCATTCCTTATGAAAACAGTTTCAAATGACAAAATGCACAAGATTACTGCCAAGGATCCAGTTTTATTGGGAGAATTCTATTTCCTAACTATGGAAACTGATGAGCAGCAGGTACCTTATGAGCTACAACCATTATTAGACGAGTTTGCAGGAGTTTTTGAGGAACCTAAAGGATTACCTCCTGCACGAGTACATGACCATGCAATTATACTTAAACCGGGTGCAACCTCGGTCAATTTGCGGCCCTACAGATTTCTACATCATCAAAAGACAGAGGTGGAAAGACAAATTTCTGAGATGCTAGTAGCCTCTGTTATTCAAGCAAGCAAGAGTCCTTTTGCCTCACCTTGCTTACTTGTGAAAAAAAAAGATGGTTCTTGGAGATTTTGCGTCGATTATCGACAACTAAACTCTCAAACAGTAAAAAATAAATTTCCAATACCAGTGGTGGAGGACTTATTCGATGAATTACATGGAGCAACCTATTTTTCTAAGTTAGACTTAAGGTCTGGCTACTGGCAGATTCGAATTCAGCCTACAGACATCTACAAAACTGCCTTTCGCACTCATCATGGACATTTTGAATTCAAGGTAATGCCCTTCGGTCTCACTAATGCACCTGCTACATTTCAATCTCTTATGAATGATCTGTTCACTTCCTATTTGAGAAAGTTTGTTCTGGTATTTTTTGATGATATATTAGTGTACAGCACTACATTGACTGCTCATGCACTACACTTGAGAAAAGTTTTGGAAATTTTGACACAACATCAGTTATATACTAAGAGGAGTAAATATTACTTTGGCCAAAAACAAGTGGAATATTTAGGCCATATTATTACTGCTCAAGGGGTTTCCACTGATCCATCAAAAATTGCTGCTATAAAAAATTGGCCATTTCCTCAAAACTTAAAATCTCTTCGAGGATTTTTGGGGCTAACAGGCTATTATAGAAGGTTCATCAAAGGCTATGGTGCTATTAGTCGGCCACTTACAATGATGTTAAAAAAGGATGGTTTTACATGGAATCCTACAGCAGTGACAACCTTTAATCAGTTGAAGGAAATAATGTGTCAAGCTCCAGTTTTGGCTCTTCCGGATTTCACTAAAGAATTTTGCTTAGAAACTGATGCGAGCTCAGAAGGTATAGGGGCTGTTTTATCCCAAGGAGGTTGTCCTTTGGCCTACCTTAGCAAAGCTTTAAGCACTAAAAACATGGACCTTTCTATCTATGAGAAGGAATATTTGGCTATTCTTTTGGCAGTCTCGAAATGGCGACATTATCTTGAATGTGGTCCGTTTGTCATTAAAACAGACCACGAGCCCTTGAAGTATCTATTAGAGCAGAAACTCACAACAACAATTCAGAAGAAAGGATTGACTAAATTGTTGGGTTTGGACTACACAATTCAATATAGAAAAGGGCGTACGAATGTTATGGCTGATGCTTTGTCAAGACAATTTATGCAGGTGGGTGAGTGTCAACAGATATGGGCCATGATTATAATTCCAACTTGGGTGATGGATATTGAACAAAGCTATGAAAATGATGATGATGCTAAAGAGTACATTCGAGCAGTAACTATTAACACTGCTAGTATTCCAAATTGGAAGTATTCAAGGGGAGTGTTGCGTTACAAAAATAGAGTTTATATGGGACAATATGGTGCTTTACGATTAAAGATATTGCAGATTTTACATGATTCTCCTCATGGAGGGCATTCGGGTATTCAAGCTACATACCAGCGGGTGAAAGCTTATTTTTATTGGCCTAAACTTAAAAGCATGGTCTCTACTTATGTACAACAGTGTGAAGTCTGCCAATGCATTAAGGTGGAGCATGTGGCTAAACCTGGGCTGCTACAACCTATTCCAATTCCTCAACAAGCATGGGAGGTGATAACTATGGATTTTATTGGAGGTTTACCTAATTCTTTGCATAAGAATTGCATTTTGGTGGTGGTAGATAAACTGACTAAATATGCTCATTTTTTAGCACTTTCTCATCCCTACACTGTGATGGAAGTAGCTAAATTATATTTAGATCAGGTTTATAAGCTTCATGGTCAACCTAAGATGGCCATTTCAGATCGTGACAAGACTTTCACTAGTCTTTTTTGGAAAGAACTAATGAAGCAGTTGGGAACCAGCACACTCTTTAGCACAGTTTACCATCCTGAGACGGATGGTCAAACTGAGAGAGTGAATCAGTGTCTTGAACAGTACTTAAGGAGTTTATGTTTCCTAAAACCTACTCAATGGGCAAGATGGTTACCTCATGCTGAGTGGTGGTACAATACAAACTATCATACATCACTTAAAATTACCCCTTTTGAGGCACTCTATGGATATAAACCTCCTACAATGTTATGGTGCTCTGAATCTTATGTCAACAGTGTTCAGACATTATTACAAG
Source organism: Hibiscus syriacus (assembly GCF_006381635.1). Taxonomy (NCBI): domain Eukaryota; kingdom Viridiplantae; phylum Streptophyta; class Magnoliopsida; order Malvales; family Malvaceae; genus Hibiscus; species Hibiscus syriacus. The sequence continues at coordinate 2,296,215 of NW_024061947.1, read as the reverse complement.
ATAGAGAGAAGATCAGGCAGATTGTGAGAGATCAGTTACAGCAAGCCCAGAATCGTATGAAACAGCAAGCTGATAAAAAACGCAGTGAAAGAAAATTTTATGTGGGTGAGGAGGTGTACCTGAAACTGCAACCATATAGGCAGACTTCCCTGACAATCAGAAAAAACTTGAAGTTAGCAGCTCGTTTTTATGGTCCTTACAAAATTCTAGAAAAGATTGGTGAGGTTGCTTATAAGTTGAACTTACCAGACACTGCTCAAATACACCCTGTTTTCCATGTCAGCCTTTTGAAGAGGAAATTGGGAGAGAAGACAGTGGCTTCATCCGAACCTCCTCAGGTAATAGATTATGGACGATTGAAAGTATTTCCTGAGAAGATTTTAAGCAAACGAATTGTAAAACGAGATAACCGTGCTGTTACTCAATTACTGGTTCGATGGACAAATTTGAGTGCTGAAAACGATACCTGGGAAGATTATACAGTCTTGCGTGCCCAGTTTACTGAATTCGATCCTTGGGGACAAGGATCTGCTGATGGAGGGGGTATTGTCACGGTTGCAAGAGAAGACCAGGACGAGGAGATTAGAATTGAAGCGAGGGAATTGGGGGAAATGGATGAGGAATTAGGGATTGAGAGAAAAGAGAGAAAGGAATTAGGTATTTCAATCTCTAATGAGAAGTCTGAGGGGATTTACCTGGAGTTGCAGCAGAGGAAGAGTTGGGCAGAAGAGATGGGCTCAGACGTGGATCCAGTCAACAGCCCAAAGGAGGAAAATATCCAGCTGCAAGGAGTCTGTTAGAAAATCAGTTATACAGCTGTCCTCTTTTGTTTGCTATAGTACATTGTAATCAAATAAATACTATGTACTAAGGAATGAGAAAGATACCCGAGGAATGAATGAATTTCTGATTTCTGAAATCTCTCTGCTTTTCTTCTTCTAAAATCTTCATCTATTCGATTTTTCCTTCTCTATTATCCTCAGTTCATAATAGAACCTCTCCAACTTTAAGGTTTGCAAGATCGTTGGTCAAGTGATGGTTGGCACCAGAGTCAGGATACCATGCATTATCTTCAGTAACTTCAGGGGTTGCAACTAAGGGCTGAGAGTAAGCTGGAGTTTGAGGCCTTTGTCCACCTTGAGTAAACATCTGAGAGAGAATTGGCAATGAAGCAGTCAAAGGAACAGCTGATGGCAAGAGATGTTGGTGTGTATAGACAGCAACATGATTCATTACTGTAGGGAAACAAGAAGAGTTTATCGTAACAGGTGCAATAGAAGAAGTATAATACACAGGATTGTAGGGAACATTCACAGTATTTCTTTGAGAGTTATAGGTGCAGAGATTATCCTGACTAGTGTACCCTCCTTGAATATTAGACGTGCCTATAATAGAGTTATTTGAAGCATTCCTAGAAGACTCATTTTTAAAACTAATATCAAATCGGAAGTAGCATCTATCAACTAGATGACCAACCCTTCCACATAGTTGGTAGTGAGGCCTTCTAGACCAAAACATGCCACCTCGCCCCTACCCCTACTCAATCCAGAATTATTAGCATAAGTGACATTAACATTGTCACTTTACTAAATTTGTCAACATAGTATATTATACGACATAATATTAATATAAAATAAAATATACATTGATATTTTCATGAATATGGTTCAATTACATAAATCGTTAAAATTATGATTTTATCTATTTAAAAAAAACTTAAGAATAAGTATTTTCTTTATTAATTTTTAAAATTATAAGGTAAAATTGTTATTTTATTTTTATCATACTCATTCTATGTGGTGAACAGCTCTGACTGAGTTTGCTCAGATTGATGATAAGTTTTTCCATTATACAACTGTTGAATAACCATATAAGCTGAGGCACTTAAATGACTAAGAGTATTAATCAAATGAGCCTCGGCATCAAGCAGAATTGTATGAACAGTCTTAACATCAGCAGGGGTGGGACTGTCAGTTATGGCAGTTATAACAGACTCATAATCAAAAGACAATCCATTCAAATTACCTGTAACATGCTCATGATCAGAAATTATTTCTCTACAGCTAGCCAAGTTATCACAGACATATTTAATTATCATTAGAAAATATATCATTCTCAAGTCACCTTTCTTTTGAGAGTGAAGAAGCCTTTTATAGGACATTAACCTAGATGTAGTGTTATTATTGTACAGTCTGTGAAGAGTATTCTATATCTCAACTGAGGTATTATGACCAATTAAGTGGGGTAAGACATTTTCACTCACAATGGATAATAACCAAGATGCAAGAGCCTCATCTTTTTCCTCGTAACTCTCAAATTCAGGGTTGATACTAGTGACTCCATCTTGTGTAATATATTGTTCAGGCCAAGTAATGCTACTATCAATGAACTTTTGAAGCCTATTAGTTTTAATGGTTAACAGAACTTGTTGATGCCAAAGGAGGTAATTGTTATCATCCAAGGTGACTTTAATCTTCTTAGTGGAGAACAACACCCTACCGGTACTATTGTTTTGAGAGTTGTGAACATTTTTAATATGAGATCCATTACCACTGTTACCAGTATTAATATATTCTCCTGATGTAACCATACTAAACCAGATCAAAGAAACACCGAAAAGCATAGATCAACAAATAACACATATGATGAGTGTTTAATTTTATTATTATTTTATTGTTAATTACTCCTTGATTTGTCGGTTTATGTTGCTAAGTTGGGCATTTTTTTGTTATTTTCTATGCAGGGTATTAGATTCCAGAAACTATGCTAAAAGGATGAATTTTACAAGTTTTTATTTTTCTGGAATCATGGTTGGACCAGTGGGCATGACTTCGCTGACGTGGTGACGAGTTAGCATCTTCTAGAAGATCTAGTCATCATTTTCATGCAATCAGAAGACTCTGCCACAAATCTAGATGTGAATTTAGGATTTATCTTTATTTTTGGGATTCATTTCAAACAATTAAGGGAATTATCTTTTGGAACTTGAAGGGATTATCTTTGCATTTATAAGGAAATATCTTTTAGGATTTTTAGGGTTATGAGGACACTATAAATAACACTTTGGGTTAAGCTTCAAAAGACATCTCGAATTATTTTTGTTCTTGTTTTCTTTCTTTTATAATGTTTTTACTTTTAAGCTTTTATTTTATTTTTCTTTTAAAATGCTATGTATGATTTATCATATTTAGCTAAGTTTTTCACAGCCAAATGTTGAAGCAATGACTCGATTCCAAATGTGAGAATTGAAAAGCACGTAATACCCTTCGGGTTATATTTTCAGTCTTCTGGAATCAATGATTGGTAATCGACAATACTTTTAAAAATCAAAAAAAATTCTTTTCAAAAAGTGTTTGTCGGATTGATAGTGTTTTCGATTGACAGTTAGGAGGAAGGATCAGCTTCTAGCACATTTGACTTCTTGTGAACAAACTTACTGGTGGTCCGTTATTGAAAACTTAGATAGGATTCGATTCTCAGCGAGACGCTATCTGAGTCAGGTTTTACCAAATCTTTTAAATCAAGTCGGCCCTAATAACAATTGTTGGGATTAGTCCACATAAGAACATGAAATCAAATATTGTCTTGGATTGTTGGTTTAATTGAGAGAAAAGCAAGTTATAGGGGTTGAGCTCTATAGACTGTAACTGACACTAATCTGAAGCTAAGATCTACTTCGATGATCGATGGAATATGAGGCAAAACAAAAGCCAAACTGATTTTTACAATTAGAATTTCAATTCAATTTACTTTCTTTATTTTCAATCAAACAAAACCCTTATTTTTATTTTCTTTTACAATTCACGCCTAGCCTTGGAACAAGACCAACTTATCGTCAATTACGATATTTCCTATGTATCGACCATTACTCTCTCTATTCTACTATATTCTATTTTATTTTGAGATTAAGACATATTTTATTTGGAAATTACAATGACGCATTTTCAAATTGGCACCATTGTTGGGGAGTACGATAAATTTCTGATTAATTTGTTTTTATTCTATGACCAGGCAAGACCCGAGCATATTAGAAGAATTTGACCCAAAAATTGAAGCAACAACTAGAAGAATTCAAGGACAAACACTTCGAGATAGAATAAGGAAGTGACAAGAGTAATTAAATTTTGAAGAATCTGATGCCACCTCCCACGAGGAATTGATGCAATCGACAGAAACAGAATCGCACGACATACCTGAAGTGTCGCACACCATACTCGATACTTCACCCTACGCTAATCATGCTGAACACACCATACCGTAAGCTGATCACACAAGAATCGATAGAAAATCAAATTATTCGAGAGTTAGCCGCGAGCACTGCGATTCAAACACCCCTTTGCATCTCCTTTCCTTAAGGCGAAACTGCGTTTCAATTAAAGACGAGTCTCATTCATATTCTTTCTACCTTCAACGGTCTTCCCAGCAAAAGTCCACATAAACATTTGGTAGAATTCCATTTGGTTTGTTCAAGCATGAAACCACAAGGAGTTTCCGATGACCAAATTAAATTAAGAGATTTCTCTTTTTCTTTAGCCGGAATTGCTAAATAATGGTTATTTTACTTATTTTCGAATTTTGTTCATACTTGGAATAATCTAACTTAACTTTTCTTGAAAGATTTTTTCCCAGCAGAAAAGGCAAGCTAATTAAGAAGAAGCATTTTGGGAATTAAAAAAAAGTGAATTGCTCTATGACTATTGGGAACGATTTAAAAAGCTTTGTGCAAGTTGTCTGCAATATGAATTAATTGAGCAAACGTTTCTTCAGTACTTCTACGAAGGGATCACCCCTTAGAGATGAAAATGGTCGATGCTGCCAGTGGATGAGCTCTAGTAAATATCACACCTAACGCAACAAAGGAATTGATTTCGATGATGGTGGCGAATTAACAACAATTTTTGAGTGAACACAACCAACAAGTTCACGAGATAAGTTCTATTTCACTTGAATCTAAAATTGATAAATTAACTGACATATTTAACTCCCTTATTGTAGGTAAAAATGGCACAATAAGACTTTGTGGAATATGTACAATGCATGATTATTTGACTAATTGTTTCCCAATGCTACAAGAAGAGGTGGCCTCTTAAATTAATGTTATGGGCAATTTTTCGAGACTTCCTCAAATGCCATACAATCCACATAACAATACATACAATCCGGGGTAGAGAGACCATCCTAATTTTAGTTAATCATAAAACTCGAGGCCAAATCAAGCCTATCAACTGAGACTACCTCTACTGCAATTGTATCAGTTGTAAAAGAAGTCAATCGAATCCATTGTCAAGCGGTTGGCCCTTTCTCAAGAAAAATTTAAAATCGAACTAAGGCGCACTTTCAAAAAATTGATAAGCAAATCAGCCAACTAGCACAAACTATAGGACACCTCGAGTCACAAATGAAGCTTTCATCGGAAACTGAAACAAACCCGAGAGAGAATTATTACCCTTTGAAATGGAACAATTGTCGCACAACCCATCCCAAAGAGGGGAGATACGCAATCCAAATGACCAGAAGAAGAGCAAAAATTACCAAAGGGAGAAGAAGAAATTGAGTCAAATTCCCAACAAGAAAGACGTGAAGATGGCATAGAAACAAGTCGAAAGAAAAAGAAAGACGAATTGCATAATGATTCCATGCCATCTCCTTATGTCATTCCACCTCATTTCCCCTTAATATTTGTAAAAAGAGATAAGCAAGTCGAGAAGGAATAGATCTTGGATGTATTTTAGAAGGTAGAAAATAAGATTATGCTACTTGAAGTTATCCGGAAAGTTTCGAGGTATGCCCAATTCCTTAAAAGCTTTACACAACGAAAAAGAAGACTTATAGGCCACGAGAAAGTTAATTTGGGAGAGAATGTTATAGCCGTTTTCAAAGAAAGCTTCCGACCAAGTTGAATGACCAAGGTATGTTCGATATCCGATGTAAAATCACCAAGGTTGGAATAAAATGGGCAATATGTGATTTGGGCACCTCTATTAATGTAATGATGTTATCCGTTTAAATTCTAATCTCTACTGAGCTATCAAAGGATACACGAATTACAATACAGATAGTCGATCACTAATTAATTTATCTCAAATGACTCTTGGAGAACGTTCTAGTAAAGGTAAACGAACTAGTAATTTCAGCGGATTTCTATATCATTGACATGGAAACGACCGAACAAATATTGCTTCTGAAATTCTCCTTGGGCGTCCCTTCTTTAGTAGGGCACATACGAAGATTGAAGTAAGAAGTTGAATTCTTACGATGGAATTTGATGGAAAAGTCATGAAATTCGATGTGTACAAGGCAATGCGACATCTTGATAATGTTGCGAGTTTAAATTTTGTTGATGTTATTGACCCTATAATTGATGAATTCTTGGAATATAATTTTATTGATGATTTATGCAGGGAATTAGAGAAAGACGACAATGAAATTAAAGAATTTCAGGAAAAAATATATTTTTTCTAATTCATGGTTACTTTTTTATTGAAAATTAATTTCCTCGAATTCTAAGCTATTACCTTCTGTTTTACAGGCTCCTCAAATTGAATTGAAGCAATTTTCAGAGCATTTAAAGTATTCATTCTTAGGCAATAATTATAATTTATCGTGATAATTTTGAATAAAATATCAAAAGACGAAGAGGAAGCCCTTGTAGCAGTGTTGTGTATGCATAAGGAGGTCATTGTGTGGACAAACACCAACGTTAAGGGTCTTATTCCCTCAATGTGTATGAAAAAAATAAGGATCGAACAAAGGGCTAAATTGTCACGAGAAAGACAACGTTGATTAAATCCACCGATTATGGAAGTCATGAAAAATGAGATTCAAAAGCTCTTTGATGACAACGTGATTTGCCCAATTTGGGATAGTAATTGGGTAAGTCCTATCCATGTGGTCCCAAAGAAAATGGAGTTACGGTAGTTAAGAACTATGAAGGTGAGTTAGTTCCGACTAGAGTTCAGAATGGATGGCGAGTCTGCATCAATTACAGGAAGTTGAACTTTTCAACTCGAAAAGATAATTTTCCTCTTCCATTTATAGATCAAATGATAGAATGTTTAGCCGGTAAAACTCATTATTGTTTTCTTGATTTATTTTTAGGTTTCTTTCAAATCCTGGTGGTTCCCGAAGATCAAGAAAAGACAACTTTTATATGTTCGTACAGAATGTTCGCTTATCAGTGAATGTCCTTTGGATTATGTAATGCGCCTGCCACTTTTCAATGATGTATGCTTAGCATCTTTTCAGATTACATTGAGAAAGATATTGAGGTGTTTATGGTTGATTTTACGGTATACGATAACTGTTTTGACGAATGTATTTCTAATTTAACAAATGTATTGAAATGATGCTTAGAATACAACTTTGTTTTACGCTATGAAAAATGTCATTTTATGGTTGATAAGGGGTTGATTCTAGGCCATATCGTTTCTTCGGATGGAATTGTGGTCGATAAAGCCAAGACTGATATTTTATGCTCACTCTCGACCCCACAACGTTAAGGGAAGTATGATCTTTTCTTGGCCACACAGGATTTTATCGTATATTTATTAAAGATTTTTCGAAGATAGCACGACTGTTATATGGGAAGTATTCAAGGGGAGTGTTGCGTTACAAAAATAGAGTTTATATGGGACAATATGGTGCTTTAAGATTAAAGATATTGCAGATTTTACATGATTCTCCTCATGGAGGGCATTCGGGTATTCAAGCTACATACCAGCGGGTGAAAGCTTATTTTTATTGGCCTAAACTTAAAAGCATGGTCTCTACTTATGTACAACAGTGTGAAGTCTGCCAACGCATTAAGGTGGAGCATGTGGCTAAACCTGGGCTGCTACAACCTATTCCAATTCCTCAACAAGCATGGGAGGTGATAACTATGGATTTTATTGGAGGTTTACCTAATTCTTTGCATAAGAATTGCATTTTGGTGGTGGTAGATAAACTGACTAAATATGCTCATTTTTTAGCACTTTCTCATCCCTACACTGTGATGGAAGTAGCTAAATTATATTTAGATCAGGTTTATAAGCTTCATGGTCAACCTAAGATGGCCATTTCAGATCGTGACAAGACTTTCACTAGTCTTTTTTGGAAAGAACTAATGAAGCAGTTGGGAACCAGCACACTCTTTAGCACAGTTTACCATCCTGAGACGGATGGTCAAACTGAGAGAGTGAATCAGTGTCTTGAACAGTACTTAAGGAGTTTATGTTTCCTAAAACCTACTCAATGGGCAAGATGGTTACCTCATGCTGAGTGGTGGTACAATACAAACTATCATACATCACTTAAAATTACCCCTTTTGAGGCACTCTATGGATATAAACCTCCTACAATGTTATGGTGCTCTGAATCTTATGTCAACAGTGTTCAGACATTATTACAAGATAGAGAAAAGATCAGGCAGATTGTGAGAGATCAGTTACAGCAAGCCCAGAATCGTATGAAACAGCAAGCTGATAAAAAACTCAGTGAAAGAAAATTTTATGTGGGTGAGGAGGTGTACCTGAAACTGCAACCATATAGGCAGACTTCCCTGACAATCAGAAAAAACTTGAAGTTAGCAGCTCGTTTTTATGGTCCTTACAAAATTCTAGAAAAGATTGGTGAGGTTGCTTATAAGTTGAACTTACCAGACACTGCTCAAATACACCCTGTTTTCCATGTCAGCCTTTTGAAGAGGAAATTGGGAGAGAAGACAGTGGCTTCATCCGAACCTCCTCAGGTAATAGATGATGGACGATTGAAAGTATTTCCTGAGAAGATTTTAAGCAAACGAATTGTAAAACGAGATAACCGTGCTGTTACTCAATTACTGGTTCGATGGACAAATTTGAGTGCTGAAAACGATACCTGGGAAGATTATACAGTCTTGCGTGCCCAGTTTACTGAATTCGATCCTTGGGGACAAGGATCTGCTGATGGAGGGGGTATTGTCACGGTTGCAAGAGAAGACCAGGACGAGGAGATTAGAATTGAAGCGAGGGAATTGGGGGAAATGGATGAGGAATTAGGGATTGAGAGAAAAGAGAGAAAGGAATTAGGTATTTCAATCTCTAATGAGAAGTCTGAGGGGATTTACCTGGAGTTGCAGCAGAGGAAGAGTTGGGCAGAAGAGATGGGCTCAGACGTGGATCCAGTCAACAGCCCAAAGGAGGAAAATATCCAGCTGCAAGGAGTCTGTTAGAAAATCAGTTATACAGCTGTCCTCTTTTGTTTGCTATAGTACATTGTAATCAAATAAATACTATGTACTAAGGAATGAGAAAGATACCCGAGGAATGAATGAATTTCTGATTTCTGAAATCTCTCTGCTTTTCTTCTTCTAAAATCTTCATCTATTCGATTTTTCCTTCTCTATTATCCTCAGTTCATAATAGAACCTCTCCAACTTTAAGGTTTGCAAGATCGTTGGTCAAGTGATGGTTGGCACCAGAGTCAGGATACCATGCATTATCTTCAGTAACTTCAGGGGTTGCAACTAAGGGCTGAGAGTAAGCTGGAGTTTGAGGCCTTTGTCCACCTTGAGTAAACATCTGAGAGAGAATTGGCGATGAAGCAGTCAAAGGAACAGCTGATGGCAAGAGATGTTGGTGTGTATAGACAGCAACATGATTCATTACTGTAGGGAAACAAGAAGAGTTTATCGTAACAGGTGCAATAGAAGAAGTATAATACACAGGATTGTAGGGAACATTCACAGTATTTCTTTGAGAGTTATAGGTGCAGAGATTATCCTGACTAGTGTACCCTCCTTGAATATTAGACGTGCCTATACTAGAGTTATTTGAAGCATTCCTAGAAGACTCATTTTTAAAACTAATATCAAATCGGAAGTAGCATCTATCAACTAGATGACCAACCCTTCCACATAGTTGGTAGTGAGGCCTTCTAGACCAAAACATGCCACCTCGCCCCTACCCCTACTCAATCCAGAATTATTAGCATAAGTGACATTAACATTGTCACTTTACTAAATTTGTCAACATAGTATTATACGACATAATATTAATATAAAATAAAATATACATTGATATTTTCATGAATATGGTTCAATTACATAAATCGTTAAAATTATGATTTTATCTATTTAAAAAAAACTTAAGAATAAGTATTTTCTTTATTAATTTTTAAAATTATAAGGTAAAATTGTTATTTTATTTTTATCATACTCATTCTATGTGGTGAACAGCTCTGACTGAGTTTGCTCAGATTGATGATAAGTTTTTCCATTATACAACTGTTGAACAACCATATAAGCTGAGGCACTTAAATGACTAAGAGTATTAATCAAATGAGCCTCGGCATCAAGCAGAATTGTATGAACAGTCTTAACATCAGCAGGGGTGGGACTGTCAGTTATGGCAGTTATAACAGACTCATAATCAAAAGACAATCCATTCAAATTACCTGTAACATGCTCATGATCAGAAATTATTTCTCTACAGCTAGCCAAGTTATCACAGACATATTTAATTATCATTAGAAAATATATCATTCTCAAGTCACCTTTCTTTTGAGAGTGAAGAAGCCTTTTATAGGACATTAACCTAGATGTAGTGTTATTATTGTACAGTCTGTGAAGAGTATTCTATATCTCAACTGAGGTATTATGACCAATTAAGTGGGGTAAGACATTTTCACTCACAATGGATAATAACCAAGATGCAAGAGCCTCATCTTTTTCCTCGTAACTCTCAAATTCAGGGTTGATACTAGTGACTCCATCTTGTGTAATATATTGTTCAGGCCAAGTAATGCTACTATCAATGAACTTTTGAAGCCTATTAGTTTTAATGGTTAACAGAACTTGTTGATGCCAAAGGAGGTAATTGTTATCATCCAAGGTGACTTTAATCTTCTTAGTGGAGAACAACACCCTACCGGTACTATTATTTTGAGAGTTGTGAACATTTTTAATATGAGATCCATTACCACTGTTACCAGTATTAATATATTCTCCTGATGTAACCATACTAAACCAGATCAAAGAAACACCGAAAAGCATAGATCAACAAATAACACATATGATGAGTGTTTAATTTTATTATTATTTTATTGTTAATTACTCCTTGATTTGTCGGTTTATGTTGCTAAGTTGGGCATTTTTTGTTATTTTCTATGCAGGGTATTAGATTCGAGAAACTATGCTAAAAGGATGAATTTTACAAGTTTTTATTTTTCTGGAATCATGGTTGGACCAGTGGGCATGACTTCGCTGACGTGGTGACGAGTTAGCATCTTCTAGAAGATCTAGTCATCATTTTCATGCAATCAGAAGACTCTGCCACAAATCTAGATGTGAATTTAGGATTTATCTTTATTTTTGGGATTCATTTCAAACAATTAAGGGAATTATCTTTTGGAACTTGAAGGGATTATCTTTGCATTTATAAGGAAATATCTTTTAGGATTTTTAGGGTTATGAGGACACTATAAATAACACTTTGGGTTAAGCCTCAAAAGACATCTCGAATTATTTTGTTCTTGTTTTCTTTCTTTTATAATGTTTTTACTTTTAAGCTTTTATTTTATTTTTCTTTTAAAATGCTATGTATGATTTATCATATTTAGCTAAGTTTTTCACAGCCAAATGTTGAAGCAATGACTCGATTCCAAATGTGAGAATTGAAAAGCACGTAATACCCTTCGGGTTATATTTTCAGTCTTCTGGAATCAATGATTGGTAATCGACAATACTTTTAAAAATCAAAAAAAATTCTTTTCAAAAAGTGTTTGTCGGATTGATAGTGTTTTCGATTGACAGTTAGGAGGAAGGATCAGCTTCTAGCACATTTGACTTCTTGTGAACAAACTTACTGGTGGTCCGTTATTGAAAACTTAGATAGGATTCGATTCTCAGCGAGACGCTATCTGAGTCAGGTTTTTCCAAATCTTTTAAATCAAGTCGGCACTAATAACAATTGTTGGGATTAGTCCACATAAGAACATGAAATCAAATATTGTCTTGGATTGTTGGTTTAATTGAGAGAAAAGCAAGTTATAGGGGTTGAGCTCTATAGACTGTAACTGACACTAATCTGAAGCTAAGATCTACTTCGATGATCGATGGAATATGAGGCAAAACAAAAGCCAAACTGATTTTTACAATTAGAATTTCAATTCAATTTACTTTCTTTATTTTCAATCAAACAAAACCCTTATTTTTATTTTCTTTTACAATTCACGCCTAGCCTTGGAACAAGACCAACTTATCGTCAATTACGATATTTCCTATGTATCGACCATTACTCTCTCTATTCTACTATATTCTATTTTATTTTGAGATTAAGACATATTTTATTTGGAAATTACAATGACGCATTGTCAAATTGGCACCATTGTTGGGGAGTACGATAAATTTCTGATTAATTTGTTTTTATTCTATGACCAGGCAAGACCCGAGCCTATTAGAAGAATTTGACCCAAAAATTGAAGCAACAACTAGAAGAATTCAAGGACAAACACTTCGAGATAGAATAAGGAAGTGACAAGAGTAATTAAATTTTGAAGAATCTGATGCCACCTCCCACGAGGAATTGATGCAATCGACAGAAACAGAATCGCACGACATACCTGAAGTGTCGCACACCATACTCGATACTTCACCCTACGCTAATCATGCTGAACACACCATACCGTAAGCTGATCACACAAGAATCGATAGAAAATCAAATTATTCGAGAGTTAACCGCGAGCACTGCGATTCAAACACCCCTTTGCATCGCCTTTCCTTAAGGCGAAACTGCGTTTCAATTAAAGACGAGTCTCATTCATATTCTTTCTACCTTCAACGGTCTTCCCAGCAAAAGTCCACATAAACATTTGGTAGAATTCCATTTGGTTTGTTCAAGCATGAAACCACAAGGAGTTTCCGATGACCAAATTAAATTAAGAGATTTCTCTTTTTCTTTAGCCGGAATTGCTAAATAATGGTTATTTTACTTATTTTCGAATTTTGTTCATACTTGGAATAATCTAACTTAACTTTTCTTGACAGATTTTTTCCCAGCAGAAAAGGCAAGCTAATTAAGAAGAAGCATTTTGGGAATTAAAAAAAAGTGAATTGCTCTATGACTATTGGGAACGATTTAAAAAGCTTTGTGCAAGTTGTCTGCAATATGAATTAATTGAGCAAACGTTTCTTCAGTACTTCTACGAAGGGATCACCCCTTAGAGATGAAAATGGTCGATGCTGCCAGTGGATGAGCTCTAGTAAATATCACACCTAACGCAACAAAGGAATTGATTTCGATGATGGTGGTGAATTAACAACAATTTTTGAGTGAACACAACCAACAAGTTCACGAGATAAGTTTTATTTCACTTGAATCTAAAATTGATAAATTAACTGACATATTTAACTCCCTTATTGTAGGTAAAAATGGCACAATAAGACTTTGTGGAATATGTACAATGCATGATTATTTGACTAATTGTTTCCCAATGCTACAAGAAGAGGTGGCCTCTTAAATTAATGTTATGGGCAATTTTTCGAGACTTCCTCAAATGCCATACAATCCACATAACAATACATACAATCCGGGGTAGAGAGACCATCCTAATTTTAGTTAATCATAAAACTCGAGGCCAAATCAAGCCTATCAACTGAGACTACCTCTACTGCAATTGTATCAGTTGTAAAAGAAGTCAATCGAATCCATTGTCAAGCGGTTGGCCCTTTCTCAAGAAAAATTTAAAATCGAACTAAGGCGCACTTTCAAAAAATTGATAAGCAAATCAGCCAACTAGCACAAACTATAGGACACCTCGAGTCACAAATGAAGCTTTCATCGGAAACTGAAACAAACCCGAGAGAGAATTATTACCCTTTGAAATGGAACAATTGTCGCACAACCCATCCCAAAGAGGGGAGATACGCAATCCAAATGACCAGAAGAAGAACAAAAATTACCAAAGGGAGAAGAAGAAATTGAGTCAAATTCCCAACAAGAAAGACGTGAAGATGGCATAGAAACAAGTCGAAAGAAAAAGAAAGACGAATTGCATAATGATTCCATGCCATCTCCTTATGTCATTCCACCTCATTTCCCCTTAATATTTGTAAAAAGAGATAAGCAAGTCGAGAAGGAATAGATCTTGGATGTATTTTAGAAGGTAGAAAATAAGATTATGCTACTTGAAGTTATCCGGAAAGTTTCGAGGTATGCCCAATTCCTTAAAAAGCTTTACACAACGAAAAAGAAGACTTATAGGCCACGAGAAAGTTAATTTGGGAGAGAATGTTATAGCCGTTTTCAAAGAAAGCTTCCGACCAAGTTGAATGACCAAGGTATGTTCGATATCCGATGTAAAATCACCAAGGTTGGAATAAAATGGGCAATATGTGATTTGGGCACCTCTATTAATGTAATGATGTTATCCGTTTAAATTCTAATCTCTACTGAGCTATCAAAGGATACACGAATTACAATACAGATAGTCGATCACTAATTAATTTATCTCAAATGACTCTTGGAGAACGTTCTAGTAAAGGTAAACGAACTAGTAATTTCAGCGGATTTCTATATCATTAACATGGAAACGACCGAACAAATATTGCTTCTGAAATTCTCCTTGGGCGTCCCTTCTTTAGTAGGGCACATACGAAGATTGAAGTAAGAAGTTGAATTCTTACGATGGAATTTGATGGAAAAGTCATGAAATTCGATGTGTACAAGGCAATGCGACATCTTGATAATGTTGCGAGTTTAAATTTTGTTGATGTTATTGACCCTATAATTGATGAATTCTTGGAATATAATTTTATTGATGATTTATGCAGGGAATTAGAGAAAGACGACAATGAAATTAAAGAATTTCAGGAAAAAAATATATTTTTTCTAATTCATGGTTACTTTTTTATTGAAAATTAATTTCCTCGAATTCTAAGCTATTACCTTCTGTTTTACAGGCTCCTCAAATTGAATTGAAGCAATTTTCAGAGCATTTAAAGTATTCATTCTTAGGCAATAATTATAATTTATCGTGATAATTTTGAATAAAATATCAAAAGACGAAGAGGAAGCCCTTGTAGCAGTGTTGTGTATGCATAAGGAGGTCATTGTGTGGACAAACACCAACGTTAAGGGTCTTATTCCCTCAATGTGTATGAAAAAAATAAGGATCGAACAAAGGGCTAAATTGTCACGAGAAAGACAACGTTGATTAAATCCACCGATTATGGAAGTCATGAAAAATGAGATTCAAAAGCTCTTTGATGACAACGTGATTTGCCCAATTTGGGATAGTAATTGGGTAAGTCCTATCCATGTGGTCCCAAAGAAAATGGAGTTACGGTAGTTAAGAACTATGAAGGTGAGTTAGTTCCGACTAGAGTTCAGAATGGATGGCGAGTCTGCATCAATTACAGGAAGTTGAACTTTTCAACTCGAAAAGATAATTTTCCTCTTCCATTTATAGATCAAATGATAGAATGTTTAGCCGGTAAAACTCATTATTGTTTTCTTGATTTATTTTTAGGTTTCTTTCAAATCCTGGTGGTTCCCGAAGATCAAGAAAAGACAACTTTTATATGTTCGTACAGAATGTTCGCTTATCAGTGAATGTCCTTTGGATTATGTAATGCGCCTGCCACTTTTCAATGATGTATGCTTAGCATCTTTTCAGATTACATTGAGAAAGATATTGAGGTGTTTATGGTTGATTTTACGGTATACGATAACTGTTTTGACGAATGTATTTCTAATTTAACAAATGTATTGAAATGATGCTTAGAATACAACTTTGTTTTACGCTATGAAAAATGTCATTTTATGGTTGATAAGGGGTTGATTCTAGGCCATATCGTTTCTTCGGATGGAATTGTGGTCGATAAAGCCAAGACTGATATTTTATGCTCACTCTCGACCCCACAACGTTAAGGGAAGTATGATCTTTTCTTGGCCACACAGGATTTTATCGTATATTTATTAAAGATTTTTCGAAGATAGCACGACTGTTATGCAACTTGTTTCAAAAATATCAAGTCTTTGACTTTAATCCGGAGTGCAAGGAGTCATTCAATATTTTGAATGTTAAACTTATATCGGCTCTGATTATACAACCTCCAAATTGGGACTACCCCTTGAACTTATGTGTGACGCCTCGAATACTAGAGTGGGTGTCGTTTTCAGTCAAAAGATTGATAAAGTGTTGCACCTCATAGCCTATGCATTTCGAACTTTGGATTCGGTACAGAAAAATTATTCTACGATAAAAAAAGAGTTGTTTCTATAATCTTTGCTTTAGAAAAATTTAGATCGTATTTTCTTGAAACTAAAATAATTATTTTTATGATCACGTAGAATTATGATACTTGGTGAGCAAAAAGGACTTGAAGCCGAGACTTATCCGATGGATTTTGTTACTTCAAGAATTCAATTTGGAGATTAAAGACAAAAAAGGGTGTGAAAACTTAATAGTCGATCACCTTAGCCACATACCCTTTTCCACGTTCGATCCATTAATTCGCAAGTAATTTTCCCAAAAAAATCTGATGTTGGCGTATAAACTCATTCCATGGTTCGCTAATATGGTAAATTATTTGGTCATAGGTAAATTACCTTTATATTTACGAAGAGCAGAAATTAATCGAATTAAAAGAGAATCTCGACTTTATATTTGGGATAATCTTTACCTTCGGAAGCACTACTCTGATAAAGTAATTCGGTGATGTATCACTGAAGATAAGGTAAATTTGATCTTAAATTTTTGTCATTCATGTTACTGTAGTGGTCATATTGGACCAAAGTGAATAGCCCATAAGATTTTAGAATGTGGATTCTTTTGGCTTACAATTTTTCATGATGCTTATTTATTTTGCAGAACTTGGAGTGATATGTCAACGTGCAGGAAATTTAGGACAAAGGAACAAAATCCAAAATTCGATTTATATATGTGAGATTTTTCTATGTTTGGAGAATCAACTACGTTGGTCCTTTTACTTCGTCATTTGGAAATATTTGTATTATTTTAGCTATCGATTATGTTTCTAAATGGGTGGAAGCTAAAGCTACCCAAAATAATGATGCTAGAACGATGGTTAATTTTCTGAAAAAGTTTTATTTTATCTATGTTTGGCACTCCCTAAGCAATTATTAGTGATTGAGGAACCCAGTTTATCAATAGGATTATTGATGTGCTCGTTAATAACTTTGGAGTATCCCAAAGAATTTCCACGGCATACCATCCGAAACAAATTGGCAAGAAAAGTTTTAAATCGTAAAATCAAGGCAAATCTTGAGTAGATCGTCAAGCCGGATCGAAAAGATTAAAGTCTTAAACTTTCTGATGCACTAAGGGCATATCAAACCACTTATAAGTGTTTCATTGGAATGTATCCATACTCCCTTGTCTTCTGTAAACCGTGTCATTTACTGGTTGAATTGAAGCATCGAACTTATTGGGTGTTTAAACAATGCAACATGGAGATAGAAGCGATTGGCTAAGCTCAAAAATTACATATCCAATAATAGGAGGATATTCGACGGAAACATTTACGACAACGCTCGAATTTTTAAAGAAAATATGAAAGAATTCCATGATCGCAAGATTTCATTTAAATCTTTTGCTTTCGGTCAAAAGTTTTATTGTTTAATTCTAAACTTAAACTTTTTATAGGTAAGCTTAGATAGAAGTGGCTCGGGCCATACATGTAGTTCAATTATTTCCTCATTGTGCAATCAAGATTGAAGACAATTCCGGAGCCCGATTTAAAGTTAATAGCCAAAGATTAAAGCTATATTATGAATACACTCCAATTGGTTTAGTTGAAAAGATTAGTCTAGAGGAACCAAAGATTTAATAAAGAGTGTCGTTGAGCTAACGACGTTAAAAATAGAGCTCAATGGGAGGCAAACCATTTTTAATTTTTCTTCATTTATTTTGTTTCTAATTTTCACTTCTTGATTTTTATTTCATGTTTTACCCGTTTTTAATTTTTAATTTTAATTTTTGAAATTACCCTGTTGTTCCTAATCAAGTTTGGATGAAGCAAAGCATTTAATTTGGATCAAATATGATGAAAATTCATCCCCAAGAGTAGGAAAAATCGAGCGGTAGTAGTAGCCAAATTCTTCCCCCATCCTGTGAATTGTTTCATGAAACGTTGCACGTTAGCAAACCTCTTTCGTGGCCGACGCACGATATCATATACCAAAATCTAAATTTTGTAACTTGCCGCCCATCTTACTGAACTCTCCCCCATACCTTTTATCACCTTTTGTGTCACCACCCATGCCCAATCCCCTTCTTTTTTTTTTCTTTCATGGACCCCACACACTTATCATAAATTGTTTCCAACTTTAAAATATTCCCCCTTTAACCAGTCAATACCCTTCCCCAATCCCTTTCAAACTCTTTTCAAAATTCAGCACACCCTATCTTATTCTTAGACATTTGACCGGCCATATTTACTAAAGAAAAAGAATTCTTTTCTTTTTCAAACTCTAACCTATTTGTTTTTACCCCTACGTGAAGATTTAAAAAAACAACCCTTATTCTCCTTTTTTTCTTTAAACTGTATGCCACCCCTGCTAGGCTAAATCCACGAGATAATGTGTTGAGATTATTTATTTCATGAGATAATGCTATCTCCATATTATTTACTGAGATAGGGAAAAACCTACAGTGCAACTGTAGGTCGCCATGCCGTCCCTATGAGCTGTTGAAGGTTGCCATGCATGAATGGTTAGAGGTCGCCATGCAATCCAACCAAGCAAGGTCGCCATGTGATTGCTGATACCAAACTAGTAAGAAAGAAATAATGAGAGTTGTGTGGCCCAAGTGTCGTAAAGTTGGGTTCACCTACCGTTTGTTTTCTTTTCCTTTTTGGTAAGTAAAAGTTGAATTTTTATTTTTATTTTTTTATTTCAAATTTTGAAACACATGTCATGATCTTTCAGCCCCACACAACTCTCATTATCTTCTTTCTTACCAGCTTGGTCGCAATAATTATATGGCGACCTTGCTTGGTTGGATTGTATGGCGACCTCCAATGCATGCATGGTGAACTTCAATAGCTCATGGGGACGGCTTGACGACCTATGGTTGTACTGTGGATTTCACCTTATCTCAGCAAATAATATGGGGATAGTATTAACTCGTGAAATAAATAATCCCAACGCATTATCTCGTGAATTTAGCCCCCTACCATCGCTTACTCTCACCGGTTCTCTTGAGCCACCACTGTCGTTCACTTTGTCGATCCAAGGTACTACCATCGTTTGTTATTTTCTCATCATCCCTATTGTTTTAACAATGGTGAGAGCAAGGAATCAAAGCAAAAATCCCTCTCGACCACCAGTTACCCCTGGTGGCGATGATCGCCGTTTTGCCACACCACTCTCGTTGAAGTTCCAAGTGGCTCTGACTCTTTGCCACAACCACCACCCACTCACGCCCCCACAGCTACTACTTTTCGTGGAGGATAACATATGCCCGAGCCTCGTGTACGCTTTCCCATTCCCAAGCATGATCATAACACACCGCCATCGTCACCTTCAACCGTCTATTCATATGTCGGTTTTCTTGTGCCACTGCACAGTTCTATCGATCCATCTGAACCACGACAAAACTGCACTTTGTCATCATTGAACCCGACCTTCTACTTAATACTGTCGGATTATTTTCTTAGTCGATGTCAGATGTCGTAGATTCATTTTCTACTCATACGATAGCACCCGAATAACCCGAGGTAAACTCTGAACCTGCCGATATTAAACTGTTACTAATGTCACACCCTATTTTTGTCAGCCTCTATCACTCTCTCCACAATCCTCCGGGCATCCGCACGTTTCACAATCTTTTGTCTTAAGTTCAAGTGAAGGCCCCATGAACGAATACAATGCAAATGAATACACACGTTATTCTGAGCATCATCATCGTGGGTGCACCTATTCCATCCTGGTTAAGGAGGTTTTTCGAGACTATTTAGATTTCGATGACGAATATGCTTTACAGATTGATAGCATTCGATAACATAAATTTTAGGTTTACAAATTTATTTCGGGTCATACTCTTGATTCGTTGCACCTACATGAATAAGCTATGCATTACTTTGATGCGATTGGTAGGCGATCATATTATGAAATTATGTGTAGTACATTTTATGAATTGGTGTTTGAATTTTATACTATGTTTACATTTTTGCCTCATCGTGTTGTAACCAATGACTCACCCGATGTTATATCTTTTTGGTTGCTTAGACAACACTTTTCGATGACTTCACCTAATTTTAATTTTTCTATAGGGTTCATGACGGACGTCATGGACCAATATTATCTTACCACTTTACGTGAAATATCGTAGGACTTTAACATAGACACATCTTACGAGGCATTCATAGGTTCGATCGGTGCTCGTTTCAATGCAAGAACGATAAAGAGGTGGCACATTCACAATCCTGCTCTACGCTACATTCACCAGTTTTTAACATACAACTATTTCGGATGTAATGATACTACGTCATGTTTGAGTAATGTTGAATTGTTTTTATTATAGTGTATGCGAACTAGAACAAAGGTAAACTTGGACTTTTGGCTTGCGCGCACTTTTGAGTGAGTAGTTCAATCCGATCGCCATTAATTCTCGGCCCTTATATTACTAATCTTGCATCTAGATTATTTCCATTGACCTTTGATTCATTACATTTTACTTATGCTTTTTCGATAGATCCTTTAGATGTTCGATGCTTGGACTCAATGGGACTTCTCGTCAAAACTCCCGATGCACCACACATCGTTCCTCTCGAAACCATTGCTCCGCGCAATGTGTGCATATTTCTTCGGAAGGAAACACCAAATGAAGCATCGGAAGAGCATCCGCAATCGAACGTATGCAATAAAATTCATGAAGTGCACGAATGACTTGATTCTATTAAGACGAACCTTGTCGAGATTCTCTCATACCTTTACCCGGGCCTATCTCGATAAGGCCATGGCCGCAACCGACATTTATTAGGGGAGTATTTATGTTTCCTTTCTTGTGCATTAATTTACATTTTGGGACAAAATGATTTAAGTGGTGGTGGAAATACATCAAATTTTACCTTGCTTATTTAATTGTTTGAACTTACATTTTCTTGAATTGATGTGTTGGAATTCTTGGTTGCCTATCTCATGTGATTTTTGAGCCTAATGAGCATACATTTACTTTCTTGCTCTTTGTTTGTATGAGTGTGTTGACTAATTCTTTGCATTCTAGAACTTGTAGCGTAATGCTTGTCAAGACTACACTATTGAATGTGATGCTTTAGTATGATAGAGGCATTAGGATTTAACCAATTTCTCTTCCCAAAAAATTAGCCTACCCTTTGTTTATTTTCCCCTTAGTTAGCCAATTTTGAGCCTAATTGCTTTCTTTGTTTACCGCATCATTCACCCGAACCTACTTTATTTATTTTCCCTATTTTTGTCACCCTTTTTCAGGAAAAAGTGATTGATTAAAAAAACAAAAAAATTGTTTGATACAATGCAGAATAGTACAAAATAGTCTAGAAAAATTGATTGTTCGAATGAAAAAAAAGTGCAGTTTGGTTCGAACAGTGCAAAAAATTTTGAGCAATGCAGTTTTGATTCGAATGAGTGGAAAAATACAGAGTAAAAAAAAGATTCGAACAGCAAAAAAATAGAAACATTCAAAAAAGAGAGAAAAATAAAAGAATAAAAGAGAGAGAATGGATAAAGCTTGATTGTTTGATTTCTTCCCTTTCTTTGATTTTATCTCCCTTTGAATAATTATTTGGAATGAGCTTCTCTTTGTCTTAAATTTTTAACCCGAATTTTTTTCCTTTATCCTACCCGAACCTTAGCCCCATTGCAACCCTTTTTAAAGACTTCTTAACTAATGCATCATGTTCATACTTAGTAGTGGAGATTAGATTTAGTTACAAGCCTATGGTAATGCTTTCATTAGTTTGGCTTGAAAGATTCTTTTACCCGAAACACTTGAGCAGATTGAGTGAACCATGGTAAGGTACTAAGTCTTGTTTCTTTGAGATTGACAAATAAATAGAATGTCATGTTTTGCTATTACTTGCTTTTAATTGTTCCTTTTGCGTGATTGCTCTTGAATTTTATCAATTGTTTGACTTTAATTTACTTGGAAGTCTTGGGAATATTGTGAAATTGAGATGCTAGATTGAGATTTTGATTTATTGATTGAGAAATGCTTGAGGACAAGCATTGAATAAGTGATGGAGTTTTGAATAGTATTTAATTTCGTTATTATTTTATTGTTAATTAATCCTTGATTCAGCATTTATGTGGCTAAGTTAGGTGTTTTCTATTATTATCTATCCAGGGCATTAGATTCCAGAAACTATGCTAAAAAGGACGAATTCTGCAAGTTTTTATTTTTCTGGAATCATAGCTGGACCAGTGGCCACGACTTCGGGCATGACTTCGCTGACGTAGCGATGAGTCAGCATCTTCTAGAAGATCCAATCAATTTTTTTTGTGCAAGCAGAAGACTCAGTCGCAAATCTAGATGTGAATTTTGGATTTATCTTTATTTTTGGGATCTATTTCAAACAATTAAAAGAATTATCTTTTGTAATTTTTAAGAATTATCTCTTGGGATTTTTACAGTTTTAAGGAGACTATAAACACCCTATTTGGGTAAGCCTCAAAAGACATCTCAAATTCTCTTGATTTACTTTGTTCTTGTTTTCTTTCTTTTATAAAGGTTTTACTTTTCTCTTTAGTTTTTACTTTTAAGTTTTTATTTTATTTTTCTTTTAAAATGCTAAGTATGATTAAGTTTTTTCTTAGCTAAAGGCTAAAGCGATGACTCAATTTCAATCGTTAAAATTGAAAAGCACGTACCCTTCGGGTTATATTCTCAGTTTTCTGGTTTTCTGGAATCAATGATTGGTAATCAACCATCCTTTTAAAAATTAAAAATATTTTCTTTTCAAAAAGTGCACATTAGATTGATAGTGTTTTCGATTGACAGTTGGGAGGAAGGATCAGCTTGTAGCACATTCAACTTCGTGTGAACACACTTAGCAGCGGTTCGCTATTAAAAACCGAGGTCAGATTCGATTCTCAGTGAGACACTATTCGAGTTGGGTTAATCCAAAGCTTTTAAATCGAGTTGGCGCTAATAACGATTGTCTTGGATTGTCTCTTCAATTGAGAGAAAACAAGTTATAGGAGTTGTGCCCTATAGACTGCAACTGGCTTGAATTCGAAGATAAGATCTACTTCAATGATCGATGGAATTTGAGGCAAAGTAAAAAACTATAGGTTGATTTTTACAACTTGAATTTCAATTAAATTTTAATTTCTTTATTTTCAATCAAACAAAACCCGTTATTTTTATTTTCTTTTGCAATTCACACATAGCCTTGGAACAAGACCAACTTATTGGCAATTACAATATTCCCTGCAGATCGACCCTTACTCTCTTTACTCTGCTCTGTTATATTTTATTTTGAGATTAAGACATATTTTATTTGACAATTAAAATGACACATTGTTAACAGATCAAGCAGACACAAGGTACAAAAATCTCAAAAAGACAGGAAGCAAGAGGACTTTCATTACTCAACCATCAAACAAAGAAGAGAAGGAGATTGAACAAGAAACACTTATGAAAATAAGAAGAAGAGTAGTCGCAAAAACAAAGAAGAGAAAAGAACAAAGAATATAGAACAGAACCTCACGATTGAGCAACTAGGTCAGAGCATCACATAATCAACCAGTGATTTAGGGAAGAAAACTTACAACCAAGCAAAATTAGATCACCAAGCCTTTCTACTAGAAATGTTAAAGGTTGAAGTTGAATCAGAGATCAAAGAGAAGAAGCTATGTGATAACCGCCATTTTGTTATCAAAATAATTTTGACTTCTTAATTAAATAGAAAGGAAAATGTAGTATAGAGAAGTAGGGTCGATCCACAGGGACTATGGTTTTTTTGATTTAGTAAAACTATTTCTTGATTTTAGGAAAAGATAGAATTCTAGGAAAATTTGAAAAGGTATAATAAAATAAATAATTATACATTAAAAAAAGGAAAAATAATAAAATAATAAATATTAATAAATGTAAAAAAGGGATTTTAAATTATTTAAAGAAGAATAATAAAATAAACAATTAAATAAAATTACTAAATTGGGATAAAGAAAACTTATTGTGGAAACAGCCTCAAACTTCTACTTTACCTCATATTCCTCAGATCATCGAAACAGATTTTTACTTCAAGATTCACGTCGGCTTACAAGGACAATTCCTTGCTGCCAACTTGAATTATATCGTTTCAACAATAAATGATTTCGATCTCAGTTTCCTCTTAGCAAACAATTTTGCTAAGTGTGTTCTCGGGAAGTTGAATATGCTTCAATAAGCAAATCCTTCTTCAAACGTTAACCATAATAATATTCGGACCAATGTCGAAATCGTTTTGATTTGAAAAGTAAGCTCAGAAACCAGAGAGAAAAATCCAACGCGATTTAAGTACTTTACAATTCTCACGTTTGGAATTGAGCCTTCGTTTTAGTCTTCGGCTTGAAAGAAAATTAGCTAGGCATGACCAAAGTCATACTTAGCAATTGTTGAAAATGAAATTCCAAAAGAAAATAAAGAAGAAGGTGCAAAATAGAGAGAAAAAGAAGATTTAATTCTCAGAAGTGAGAGATATGTTTCTAAGCTCACCCTTAGAGGGTATTTATATCCTTAAAATTCCTAAAAACAAGCTAAATATAATTCCTAAAATAACATCTTAAATCCTAATTAAAACACTTAAAACTATTTAAACTAAAATACCTAAAACAAAGATAAAATAAAATATTATTTAAAATAATATCCTAAATCCTAATTGAAATATTAAAACCTATTTAAACTAAAATACAAAGATAAAATATAATGTTTAAAATATTATCCTAAACTTGAGTTTGATTCAAATCCGTATTCTAGAAACGTGCGGCCAATTCATTCGTTCTTCTCGAAACGCTGACTGGATCTTCTAGAAGGTGCTGAAGTCATCGCCTAGTTGGATGTTTCATGCCCGAGTTCATGCCCACTAATCCAGCTTCGATTTCGAAAATAAAAAAATTGCAGAATTTTGTCCTTTTAGTGCAATTTACAGAATCTAACGTCCTGCACAGAAAATGAATGAAAACGAACAATTAAGCCACAAAATCCAGTTATTAAGGAGTAATTTAAAAGAAAAATATTAACTAAATTAAGAACTTATCAAATTTTCCCCTCTTTTATTCTATTCAATGCTTGTCCTCAAGCATTCATCAATTAACATATCAAAATCATAAGTTGCCATCTTCAATTTCAATTTATTTCTCAAACTTCCAATCGAATTAAGTCCATGATATTTTTTGAATTCAAGTTACAGTCAAGCAAAGATACAACCAAGAAAATTTAAAGTATGCAAGATATCCCAATTAATTGCCAACTTCAATGAAATATGACTCAATGCCTCACAAAGATTCACATATATCCGCTCAAAGTGTTTGGGGTAAATGAAAGCGCTCAAACCGAAACTAATCAAAATATTACCATAGGCTTGGAATCCAATCAAGTCTACACTACAAAAAAAATGAACATAATGCAATAATCAAGGTATCTTTAAACAAGGTGTAACGGGGCTTAGGTTAGGCTAGAGAAAAGGCCAAAATAAAGGTTTAAAATACCGAAACAAGAGATCAAAATAATTAAGAACAGTCCACGAATTAACATGAAGCAAAATGAAGAACAAAACAAGGAAAAAGAATAGATGAAAGGCAATTGAAACGGTCGATTTTTCCTTTTCTTTTTTTTCTCTGTTTGAAACTGTGGATTTTTTTCTTCTTTTTTTCTCTTTTTTTATTTTTCGTGGAACAAGATTGATACAAGATCTCAAGTCTTGGTAAGGGTGTGAAAAGAGAGGAAAAATAAAAAGAAAGGCTTCGGGTTTAATTATGGGGTGTAATGCAAAGAAATGGAAATAGGCTCAAATATGGTTCACTAGTAGATATATAAACGGGTAGGCTATTTGGGAAAGGTAGGGTTATCCTAGGTGCCCCTATCACATTAAAACATTACGTTCAACATGTAGTTTCAATATGCATTGTGATTACAAGTTCTAGAACATCCTAATTAGTTCGGTACACACGAGTCAAACAATGAGTAAGAAAGAAAATGTATGCTCATTAGGCCCAAATCTCACAAGAAAATTTATGTGCATTGAGTCAAGTTCATCTCTATCGAGAAAAGCATGAAATATCAATACTCAACAAAAAAATTCCAGCTATACCAATCTTCAATCATGCAAATTAAATTCAATCAAAACATGAACACAATCCAAAAGGAAGCAAGAGTATAAAGCGAAGTTCAAGACTAGAAACCAACGATCCCAACATACCAACATCAGAATAACTCAATTTCAAACAATTAAATAAATCAAGGAAAAATCTGACGACATGTTTATTTTCCCCCTCACTTAATCCGTTTTGTCCCAAAACGTATATTGAATTTAAAAACAAAGAGAGGGAAAAAGAATACTCCCCAATCTAGTTGCGACTGCGGCCTCCAAGGTTGAGTGGCGATGAAGCTTGACCAACGATGATGAAAGGTTTATGGTGGCTAATTGAAAGAAACAAAGAAAGGAATTGTGCACCTGGAATGAACAAAGAAGATTGTTGGGTTATGGGGGGCTTTTCACGTGGGGTGGAAAAGAAGAATAAAAGAGTTTGATTTTTAGTCAAACTAAAATGGTGGAATGAAAGAGTGTTGGGATTGGTTTAGAATTGTAAAGACTGAAGTAGTGATAGATAAAGTGGGGCCCACAAAAAGAAATTTGAAACAAAGGTAGCTTCAAATTTGGAATTTTTGACAGATGATAGAACCAAAAGTTTGGGGTGTGCTAACGTGCGCCTCCTGGGATTGAGTTTGCTAACGTGCACTTCCTCCCATTTCCAGACGTGAACATTGTTCTTTTCGTAAAATATTCGATCAAAATTTGGATCTGTTTAGAGAAAAGTAAAATAAAATAAAATAAAATAAATAGAATCAAAATAAAGTTTGTTAAAAATAAAATAAAAATAAAACGAAATAGAACAAAAATAAAATGAAATAAAAATAAAAATAGAACGAAATGGGTTACCTCCCATCAAGCGCTATTTTAAACGTCGTTAGCTCGCCGACCTGATTCAGACTATAGGTTTCGAGAGAAATACTTCCTCCACTTCATACACTTTTTCCAACTAAGAACTTCCTTATGAGAAATTCTACGATCGTATAATTTTTTTATTTTTTTCTTGTAGATTTTGGCTTTCTCATAGGTTTTTCTTTGGATCTTTTTTTCTTTAAAAGCTTATCCAAAATAATAACTGGTGAAGTAGCATTTTCTCCTAAAAATGTATTCTTTAAGTGTTTCGGCATTTGTTTTAATTCTATCTCAGGTGCATGCAAAACAGAAGGTAAAATTTTAGTTTTAGAGGAAGATAAAAATAAGTCAGAATTGATTGAATGAATATTTTCAAACTCCCTTTTTTCCTCTTTGTGGAAAAGTTCAAGATACATGGAAAGATTAGATTCAATATATTCATCAATTAAAGGATCTAAATATCAACATAATTAATTCTTTCAACTCGATCCAAGTATTTCATTTCTTTGTAAACATCAAATTCAACGATCTCACCATCAAATTCCATTGTCAGTATGCCACTTCTAACATCGATCTTTGTATGTGAGGTGCTTAGGAAGGGTCAGCCTAAGAGTACTTCGAAATAAGAATCCGACCTATCATGTTCCATGTCAATGACATAGAAATCTTCAAGAAAAAATAATACATCGACCTTTACTAAGGCATTTTCCATCACTCCCACTAGGTAAATCACGGATCAATCAGCCAACTGTATGGTTATTCCTGTTTCCTTCAAAGGCTCGTTAGTAATCATTTTATAAATAGAAAATTGCATAACATTGATTGAAGCTCCTAAATCACACATTGCAAATTTAATTTTAAAATCATCTATTTTGTAAGGTATAGCGAACATACCTTGATCCTTCATTTTTGGTGGGAGCTTTTGTTGAAAAATTGCAGAGACGTGTTCTCCCAAATTTACCTTTTCGTGCCCCAATAATTTTCTCTTTATAGTGAAAAGTTCTTTTAAAAATCGAGCATATCTTGGTACTTGTCGAATTACTTCTTGAAGAGGTATGTTAACTTGAACTTTTTGGAACATCTCTAAGATCTCCTTTTCTTCAGCTCTTTTATCACGCTTCATCAACCTTGATGGGAAGGGTGGTGGTGTGATTTCATGAGAAGAAAGAAAAGGATGTGAGTCAGACATACCTTGTATTTCTAGAGGTGGCGTTTCCTCTTGTTATTCCTGATGTGCGTCTTTTTTTGCTTGAACTTTGGGTGAGATAACTTTTCCATTTCAGAGTGTGATGCGTCTTTTTCTGCTTGAACTTTGGGTGAGATAACTTTTCCATTTCGGAGTGTGATGGCACTAACATTCTCTCTAGGATTTAACTCCATTTGAGAAGATAGTCTTCCTTGTGATTCCAATTTTCCCATAGTTTGAGCTAGTCGGCTTACTTGGTTATCTAACTCTTGAAGATGTGTTTCGGTTCAGCTTTGGAATTTTTCCTGGGATGCAATGAACTTTTCTTGTGAAATTTCTAACTTTCCTATAAGTTCCTCTAATAATGATTTTTGTGTTTACTGTTGAGGATGAGGTCTTGGTTGATAAGTTGGTCTTTGATTTGCCGCATAGTTAAAGTTTGGGTGGTCTCGCCATCCTGGATTATAAGTATTGTTGTATGGGTTGTATTGTCTTTCTGGAGATCCTGGAAAGTTTCCTATGACATTGATTTCTGCATTGCCTCCTTCTGGTATCAGCGGACAGTAATCCGTCAGATGGTCTAGTTTTGTGCATATCCCATATGCTCTTATTGCTCTAGATTTTCATTCAACAAGTGAATTAGCTACTTTAGTTCATTTGTCTAACTTATTCTCAAGGTAAAAAGTACTTATCTCGTGAACCCGTCGGCTGGGTTCACTTGAAAACTATTGAGAGTTGGCTGCCATGGTTTAAATCAATTATCTTATTATTGTTGGGGTCATGTTGACTATTGCTCCTCCACTGGCGATATCCACCATTTTCATCTCCATTGGTAAAAAACCTTCATAAAAGTATTGAAATAACGTTTGCTCACTTAATTCATGTTGCGGACATGCGCAAAGCTTTTTAATCGCTCACAATAGTCATAAAGACTTTCTTCGCTATTTTGTTGAATGGAAAGAATGCTCATTCGCAACTTGCTTGCTTTAGCCACTGAAAAGAACCTGTCAAGAAAAATTTGATTCATGTTAGCCCATGAATTAATTGAATTTGGAGGTAAATAAAATAACCAATCTTTAGCCAAATCGGCTAAAGAGAAAGGGAAAGCTCTCAATTTAATTTGATCCTCGGCAAATCCTTGTGGTTTCATGCTAGTGCAAGCCATGTGGAATTCCAACAAGTGTTTGTACGGATCTTCAGTGGGAAAGCTATGGAAAGTGGGAAAAAGATGAATGAGTCCCATCTTTAATTGAAACGGAGTCCCGCCACTAGGAAAATTAATGCATAATGGTGTCTGAGTGACAGGAGTTGTGGCTAGCTCTCGGATCGTTTGTTCTTCTTCTACCATCGGGATTTGATCTTCGTTGTACGCGTCTACTTCAGAGTTTGTCTCCGTATTTGATTTTGCTTCTGAATTATTTTCTTGTCCTTCTTGTCTTCTTCTCTTTTCTCAAAGCGTTTGTGCGTGGATTCTTCGTGCTCGTGCTTCGATCTCCGGATCTAGATCTACTCATTCACTTAGGTTTCTTCTGGTTATAAATCAAAAACTAGAAAAATAAATTATTACTTGTCGTTATTCACCTGGGTTTCTTCTAGTCATAAATCAAAAACTATAATAATAAATAAGTACTTGTCGTTAGTCCTCGGTAACGACGTCAATTTGATAACCTTCGTTTTGTTATCAAAATAATTTCGGCTTCTTAATTAAATAGAAAGGAAAATGTAGTATAGAGAAGCAGGGTCAATCCACAGGGACTATGGTTTTTGTGATTTAGTAAAAATGTTTCTTGATTTTAGGAAACGATAGAATTCTAGGTAAAATTGAAAAGGTATAATAAAATAAATAATTATAAATTAAAAAAGGAAAAATAATAAAATAATAAATATTAATAAATATAAAAAAAGGGATTTTAAATTATTTAAAGAAGTATAATAAAATAAACAATTAAATAAAAAATTAAATAAAATAACTAAATTGGGATAAAGAAAACTTATTGTGGAAGGAGCCTCAAACTTCTGTTTTGCCTCAAATTCCTCAGATCTCGAAACAGATTTTTACTTCAAGATTCACGTCGGCTTACAAGGACAATTCTTTTTTGCCAACTCGAATTATGTCGTTTCAACAATAACTGATTCCGATCTCAGTTTTCTCTTAGCAAACAATTTTGCTAAGTGTGTTCTCGGGAAGTTGAATATGCTACAATAAGCAAATCCTTCTTCAAACGTTAACCATAACAATATTCGGACCAATGTCGAAATCGTTTTGATTTGAAATCAGAAACCAGAGAGAAAAATTCATAGCGATTTAAGTACTTTACAATTCTCACGTTTGGAATTGAGCCTTCGTTTTAGTCTTCGGCTTGAAATAAAATTAGCTAAGCATGACCAAAGTCATGCTTAGCAATTGTTGAAAACGAAATTCCAAAGGAAAATAAAGAAGAAGATGCAAAATAGAGAGAAAGCTAGAGAGAAAAATAAGATTTAATTCTCATAAGTGAGAGATATGTTTCTAAGCTCACCCTTTGAGGGTATTTATAGCCTTAAAATTCCTAAAAACAAGCTATATATAATTCCTAAAATAACATCTTAAATCCTAATTAAAACACTTAAAACTATTTAAACTAAAAGACCAAACAAAGATAAAATAAAATATTATTTAAAGTAATATCCTAAATCCAAATTAAAATACTAAAACCTATTTAAACTTAAATACAAAGATAAAATATAATGTTTAAAATATTATCCTAAACTTGAGTTTGATCCAAATTCGTATTTCAGAAACGTGCGGTAAATTTATTCGTTCTTCTAGAAACGTTGACTGGATCTTCTAGAAGTCGCTTACGTCATCGCCTCGTCGGATGTTTCATGCCAAGTTCATGCTCACTAATTCAACTTCGATTCCGAAAATAAAAAAATTGCAATATTCTGTCCTTTTTAATGCAATTTACGGAATCTAATGTCCTGCACAGAAAATGAATGAAAATGAATAATTAAGCCACAAAATCCAATTATTAAAGAGTAATTTAAAAGTAAAATATTAGCTAAATTAAGGATTTATCACTCTGGAAGTTGAAAAAAAAACTGAAAACAAAGAATCTGATATCACGAAAAAGGAAAGAGAGAGAAAACCATTGCATTGTATTAATTGAATAATGAGGAATACGGAAGGATGTTTCAGTTTGATAAGCTCAATACAAAGAATAGCCTTATAAAACCCACTCAACAGAGTTAGAGGCCTAACAACTTCGTTATAACTTTTGTAATAAACCAAATCCAGCTAGCAATACTAGAATATTCCAATATAGACATACCAAAACTTATATAAATATTTTAAATATTATTATGATATACAAACATCTACAGGCCAGAACATATTTATACACGTTGAAAATATGTTATTCCCCGTTTAATAAACAAAAATATTTAGAAAATGAAAATGTGTAATTTATTCATTTACATGATTCTGAACAGTAGTACAAATATATCAGAAGATCAAAGATTCCCTTACACGGTATCCCTCATGCACGTGATTCTGTCATGTACCCATACAGTATGCTTTTCTATATAATCGAAATTATTGAATAAACAACGCCAGCAACCATAATGTCACTGTTCCTTTTCTATGGTTCCAAGAAATATATTTTCCTCCTAAATTATAGATATTAAATTTCAAACTTATAAAATATCGGTTTAATATATATATATATATATATTGATTTCGAGCATAAACTATAATTTTCGCTATTTGAGAATAAAGGTTTTCAGCTTTGGCGGATAAAAAATATTGACTGATTACGTCCAGCATGCATTTATATTGTTACTCTGTGTATACGAAAGAAAAGTTAAGTTTCATTTTTATGTATATATGTAGGGATTAATAGAGGGATGATTGAGATAATCGTCTCTAAAAATTTTAAATTATTATATATTTTAGATATTTTTTTTTTATTAATACTCTAAAAGTTTTACAATTCGCTCCTAATATTATATTATACGTCTATTCTTGTATACATGAACTGGGTTTTTTTAGGCAAGACATATGGTTAATATTTATGTTAATATAAATAAGTGTCGGTATTGATGGATTAAAAAGATATGAATTTAATTGTGGTGTGGGTGAAGCAAGATGTTTGATAAAAACATTTTAAATGTCAAAAGGGGCCTGAGCTGGATAAACTCACTCGTCATTCCTTGTCTCATTCTAATGTCATGAAGCTTTTTTAGTTATCGACAGACAATTCTATTCAAGCAAGCAAGTTCAATTTGGCATAGAAATGGTAATGATATCGAGGAATATGGTAATATCCTATCGCTTGGTACAATTCAAGCAAGTTGCAAGTTACAATTCTATTTAAGTAAATAATTAATTAAGAGATTAATATTAAAAAATTAGTTAATAAAATAATATTCATTATAGTGATATTAATAAGAAGAAGAACATAGATGTTCATCCTAAATACGCTCCTTAGGTGTGAGCGTTCAATGTCGAAAGATTAAAAGTTATCTTTGAACATATACTACCTTGTACTTATTATAAATTAATCAAAAAAAAAATACACCCCTTTAGTTTATCAAAATAAATAAATAAATACGCCCCATAAGTTGTAAAGGTAGGAAAAGCTACACTTTGGTTAAGATGGAAATAAAGTGAACACGTGCGTCATGGTCTTAAACTTCAGTTTAGTAGGGAAATGTTGGAGACTTGAAAAACATTTGGACTTGACTAAATGAAAGTGACAAAATAGAAAAATCCTATAAATATTTGTATTATATAAAAAATTAAAGTTTTCAGAAAAATTAAGTGTAAACTGCTTATTTAATATATAAATTATTAGTTTTAATGTATTTTAGTATCTAAACTTTTATTTTTTTTCAAAAGCACACTTAACATTTAGTTTTTATTTCATTTTAGTACCCTCACCGTTAAAAACTTAACAAGTTTAATACCTAAACTATAAGTTTTGGTCCGTTTTAGTACATAAACTTTCAACTTTTTTAAAACTTAACATTAAATTTTGAACAGAGTACTAAAATGAAACAAAAATTAAACTTTATGTATGACTTTGAAGAAAAATAATTGAAAGTTTAAGTATTAAAACAAACCATAGTTTAGGTACTAAATGCATAATTTACTCAAAAGATAATTACTATCATTAACCCTTATCGATCCATCGCTACGAACAAACTCATGCAACCAAAGGATAAGTGTGGACGTTTAAATGAATCTGGTGATTGATCGACAATGGGCACTGGCACACTGATGTGTTTGAAAATGTTGTTTTGCTGTTGTGAAACAATCAAGGAGGCGTCAAAACAAGCCATGTTTTGGCCGGAACAAATATTGGGACAATGTAGCAGACAGGAACACGTGGGTTTCATCATCCATATCTGCAATGCAAACCCACTTTTGTCCCATCTCTTTCTAAACCTCCCAATTGAAAACGTGTAATAATTAAACATTTCAGTTCCTACTCCACTTCTACCCTTTCCAGATGAATCGATTATTAAAACCCAATTATCTAAAGAAATAGCAGTCAAATTAAGAATGATGAACACATACTGTCTCAATATAGTTCAAACAGATGCATACAAGTATCGACGAAGGATGTGAAGCAATAGAAGAGAGCCGACAAGGTCGATAAATGATCATTATATCATGGAAACGATGAGCACATCATCCAAGGAAGATGCCAGTTCACACGAGTGTAAGTGAAGGACATGCAATCCTGCAGCAGATCAAGGAGATTGAAGACAAAGCACATACAACCTCAAATACATGTTGATAAGTTCCTATTTAACCTTTGTCGAAACGGTCCCCACCGGGCTTTTCAGGGCTTTCTTGGGAATCGATCCGACTTAATATCGGGAACATTTTGGGTTTTAAATAAATACAGATTTGGAGTCGTCATAGACTTTTGGATTAATTAAGTCGAATACTTAAAAATACATTTTAAAATAATTTTAAGAAAAAATAATTTTAAAAGATACAAAATTGATCTGCGATTGACCAGATATTCATTTTGAAAAGGGTTCGGGAGTCGGTTACGTGTGAGGAAGGATTAGCACCCCCACAACGCCAAAAAATGGTACTTACATGATTATACGTCATCTTAATAATTAAAATTGACAAATTCAAATAATATTTAAATTATGATACTTAAAATTTAAAAATTGGATATTATTTTATACGAATAATTCTTAGAAACACACTCCTTGTTAGTTAAGGTGCATTTCTATAAATTACTAGAGTAAAATAACACTTAAAAATATTACAATTAACAAATATGTAAATACTAGATTAAAATAATAACTTATTAATTTTAGGGATTAAATCATAAAACTACAAAAGTTCAAGGTTACCTATGTAAATAAATCATTAATAATATTAAAAATTAAAAATATTAAAGTTCAGGGATTAATTTGCAAAACATTGAAATTAATGGACATAAATAGAAACATCACAAAATTGAAGTACTGAGAGTGTAATTTAACCATAAATAATTATTCGGGATTAAAATGTAAATTATTAAACATCCAAGGACTAAATTGAATATTTCAGCTAAAATAGATATAAACACTATTAATGACTAAAATGGAAATAAAATAAAATTTAAAGCCAAATTAAAATATACAAAAAGATGATTTCAGTGACTAAATTGAAAGGTTTAAAAAGTGTAAGGACCGTGGGAAGGGTTTTAGTAATGCCCCAAATATTGTATAAGGGACTTTATTGAAAAGATTTCAATTTTTGGGGATTTAATTGAATAAATGCTAAAATATGAGAAAATGATTGAGAGTAGTGTTTTGAACTAAATTGTATAGAAAGATGAATAAAGAGAGTACTTTCATCTTTTAAGAGTGAAATTAAAATATATCTCTATTAGTGATTTAAAAAGGGGGGAAAGAGGAAAAGTTGATATCTCTCTTTTCTCTTCTTCCCCGTGGACAAGCTCTCCCCATAGCAAAGGTGAGATTTCAAATTGATGGTTTATCATTTTATTTTTGGTTATTTATTGAAGCCTTAAGCATAATAGAAGCTTAAAGAAGGATTAGATGGGATTAA
Source organism: Hibiscus syriacus (assembly GCF_006381635.1). Classification (NCBI taxonomy): domain Eukaryota; kingdom Viridiplantae; phylum Streptophyta; class Magnoliopsida; order Malvales; family Malvaceae; genus Hibiscus; species Hibiscus syriacus. The sequence continues at coordinate 2,260,860 of NW_024061947.1, read as the reverse complement.
AACTATAAGATAAGGGAAATATTAGAGAATTAAGAAAATGAGTTTTTAAATGATATGTTAATATATGAGTGTTTATTGAGGTTTATTGGTATAATTGACTTGTCATAGAGGTAAAATAAATATTATAAGCATTGGATGAGTGTAAAAACAAGTTAGAAATATTGGTGTGATTCTTAGAATCAAATGCCCTTGAAGGATACTAGATGTTTTAACTATCTAGATGAGGGAAAGTCATTGTGTATAAGTAATGAAGAGTTTTGTAGCATTATGGGAGGTAATCCTAACGAAATTTGACTTAAATTGTGTAATAATCAGGGTAAAAACTGAAAAATCTGGGTAAGGGTATCAATACTGATAGAACAGTATCGATACTATAGGCTAAAATGGGATGAATTCGTTGAGTAGTATCGATATCGATACCGAAGAGGTAGTATCGATACCATGGTAAGGGTATCGATACCAGGAATCATCGAATCTAAAATTGTATCGATACCGGAAGGGGTATCGATACCATAGCATGGTAGTATCGATACCATGGTAAGGGTATCGACACCAGGTAACATCGAACCTAAAATTGGTATCGATACAAAAAGGGGTATCGATACCATAACATAGAAGTATCGGTACCAGGGTAGTAGTATCGATACTATGGAGCCAAAAATGTTAAAAAATAGGTTGATATTGGTATAGAAAGTTAATGATATGTTCTTTTGAGTATGGTTTAAGTATAATGATTAGTAAATATACTAACATTGAGTATGATAGATGTTTTAGTAGATGCTTGAGTAGATCGGAACCAAGTTCCCGTGACAAGCAAAATTAAGGGTAGAAGCAAAGTACCGGAGTAGCCAGCCTTACGTTTTGGATACTTAGCGAGGAAAGTCAGGTGAGTGAATTTAATTATGTACGCATATGTTACGGTAGTCATTGATATATGTATGGTGATTACCAAATAGGCACTAAGTGTGCATTTCACGGAATTCATCCTATGTGGATGAATAACCATTTCAGCACTAAGTATGCATTTCACGGAATTCATCCTATGTGGATGAATAACCGTTTCGGCACTAAGTATGCATTTCACGGAATTCATCATATGTGGATGAATAACCGTTTCGGCACTAAGAATGCATTTTACTGAATTCATCCTATGTGGATGAATAACCATTTTGACACTAAGTGTACATTTCACGGAATTCATCCTATATGGATGAATAACCGTTTCGGCACTAAGTGTGCATTTCACGGAATTCATCCTATGTGGATGAATAACTGTTTGGGCACTATGTATGCTAAAATGTTAAGAAATTCATACTAAGAGTATGAATTTCCATATTGGGCACTATTCATGCTAAAATGTTAAGAAATTCATACTAAGTGCATAATTTCCGTATTAGGCACTTTATGTGCAAAAAGATAAGAAACTCATACTAAGTGTATGAATTTTCACATCGGAAATATATGTGTATGAATATAAAAAATTTATAATAAAGAAGTGGATTTTTATATTGGTAATGAGTATACGAACCACATATGTTTTAGTAATGATTGAGAAATGATGGTAATAGCACTAGCAACGTAAATCATAGAATATGTAATAATTAAAAAGGTTAAATGATATTATGAATGATTATTATAATAGGGATTATTCTAAAATAAAATATTAATAGGCCTAACTGTGCGTTTGAAAGAAAGGTGTCATTTATGCCAGTTAGATGAAAGGCTAAGTGCCTTTGAGGCCTAACTCTGTAATTGGCAGAAAGGTGTCAATTATGCCAGTTAGATGAACTGTTAAAAACTGTTAAGTAAGAGAGGAACAGTTAAACATTGTTGAGTAAAAGAATAATGGACTAGTTGTGCATTTGATAGAAAAGTGTCAAATATGCAAGTTAATTGAAAAGATAAATACCTTTGGGTAAAAGAATAAAGGAATTATAATGTAATGTGATATGAATGGTATATAAGTGATAAAAAGGGATGATATATTTATATATATATAATGTAAAATAAAGTATAAGTAGTATGAAGGGATGTTATAAAGGAAAACGTAAACAGAACATGATGGGCATGAAAGGATACCTAAATGAAATTATAAAATGGTGTATTAACAGTATTTAAGAGGCCACTATAATGATTATAAAATATACATGACCAATTAGCACATTGGTGCAATACATGTATAGTTCTTTCACATTTACTGTAAATAGGGTAAATAAAGAATAAAGGGAGAAAATATACAGAATGATAAGTATGATGGACATACTAACAATAATTTCCATGATGGTATGAAAGAATTATGGTTTAACTGAGGAGGGCTTAACTTGTTATTATGAATGATGAAAGTAAATTATTCATTTTGTATTTATAAGATATTGTCGTATAATTGTAATATCCTTGCAGTATTATGTCTCACTAAGTAAATACTTAATGTGTGTTTATTTCACGAGTAGGTAAAGGGAAAGATTAGTTGCATAAGAAGTGTAACAGTAGCAGCAACTTTCATCTGTTAAGGTTGACTCTCATCAGCAACTGGGTTTGAGAATTACTGAACCTTAATAGATTTTATCAGTTAACTGAAAAAGAACCAATACAAATCTAGATTAGAAAAAAAATCCAGAAATCGCGTAACCAAAATGATTCCTCTAGTTGTAGTACTGTAGTAAACGCGTAACGTTTTTTTTAAATTCGAGGATGAATTTTCTTAAGGGGAAGAATTTTAATGCCCCAAATATTGTATAAGGGACTTTATTAAAAAGATTTTAATTTTTGGGGATTTGATTGAATAAATGCTAAAAAATGAGAAAATGATTGGGAATAGTGTTTTGAACATAATTGTATAGAAAGACGAATAAAAAGGGTACTTTGGTCTTTTAGGAGGGAAATTAAAATATATCCTTATTAGGGATTTAAAAAGGGGAGAAAAGAGGAAAAGTTGATATCTCTATTTTCTCTTTTTCCCCGTGGACAAGCTCTCCCCATAGCAAATGTGAGATTTCAAATTGATGGTTTATCCTTTTATTTTTGGTTAGTTATTGAAGCCTTAAGCATAATAGAAGCTTAAGGAAGGATTAGATGGGATTAAAACTATAAGATAAGGGAAATATTATAGAATTAAGAAAATGATTTTTTTAAATGATATGTTAATATATGAGTGTTTGTTGAGGTTTATTGGTAGAATTGACTTGTCATAGTGGTAAATCAAAGATTAGAAGCATTAGATGAGTGTAAAAAGAAGTTAGAAATTTTAGTGTGATTCTTAAAATAAAATGTTCTTTAAGGATACTTGATGTTTTAAGTATCTAGATGAGGGAAAGCCAGTATGTATAAGTAATGATGAGTTTAGTAGCATTATGGGAGGTAATCCTAATGAAATTTGATTTAAATTGTGTAATAATCGGGGTAAAACTGGAATATCTGGGCAAAGGTGTCAGTACTGGTAGAATAGTACCGAAACTATAGGCTAAAATAGGATGAATTCATTGAGTAGTATCGATACTAATTCAACCAGTATCGATACCGAAGAGGTAGTACCGATACCATGGTAAGGGTATTGATACCAGGCAACATCGAACCTAAAATTGGTATCGATAGCAAAAGGGGGTATTGGTACCATAGCATAAAAATATCGATACCAGGGTAGTAGTATCGATACTATGGAGCCAGAAATGTTAAAAAATAGGCTGATATTGGTATAGAAAGTTAATGATATGTTCTTTTGAGTATGGCTTAAGTATAATGAATAGGAAATATACTAACATTGAGTATGATAGATGTTTTAATGTATACTTGAGTAGATTGAAACCAAGTTCCCAAGACAAGCAAAATTAAGGGTAGAGGCAAAGTATCGGAGTAATTAGCCTTACATTTTGGATACATGGCGAGGAAATTCAGGTGAGTGCATTTAATTATGTATGTATATGTTACGGTAGTCATTGATATATGTATGGTGATTACAAAATAGGCACTAAGTGTGCATTTCACAGAATTCATCCTATGTGGATAAATAACCGTTTCGACAGTAAGTGTGCATTTCACGGAATTCATCATTTGTGGATGAATAACCATTTCGATACTAAGTGTGCATTTCACAGAATTCATCCTATGTGGATGAATAACCGTTTCGGTACTATGTTTTCATTTCACGGAATTCATCCTATGTGGATGAATAACCGTTTCGGCACTAAGTTTGCATTTCACGAAATTTATCCTATGTGGATGAATAGCCGTTTCAGCACTAAGTGTGCATTTCACTGAATTCATCTTATGTGGATGAATAACTGTTTGGGCACTATATGTGCTATAATATTAAGAATTTGATACTAAGTGTATGAATTTCCATATTGGGCACTATGTGTGCTAAAATGTTAAGAAATTCATACTAAGTGTATGAATTTAAGTATTGGGCACTTTATGTGCAAAAAGATAAGAAACTCATACTAAGTGTATGAATTTTCACATAGGAAATATATGTGTATGAATATAAGAAATTTATAATAAAGAAGTGGATTTCTATATTGGTAATGAGTATGTGAACTACACAGGTTTTAGTAATGGTGAGAAATTATGGCAATAGCACTAACAACGTAAATCATAGAATATATAATGATGAAAAAGGTTAAATGATATTATGAATGATTATTATAGTAGAGATTGTTCTAAAATAAAAGATTAATAGGCCTAATTGTGTATTTGACAGAAATGTGTCATTTATGCCAGTTAGATTAAAGGCTAAGTGCCTTTGAGGCCTAACTGTGCAATTGGCAGAAAGGTGTCAATTATGCGAATTAGATGAACTGTTAAAAACTATTAAGTAAGAGAGGAACATTTAAACATTGTTGAGTAAAAGAATAATGGATTGGCTGTGCATTTGACAGAAAATTGTCAAATATGCAAGTTAAGTGAAAAAATAAATACCTTTAGATAAAAGAATAAAGGAATTATAATGTAATATGATATGAATGGTATATAAGTGATAAGAAGGGATGATATATATATATATAATGTATAATAAAGCATAACTAGTATGAAGAGATGTTATAAAGGAAAACGTTAATAGAATATAATGGGCATGAAATGATACCTAATGAAATTACAAAACGGTGTATTACAGTATTTAAGAGGCCACTATAATGATTATAAAAGATACATGACCAATTAACACATTGGTGCAATACATGTATAATACTTTCACATTTACTGTACATAGGGTAAATAAAGAATAAAGGGAGAAAATATACAAAAGTATAAGTATGATGGACATACTAAGAATAATTTCCATGATGGTATGAAAGAATTATGGTTTAACTAAGGAGGGCTTAACTGGTTCTTATGAATGATGAAAGTAAATTATTCATTCAGTATTTATAAGATATTGTCGTATAATTGTAATATCCTTTCAGTATTATGTCTCACTAAGTAAATGCTTAATGTGTGTCTATTTCACGTGTAGGTAAAGGCAAAGATTAGTTGCGTAACAAGTGTAGCAGAAGCAGCAGCTTTCATCTATTAAGGTTGACTCTCGTCAGTAACGGTAGGACAATCATGTTTATTTTGAACAATTACTGGCATGTAATCAAATTTTGAACAATTACCTAAACCTCTATCAATCGGTCTAGATCTAAAATGGCTACCTTCAGAAAAATTTAGATTTCCGACGACGGTTGGAAGGCTTCGACGAACAGGGTAAGTTTCTCTCTTCCCCTCTCTTCTTATTTTGTCTATTTTTATTCTATTCAAATTGCTGATGATTCGTTGAATATTGTCCGTTGGTTTCCCTCTTATTTTTTGTTTGATTTTCGTTGTTTGTTGGTTCGAATTACTGCTCCCTCCCTCTTTCTTTTTTGCAGGTGGTCGAGTCCCTTTTTATAGGGCTCGAAGTGTTTTCTTCAGACCAGTTAAATAGATGAATCCCGATAAGTCACCAGAGCTATGGTGGTGACTCACCATAGGAGTGGTTGGGTGCATTAAATGCACCCACATCTTCTGGATCCAACCGGTGAGGTGGCGGCTACGTGGTAACTACTGTGTGGAACTTTTGGCGATGTCGGATGAGATAACCTTAGGGTTATGATGAAACCTTAGGGTTTCCGGAAGTTGGATCTGGATCGTTGGATCAAGGACATATCTAACGGCTGAGAGCAACGGGAGGTGCTAGAGATTTTAGGGTGAAAACCTTAAACGGGTTTGGGCCTACTGGGTCAGATCTTGGGTTTTGGGTCGGATATAGCTTCGGGTCGGATCTTCTTTGTAATTGGGTCTGGGTTGTTTTGTAACTTGGCCTCGGGTTTTTATTTGGGCCTATAATGTAAATTTGAATTATTAATAATAAAATAATAATAATAATAATAATAAATGGGACAAAAATTAGTGTCTACAGCTACCCCCTTTTGCTCATTCTTGTGTCAACAAGAATAGGGCAAAGACGAAAAGACAATAAGTTTTTGTCCAGTTAACTTCATGTTTTGATGGGAAATCTGCTTCACTCTTCTTTCAAGGGAAATTAGACTTGATTTGTGCCTCTTTTTTGGGTATCCAGATCTATTTTGAAAGACGAATCTGCTACACTCTTCTTTCAAGGAGATAAGACTCAATGGAAGATAAATCTACTCCACTATTATTTTAGGGAGATAAGACTCGAGACAACTTTGGATATCCCTCTTTTTATGGATAATGGAGATAATATGGTTCCCACATGATGAAGAATTCTTGCTATCTAAGGATGACGTAACTCTTACGTGATGAGGAGATATGGTCGGTAGATGACATTGTTCCTTCGTGATGAGGATGTTTGGCCATCATTTCTGATAATGAATATAATGTGGTCCCTACGTGATGAGGAACTCTGACTATCTAAGGATGGCGTGGCTCCTTCAGGGTGAGGAGATCTGGTCAGTATATGACTTTGTTCCTTTGTGTTGAGGATGCCTGGCCATCTTTTTTGATAATAAAGATAACACGATTTCTTTGTGATGAGGAATTCTGGCTATCTAAAGATGACGCGGCTCCTTCGTGATAAGGAGATATGGTCAGTAGATGATAGTGTTCCTTCGTGATGAGGACGTCTGGCCATCTTTTCTAATAATGGAGAGGACACGGTTCTTACACGATAAAGAATTCTGGCTATCTAAGGATGACGTGGCTCCTATATGATGAGGAGATCTAGTCGGTGGATGACATTGTTCATTCGTGATGAGGACGTCTGGCCATCTTTAGTGATAATGGAGATAACACGGTTTCGTCGCGATGAGGAATTTTGGCTATCAAAGGATGACGTGGCTCCTACATGATGAGGAGATCTGGTCGGTGGATGACATTGCGCCTTCGTGATGAGGAATTCTTGCCATCTTTAGGGATAATTTGTTTCATTAATTTTCATAAATATCAAATTAGAAAGATTGACTTCTCTTCACGAGTAAGTGAATGATTGATTCTACTATGGAATCAGGAATAATAAAGGTTGACTTCTCTTCACGATGAAGTCTAGGATTGACTCTACTAGGGAGTCCTGAATAAAAAAGGTTGACATCTCTTCAAGAGGAAGTCAAGGATTGGCTCTACTAGGGAGTCAAGGATAATAAAGATTGACGTTTTTTACGAGGAAGTCAAGGATTGACTCTACTAGGGAGTCAGGGATAATATAGATTGACTTCTCTTCATGAGAAAGTAAAAATTGCAAAGATTGAGTTTCTTAGGGAAAAAATTCCTAGAAAGCCACAATTGAAATCTCTAAGGAAACCATCTTAAGAGAGACAAAAATTTCTCAAAACATATACATTATTATGAGAATGATCAAAATTTATCATGTACGTATGGAATGGTGTATGATGTAATGACAAAATTCATGTATAAATGCATGTTTTCTTGATCTGTTTTTTTTGTTGCAAGAGCGATCTTTATCAACGTGCACTCTCACAAGTCTCAAGTTGTGAAAATTTCTTCTTACCCACAGCAAATTCTTGCCCCTGATAAGATTGGCTTTACCTGAACTGCTGTATAAATCCAATAAAATTCTTATCTTTGAAATGAAGATCTACCATCTTGAAAAAAAAATGTATGTTCTATTTTGACTTTTGAAACACATCAAATGGAGGATTTATCCTAATTTCTTTCATGTCTCCACATCTAACAGGATCTTAAACAAAGCTATTTGTACCATATCATGTCGAAACAATTAACAACAGCCCATCATTCAACCTTAGTTGGTTCTACTAGCTTCTTGTTGTTAAAATTCCATCGCCCATTCTATGGAAAGAAATCTTCACCATTTCTCACTTTTAACCTCGGGGTTGTAAAAGGCAACATTCATATTGGGTAATGGAAACACCACATGATTGCAACATTTTTTAGTACCATAGTTACTGGTTTGTAAAACATTTGACAACACATTCATCCTTTCATGTGGCTTCTGCCTAGGTTTTTAACTAGGGGAACTCTTTGCATGATGTTCAAAGCTTTTGTATGTCATTACAAGAACATCAAAGAACAAAGCTCATTGGGAATATAAGTGGGATAATTTGGCTGGCTAACATTAATGCGGGTGAAATTACCAGAATAATACAATTGTATGATGGTCAAAATGATCATATATGGTTAGTTCTACTGTCATTGTTTGACCATTTTTATTCTTCATACCTTTCTATGTCATTGGAAATATTTACTAAATTCAATGATCTTTCTTCGGGATGATATAAGTCTTCAAAAATGCCTCAAAATTAATACTTCTTGATGATATAGGCCTTCAAAAATGCCCCAACATTATTTCATATTGGTATGGGACTTTAAAATGCTCCAACATTTATTTCTTGTTGATATGACCCTTAAAATGCCCCAACATTCTAAGTTGTAAGGATCACTCTCAATGTCTATTTTATTTGAATCTTATGATCCCCACGAGGTTTGGTTTTAGTAATGCCCCAATGTGGGTACTCATGGCTATTTTCGTGTCCCAAATTTCTTAATCTTGAATGTTCTCATTATGGTATACTTAAACATCAATGTTTTCAAATAGCTTGAGGGTTTCTCTTCAAGTTTCCATACACACTTAAGAAGTGATCAATTATTCTAACAGAAATGTCTTGCATTTTTTATATGTTCTAAGATATGTGCCCTTTTCTAATGAGGCAATCATCTTCTTCTTGACTGATCGTTGACAATGTCACAAAGGGGTGTTACAAGTTCTATCTTCCAGCCCTTCTGATATCCCAGACCACTTGCTTTCAAGAATGTTGAATGCTTCATGTTTTGGAATTGCGTATTCTTTTTCTCCAATAGAGTTAGAATAAGCATCTTTTGTTTCAAGGACCTTTCACATTTGAAATTACTCTGTTTGAAAATGTTTTTCTCCTTTCTTTTATTTAGTAAATCAAAGAATAAAAGAATCTTGTAAAGTATTGCCCTTAATTCAAGCTCACAACTGAATCAAATCATAAACATGAATTCAAAGAATATCAAATAATCAACAACTCTTTAATGTTTTCAAAGTTATAACTCTTTGACAAGTATCTGAATTGATGGGTTGGCTTTAGGTTGGCCTTCCTATTTTCTAAGGTTTTGGTCACCAAAGATGTTTATTTTTTTCCCGGTCTTTGTAAACATTACCCCATGACCCACTTTCCTGGCTTGGTATTTTAAACGGATGCACAACTAGCATAATTAATTACTAGGCTTTCTAGAACAATTCTATTTCGGTTCTCTAAAATATTCCATTTGTTCAAGCTTTGTAGACTTCTTTAGCAGAGGTAGTACAAAGACATCAGTCTAAATATAAAATTTATGAGTGCTTGTATGAGGTTGACTATAATAGGTGTTCCTCAACTCCCTTAGCCCATTTTACTAAAATTCCTCATCAGATAAATTTGATTTAATATACCATTGTTTGGCTAGCTGAATTTAGCTTTATTGTAATTTACCTTTATCAGGCTAGCTGAAGGGTTCATCTCATCACAAAGTCTTCGACTTGACAATCACAGTGGAGCAAACACCGAACTATCGAGTACCCGAGCAATGTCATGGTTTGAATATAATCTATTCATAAAGTCGGGACTTCTGAGTTTCCTCTATAACCAATTTGCTTTAGTGGAATAGCTCAACTTCATTGTATAATATATAATAATAATAATAAATCTATCAATCTTTTGAGTATTCATATTAGAATTTATTAATATCATCGAGAATAACATGTTATAGTTTATGTGTCTTTTTCTTATGGTCAGACAATCCCATATTTAGAATTCAGTTCTCAAACAACTGACCTATATTTAATCCATCTACTCCACCATTCCATTTGTGAAGATTAGGATCATCATTGAATGTCCTCAACAGAAGGGTAGTCTAGTCAGTTTTGCAATATCATACACAAAAGATGCTCCATGTTGTTCGTTTCTATGTATATCTGAATACCAAGCCTTTTGTTTATTTTCTTATAAAAGAAAAAGGCTATATTTGTAAGAAAAGAGTATGGTGCTTGAGTGTATATCTTCTAGGGTAAAGTCCAGGGTCCTTGTTTTACCAGTTTTCAATCTTGTCACTTTGTCAAAGATTTATAACTCTAATCACTTAAAGAGTTTTTAATTCAGTTGATATTCAAAGAACTACAAGATTGCAAATTGATTCAATGTTCACCATCTTTAAAAAGTAATACAAATTTATTTATATAACCTTACAAAAGGGCTAAAAAGGGATAAAAACATATTCAAACAAGATGCTACAAATGGAAAGTACAATTGTGGTAGATAACGACTTCCACTTGTTTATCTAGAATAACCCATTACTCATCTAATGCAGTGGCACTTGACTCAATCAGATGTTACACATTGTTCTTTGATCCCCACTCGAGTTTTTTATCCACTGTTTCACCAATTCTTGTTTTAACATCCCATTTTCAACAAGCATCTCTATCTCCTTTAACAACGGCCTACAATTCCCCGTAGAATACCCATATGCCCCCAAGTGGAAATCAAAGACATTATCTTGATCATAGCTATGGGTATAAGGGTTTAGTGACACTTTAATCAAATGATATTGACCTTTAATCAAATAAGGGTATAAATCTGAGATAGAAGTTTGGAACACCTTCAACGTATTTCTCGATCGAGAGACTTTCACTTTCTTTGATCGATTTGAACTACTAATTTCTCTATATTTCTGAATCATTTTTGGTGTCAAGACTCCCTTGTCAATGAGCTTTTCTATTTCTTCCATCAATCATATGTATTTGTCAGTGGGATGGCCCAATGCCCCTAGATGAAAATCACAACCACTATTCGGGTCATAACCATAAGCAGATGGGCTAGTCTTCACTCTTAAATGCCTTGGAGTGAGGTACTGACTCTTGATTAAAGGGGATAGTAAGTCAGAAATGGGTTGTATTTTTCCAAGACATATTTTTTTTCTAGTCTCGGATTACCTTTCTTATCATTTACCATCTCTTTATTATTTTTTAGCATCAGAGAGGTATCGAAAATTGATTCTTTTATCTCTGCCTCACATACCTTCCTTTCCTTGATTTTGTCCTTTTCCTTTTTATGACTTCATCTATCTGCACATCACTCGTTTTGACGCCATTAACTCCAGTTTGTGGATTGACTCCCAATTTTCTGACCAAAACATAATGATTGTTATCATCCACCTCTATAAATCCATGAGTCAAAAGATCTTGAACTAGTTGTTTGAAGTTGATGCACTTCTCAATGGAGTGTCCTCGGGTTCCAACATGATATTCATAAGTAACTTTCTCATTATACCAACAAGGATAAGGGGGAAACAGAGGCTTATCCAGACGTGGAGCAATCAGCTGGGCTTGGAGCACCTTAGGATATAACTTATTGTACGAAAATGAAGGAAAATTGGGTAGAAACTTTTTTGACCTCATTTTCTCCTTGCCATTATTATGTCCATTTTGAAGACCTTGTGACTGATCATCGAGATGTTTTGTCTTCTTCAATGGAACTTGAACCTCTTATATGCTTCTCTTCTTTGAGTCATGCTCAAATTTCATGTTAGAAATTTTACCCTCAATTTTTGCTTTTTCTAGCATGATCTCTGTCACATTCTCTGGAAGCATACCCGTTTTTGGAGTTGAATTAGATTACTACACTCTCCAACAAGTCCTTGATCATTTGTTATCATTGCATTAGTTGTACTACTAATATTCAGATTTCTCGCTCGAAACTTTCATCTTTTCTTGTACAATAGGGTCCTCTAATGTTTTCTCCTCATATATTACGGTAACCATCATACTCATTAGCTTGGAAATCTGTTCATTGGACTCAACTTGGAACTTTATTGTTTTATCAAACATTTCTTATTGAGTCTTTATGAGTTGCTCCTAGATTCTCTCGATCCTACTAACACGTGTTGATATTTCATTCATTGCTTTCGGTCTTTTTAGAAACACGCCCAAGGTGACTTTAATTTGCTTTCAGAACTTCTGTCATAATATCCTTCACAAATTACTCTCACGTTTTCATGATTGAGGTATGTTAACATGTTATGCAATGTATAACGTATAAATGTGAATGTAAAGATACAAAAAATGCAAATGCATATATGCAAAAGGGTGTCATTCAAGAGTGATCATCTTAAAACAAATTTCATTGAATACAAAAAGTTTTGGTACATCAAAGAAACTTTACATATAAGGGATATCTTTCACTCCTAATTTCTCTATTTCTCTCAAAAGCCAAATTAGTTTCCACTCATGCTCAGATGTTGATATAAAGTTTCCATGTTAGCTATAGACATATTCAACATCTGATTTTTGGTTTCACATCTTTCCAAATTGTTGACGGTTGTTTTCCATATTTCTTCAGTAATCCTAAATCATAAGAGAACTTTCTGGCTCGACCTTCTTGTGCCTTGCAATTCATTTTCCAATGTTCAACATCATTTTTCAGTTTAGTGACCTCAGTTGTCCATATTTCCGGGGTGTTTCCAATACCAGCATTTTTAAAAACTTGACTAATCCTTTGGAAACCATCATGCATGGTTTCCATCTCTGCGCTTAGTTTATCATTTGTATTCTTCAGATGACAAATTTGCTCTTCATACTTCAGTAAACCTTCTTCCTTCCGGATGCCCTTAGCTTTAAACACTTTTGGTATCAATCTAATAGGATAATCAATTACCAAACTAGGTCGCTCTTTTATCTCGAACTCTAAGATTCTGTGATCCAAAAGATGTTGTACTCGATGCTTTAAGGTAGTGCAGTTCTCAATGGAATGTCCTTAAATTCTGGCATAATATTCACAACGAACATTGATATCATACCAATTTGGATACGGAGTTTGCAAGGTTTCACATAATGCAGAGCCACCTCTCGGGCTTCTAGTAGATTCTAGTACAACTCCTTATATGATATAGGGATATAATCAAAATGAGAGCCACTTCTTAGCTTGGATTGAACTTGAGTCTCCGATGTTGGGAGTAAACTATTAAATACCAATGAGTTCTGATTGTATGACTTCTTATTATCTCTAGGTACTTTTAAAGTTGTCATAATTTCATTGGTGTCTCTAGACAACTTGTTGATACAAATGATGAATGTGTGTAATTTCTCAGATTGGTTAGGATTAGAAGTCCCTTGTATATCTGACATCGCATGATTATCTTCATTGAGCTATTTCTCTTTTTTTGCAGAAGTCTCTTTTCCTTTGGCTAAAGCAGATATTCTATTCATCATCTAGGACATTTTCCCTCTTATTTCTCGTATCTCCTTTAGCTTTTCATTGGATATACTATCATTGGATGCATAGCTCTCCACTTTTTTCAGAGCTTCCTCAAGATGTCATTCTCTAGCTGTGTCATAGTTTACATGATTATGAAACTTTTTGTCCATTATGAAAACCTTTTACTTTGATGACCACTCACAAATCAACACCTTCTAATTATGTCATGATCATGAATGCAAGCAAAAAGAAATCAACATAAAAACAAGTTAGTATGAATAACGCAATAAGTAAATTAATCGCATACTTTCTAGTATGCATGCTTCTTGCAAAACACATAAATAAAATCGAGGAAAAAATTAGAGTAAATTTTCGCTAAAGACAGAAATTTTGTATAAAATGGGTAGTGATTTGGTACTACGAACAAGTTACTCGAATTGTCCTTTGTTGGTGCCCCTTGAGCTTCACAAACCCTCGATCCTCACCCATTATAGGTTCAAACGGATTTAGTTCAATTCGAGAGGATTCATTTCCCCATGTCCATGCGAGGAAACTCGATGTTTCACTCGTAAACATGAGGAATATGTATCCTAGAGGTTACTTGCTAAAGCCCATACGGAGAAAAATATGTTTTCTCACTTAAGCGTAGCGTTCACCCCTACCTAAATGGACAGAGCACAGTTAGAAGGCTCTAACTATCTCAAATGGTCATAGTGTGTGAGGGGAAACTCACAATCCTTTAACTCGATTCTAGAACAACCAAACCAAATAAGTTAGAAATCTGAAACACAAAAATTAATCACATTAGTATAGCTAAGAATTAATTATCAAATTTTAAATAGTACTTATATTTGCTATTTTGAAATAAAAATATGACATATAATCAATTATAGCTTGACTCTCTAAACTAAAGTTCCCCAGCAGAGTCTCCAAGCTGTCAAAATAGTCCCCGGTGAGCTTTTTAGGGCTTTCTCAGGAATCGATCTGACTTAAAATTGGGAACATGTCGGGTTTTAAATAAATACAGATTTGAAATCTCCATTGACTTTTGGGTTAGGTAAGTCGAATACCTAAAAATACCTTTTAAAATAATTTTAAGAAAAATTAATTTTAAAAGATAAAAAATTGATCTGCTGACCAGAGATTCATTTTGAAAAGTGTTCGGTAGTCGGTTACGTGCGGGGAAGGATTAGCACCCCACACAATGCCCAAAATTAGTACTTACACGATTATATGTCATCTTAATAATTAAAATTGGCAAATTCAAATAATATTTAAATTATGATACTTAAAATTTAAAAATTGGATATTATTTTATACGAATAATTCTTAGAAACACACTCTTTGTTAGTTAAGGTGCATTTATATAGATTACTTGTGTAAAATAACACTTAAAAATTTTACAATTAACAAATATGTAAATACTAGATTAAAATAATAACTTATTAATTTTAGGGATTAAATCATAAAACTATAAAAGTTCAAGGTTACCTATGTAAATAAACCATTAATAATATTAAAAATTAAAAATATTAATGTTTAGGGATTAAATTACAAAACATCAAAATTAATAGACTTAAGTAGAAACATCACAAAATCGAAGTACTGAAAGTGTAATTTAAGCATAAATAATTATTTGGGATTAAAATGTAAATTATTAAACATTTAAGGACTAAATTGAATATTTCACCTAAAACAGATATAAACAAGGTTAATGACTAAAATAGAAATAAAATAAAATTTAAAGCCAACTTAAAATACACATAAAGATGATTTCAGTGACTAAATTGAAAGGTTTACAAAATGTAGGGACCTCAGGAAGGGTTTTACCATACATTAAAAATGCATAAACCCCCTCCCTAAACGACATCATTCGAGGAGGGGTATTTATACCCCAAAACCGGCCCAAATTGCCTTTAAATTTCATTTTTTTCAGTTCCCTTTTATCTCTAAAAAGAATGAATTATGACATGCTCTAGTATGTAACACCCCAACCCGTATCCAACCCGGATCTGAGTCCGAGGTGTCACATTAGCTTTCTAAAACTCTGTTCTTTACAATTCCGTAAAATCTTAAATTCATCATTTAAGAAAATGGATACTTTACCTTAATAATTACAATCAAATTGTTTCTTTAAAATAATCAGAGCATACTCAATTCAAAATCTTGTAACTACATGCCAACTAACTCTATAAACAAAATACATATGTTCAATATGTTTTTGATCTGATCCTTGTAAGGAAGATATTGACCTGTCTTCCTCCTTGCTACTTCCATTCTCGCTTCCAAACCTACGTGTGAAACATTCACACGCTAAGTCTATGACTTAGTGAGGCATTAAACTTATAAGATAAACTCTAAGTTTTTAAACATGCATGAACATATCATACCCTGCTATCACACAAAACAATATAAAATTTTGTATAATTAAATGTACACAGATACATATCACTCATCATTTACTTCATTAATCTTATTTCACTATCCAAATTATTAACATTTATATAAGTTAATCATATCTTCTTGTCCTAATATGTTCCACCAACATATATGACTCATAAACCAAACAATAGAAATATCATCATATATAACAAAAGCATATTCTTCACATGTAATGTATTTATTGTTATATCTTTGTTTAGCCCATGAACATTTCTGAGAGCTAAAGATACGTAAGTACATAGAGGTTGTGCACTATATTGTCACCACATCTCGTAAAATTCCCACTGGGGGCACGTAGAATTTTTCCCATAGGACCACTATGTTCCAAAGGACCACTGTGTCCCGAAGGACCGCTATGTCCCGAAGGACCACTATGTCTCGAATGACCACTATGTCCCGAAGGACCATTGATAATCCCTCGACTCTTGGCATGCCAACTATATCTCTAGATCTCATAACATATAACATGGGCATTATCTTTATATCATTTCACACATTCTTATCACATAGGCACATAGCTTCTTATTGCATTTCATATGATCACATATACTTTTTTTCTCATATTCCTGTCATTCATAATCACATATACATGTACTAATATCATTTCTCATTTTCACATAAACATATGATTTACTTTCACATATCACATATCCTTGTAATCACATAGAACTCATAACCTTTCGTGTGTAATCACTTATATCATATTATATCACTTACCCTTGTGTCACCTTATGTTTACATATATTAGATAATTTTTTAACTCATGGCGTATGTCACCTGTTCATAACATTTCTTATGTCCTTATCATACCTCTTATTTCATATTCTTAGATAATCATATAGATCATTTTCACTATTTCACATAACTTATCACACTAATATGTATTTACACAAATCATGCAACATATACAATAACATGTCACCACATCGACTCATGCACACATATGAACCATAACAAATACATACTTCTATCTAGGAATTCATGCATTTTACTATTAGAAATAGACTTGTCGCAAGTCTTATTTCCCATTAAACATCATATACTAAATAATGTGCACTCACCTTGGCCTCACTAAGTTCCAATCCCATTTTATGATTCCTTTCTTTTGATCGAATCTTAACTTGGTAGTCGTCCTGGAATACCAAATTAAAGTGCACTTAATTCGGTTACAACCGATTTATGATGGTCACAACCGAAGTGATCCTTAAAAAATAAATCAAGTATCTTAGGTTGATTAAAACATTAATAGACATGTTTCCAAACAAATACATATCACAGACTCACAGTCAAATATAATTTGAAAAAGACTACATCTCTATACTTTGTTTTAAAAACGAGACTTCACCTTTGAATACCAAATTTGTCCTGCATCTTGAATAATCTAAAAGGAAAAGATTCTTACATCTTAAATAATCTAAAAGGAAATGATAGAATAAGAGTGAGCTCGAAAGTTATGTGCGGTGCGATAATAATAAAAGTACCAAACCGAAACATAAATAAATTTGTATGCTAATCTACTCCAGTAAGTCATGAAAATAATGTATAGAATAAGGCATATCAACATGTACAAACCAAGTACAAATATCATGTTCCATGTATGATGCAAAGTACTGCTAATGAATCCTAATCCCACACCAACACAACAAATAATGAATGGTCACGTAAATATATTTTGTGACCCAAATTAATGGGGATAAATATTTTACCCATCCTATCTTCGTAAGGTTTATTCTCTTCCAAAGACAATAAATGTTTCCAATTGAATGAAAAGGCAATAGAAAACAATTAAGGTAAAAAAGTATCAAAGGTCCCTGTACTTTAAAAAAAAATTAGTGTGGCCCTCGTATTAGTTTTTCATAATGTGGCCCTCCAACTCATAAAACAAACTCAATGTGGTCATTTGATCAATATTTTTCGTCTGGTGTGCCAATTCACGGTGCTGATGTGGCGGTCCACAATGCTGATGCAGCAGTCCATCTACCATGTTTGAGTTACCAATTTAGCTCATCTACCATGTCATCTACCATGTTAACCTGCCACCCTGAACTCTCATGTTAGCACCATAGAATGTCACGCGAGTATCGTGAAATGTCACATCAGCACTCTAACAGTCAACAACGAGAAAGTGTTGGTCAAAAGGCCACATTGAGTTTATTTTCTGAGTTAGACCACATTGAGAGAAAAAATAATATTTGTCAAAAATTAAATTATTAAAATGAATGAAGTTTACATTTAAATTTAAAATGTTATCAAATTTAAATAAGTGGTGAACCAAAATACATGAACAATTCCACTTTATTGGGATCTATGGCCATTATAATGCAAAGCTTAAATATCAAGTTTGGCATACAATTGATACCTTTAGAGGTGCATCTTTCGTTTTACCTTGGTTGGTGGGGTGAATTAATGAAATTCTAATGGATTCTGAAAAGGTTGAGGAAGGCAAAAACGAAGAATACAACTTGATGAATTAAGAATCGTTTTAGATAGAAATTGTAACATTCTGAATCCCGAGTTTTGAGTTTTGGGTTAATCCGAATTGGACTTTAGATAAATCCCATGGTTTGAGGGAAGCTTTGAACCAAGTTTAAGTGAAATTGGGCTTGGATTGAGCCCAATAATTGATCAAAATGGCATTTTTAGTTGTAACCAATATCAAGAGGACCAAGGAAGTAATTATACCATTGTTACAAATAAAAGTCAAAAACTTTAATTGTGGATGATCTCACGTTGCTCCCTCATCTTTTTCCTCACACTTCTTTTTCATCTTCTTCTCGCAAAGCCTTCATCATCCTCCTTAGAAAACTAGAGCAAAGGTTGAAGCTATAAGTTTTACAAGCTTAGTTCAAGGATTCCAAGGTAAGGATCATAATTTCCATCTCCTAAGCTTCAATTCAAGCATTCTCTTGCACGATTTGGCCATGGTTGCCACAAATGAGTTTGGGGGGAGGTTTATGAGACCCATATGGTTTAATCCATTTTTCAGAGATTTTAAGCCTTAGAAAGTGTTCTTAAACCATTCTTAGCCTCTAAAATTCAGTTAGTAACACTTGTTTTGATTTCTTTCTTGGTGAAAGAAGTTGAAGAAAGCTCCAAAGCTAAGGGAAAAGAAAAGTTTATCTTGGGTTGAGCCTTGGACACTTCCAGTAACTTATAATCATAGGGTAACTCACTTCTAACTCAACTATGCCACATGTAGCTTTTTAGGTGTGTTTTGGTGGGTCGCATAAGTTTGAAGCATGTTCATGGTAGATTTTAGAGTTTGGATGTTTTCAGCATGTTTATTGACACTTTATGACCCTCATTATCAGACATAACACTTTAATAACAATTGAGAACCTAAATAAGACATTTTACATTGAAAGTTAGCATTTTTCATGCCCAAAATAGGGCACTTATAGACCTGAGTATCGGTAATGGAAGAACAGTACCGATATTGTTCTTTAGCTAGTGGGAAATAAGGGAATTTTATAATGGGAGTATCGATACTCATTTAGGGAGTATCAATATTGCAGGTCTGGTTTTGATACTCATAGGTGGTATATATACCAGAGGCACAAATTAGATTCTAGAATTTATTTTTAGTATCAATACTCAAGGGAGTATCGATACCCAAGGTATAGTATCGATACTCCCAGTAGGAGTATAGGTACTGAGGTATTTTTAAAAACATTAAACCTATTTTTGGTATAAATACTCGATCTAGTATCAATATGTAACTTCCTTAACATGTATACTTAAATACAAGTTAAAGATGTCACAATGACTTTTCATAATGTTCCATACTTGAAAACCCGTAAAATTTTATTTCATTTTAAAATTTCAAATTATCTTTTAAAACACATTTAATAATCCACATAAAACATAAAATAATATTTCATCGTCAACTTTTAATCCAATTTTTAGACAACAATTAGACAGTTCGATGCTGATTTTCGACATATAAAAGTGCCAAAATATTGCCTAGTTTAAAATCAACCAATTAACCTTTAAAGCAGATCAATCAAAACAACCAGAACATTTATAATATACATGCCACTAATAAGTTAAAGATGTCTTACTGATATTGTTGGTTGGTTTGATTTCCAAGAAGAGATGTTCTTAGTGCTCCTTACTTCATGTCCTTTTTCTTTATCTGAACCTACACATGAAAATAATCACTTAGTGAGGCAGTAACACATGTAAGGTGAGATAAAACATAAAATATCATAAAATACTTTAAAACATAAAATTGCAATATTAAGAAAATCATTGAAACTTTCAAATTGAGCTATTCAAGTCAATTTCCTCTTCAGACACCTAAAAATCATCATCTCATGATTTTATCCAAATCATGTAAATTAACATCAGATATAACAACTATTTTGTATTCTTTTTCATCCGTACCTAATTTAAAACTTTCATTTTTCGCTTACATATTATTTCCTTTCAGATACTTTTCTTAACTTTCACATTCACTTTTCATATTTACTTTCATAGCCCAATGTATATGTAAGAGAATGCAAGGTGCGTGAGTTAAACATAATGTGTGCACTAGGCACTTCATGATTTCAAATAATCATCATTATTATAAGATGCACTCCAAGTGATATCTTATCATTTGCACCAACAGTGCCATTCATAATGTACACGAATGTACCACAACTTTACTTTACTTTACATTAACTTTACTCAACTTTCTGGCATGCTAAGTGTACCTACGACTCTCAATGTATCATGCAATGGACTTCCATATCATATTATATTCATTTTTTAATCGTGCAATTCAAATCATAATTGTTTCCAAATCATAATCATTTTCCATTTATCATCATAAAATTATAACTTGGGGCAGTTCATACCCTAAAATAATTCAAATAACATTTCTAAAATCATCGAAGAAATATTTCATTCATAAAAATGTTCAAATTATTCTTTAGAATAACTTTAGAAAATTTATTTGAATATATTTTCAAAAGATATCATATAAAAAATATTGGATAATTTCATACCCAAAAATAATCATAATTCCTTTATATAAATTATGGAAATATTCCATAATTAAAATAAAATCATACTTTAATAGTAATATGAGGTTGACTTATCGCAAGTCTTCCTTAATCATTAAAATTAAATAAATAAATAAATTGCACTCACCAAACCTCACTGTTGAACCTTTAATACGATATTCTTTTATTCAATCGCTTTGCCCCTCGCTTTCGGATCACTAAGATTGCAAGATTTATCGTAGTATGTACGACATCACATTCATAACAAAATATTCAAACTATATGTTAATATTCTACTAGTATAATCTTATTTCGATAAAATAAATTCTATAAGGCATAATCGGTACTAAATCGATGTAAACCTAAATCACAATTCCATCATAACTTTAAAATTCCCAAAATAACTATTTGATTCCATAAATGTTCATTTTCATCATCAATCCTTCAACTTTAACAAACTTTTTATTTAAGTCACTATTTATGAATTCTTTTTAGAATTCACATCAACTTTTCCATTTAATTCATAATTGTCCTTCACCATTATGCTAACTTCAAATTAATTATTACAATTTCCAGCATCTAATTAATACACACAATCCATACTTAAATATTTGAAAACCTATAATTTCATCCTCCATTTTCCTAGCCTTTTCGAATTCAAGCCTTAACTTTAGTAAACTTGCAAATTTGACCCCAAATAAATACTTATACTTGAAATTCAGAACTTAAATAATAAATTATAGCATTTTAGTATCATACTCAAACGATACCTTCACATTTAAAAAACTAGGAACTAAGTCCCTAATTTCCATGACCTTTCGAATTCCATCGAATTTTACCAAACTTTCACTTTAGTCCCAAATCAACATTCTAACTCAAAATTAAGCATTTGATAATTAGATATGAACATTGAATACTCATAATTGCACAAATTCTCATCAAAGTCTCATAATTTCCAAAGCTTGTAAAATGATCCTTTAACTATCTCAAGCTTTCAAATTGATCCAAATCAACTTCTAAAACTTGTAGAATCATTCTAATATCAAATTAGATCATAGGAAATTTTTAATATTTTTCCCTATTTTCTCCCCTTGTCCGAATATAATTAGTATACCAGGAATTGATTTTCATTCAATTTCAAGCAAGAATTCAACCTCCTATGATCAAATTCATGCAATTTCAGTCATCATAACATAAAATTCATTCCAATTTCCAAAAACCCTAACTTGACCAAATTGATTATAAGCATTTCTACTTGATTTTAATCATACAAAGGCTTGGAAATTAATCTACAACACAAATAACATAAAAATCATCCTTTTATTCTTTAAAAACAAACATGTTCTTCATGAACCCTAATCATGAATTTCATCATCCAAGCATCTTTTCCATGAACTAATTATACCAAATGATAGAGAATTTCAAGTAGATTAATTCCCTATCTAATAGCTTAATCCAAAAACCAATTAAAATGGCTTAAAAATGAAAATAAAAACTTTCTTACTCTTCAATGGACTTCACGGCAATGGGAAGTTGAAGGAGCTGATTTTCTTTAATTTGCTACCAATTTTTCATAATACGTCTAAATGAATTTAAAATTCATTTAAAACTAGTTTACCATTTTGCCATGAATGAAACTTGATAATTTCAACCATGTCATTGAAATATATTCCAATTTAATATTCCAAAGTCAAATATGAACCAACAAAATTTGACTTTCCTCTTTTGCCCAAGTAATTTTCAAAAATTACAATTTAGTCACTTAATTTTCCCAATTTTAGCTAAATAAGGAAAATTAACTTCGATTCCACTTATCCATTCTAAATTTCACTATTCTAAATTATGGAAATAATATTTCCAACCTTTATCTAGCATCTTTCAAATTTTCGTGAAATTTCGGTTCAATGCTATTATCCAATTTTTTATCAGACTTTACTGCTTTATAGCTTTTAATACAAATCTCAAATCAAAATTATGATTCCATAAAAAACATTTATTTCAAGACAAACTATTTATTTATGGGCCAAAATATATAGCTTTTAAAAAATATAAATTGTGTTCCCTAAACTTTTCTAAATTTATACTTTGGTCATAAAACTTTCAAAACTTGCATTTTGGTCACTACCCAAAATTTGGGGTATTACACGATACCCCAACATCAGATTATCAATACTCAACTAGGAGTATTGATACCACTTTACCCAATCAACCCATGTTAGTCACTAAGTAGCGATACCAACAGGTGGGTATCGATACCCAAGGTTTAGTATCAATACTAAAAGACAACAAACAATTTTGGATAAATAACCCAATGATTAAGTCATTACACTTGAGGGGTCCAAATACACCAAATTAACAGTGTCAAAATGATCCCCGTTGGCTTTTTAGGGTTTTTCGGGATCAATCCAACTTAATTTTGGGAACATGTTGGGTTTTAAAATAAATACGTAAATAGACAAATTTAGAGTCGCCATCGACTTTTTGGGTTAGGTAATTCAAATACCTAAAAATATATTTTAAAATAATTTTAAGAAAAAATAATTTTAAAAGATAAAAATTTGATCTGCGTTTGACCATGGATTCATTTTGAAAAGGGTTCGGGAGTCGGTTACGTGTGGGGAAGGATTAGCACCCCCACAACGCCCAAAATTGGTAATTACACGATTATACGTCATTTAAATATTAAAATTGGCAAATTCGAATAATATTTAAATTATGATTCATTTTTTAGAAAAATAAAAAAGGATATATTTTATACGAATAATCATCGAAAATACCTTCCTAGCCAGTTAAGGATGTAATTTTGTGGATTACTCGTACAAAATAATATTACCCTAAATTTAGATACAATAAATACATAAAATAGATTTATTTAACACACCAAAAATATTATTTTATTCAAGTAATAAATTTATAAATATATAAATAAAGGACTAAAATAATAAATATTATAATTATAAGGATTAAATTACAAAACTACAAAAGATTAATGCAATAATTGCAAATAATTAATATGCTAAGTACTAAAATTGTAAATAAACCATAAGTATTATACAGAATTAAAAATATTAAATTTGGTGATTATATTATAATATAATCAAAATTTATGGCCATAGTATAAACATCATAAAATTGAGGTATTGGAGTGTAATTTATCCATAAATAAATTTCATGATAGAAATGTTTTTCCCATGTGCTAAAACACAGAATCCCTCCCCCTAAAACGATGTCGTTTGGGGATGGGTATAAATACCCCTTAAACCGGTTCAAATGGTCTCTCTCCTTTATTTTTCCTCTCTCTAAAAAGATAGAAGCTCTGACTTCTCTCTAAACTCCCTCGACGGAGGAAAACCGGAGGAAAGCCGGCTACCGTATGTTGATGTTCTCCGTCGCCGCCGACGGTGGTCGGAGATATAAAAAATACCCCAAATTGTTTATTTTCTTACCCTAAACCCAAATCCGAGCTCCTTTTCTCCTAAAAACCCACCAAAAGCCATAGATCTAGGTGTTTTACCTTCGGTTAAATGGCGGTTTTCGGCGACGTTTAGCTTCCTCGGTATGTTTCTACTCTCTCTTTTCTTTTCTTTTATTTCGAATAATCAGGTTATTATCTTGGTTGATTTTTTTCTCTCTGTTTCTGTTTGTTGCCCTCTGTTTTCTATTTTTTCCTCTCTGATTTTTTTTTCGTGGTCTCTTGTTTATAGGTGATGGGGGTTCTTTTATAGGCCTTATAGTATGCCCTTTTTACCGGTTAAAGGAAGGAATCTCGGTGAGTCACCGGGGCTATGGTGGTGAATCACCTAGAGACAGTTGGAGCATTAGGGTGAGTTGGCTGGGTGCATTAAATGAACCCTGATATGATATAGTCACGTCTACACCAGATCCGGAGGTCATGCCACACGGTCCCATTACTAGGTCAAGGGCCAAACAATTCAGGGAAGTTCTCTTAACTAAGTGTCTTGAAGCTTTTGATTCATTTGATAACTTAACACTCTCTTATGTTATGTTATGTTATATAATGTTTTAATAGCTAAAGAATAACTTAGTATGAACACATCTTACACATTGTTATTTTTAATATGTTAAGCATGTTAGGATAGTTTTATTATCATATTAAGCATGATTATTATATATACATCAAGGCAGCATACTTATAATGCATTTCATTAGTTTATTTGCATTCATATTAACTCTTAGGCTTTATACATTATCTTACACATATTAGGAGATGATGTACTTAGCTCATGACCATCATACTTAGCTCACATTACCATAAACAAACATGGCAGCAAGGTATTTAGCTCGTTTTAGCTCAATATCATGAACTTACCTTGTTTCCTTGCACATATAGGTACAATGGAGTGTGATTCACGTTGAGGTAGCTTGGTGAATGATTTGGACGTCATATATAGCTCACAAACAGCTCACAAAGTACAAGGCTAAGGGAAGCTCGATTCAGCTGGAGAAGCTTCAGGCTAGCTAAACTTAGCTAGTTGGACTATTTGAAGCTGAGTTGCTAAAGGTGATGACAAAGGTAGATGAATGTAGCTGAACATGCTGTTATGGAGCTCAAAAGGACTCGGCTAGGAAGATCATTCACAAACAGCCCCATGCTTGCTAGCTAGCTCAACACTCAAAGCTAGCTTGAAGGAGACACATGCACGCCTAAGAAGAAGCACATGACCAGCCATCATCCAATGTACATGGGTGCACCACAAGGCTTCCTAGAACACCCATGTGCCGTGCATATGACCAGCCCCCATGTGCCTTGCATGTGAACTCATTTAGGCGCCAAGATGAAGAGCCCTCTCCCTATTCGGCCAAGCATCATCTTCCATCCAAATTGGCGCCAACTTGAGGAGACACAAGAACTATTCGGCCAAGGATCATTTCCCTCCATCTAGGGCCGAACCATCCTCTCTTTTAGCATTTAAATTATGTCTTTATAGGGAGATACATAGGCTGGCCGAATCATCTTGTATTTATTCGGCCATGTCTCTCCATTTCCTATAAATAGGAAAACATTCCATCATTTGTAACTAGACCTTTTTATTCAATTAAAGTGAGATTATTCTCTTCTTAAGTCCTGGTGACTTTTTATCGACTTATCAAGTATTTTATACTTGTGGCGTCAACCCCTTCCTTTCATCTTGATACTTCTGGTTCCTAGTTCATATAACTAGTGGGTCAAAGTACTTAACACCATCCCTTGAAGAAACAATATAAAGATTGGGTCTCTGCTCTATATAGCATTGGTTCTTCTTTGAGATTTCTTCAAGATACTATCCTCACAACCATCCTTTTATTTCATCACCATAACCATAGCCTTATCAACTATCTTCCGCTTCCATTACTCATTATTTAAATAGCCTACCAATTCACCCATACGTCTACCACCCTTAACCATTCTATTTTGAGCCATTCACTTTGTAGGTTGTTTTGCTTCCTTCCTAGATCCACAATCATTTGAAAAAGGTACAAGTACCTTACATCAAGCGGTAATCAGAGCTTTGGTGGAAGAAGCAACGTGCAACAACAACAAAAAGAAAAATACAAAAAGAAGTGCAAAAGTGAAGTGCAAAGTCAAAGAAAAAGAAAAAAAATCAGCAAAGAAAATTGAAGGACTCAAAAGTCAAAGCACTCAAAAAGAAGAAAAAGCAAAGAAAAGAAAGAAAAGTTGGAAGCACTTATCAACAATTCTCATCACCAAGCATTTTCAAGTAAGCCTTTAAAATTGATTGTGGTGATAGAAGGTTGTGAAGTGACTTGTGTAAGTAACCCTTTCATTCTCTTCTTTCTAATTTCTAAGCCACCTTTTCAATTATATTTGCTTTCCATTCCTACTAACCATTTGCAGCCGACGCCAAACAAGTGAAATTACTCGATATAGTCTTGAGTAAAAGTTCATTAGAACTTGAGACAAGAGAATTGAGGGAAAAAGGCTGGAGCATGTGTGAAATCAGAAGAGGACAAGTAAAAGCCATTAAAGTCCTAGAATGCAAACACGAGCGGATTGAGTGACATCA
Source organism: Hibiscus syriacus (assembly GCF_006381635.1). NCBI lineage: Eukaryota > Viridiplantae > Streptophyta > Magnoliopsida > Malvales > Malvaceae > Hibiscus > Hibiscus syriacus. The sequence goes on along the minus strand of NW_024061947.1, from coordinate 2,233,740 downwards.
AGTTTTCTTGGAGTGACTCGTGAGGCTTTGTGAGAGTATATTCTGGTAAGGTCCTACACACATTTCAATTTTTTCCTTATTTGCTAACATGTCTCTTCCATCCAACATTTTTGTAGTCAAAAGGACTTTGAACATTCAAAGTCAAGATGATGAACAAAGAGAAAACATCTTCCATACCAAATGTCACGTGGGAGATAAAATTTGTGTGGTGATCATTGATGGAGGAAGTTGTACCAATGTAGCAAGTACTCACATGGTGGAAAAGTTGGGTCTCAAGACTTCCAAACATCCTCATCCTTACAAACTCCAATGGCTCAACGATGTGGGAGAAGCCAAGGTAACCAAGCAAGTGATTGTACCTTTCTCAATTGGAAGATACAATGATGAAGTCCTTTGTGACGTGGTGCCCATGAGTGCAAGTCACCTAATACTAGGACGTCCTTGGCAATATGATAAGAAAGCCACCCATGACGGATTCTCTAACAAGTACTCATTCCAACATCAGGGAAAGAAAATCATATTGGCACCTTTGTTACCAAGCCAAGTTCAGGAATGTCAAGTGACCCTCAAATCACGCATAGAAGAATGGGAGAAAGAAAAGAAGGCCAAAGAAATCCATACTCCAAAGATGAATATCTATGCCAGCAGAGGAGATATTCGGAAACATTTATCAACTAAGAAAGCTCTACTTATACTTATGTATAAGGAAAGTTTTCTTCTTACTAACCCTCCTAAAGGTTTGCCTTCTTCTATTTCTAATCTTTTGCAGGAATTTGAGGATATGTTTCCTGAGGAAATTCCCGATGGATTGCCACCGATTAGAGGAATTGAACATCAAATTGATTTCATTCCTGGAGCCACCATTCCTAATAGACCAGTATATAGGAGCAATCCTGAAAAAACAAAGGAATTGCAAAGACAAGTCACAGAACTCCTAAACAAAGGTTACATTCGAGAAAGCTTAAGTCCATGTGCTGTCCCCGTTTTGTTGGTACCAAAGAAAGATGGAACTTGGAGAATGTGCGTGGATTGTAGAGCAGTGAATCAAATCACTATCAAATATAGGCACCCTATACCTCGGTTGGATGATATGCTTGATGAACTTAGCGGGGCCAATATCTTCTCCAAAATTGATTTGAAAAGTGGCTACCATCAGATAAGAATGAAGGAAGGTGATGAGTGGAAATCTGCATTCAAGACCAAACAAGGTTTGTATGATTGGTTAGTCATGCCTTTTGGCTTGTCTAATGCCCCTAGTACCTTTATGCGTTTAATGAATCATGTCCTTCGGCCTTATATTGGTAAGTTTTGTGTTGTTTACTTTGATGATATCTTGATATACAGTAAGTCATTGAAAGATCATGTTGAACACTTACGATCTATTCTTAGCACTTTGAGAGAAGAGCATTTATATGCTAATCTCAAGAAGTGTGATTTTTGTACTAATCAAGTTACTTTCTTAGGCTTTATTGTAAGTTCACAGGGATTATCAGTGGATCCAGAGAAGATTAAGGCAATACAAGAATGGCAAAAACCGGTTAATGTCAGTCAAGTTCGAAGTTTCCATGGATTAGCCAGTTTTTACAGAAGGTTTGTACCAAACTTTAGTTTCATTGCTGCACCCTTAATAGGGATTATTAAGAAGAATTCAAACTTCTCTTGGGGCAATGAACAAGACAAATCTTTCAACGAACTCAAAGATTGTTTGACAAAGGCCCCATTACTAGTCTTGCCAAACTTTGAGAAAACATTTGAAGTTGAATGTGATGCTTCCGGAATTGGAATTGGTGCTGTTTTAAGTCAAGAAGGAAAACCCATTGCCTATTTTAGTGAAAAACTAAATGGTGCAACTCTGAACTATCCAACATATGACAAAGAGATGTATGCACTCATTCGAGCATTGGAAACTTGGCAGCACTACTTATTGCCAAAGGAATTCGTGATACACACTGACCATGAAGCATTAAAGCATATCAAAGGACAATACAAACTCAACAAGAGACATGCCAAATGGGTTGAATTTCTTGAGTCTTTTCCCTATGTCATCCACTATAAGAGAGGAAAGGATAATGTCGTGGCAGATGCTCTTTCACGCAGGTATGTCTTACTTAACACTTTGGATTCCAAACTTCTTGGTTTTTCATTTATTAAGGAACATTATGCTACTGATTTGGACTTTGGAGAAAGGTATAAGTTATGTGAAACAGGTGCTCATGATAAGTATTATCAGCATGATGGCTATCTTTTCAAAGAAGGACGATTATGTATTCCACAAGGTTCCATAAGAGAAGTGTTAACCAAAGAAGCATATGAAGGAGGACTCATGGGACACTTTGGAGTTGAAAAGACTCTTAGCATTCTGAAAGAACACCTCTTTTGGCCAAAGATGAAAAGGTATGTTGAAAAGGTATATGAAAGGTGTTTAGTATGTAAAAGGGCAAAATCAAGAGTCATGCCTCATGGATTATATATGCCCTTGCCAATACCAACCATGCCATGGATAGATATTTCAATGGACTTTGTTTTAGGTTTACCAAAACAAAGAGTAGAAAGGATTCAATATTTGTGGTGGTTGATCGATTCTCCAAAATGGCTCACTTTATACCATGTCACAAGACTGATGATGCTATTCTTGTTGCCAACTTATTCTTCCGAGAAGTGGTAAGGTTACATGGACTTCCTCGAACCAAGTCAGATAGAGACGTTAAGTTCCTAAGTCATTTTTGGAGGACTTTGTGGAGTAAAATAGGCACAAAACTACTATTCTCTACTACATGTCATCCTCAAACGGATGGTCAAACTGAAGTAGTTAATAGAGTTTTATCAACGCTACTACGATCCATCATCAAGAAAAATATTAAGACATGGGAAGAATGCCTACCACACGTGGAATTTGCATACAACCGAACCATTCACTCGGTAACTAAACATTCTCCATTTGAGGTAGTGTATGGTTCCAATCCTTTAACTCCTTTGGACTTACTTCCTTTACCTTATGATCAGATAGTGAACAAAGATGGAAAGAACAAAGCAGAATTTGTTAAAAGACTCTATCAACAAGTCAAGGACAATATTGAGAGAAGAACAAGACAATATGAACAACAAGAAAACAAAGGAAGGAAGAAGGTAACTTTTGACATAGGAGATTGGGTTTGGGTACACTTTAGGAAGGAAAGATTCCCAAACCAAAGGAAGTCTAAACTACTACCCCGAGGAGATGGTCCATTTCAGATTATAGAAAAGATCAACGACAATGCCTATAAAATTGAATTGCCCAGTGAGTTTGGTGGCGTCAGTGCTTCATTCAACATCACTGACTTATCTCTCTTTGAGGATGGACACGATTTGGGGACAAATCGCTTAAAAGAAGGGGGGGATGATATAGTCACGTCTATACCAGATCCGGAGGTCATGCCACACGGTCCCATTACTAGGTCAAGGGCCAAACAATTCAGGGAAGTTCTCTTAACTAAGTGTCTTGAAGCTTTTGATTCATTTGATAACTTAACACTCTCTTATGTTATGTTATATAATGTTTAATAGCTAAAGAATAACTTAGTATGAACACATCTTACACATTGTTATTTTTAATATGTTAAGCATGTTAGGATAGTTTTATTATCATATTAAGCATGATTATTATATATACATCAAGGCATCATACTTATAATGCATTTCATTAGTTTATTTGCATTCATATTAACTCTTAGGTTTTATACATTATCTTACACATATTAGGAGATGATGTACTTAGCTCATGACCATCATACTTAGCTCACATTACCATAAACAAACATGGCAGCAAGGTATTTAGCTCGTTTTAGCTCAATATCATGAACTTACCTTGTTTCCTTGCACATATTGGTACAATGGAGTGTGATGCACGTTGAGGTAGCTTGGTGAATGATTTGGACGTCATATATAGCTCACAAACAGCTCACAAAGTACAAGGCAGCTCATGGAATGGTAAGGGAAGCTCGATTCAGCTGGAGAAGCTTCAGGCTAGCTAAACTTAGCTAGTTGGACTATTTGAAGCTGAGTTGCTAATGGTGATGACAAAGGTAGCTGAATGTAGCTGAACATGCTGTTATGGAGCTCAAAAGGACTCGGCTAGGAAGATCATTCACAAACAGCCCCATGCTTGCTAGCTAGCTCAACACTCAAAGCTAGCTTGAAGGAGACACATGCACGCCTAAGAAGAAGTACATGACCAGCCATCATCCAATGCACATGGGTGCACCACAAGGCTTCCTAGAACACCCATGTGCCGTGCATATGACCAGCCCCCATGTGCCTTGCATGTGAACTCATTTAGGCGCCAAGATGAAGAGCCCTCTCCCTATTCGGCCAAGCATCATCTTCCATCCAAATTGGCGCCAACTTGAGGAGACACAAGAACTATTCGGCCAAGGATCATTTCCCTCCATCTAGGGTCGAACCATCCTCTCTTTTAGCATTTAAATTATGTCTTTATAGGGAGATACATAGGCTGGCCGAATCATCTTGTATTTATTCGGCCATGTCTCTCCATTTTCTATAAATAGGAAAACATTCCATCATTTGTAACTAGACCTTTTTATTCAATTAAAGTGAGATTATTCTCTTCTTAAGTCCTGGTGACTTTTTATCGACTTATCAAGTATTTTATACTTGTGGCGTCAACCCCTTCCTTTCATCTTGATACTTCTGGTTCCTAGTTCATATAACTAGTGGGTCAAAGTACTTAACACCATCCCTTGAAGAAACAATATAAAGATTGGGTCTATGCTCTATATAGCATTGGTTCTTCTTTGAGATTTCTTCAAGATACTATCCTCACAACCATCCTTTTATTTCATCACCATAACCATAGCCTTATCAACTATCTTCCGCTTCCATTACTCATTATTTAAATAGCCTACCAATTCACCCATACGTCTACCACCCTTAACCATTCTATTTTTGAGCCATTCACTTTGCAGGTTGTTTTGCTTCCTTCCTAGATCCACAATCATTTGAAAAAGGTAAAAGTACCTTACATCATGATATCCTTCGATTTGGACAGTGGTCTTCAACGACGGTGACCCACATGGTAGTTGCTGATAGGAGCTCATGCACTAGAGGAGGCGGCTAGCTAGTAGCTTATCCTTGGCTAGGCAGCGACAGTTGATGGCCCTAGGGTTATGATGAAACCCTAGGGTTTTTGAAATCATCTAGATCATTGGATCTCTCCAGATCCAAGGTTGGGAAAGAGCGGCGGTTGGAGCATTAGGGTAAAACCCTAATTTTGGTGTTATATGGGTCCTCTATTTCCAATTTGATCGTACGGTTGTGATGGAGTGACGCTTGAAGAAGATGTGAAAACCCTAACTGTTGGGTTCTGAGCTTTTCAGGTTGAATTGTTGTTGGGCTTCCGGGTTGTTAGCTGTAAATGGGGCTCCGGGTCAATTGTAACTGGGCCTCCGGGTTATAATTTGGCCTTGGGTTTATATTTGGGTATTGTGCTTTTAATAATATATATAATTATTTAATAATAATAATAATATATAGATATGGATATGGATATAATTTGGGACGAAAATGATTGTCTACAAATAGTAGATAAAATTATAACTGTAAAAATTAATTAATATCATAACAATAGAAACAGAAACAACTAGGATTACGTAAAACTAACCTTGTTTGATACTCAGTAAATAATCAGGGACACCCCGAGTCTCTTTAGTAGAATACGATAGTCAGTGGATATCCAATTAGTGCCAAGGCACTTTAGTAGCTGACTAGGTGCAGATGCCCCAAGGCTTGACGGAGTAAGTTGACGGGTCTACATTTTTGATGCAACTAAAAATATCACCCAAACACCTGAGCATAACTCAAAAAGGGTACAGGGGTGTGTGAGCTCTGGTATGAAGAACCCACATCCGCACCATGATGTCTACTTCAATAAGTCAGATCAGTGTTTCCATGTCTTATACCTATGGCGCTCATATGCTCATCTAGTGAATACATGTAGTATAGTACAGTTATTAGTATGGCACTGAGCTCGTAAGCTCAACATATGGAATGTGTTTCCGTATGCAAATTCTTAGGGGATCAGTTCATGAGCATCGTCATCACCAGATATTCCAACTCAATAGATATCTTCAGAGTAAATCTTGATTTGTATTAGAGGGCATGTACTATTGTAGACCCTTAGTATAGTACGCCTTGATTAGGGTGTTACATTTAGTGATATCATAGCCTCGGGTTTAATCCTTTCTTGGACCCGTGGATTAGAGTCAGTCAGCGTTTATACATGTATATACATCTAGAGAGTCAAGAGTACTATAATAACTGGTATGATTATAAAGACCTCCCTTTTTTCTAATTTCATACAAAACCCATGGTAGACGACCCATCATATAATCAGGATGGCAGAGACGAAAGTCATACCTCACTAGTAGCTGACACTGGAGACGAGTTTATCCCATATATTGAGCAACTTGAGGTACCAATAGATGAGGTGGTACAAGAGGCGACCTTTTTTAGGGACCTCACTTACGTACTTAGACAGATCGATAGGTCCTTATCTAGTACTTCAACTGCACCACCTCCCCAACAAGTACCCTCAGCCCAGCTAGTGACAATACCCTATGAGTCCCAATAAAGCGGCTCCGTAGATATAAGACTGTTGATTTCTTTAGTTTTGGGGATGACTATCTCATAGCAGCAGACCAATGGCTTAGAGAGAAGCTCTACACCCTCATACAGTTACATTTTACCCCCATAAAAGCAAGCTTGAGTGCATCATCGCTCAACTCAAGGGTGACGTAATAGATTTGTGGGAGATAATCGAGATCGTTATAGAGCCAGAGAGACTGACGTGGGAGTAGTTCCTTATAAAGTTCAGACAGAAGTACATCGGGGAGGCTCACAGCGATGATCTAAGAGAGCAGTTTGTGTATTTGGTTTAGAGGGATCAGATAGTTATGGAGTATGAGTGCGAGTTTCTTTGGTTAAACAGATAGATCTCCATATAGGAACACTGCTACTATAGGTTCAGGGAAAGCCTACACCTTGACATCTTTTCGCACCTAGCAAGCGACCTCCTAGAGTCTTTGCCTTATTCCACCAGGCTAAGGCGGTTGAGAGGGTCCTTAACAGCATTTTTCACTTTACCCAATTTTTTTTTTTTTTAAATTTAATTCTTAAAGTTTCATATACTTTCTTTAGAAACCGTTAGTTTTATTAGAAAATTAAAATTTTAATCACATAATTAGGATATTTTCTATAATCGTTAACTCAAAAGTTAGTCACATAAGATCATACAATGATCGTACAATGAAAATATTAAAAACCTAATGAAAGAACTCGAACAAAAAATAAATACAAACATATCAAACCACATCGGTAAACGAACCACAAAAAGAGATAAAATTACTGAAAGAACACCAACAAATCGCAAATTAAAATCAAGTGAAGTAAACAAACTATTCACAAACGCAAAACTGCATATCTAAATTTAATATGAGGGTCCAAAGCATGGAAAAGCAGCATGATAACAATTAAGCGACATCCTAGTCAGTCGTGACGATAGAAAATTCAACCCTAAAAAATATAAACTAAAACAATGGTGAAACAATCGAAAACGTTCCATAAAGACAGTTAAAAACATGTCACAAAGATAAGAAAAAATATATCATACAAAATTATTAAAAAACTAAAAAATTAATAAAAATGATAAAATAAAGAAAACTAATGATTATCGATGGTAGGCGACTAACACAAGACTGATGCCTACCATCGGCATTGCAAAGATTGAAAAACAATTTAAACGGCGCAAAGAAATAGAAGAAACTAGAGTAATTAGCCTAAATTAAACTTTATTTTTAAATAAGTTTTTTTTATAGAAACCACTAGTTTTATTCAAAATAAAAAATATCCCAATTATAATAAAGATATATAATCATAATTGTAAACTAATCATATAATTAGGACAATTTCCTATAATCATTGAAACAAAACTAGTTACTTAAGATCACATAAGGGCCATACAAGGAAAGATTAAAACATAACCAAAAACTCGAACAAAGATAGATACAAACAAATCTGATTACATCGGTAAACGAACTACAAAAGGGAATCAAGCTACTAAAATACCACTGACAAAACACAAATAGACTCAAGTGATGTAAAAAATATATTCACGAACGTATAAACATGTATCCAAATTCAACTAGAAGGTCCAAAGCATGAAAGATCAATAATATAACAGATAAGTGATATTTTGGTTAGTCGTTGCGATGTCAAATAATCCTTAGAAAAATATAAATGAAAATAATAACCAAATGATCGAAAAACGTGTTAAAATACAGAAAAGCGTGTTAAAAGAGAAAAAAATATGTCATAAAAGTAGATGAAAATGTGTCATACAAACAGATTTATTGAAATTAAAAAAAAAAATAAAAGGACAACAAAAAATATCAACGATCGACAACTAACATGAAAGTTAATATCGCCGTCGATCAATAAAGATAAAAAAAAGATGAACGACGTAACAATAAGAAAAAATTAGGAGAGAGAAAAAATATCAACCTACAACGATGCTTAAGTCTTAATTTTAAAATAAGCTTTTTAGATTATCAATTAATGACTAATATTTTTATTAATGTAACTTGATAACATTAATGACATAACTTAAAAAGTTAATCAAATGTGGAAACTTTTTAATTTTATTTTGAATGCATAAAATCGTTTTATAGTAATGTTTTAATGGTTATAAAATATAATAGTGTAATAAAAACTTGAATAAAATTGATAACTTCAACATTCATCCATGACTATGTAATCCCAGGGCCGGGTTGCAGTTCGCTGCTAATGCCGTCTAATTGACCGAAACGCCTGAATCATGCTGTTGTTTTCCCAAACTTTTAAGTTTAGAGAAGGAAAAAAATAGTTCAAATTAACTCTTACTGTGCTTAGACAAATTTTAAATTATTTTATTTTTATTAATGAAGTAGTGGATTATAATTTATGAGACTCGTACATTGATGATACAGAAATATAATTTTGGGTAAATTACATCGTTCTTCACTTAACTTTATTCTCTCTCTTATTTTACTCACCGTATTTTTAATTTTTCTAATTTACTCACTGAACTTTATAGGTTTAATCATTTTGTTCACTCTGTTGTTATCTCTATAACGTGGTGATGATGTGTTATTATTTATTATTATTTAATAAAAAATAATTAAAAACATAAAGGATAAAATACATCGTTCTTCACTGAACTTTACTCTCTCTCTCTCTCTCCTAGTTTACTCACCCAACTATAAAATAAAAACAGAAGGTGGTCAGATGTCACTGTCAACTGTCATAAATAGTGGTCGTTTGGTCCAAAATTTCATGGGTCGTTTCGCCTTGACACCCTAAGTCCAAATCAGACCTCTATTTTGTCGGAACTTGCTCCGAAGTCCACGAATTAGAGATTAAAAATGAGGAAGCTGAAATGTTTTAGTCGAGATTCATGGATTGTGAAACAACCAACAGATTCAGACTCATACGGTTGAGACGAATCGACCTATGAATTTTGACACTGAATGGACACAATCAACAATATTAGACGGTGGCCGGATGAAAAATGATATGGTGACTGACGGCGGCAACTGATTACCTTATGAGAAAATAACCTCAATGACCAAAAATGTCTTATATAGGATTTTAACCAACTTTTTTTGGATTTGCCAAAATGACCAACTAAATCGCAATGCGATCGATAATTCGCAACGCGATCTCCGGTATCGCAAATAAGTTTCCAGATTCGCAACGCGAACTTCGACTATCGCATTGCGATTTACATATTCGCATTGCGATAGTCCAAGTTCGCGTTGCGATTTATTCCAAGTTCGTTGCGATAGTCGAAGTTCGCGTTGCGATTTATTCCAAATTCGTTGCGATTTATTCCAAGTTCGCGTTGCGAAGTTCGCATTGCGATTTATTCTAAATTCACGTTGCGATAGTCCAAAATCGCAACGACGGTAATGCATTTGTTTCTTAAGAATTTTCTCTAAAAAGATAGTATTCGCGCGGACGTGTCGAAGACACGTATTACCACGACCACGACCCGAGACGAGACAGACGGCGGTGGCGGCGACACGCGAGAGTACCCCTTGTTCTCTATCACTCAACAAGGAAGTGGGAAAGCCAAGCCTTAAATACCATTCCCAATAGTGTTTCCAATACTATGTGGGATTGAGCATTACCAACACTTGTTCCCAATACTATGTGGGATTGAGCCTTAAATAGTAATATTATTTTTGAATGTTTTGCTTAAAATTGCAATAATTGTGATTGATTGTAGATTGACATTTAATTATGACATATTTAATCGTATAATACTAATGCAATTGGTTGCTGATTCAGTTGTTTTAAGGTGCATGATTGTTAATTGTTTCCTGAATAATCACATTGTATTGGAAACAAGTGTTGGTAATGCTCAATCCCACATAGTATTGGAAACACTATTGCGAATGGTATTTAAGGCTTGTCTTTCCCACTTCCGTGTTGAGTGATAGAGAACAAGGGGGACTCTCGCGCGCCGCCGCCACCGCCGTCCGTCTCGTCTCGTCTCGAGTCGGGTCGGGTCGGGTCGTGGTCGTGGTCGTGGTAATACGTGTCTTCGACACGTCCGCGCGAATACTATCTTTTTAGAGAAAATTCTTAAGAAACAAATGCAATACCACCAGTCGTTGCGATTTTGGACTATCTGCGAACTTGGACTTGGACTATCGCAATGCGATAGTCGACTATCGCATTGCGATTTACATATTCGCATTGCGATAGTCCAAGTTCGCATTGCGATAGTCGAAGTTCGCGTTGCGAATCTGGAAACTGATTTGCGATATCGGAGATCGTGTTGCGAATTATCGATCGCATTGCGATTTAGTTGGTCATTTTGACAAATCCAAAAAAAGTTGGTTAAAATCGTATATTATAAGGCATTTTTGGTTAATGAGGTTATTTTCTCTTACCTTATTTGCAAAGTAGAGAGAAAATGGGTGGAAAGAAAAGGATTCGAAACGAAATCATTTTGGTGTATATTTGAGTTTTTCCAAATGACATCTTTTTTATGCTTATGCCATGTAATAACACCGTTAAAAAGTTAATGGCAGTGTGAGAAAAATAATTCAATTTGTAAAGCTTAGTGGTCAAATTAAAAAAATTAAAAGTATGATGAATAAAATAAGAGAGATGATAAAGTTTAGTGAGCAATGGTGTAATTTACCCTATAATTTTTAATTATCAAATTCTTCTCAAAACATGATTTCTTTTACCCAAAAAAAATTGGTGGGTCATATTTTGACAAGAATAAAAGCAAAAAGCACGTGGATTGATTGTTCCCAAATTACATAAGTTGGCCACAGTACAAGTACTGATCCACTGTCACCTGCCTCCTGTAACCTATTTTGATCTTTAGCATAAATGGGATTCTATTTTCCAATATCTTTTAACTATATATTCACCTTTTTCAATTTTATTTAGTGTTCTTCGTTCTCTTTGAAAAGCCACTTTAATGTTTTAAATAACAAATTTTCAGAATCTGATTCATAAGATCTTTATTTTCTCTCTCTTCTTCTTAACTTTCTTCCCCTATGGAAGTTGAAGCGTCCTGGTTCTTCACTTTTCCAATCCTAATCTGTCTTTTTTATCTATTATTTCGTTCACTAATCAAGCCGAAGCTATGGTGCAACTGTGAGATTTGCAGTGCTTATCTGAGTTTGAGTTGGACAAAAAAATTTCATAATCTTTGCGATTGGTACACTCACCTGCTGAAGAACTCGCCTTCAAAAACCATCCATATCCATGTTCTTAACAACACAATCACAGCAAACCCAGAAAACGTAGAATACATGCTCAAAACAAACTTCCATAATTTCCCAAAGGGGAAACCTTTCTCTATGATCTTAGGCGATTTCCTCGGTCGTGGGATTTTCAACGTAGACGGTGAGCCCTGGTCGTTTCAGAAGAACATGGCGACACTAGAGCTTGGGAAACACTCAATAAGGTGTTATGCTTTTGATATCATTAACAGTGAGCTCAAAACTAGGCTTATCCCATTACTATCGTCACTTTCAGAAAAGCAAGTATTGGATTTACAGGAGGTTTTTAGAAGGGTTTCGTTTGATATCATTTGCTGGCTTTCTTTCGGGATCGATCCTAGATGCCTTGAGCTTTCATTACCCATGTCTGATTTCTCCAGGGCTTTTGATATAGCCTCCAGATTGTCTGCTGAGAGAGCGATGAATGTTTCTCCGCTTGAATGGAAGATCAAACGGGCGTTGAATTTAGGCAGTGAGAAAGAACTAAAAAGAGCCATCGAGATTATCAATCTTTTAGCCAAAGAGGTGATTAGAAAAAGGCGAAAAATGAGGTATTCAACTGGTGATGATCTTCTCTCCCGTTTCATGTCCACCGTCAACGATGAAACTTACTTGAGAGATATTATTATAAGCTTTTTATTAGCCGGTCGTGACACTGTGGCGTCGGGTTTAACAAGCTTGTTTTGGCTGCTCGGAAAACACCCGAACGTAGTGTCGGCCGTTAAACGAGAGGCGGATCGAGTTATAGGCGAAAACAAAGACCTAACGAGCTACGATCAAATCAAAGAGCTTCACTATTTGCAAGCAACAGTGTATGAGAGTATGAGACTTTACCCTCCGATTCAATTCGATTCCAAGTTTTGTCGAAACGACGATAGATTACCCGATGGGTGTTTGTTGAAGATGGGAACTAGGGTTACTTATCATCCCTACGCTATGGGTCGGATGGAAGAGATATGGGGTTCGGATTGCTTGGAATTCAAGCCGGAAAGATGGTTGAAACACGACGGCGTTTTCTTCCCCGAAAGCCCTTTTAAGTACCCAGTTTTTCAGGGTGGATTCAGGGTTTGTTTGGGGAAAGAGATGGCGCTTCTAGAGCTGAAAATGGTGGCGCTTTCGCTCCTCCGACGGTTCCAAATCAAATTAGTGACAACAAACAACCGGCAACCACAATTCTCCCCGGGGCTCACCGCTACATTTAACAGTGGACTCCCGGTTCTGGTATGGCAACTCAATCATAAAATCTCTTGTCAATAAAATCAAATAATAATGTTATTATTCAAAAATTTTGATAGTACTAAAATAATAATTCAGATATTAGAGTGATGTGAATGTTACCAGAAAGTTCATCCTGATGGTGAAGCAAATTGCAAAGTGGCGTGTGATTTAATGGCCAGTATGTACCTGAGTAAGCTGTTTATATATGCGTGTATATATATTCAACATTATGCATCAACCATTAAAGATGTCATCTGATAATTTGTATGATATGACATTAGATCCATCTTATTCTTGTACTGGAACAGGTGGCCGTTGTTCTTTTCTATTTTTACTTTTTAAATGTCGAAACTAGATGAATTTTTATCCTCCAATTAGTGGATGTATCTTTCCTACTTTCTTTTATCTGTCCTTCAGTTCAGGCACAATCGAAATTTACTTTAATAGACGCAGCTATTGTTACTAAAAATTGAAAATATCTAAAAATATAATAAAAACTTATAATTTATCATAATAAATTAAATATACAATTAGGACATTTCTTGTAACATTGAAACTATCTATTTTAGATCATAAGAGTACCCACATGAAAAAGGTTAAAAATCCAACCAAAATACTCAAATAGAAAATAGATATGAATAAATTTGATTACATCGATAAACAAACTATAAAAGGGAATTAAATTATTGAAAGACTAGCGAGAACCGTAAATCAGAGCTGAGCAATAGTGAGAAAATATCTACGAACGCAAAATCGCACATTAAAATTCAATTTGAGGGTCTATAGCAGGGAAGATCAACAGGATTACAGATAAGCACAATCTTGATCAGTTGTGGCGTCACCAAATCTCACTATGAGAAAACATAAATAAAACACGATTAAACGACCGAGAAAGAAAACGAAAAACATGCCACAGTGGCAGAGGAAAATGTGACTCGAAGGCAGAACTATTCTTATTAAAGAACTAAAAGAGACAAAAAGAACCGATAGACCATGATGAGCATCGTTTTACTCGTCAAATAAAATCGTCTTCTCAAAGTAAATAATAGAAATAAGTAGCAAAGTGGAGAAAATGGTCGATCCACGAGGACTTAAGAATTCCCAATATAATTTTACGTCTTGATTCTAATCCATGCAACTACAATAAAAATAAATAAAAAAGGGGTTTGGCTAATGAGAGACCAAGAAAAGTAATAATTAAAGAATTAAAATTGAAATAAAATAAAAGGAAACATAAGTTAAGATTGAAAACAATAACGAGAAAATCGCCTCGAGCTAGCTTTGTTTCAATTTCGTTCGATCATCGAAATGAATTTTTACTCCGGGATTCAAGTCGTTTGTAGTCTACAAGGCCCAACCCATTGTAACTTGCCTTTCTTTTTAGTAACCGATCTTTCCAAGTCACTCTTCGAAAATTGATTTTTGAATGGACTAACCACAACTATTGCCGTTAGAACAAACAATTTATGTTTTGGAAAAGCCTGACTCAGATTATGTTGTCTCGTAAAGAATCGAATCCGACCTCGATTTCCTTAGCGGACCGCCTCTAAGTGTGTTCACGGGAGGTCGAATATGCCACAGGTCGATCCCTCCTCCCAACTATAAATTAAAAGAACATCCATATCAACGTTGACTTTTTTTTTTATATGAAAGCGTTTTAATTTTGAAAGCAAGGCCGATTGTCAAACTAATAAAACAGAAAACCGAGAATGTAACCAGAAGAGTCTTAAGTGCTTTTCAATTCTCACTTATAAAATCGAGTCATTGCTAGCTCTTGGCCAATAAGAAAATTAGCTAAGCATAGTAGAAACCATACTTAGCATGTTTTGTAAAAGCGAGAAAAAACTTAAAGTAAGAAAACGAAATGAAAAGGAAAAAATGTTTATAAAAATAAAAAAAGAAGATAACAAAGAAGAATTCAAGAGATAATCCTTAAGCTTACCCTAAGGAGGGTATTTATAAGCTTCTAAATCCTAAAAATATTCTGAAATTTAAAATGAAATAATCCTAAATTTTAAAGATAATTCAAATGATTTTAAATTCAAACTTAAAAATTAAATCTCCTAAAATAAATCCTCAGATCATGCTGACTAGGCTGCTCTCAGAATCTTCCTTGTGCTGACTGAACCTTCTAGAAACTGCCACATCAGACTCGCGTCATGCCAACGTATCAAGTCGCGATCGGAAAAAAAAACGTAGAATGAGCCCTTTTGCTATCAATTCTGGAAAACAGATCACTACACAAAAATAAATGAAACAAAATCCAAATCAGCAATGATATATTCATAAAAGGGAGGAAATAACAATATAAAGGTAACAATTTAAAATGCTCATCAGATCACAATCATTATCAAAATCGGTATTGTCATCGACTAAATAAAATAAAAAATTGATGTCTATAAAAAACACTACAAAATCTAAAGAAAAAGATGCATAATCTAATTGGTAAAAGTAATGTTGATTAATCTTTTTAAAAAAACAGGTAATGTTGATTAATGGTTTTTAGATGTTAAGTTTTGAAATTTAAATTTAGGAGATGCAAGTTTTGAATATTATTTTTATTTTCAAGTTTAGAGATAATTTATATAATTACATATTAAATTAATATTTTTATATCATATTTGATTTAAAGATTTTAATTAGTTGAGATGCTATATTATAATTATTTATAATATAACATTGAATTAGAGTTAATATTGTGTTACGTTGTTGATTTGTTTGACATGAATGTAAAATTAAAATATTTGGTTGAAAGAATATAAGATAGGAAAAATATATATTTTACCAAATTGTAACAAGTTGAATTCTCAATATTAAAGTCAAAATATTTACATGAAAAATATAATTCTCTATTGTTTTTAATTTATATATATATTTTAATAAAATTTGTACACAAATAATTATATATATATATATATTTAAAATACACACACATATTTAGGTCAGTATAATTATGTGTTTATTTTTAGGCACCAAGATATTGGAAGATGTACATACTTACACCGGTATAAGAATATGTTAATTTTTATACTTTTAATTTTATTCATGCCACATGTATGAATTGTATAATAAAATGTCATATCAAATTATTTGAAAAATTAATTGAGAACATAAAAAATAAAATAGAAAACCTTTTATGAAAATTAATCTAAAAAAATAAACGTAATAAAATACATGTAAAAAATAAACTTGAATCAAAACAAACATAATAAATAATAAAACTAAAATACAATTTTGATATATTTTTGTTTTACTTTTTATTTTATATGCATCATATTATTTTATAATAAGTATTAAGAATCTAGAACTATTAAAAATAAATAAAATATATTTATACTAGTGTAATTATATACAAAAGGAATGATCATTTGGAAATAACTATATTATTTCAAGGGTATTATTGTTCTAAGGGGAGAGAATTGTCTAATATCTAAGAAAGGAAGGGAACAACATTTCCAAGAAAAGACCCGAAGATTGCTACTGTAGTAAATACTCCATTGCCACAGGAGAGAATGCTCTTAAACTAAATGTGGGCACATGATTCCGAAAAAAATAATCTCAGGATAATAATCTTTTTCGTAAACTAAAAGTTACTAAGAAGAAAGCATTTTCCCTCTATAGATAGAAAGTAGAAGATATCTTACTAACATAAATTTAACCTCTCTTCTATTTTTTTAAGGTAGTAATATTTTGTTTAATAATTTTCTGGATAAATTATATATTTAGTACTTAAACTATTAGTTTTGGTCTATTTTAATACCTAAAATTTTAGTACCTCCACGTCGCTCCGCCGCTGCCACGACGCCAAATGAAGCTTCCAAAAGATCCAAGCCCACCGTACACGTCGCCACTCTTAGGTGAGTCACCACCATAGGTTTGGTGACTCACCGAAATGAGTCTTATTAATCGGTCCGAAGCCATCACCGACGACGGTGACTGGCGGTAGAGCTGACGGCGACGTGTGGCTGTCGGTCGACGACCGGATTCCCTCCGGTGAGGGAATCCTAGAGAGAAGCGAGAGAGATGATATCTCTCTCTTTTTAGAGAGAGAATAAGAAAGGAGAAAATGAGAGAATAGCCCAAAGGGCCGGCCATATTCGGGTATTTATTCCTCTTCCCAAACGGCGTCGTTTTGGGGAGGGATATATGCGTAATTTTAAATGGGTAAATTATACCCGATGCCATCCCATATTTGTAACTTTACATTATAGTCACTAAAATCAATTTATAATCATTTTAATTCGGTCTTTCAATTTTATTTCTTTATAATTTAGTCCCTACCATAATTATATATATTTTAGGGTGAATAACCGATTTGGCCCCTGTAATTTTATTAATTAATATTTTAATACCGAATAATTAATTAGGTTAAATTACATTGTTAACCATTACATCTCATGATGTTTAGAATTAGTATCTTTAATTTTAATACTTTATATTTTAATCCAGTAATTTTTCTTTTATTTATTTTTATCATTATTGCAATTTATTTTTATTATTATCCTTTTATTTTCAATGTATTTAATTTAAAAAAAAATTATTATTATTATTTAGTCATATTAATATATTATTTTATTAATTTTATAAATTAATATTATTTTTTTAAATATTAAAAAAGGGCATACTTAAAATAACTAGATGTCCTATTTTGGTATTTTAAAAATAAATAAATACCATGCTTATAATATATATATATATATATATATATATATATATATTTGCTTTAATTTTATATAAATTATTTTAATTATGTTTTTAATATTTATTTATTTTTTTAATATTAAGAAATGGGTTGTCTTAAAGCAACTAGATGTCCTTTTTGATATTTCTAAGTAAATAAATATCTTATAAAAACTTAAATATATATATATATATTAAAGATATAAATATTAATATATTTTCTTAAAATTATAGTAATAAATTTGAAATAACAGGATTATGAATTAAATATATTTTTGAATTCTTAAATTTCCAATAATAGAGACAATTTATAATTAATGGGTACCAATTTTGGGCGTTATAGGAGTACTAATTCTTCCCTAAACGTAACCGACCACGAATCCCTTTTTTACTAAAACTTTTTGGTTATACGCAAATCAGTTTATCTTTTAAATTATGTTTTCTTTAAAACTATTTTAAAAGATTGTTTTTAGGTATTTGACCTACCTAAACCAAAAATGTCAATGGCGACTCCCCAAACATTTCCTTAAAAAACCATTTATTTATTCACATACTTTCCCGCCAAGTAAAAATTCGTACCCGGGCGAAAACCGGTTAAGACAGCTTGGCGACTCCGCTGGGGACCTGGTCAAGCTTTAAAATCAATTATAAATTGTCTCTATTAATTAGAAATTAAAAATTCATATTTATTTAATTTATAATTCTTTTCTTTCAATTTTTTTAAATACTTATGGTTTTCATAATTTTTTTTATATTTATATTTTTCTTTATTAATATTCTTTATTTTATTTTCAGATATTAAATTTCATTTTTGTCAAAGGTTTTTAAATTTCTCCTCACACACAACATGTACATTGCATAAACATAATCTCTATACTTGAGATTTTTCCATTTTAAGTGGGAGTGAAAGCGACGTCTTCGTGAGAATTTATTCTCCGTGTCAGACCTAGCAAGTAGCTTTCGGGGTTCATATACTCTATGTCTTCGTGAGAATTTATTTTCCGTGTCAGGCATAGAGAAATGTGTCCCCTTGAATTGAACTTGATCCGCTTAAGTCTGTAATGGACTAGGATTAAGGGTTTGGCAGCCCAAGGGGCACCAACAATGACAATTCGGGTACCTTTACTCTTAAAGCCATAACCCTACATATAGTAAACCCTAGAAACTCTTCCGATCTGAAACCATACCGAAATTTTGTCCAAAATAGGTGCACACAAAGGAGAAATGAATTCTAACTTTTGCCTTTTAATTTATTTATTTATGTGAATTTATTTAAAGTATGCTATGTAGAAAGCATGTTTAAATAGAAATATTTGGGAAGACATTATTATTAAATTAAATTTTTCTTCTTTATTATGTGAACTAATTCATTTTATCTTTTTTCTTTTATTTTCGTTATTTGCATGGAATCATACAGGATTAAAGGTATTGATCTTCAAGTTAATTGTCTCATTGGAAAACCTTCATCAATGGATAAAAATTATTCAAATCAAATAGTTCCAAACTCAGAAGTAAAACAGTGGTATGAAGACTTACAAAGACAGGGGGAGACAGTCTGCAGGATGATTATGTACCAGATTTAGCAAGTTATGCTCCAGTTTCTCTAGAAAAGAATGATATTCAAGATCTGCGAGGTATTTGGGAGAGTTTAGACTTAAACAAAAAACAACAATTCTATCAATATTACGGGGACATTTCATATTTGCTTTATGTTGAAGTTGATGATGAATTGCTTCGAGCCTTGATTCAATTCTGGAATCCAGGATATAATTGCTTTACTTTCAATAAAGAGGACTTGGTTCTCATTATTGAAGAGTATATAACTTTTCTACATATAGAAGGGGCTTTGAAGAATCGAATTTATTCAAGGTCAATCAAAACTCAACCTTTTAGAGTTAAATTAGCAAAGATTGCAGGAGTACGAGAGAAATTGGTAATGGCCCGTACAAAACAAAAAGGTGAGGGTGAAGGCATTTCTTAGACCAACATCAAAGAAATCATTCAGAGTCATCCAGATGATAAAGTACGATTTGATCTCTTTGCTTTGGGTATATATGGTATGGTCATCTTCCCGAAAGAATTGGGATACATTGAGGTTGCAGTAGTAGATTTATTCGAGCAGCTACAAAAAAGGGTTAATCCTGCTTCTGTAATTCTAGCAGAAACTTTTCGATCGTTAAGCGCTTGTAGAAGGCTGAGAGGTGGACGATTTTCGAGATGTGCACAATTGTTATATGTCTGGTCATTAGCCATTTTTGGAGGACAGAGAAGGTCTCATACCGTCTCTTTAGTACATACTACTCACCATTGAAAGATTTTTTGGAGCAAGAATGTCCGAAAGAAGTCACGAAAGACATGTGGATAAATGCCCTTCGAAATCTGCAAAGCAATGGCATAATTTGGCGTGCCCCTTGGCAAATACAAAGGGAGTTCCTTTAAAAATATGGTGACTACAACTGGGTGATGCTACTCGGTTTATGGGGAGGAATTGGATATGCACCACTTCTAGCTATAAGAAAGTACGAGGGTTGTCAATTTGTTCATGTTACTGATGGGTTACATTCGTCTGAGTTTGCATTTCATGGTAAAAATTACAAAAGAAATATCATGGATGCCATTAAAACTTGGAAAACAACTTTCTGTATTCGAGCAAAAGTAGTGAAAGTAATGTTAACCCCTGATTACGAGGAATGGAGGTCTGTTAGGAAAAATGAAAATATTCCTCTACCAGACCAAAATGAGGATATCTCTATGGAAGATCGCATTCGGGTAGTCTCGTCAGAGATAGAAATCCTAAGAGCTGAGTTTGAAGCAAAAAGAGAGGGTTGGTCGAAAGAGTTAGAACAAATGTGACGAGATAAAGCTATGTTGGGCGTCGACGTTGACTTTTATTCAGCACAATGTGCAATGCTGAGGGAAAACAAAGAAAAAGTAGATGGTGAGTTCAAAACGTTAAAGAAGAATTACCATGAGCTACAAAAATCCCGAAGAGCATCAGGATCGAGTAGAGCAATAACACAGATGACCAAAGAGTTGAATATTGAGAAATGTCGAATTGAAGAGTTGAAAGGAAAAAAGAACCGTTTACTCAAGAGCCTTGAGAAAGGGAAGCAGAAAATGGAAGATCTTGAGGTTGACAAAAGGGAGTGAATTATAAAGCACAAAACTAAAAGTCGCGAGATTATGAATGAAATGAAGAAAGAAAGGGATCGAGCCAAAGAATTAGAAGATATGAAGAATATCATTCTTGAGGGATTTGAGGTTAAGAAAAACACCATGTTCAAGGGATTTGAAGTTGAAATGAATAATATGATTGTCGAACTTGAAGTTAGGGGACAAAGGATCGAAGAGTTCGAAGTTGAAAAGGAAAAATGGGATTTGGAGAGAAAAACTTCAATACCAAACTCGAAGCAGGGCAAGAGGTGGCCAACAATTTGATGGAATGATGTAGAAACAAGAATGTGCAAATCCAGAAGCTTAATAAAAGGACACAAGAAACACGAACAAAACTTGAAGAGGATTTGGATCAGTGTAGAAACAAAAACACAGAGTTTAATTCTTACAACTTGCAAGTTAAAGAATCATTATTCCAAGAGAAGGTTCGTCTAGGACCTAGTGATCTTAAAGAGAGTTATGAGGAGAACGCTTCACTACAAAGACGAATCTGAGATCTTGAAAGTACTTTGCACAGTTGTCAAGTAAGAATCACTGAGTTAGAGCAAACTCTCGATGGAACTAATAAACAATGGAAAAAATTGACTAATTTCTATGAAGAAAGAAGTGAAGATATAAGCAGTATGGTAATCGAGGCCATGGTACAAATGAGCAAAGTTGGCAGGTATATTGGAGAGTTAGGCTGAAGTAAAGATTGTTGAGCATCACGTTGATCCAGTTTCTCATTTTGGAAAGAAGATGTCATGGCTGATGAAGGAAATCATAATAGGAAAGCTATGTCATATATGTAGTTATGAACTATTATATGGAAAACTTTTGTATTCCGATGAAAGTTGTTCTATGACAGTTAAATATTTGGGATCAATACCTTTTGCATACATTCATTATTCATTGCATTATTTCATTTATGTATAATTTTTATTTTACATTAAGATAAACATTCATTAAGTAAAATTTGAAAAAATAATAATATGAAAAAGATTTTCAATCGCAGTTATCCTGGCCAAACAAGAAATTCAACACCATTACGATACTAGAAAAGAGACTAAAAAAATGGAGGATAAAATACAACGTCTCGAGGAACAACACAATAAAGAACAAACAGAAATGAGAATGAAATTAGAGAAGATTGAGGCCAACATTGCAAATTCACAAGAAAATATGATGCAGAAAATAGAGGATAAGCTCAAAAAGTAGGCTACCATTGGAAAAAGTCATGAAAATCCTGTATCTTTTGACTAGGAACCTATATATCCTTTAGGTTTCACACCAGAACCGATTTATCATCCTGGTATCACACCGGTTTATCCATTGGAGAATTTAATGCTGAGCATCTAATTCCATATCTGAATGAGTTGAATGAGAAAGAAAAAGCCAATGAAGAATTGACTAGACACATCAAGAGCTTTGAGAAAAGAATAAAATCCATAGAGGTAACTGAATCGTTCTATGGGTTTGACTCCAGTGAATTAAGTTTAGTCCCGAACCTAATCCTCCCTATTAAGTTCAAAGTTCCTGAATTTGAAAGATATAATAGTACTACATGCCCTTCGTCCCATATTACCATGCTTTGTCGTAGAATGGCAGGTCATGTGAAAGACGAGAAATTGTTAATTCATTGCTTTCAAGACAGTTTGACAAGACCATCCTTAAAGTTGTATACTCAATTGACCAAAGCCCACATCAGATTATGGAAAGATCTGGCAAAAGCATTTCTAGAGTAGTACCACCATGTTACTGACATGGTTCCCAATAGATGGACTCTCCAATATTTGGAGAAAAAGAACAATGAAACATTCAGACAGTATGCCTAGAGATGGCATGACACAGCGACCCAAGTTCAGCCACCACTATCAGAAAAAGAAGCCACAGTGATTTTCGTCCACAGTTTAAAAGCCCTATATTTAGGCCATTTAATGGGGAATGCAACCAGAAATTTTACAGATTTGGTCATTTCTGGAGAACTCATTGAGAATGTCATGAAAAGTGGCAAAATTGAAATAAGTGAGGGGTCTAGTTACAAAAGGCCCATATATCGAAAAAAAGAGAACAAAGTTAACAATGCGAACGCTTACAACAAGGATACCTTGAAAAGTGTTACGATAACCCAGCCAAGGGTTAAGAAGGAGAAAAAAAACACTAATCGAACGGAATCCAGAGGACCTCGTAGGGAAAATGAAAGGCTTTCCTTTACACCATTACCAGTACCCTATGCTAAGATCTATGATTCACTGTTAAAGGTAGATGTAATACGACCTTATCCTTTTATTTCTATGCAACCACCATTCCCTCCATGGTATGATGTAAAAGTGCAATGTGTTCATCATGATGGAATTACAGGTCATTCTATTGAAAATTGTTTAGCATTCAAAAGGGTGGTCCAAAATTTGATCAATACTGGGAAATTAGAATTCAATTCACCAGCTACGTCGAATCATCCATTACCAAGTCATGCAGATAAAAGCGTGAACGCAATCCAGGAAGAGAATAGAAGGAAAGCAAAAATTGATGTTTCTGAAATTAAATCTCCCTTTGGTTGGATATTTCAACAACTTTCCATATCTGGTATAATTCAACAAGAATTCAAGCCAAAACCTAATGAAAGTGAAAATTATTGCGAATATCATCAAGAAAAGGGACATGAAATTCAACTATGCCCTGAATTTAGGAGATTGGGGCAAAAACTGATGAATGAAAAAGCGATAGAGTTCTTTGAAGAAGAACCAGGAAAAAGAGAAGATAATGTTTCCTAGGCAGAGAACAAGTGACCTCGTGATTATCATTGTGAAATCATCTACAATGAATCCTGCACCAACAAAGCCAAAAGTGGTTATCATAACTCCTTTACCATTTCCATATAAGGATACCCGCAAGGTACCTTGGAATTATAATACCAATATTTCAATGGTAGGAGGATCTGTTTCTTTGAAAAAAATAGAAGAGAAAGCACAGAGAGTGGATTTGACATCTAAAGCAGTATGTGAAGTCAGATTTTTTACAAGAAATGGGAGGTGTTATTCTCCCGAGACATCGAATGCATCAGAACAACCAAAAGCAAAGGGAAAAGCTACAGTGATACCCCAAAAAGTATTTAATGATGAATCCCCGCTAACAGTCAATGAGCCCGTAACAGAAAAACAAGCACAAGAATTTTTAAAATTTTTGAAACATAACGAATATAGTGTGGTTGAGCAACTACATAAACAGCAAGCACGAATTTCAATTCTTGATTTGTTAATGAATTCAGAAGTACACCGAAATGCTTTGATGAAAATGCTTAATCAAACATTTATCCTTGAAGATATATCTCTCAACAAGCTTGACAGGATTGTGGGGCAAATAGTCGCTGATAATTACATAACATTCACTGATGATGAAATACCTGAAGGTGGAATGGGATCGGTGAAAGCTTTAAATATTACCACCCATTGTCATGGCCATATTCTGTCAGGGGTATTGATTGATAATGGATCTGCTCTTAACTTGATGTCATTGGTTATACTTCAAAAGATTCCTGTGGATAAATCGTACATGAAGAATTATCAGAACGTAGTGCGAGCATTTGATGGCACTCAAAAGAATGTACTGGGAAAAATGGAAATACCACTGTTGATAGGACTAGTAGTGTATAATATCGACTTTGTGGTAATGGATATTCACCCTACATATAATTGTTTATTGGGGAGGCCATGGATTCATTCTACAGGAGTTGTTCCTTCTTCGTTGCATCAAAAACTGAAGTTCGTTGTTGATGTTCAATTGATATGTGTTGAAGCTGAGGAAGAAATCATTGCCTCTGTGACAAGTGATGCTCCGTATATTGAAACAAATGATGATGCTCTTGAGTGTTCTTTTCGAGCTTTGGAATTTATCAATGCAACCTTTATTGCTGAGGGAAGCAAAATTTTGCATCCTAGATTGTCTGATTGCACTAAAATGGTTGTACGACAGACTTAAGGTATAAGAGCTAAAATTGGCAAAGGCCTGGGTAAGAATCTTCAAGAAGTTCAGTTCCTGTAAGTATGAAGATGAAAAAAGATCGTTTTGGGCTTTGATTTAAGCCCAACTCTCAACAAAAGAACAAAGAGATGAAAAGAAGAGGTGACGATAGAAGAGCAAGACTGAAAGAAGAATAAATTCCATGGGAACGTATATTTTTTCCTCATTTGAAGTTCACATTCAAATCTGGAGGAATGGTTAATGTGGAAGAACAACTGGTTGATGTTCTTAAAGAAGAAAAGTTGTCAAAAGATCAAAACATGGTTGAGAAAGCTATGGAAGGATTATTTATCAACATGATCATAATGACCACAAGACTGGAAAATACTTGGTTGGGATTCGCCCTTGTCTTCCTGGTGAAACACTCAATAATTGGACTGCTGAGGATCTCCCTTTATTTTTAGTATTAACTCAGAGTAATACTCAGAACCAACCTTTATGCTTTAGCCCAAGAATATGAAAAGTTTTTGTTATCTTGTAAGGGCAGTTATGTTAAGTTCACTTAATATCAAATATAAGAAGTTTTCTTAAAATTCTCAAATGGAAATTATTCTTTATACTTTACATTTTTACATTTTTACATTTATTATTCCTCATTATTTATTTCATAAATTTACTATATCCTTTCAGAAATATGTTCGACTTAAATTTGCAGGTGTCACAATGTTAATAGCATGATTATTCCTAAATTTAATCATGAGATAAATTTAGAGCGACCCATATGTTTAGAAGAAATCAATGAGTGTGAGGATGAAGTAGAATGTGATGTTCCTACCGAATTGTTAAGACTGTTAGAAAAAGAAGATAAACAAATTTTACCTCACAAAGAAGAGATTGAGACTGTAAATCTGGGAACCAATGAAGAAATGAAAGAGGTAAAATAGATTAAACGAGAATTGATAAATCTCCTCCAAGAGTTCAAATATATCTTCGCTTGGTCTTATCAAGATATGCCTGGTTTGAGTACGGATATAGTGGTATACAAACTTTCGATCAGTCCATAATATAAACCTGTTCAACAAAAGCTCATACGAATGAGGCCAGAAATGTTATTGAAGATTAAAGAGGAAGTGATGAAGCAAATTAATGCAGGTTTCCTACATGCAACCAAATATCTAGAATGGGTAGCCAACATAGTTTCAGTACCAAATAAAAATGGAAAAGTTCGAATGTATTTGGATTACAGAGATCTTAACAATGTTAGTCCGAAAGATAGCTTTCTGTTACCTTATATAGACACATTAGTGGATAATACTGTATGACATGTATGGTTTTCCTTCATGGATGGCTTTTCAGGATATAATCAGATAAAAATGAACCCTGAGGACATGGAAAAAATAACATTTTTAACCATGTAGGCACATTCTGTTACAAAGTAATGCCATTTGGATTGAAAAATGTAGGGGCAACATATCAGAGAGCAATGGTAACTCTGTTCCATGACATGATGCATAAAGCGATTGAAGTATATGTGGATGACATGATTGCCAAGTCCCAAAATGAAGAATAACATATTCAAAATCTAAGAAAACTTTTCCAGAGATTGAGAAAGTATCAATTAAAGCTCAACCCCGCTAAATGTACTTTTGGGGTAACATCAGGGAAGCTTTTGGGATTTGTAGTCAGTCAAAAGGGAATCGAGATTGATCCAGATAAAGTAAAAGAAATTCAAGATCTTCTACCACCTAACACAAAAAAAGAAGTTCGAGGCTTTTTGGGGAGATTAAATTATATATCTCGATTCATTTCTCAATTAACTGACAAATGTGATCCAGTGTTCAAGTTACTTCGAAAGAACAATCCTGAAGTCTGGAATGATGAATGTCAAGAAACTTTGGATATTATTAATAAATATTTATCCAATGCCCCCATTTTAGTATCACCAGTGCCCGATAGACCGTTAATTCTCTACTTAACAGTCTTTGAAAATTCGATGGGATACGTACTAAGATAACATGATGAGTATGGAAGAAAAGAAATAGCCATTTATTATCTAAGTAAGAAGTTTACTGATTGTGAAATTCGATACCCACCAATACAAAAATTATGTTGTGCCTTGGTGTGGGCTACTCGAAGACTTAGACAATACATGTTATATCATACCACTTGGCTGATATCTAGACTTGATCCTTTAAAGTTCTTAATGGAATCACCAGCTTTGACATGCAAAATGGCTAGATGGAAAATGTTATTAACCGAGTTTGATATCGTATATGTCAACCAAAAAGCAATAAAAGGAAGTGTCATAGCTGATTTTTTGGCCAGTCGTGTATAAGATGATTATCAGTCTCTGAGTTTTAATTTTTCAGATGAATATTTGTTGTGCATATCCATGAATGAATAAGTCAGAACAAATGATGAATCCTAGAAGCTTAATTTTGATGGAGCATCCAATGCCTTGGGACGAGGAATTGGGGCAGTGTTAATTTCTCTAGAAAATATTGATTATCCTTTTACAAGCAGATTGGAGTTCTTTTGCACCAATAACATGGAGGAATATGAAGCTTGTGTCATGGGATTGAAGGCAGTCATAGAAAGAAAAATTAAATTTCTCAAGATATACGGAGATTCATCATTAGTGGTATATCAACTACGAGGAGAATGTGAGATGAAATATCCCAAATTGTTGGAATATCAAGATTTTACCCTCGAATTAGTGAAAGAATTTGAAAGAGTCACCTTCAATTATATCCCTCGAGAGGAAAATCAAATGGCAGTTGCTTTGGCTACATTAGCTGCTATGTTTCAAGCAAATAAGAAAGTTGATATGATGTCAATTAGAATGCAAGTATATGAAATTCCTGCACATTGCTACAGTGTGGAAGAAGAGGGAGATGGAAAGCCATGGTATTATGATATATTGCAATATATCAAGTATCAAAGTTATCCACAAAATGCATCCGAGATTGATAAAAGAACATTGAGAAGAATGAATATTGTATGCTTTCTTGATGGTGAGACCTTGTATAGAAGAAGCAATGATCAAATGCTATTTAGATGTATAAATACTAGCGAAGCCAAAAGCATCATTGAGGAAGTACATAGTGGAATATATGGAACACATGCCAATGGTCTTTCCATGGCTAGAAAAATAATGAGATATGGATATTATTGGGCTACCATGCATACAGATTGCATTGATTATGCCAGGAGATGTCATAAATGCTAGGTATAAGCAGATAAGATTCATGCACCTCCATCGCCCTTACATGTAATGACAACACCTTGGTCATTTTCTATGTGGGGAATAGACGTCATTGGGGCAATCACACCAAAAGCATCAAATGGACATTGTTTCATCCTAGTGGCAGTCGACTATTTCACCAAGTGGGTTGAAGCTACTTCATATGCCAATATTAAGAGGTCTACAGTTTGCAAATTTATAAAGAAAGAAATAATCTGCCGGTATGGGCTACTAGAGAGAATCATTACAGATGCTCTGAATTTGAACAACAAAATGATGATTGAACTTTGTACACAGTTCAAGATCAAGCATGCAAACTCAGTGACATATCGCCCAAAGATGAATGGGGCAGTTGAAGCAGCAAATAAGAACATCAAGAGAATCATTACAAAGAATATTGAAACTTACAAAGATTGGCACAAGAAGTTACTTTTTTCCTTATATCCATATCGAACTACTGTGTGAACATCTACTGGGG
Organism: Hibiscus syriacus; assembly: GCF_006381635.1. Classification (NCBI taxonomy): domain Eukaryota; kingdom Viridiplantae; phylum Streptophyta; class Magnoliopsida; order Malvales; family Malvaceae; genus Hibiscus; species Hibiscus syriacus. The sequence continues at coordinate 2,205,170 of NW_024061947.1, read as the reverse complement.
CAACGCCTTTTTCTTTAGTGTATGGGATGGAAGCAATCTTACCGATTGAAGTTGAGATCCCATCACTTCGAATCTTGAGAGAGGTAAAGTTGGATGAGTCTGAATGGATCCAAGCTCGATTTGATCCATTGAACCTTATTGATGAGAAGAGATTGAATACTATTTGCCATGGACAGATGTATCATAAACGAATGATGAAGTCTCATGATAAGAAAGTACATCCAAGAGAATTCCAAGAGGGCGATCTAGTGCTAAAAAAGATCTTGCCTATACATAAAGATTTCCATGGGAAATTGATGCCTAATTGGGAAGGGTCCTATGTTGCAAAAAAGGCCTTTTCCGGAGGAGCGTTGATCTTGGCAGAAATGAATGGAAAAGTTCTGAGAAACCCAATAAACTCAGATTCTGTCAAGAAATATTATGCTTGAAGAAGAGAAAAAAAAGGAAAAAAGAAAGAAAAAAATAAAAAAAAAATAAAAATAGAAAAGGAGGGTTAAGATGAAAACCCATAAAGGGCATCTTGTAACCAAATGAAGGATTTGAGTTGAAAACTTGAAAAGGCTGCTCAAATGCATGTTGATATTAGGCATTTGACAATTAAACCTTCTTAAGAGTTTGATATTTTGGGAGGAACTTTACATCTATAAGCATTCTTGCAATATTTAAGATCTTCCAGACATAAGCTTACCTCAGTGCTCAAAATTATATCAAGATTAGTTTAGAAATACTTATGCTAATGATTTATTGAGTCATTTGAATCTTGTATCATTCCTATGTTTACCATGACTTTGAACAAATTTCCTTATATTTATTAATAGATTCCAAGTTTATCTTTTGAAGATTTAATTTATTCTTTTATAAACATCTTGCAAATGGATTAACATAATTTTGAAATAAGCAAAAGATTTATGGCTATCACTTTATGTTAATACTTTTGAAATTATGGAATCCAAAGTAAATCTTGTCAATATTCACAATCATTGTTGAAAAGAGAACAAGTTTTTACCATCATAGAGTTATTTGGAAGCAAGTAAAACAGAAAAGAAAAAAGGAAATTCTCAGTAAGGAGAAATGGACAGGGTGCTTTGAGCAAATATTTCCGATCAAACAGAAAGGTATGAAGAATGAAAATGGTGAAACATGGACAGTAGAGCTTTGATGATGGCAGTTAAAGTATTTCACTTATATTCCCACCGAGATTTGTTCTTTAATAACATCATACAAAACCTCTAAACACTATGCAAAGACTTCATTGATTGAAAAATCTGAGCAGAAGCTACAGGAAAGGATGAATGTGTTGTCAAATGTTTTACGAACATCTGTGCAGAAGTCACAGGAAAGGATGAATGTGTTGTCAAATGTTTTACGAACCAGTTATTATGATGCTGAACCAATATTGAGATCATATGGTATTTCTATTTGTAAACCCAAGATAAAGTTTTTCTTCTTCAAATCCAAAGTTAGAAGTAACAAATGATGAAAATTTCTTTCCATGAGAAGGGGATCTGAAATTTTAACAACAATAAATTAGTGGAGCCAACTAAGGAATTAGGATAAATCTTCCTTATGATGTGTTAAGTATCTCGACATGATTGTTGTTAAGAATCTCGACATGATATGGTCTGAATGGCTTTGTTCGAGATCCAATTAGATGTGGAGACATGAAAGGAATTAGAATAAATCTTCCTTATGATATGTTTCAAGAGTCAAATCAGAACAGATGCTGCTATCCTAATTAATCTCTGCTGAATTTGGCATATCTACATCTACATTCTTCAAAGATGATAGATTCTCTTTTCAAAAGTGAAAGCTTTATTGGATTTCTACGCAAGTTCAGAAAAAGAAAACAGGTTTTATCAAAGACAAAATGGGGCATCAAGATCATAGTTCTAACTACGACAAGAGTTCCATGAATGAAACATTTCTTCTTAGACTTTAATAAAAATGAAGCAAAGAGGATATAGAGTCTCTTCCAATAGCTTGAAATGATTTTGACTAAGTGAAGGAAGACCGAGTTCGCACTTTGAAATCAAATAAAGATGAACTTAACATTCATGCGTCATATTTAGACATTTGCAAAAATAGGGGCATTTTCATTCATTTTATCAATGTTGAATATTTGACAGGAATTTCAAAGATTTTTACCAAAGATTTGAATCCATCACTCCATAGATCAACATTTCTGGAAGAGTTCATAATGAGAAGAACTCATCTGAAGAGGAAGAAGAAGTTCATAATGAGATAGATCAACATCAACATTTCCAGAAGTGTTCATAATGAGAAGAACTCATCTGAAGAGGAAGAAGAAGTTCATAATGAGAAGAACTTGTTCAACCTTTTGCATGACTCTATCACATAAGGAGATAGATCAACATCAACATTTCCAGAAGTGTTCATAATGAGAAGAACTCATCTGAATAGGAAGAAGAAGTTCATAATGAGAAGAACTTGTTTAACCTTTTGCATGACTCTATCACAGAAGGAGATAGATCAGCATCAACATTTCCAGAAGTGTTCATAATGAGAATAACTCATCTGAAGAGGAAGAAGAAGTTCATAATGAGAAGAACTTGTTCAACCGTTTGTGTGATTCTATCACAGAAAGAGATAGATCAGCATCAACATTTCCAGAAAGAGTTTATAATGAGAAGAACTCATCTGAAGAAAGAGAAGAAGTTCATAATGAGAAGAATTTGTTCAACCTTGCCTTAATTCATCACATATGAAGACGAATTAACAACCCCTCCTTCGAAGATCAGCATTTCCAGAAGGAGTTCATAAAGAGAAGAACTCATCTGAAAAAAGAAGAAGAAGTTCATAATGATAAGAATTTATTCAACTTTTTCCTAGATTACATCACAGAAGGAGATAAATTGTCAACCCCAGTGAAAAAGTTCATAATGAGAAGAACTTGTTCAACATTTCCACCCTAACCAAGTGAAGTCAAATGAAAAAAAAAAACTTATTGTCTTTTCGTCTTTGCCCTATTCTCGTTAACACAAGAATGAGCAAAGAGGGGCAGCTGAAGACACTAGTTTTTTTCCATTTGGTTTTTTTTATATTTATTATTATTATTTATTTATTTATTACTATTATTATTATTTTATTATTTTATTATTTTATTATTATTTTATTATTTTATTATTATATTATTTATTATTATTATTATTATTATTATTATTTTATTACAGGCCCAATTACAAATCCCAGAGGTCCAGAACAAAGAGCCCAACCTGATTTAGCCCAACAATAACCCTAAAACACAACTAGGGTTTTATCATATGAAACCCTAGCCGCCAACGCCACCAGCCGTTAGATCTGGCAAGATCCAACGGACCAAAGCTCGCCACCATGAAACCCTAGGGACCACGCGGCCGTCGCCTCTGCTGCCACCACCTCCACGTCGCTCCGCCGTTGCCACGATGCCAAATGAAGCTTTTAGAAGAGCCAAGCCCACCGCACACGTCGCCACTCTTAGGTGAGTCACCACCATAGGTTTGGTGACTCACCGAAATGAGTTTTATTAACCTGTCCGAAGCCATCACCGGTGATGCTTATAAAAACCATCGACTCTCTGCAAGCAAAAAAACAGAGAGCAACAAGAAAGCAACACATCAACCAAAAACCACCAAAATATTGAGACAAAAATTAAGAGAAACCTTACCGAGGAAGCTGCGACGCCACCAGAGTTCCCACGCGCCTATCCGCGCCACAGTTGAAGTCGAAATATCGAAGGTATTTCTATAGATCTACGAAAATCTAAGGATATTTAGGGGAAACAGAGATTAGAATCGACCTTAATATAGTCGGATCTATCATTCGGGAAAGTTTTGTGTTTTCCAGCCACCGACGACGGTGGCCGGCGGTGGAGCTGACGGCGGTGTGTGGCTGTCGGGCGGCGATCGGATTCCCTTCCGGTGAGGGAATCATAGAGAGAAGCGAGAGAGATGATATCTCTCTCTTTTTAGAGAGAGAAAATTAGAGAATGGCCCGAAGGGCCGGCCATATTCGGGTATTTATACCCCTTCTCAAACGGCATCGTTTTGGGAAAGGGTATATGCGTAATTTTAAATGGGTAAATTATACCCAATGACATCTCATATTTTTAACTTTACATTATAGTCCCTAAAATCAATTTATAATCATTTTAATTTGGTCTTTCAATTTTATTTCTTTATAATTTAGTCCCTGCCATAATTATATATATTTTAGGGTGAATAATCGATTTGGCCCCTGTAATTTTATTAATTAATATTTTAATACCGAATAATTAATTAGGTTAAATTATATTGTTAACCATTATCTCTCATGATGTTTAGAATTAGTATCTTTAATTTTAATACTTTATATTTTAATCCAGTAATTTTACTTTTATTTATTTTTATCATTATTGCAATTTATTTTTATTATTATCCTTTTATTTTCAATGTATTTAATTTATCAATTTTTATTATTATTATTTAGTCATATTAATATATTATTTGATTAATTTTATAAATTCATAATATTTATTTATTTTTAAATATTAAAAAAGGACAGTCTTAAAATAACTAGATGTCATATTCTGGTATTTTAAAATAAATAAATATCATGCTTATAATATTTGCTTTAATTTTATATAAATTATTTTAATCATGTTTTTAATATTTATTTATTTTTTTAATATTAAGAAAGGGGCGGTCTTAAAGCAACTAGATGTCATTTTCTGATATTTTTAAGTAAATAAATATCTCATAAAAACTTAAAAAATATATATATTAATGATATAAATATTAATATATTTTCTTAAAATTATAGTAATAAATTTGAAATAAAAGATTATGAATTAAATATATTTTTGAATTCTTAAATTTCCAATAATAGAGACAATTTATAATTAATGGGTACCAATTTTGGGCGTTATAGGGGTGTTAATCCTTCCCTAAATGTAACCGACCACGAATCCCTTTTTTACTAAATTTTTTTTGTAATACTCAGATCAATTTATCTTTTAAATTATGTTTTCTTAAAAACTATTTTAAAAGATTGTTTTTAGGTATTTGACCTACCTAACCCAACAAGGTCAATGGCGAGTCTCCAAACATTTACTTAAAAAACCATTTATTTATTCACATACTTTCCCGCCAAGTAAAAATTTGTACCTGGGCGAAAACCGGTTACGACATTAACGTTAAGGTTTGGAAAAAAATGAAAGTTCAGGTACTAAAACGGACTAAAATTGATAGTTTATGTACTAAATGCGTTAAGTTTTTAACGTTGGATACTAAAATTAACTAAAAACTACACATTAGTTATGGTTTTAAAAATTGAAAGTTTAGGTACTAAAATAGAACAAAACCGATAGTTTAGGTTCAAAATGCGTAGTTTACCCTAATCTTTTTTATCTATGTATTATAATGAAATCTTTATTTTGATTAAGATATTGGATGCATTAGGGTCGTGTTCGATCTTGGATGCGAAACTTTGGAGTGTGTATGAAGGTTTAAACTTGGCCTGACAGATCGGGGAGCGACAAGTTTTGGTGGAAACAGATTGTAAGGAAGCGTTTTCCCTTGTTCAACAAGGTGCGCAAATGGAAGGAATCTCCCATCTGGTCCCTCACTTAACTGAAATGATCTCAAGAAGCTGGAGCCTTAGTTTCTCGCATGTTGCTCGGAACGGTAATAGAGTTGCGGATGCAGTTGCTGAAGCCGCTTAGAATTTCACTTTTGGTATGACCCGCCTGGACCAACCCCCTGTTGCTATTGCCCCATTGCTGAATGACGATGCTGCTATGAACTGAAGCTGTCTGTTGCTTTCCTCCTTTGCATTAAAAAAAAAAAAGGATATTCCTTAGATGATGATAAATCATCACTCTTTAATAATGTTCATTAAAATAATTTACAATTCGTAAATTTCAATATTAAGTGTCCAAATCAGTTAGATTAAGAATCAATGATCTATCAATTTAATCGTTGATCAATTTTTCCATATTATCGATGTAGCATCACTTTATGTTTACATAAAGCATAAAAAAGTATATATATATATATCATGTTCCTAAATCTTGAGATGAGGCTTTTCAAGAACCAACCTTGTCATCATAAGTTTAAGGCTTTATATATATATATATATATATATATATATATTATATAATTAAATAATTTTTTATTGAGCAACTAATCACGATTAAATACTATAAAGTATATTATAAAATTATCTTCTAAATCCAATTTACCTCATTCACAATATTACGAATTAAAGTTATTACATTATTTAAATAAACTTAACACCTTATGCTCCTAGATCAACCAGTAATTGATAAAAAAAATTAATATACGTATTTATATATATATATATATATATATATATATATATATATATATATTATTTTAGGAGTATTCTTTTTAGGATTTTTATCTTAGGATTATGATTGGGATAAATCCGATAAATTGACTAATACTATTCCCAAATAAAAGCCATTAAAATCTCAGATTCAAAGAGACCATGCAAATTTACTGTTAATGGATTTTAGGGTCCATTTGACTGGCATTCACCATAGTTTTCGGGTGGGAGCAAATTTTGTCTGTTTTTCATGCATTGCCACAAGGTTAATCCAAGGATCATCTGAAAATGGAAGGAAGGTACATACATACATACACATATAGGATATGAGATCAATTAATTTCTCATACAATGTTGATTTATTATATATTTTTCTGACAACAGCCATATATTGTATACATGGGAGAGGTACCACATCATGCAGACAGGATTTCAACCATGGAGGAACATAATGATATGCTCCTGAAGGCAATTGGAGAGTAATATTTGTTTGTTTTCATTTTTTTTTTTTTTGCAACTATTCTATCCAAATAAAATGATGTTTTTTTTTACAATTATTCTTTTCGTTTAGTGAGAAGACAGCCAGAGAATCCAAAATATATACTATGGGAAGAGCATTAATGGATTTGCTGCCAGACTTTTGCCAGATGAAGCGAGAAGACTATCTGGTTTGAAACAACTTTCAATTGCTCAAACTATGATTTATGTCCCTTAACTATACTAAATTTGAAGATTTAGTCATTAAAAAAAAGAATAATTGGCGTTCACATTGGTTTACAGATGAAGATGGAGTTGTATCGGTATTTGAGAACATTAAACGAAGACTTCTGACAACAAGATCATGGGATTTTCTGGGAATGCCTCTTAGTACAAAGAGAAGGAACGTGATTGTTGAGAGTGATATCATAGTTGGTGTAATGGACACTGGTAATTGCATGTTTTGTAATCAAAAGTTCATCTGTTTTAATTACCACCTTATAAACAGACAAGTTGTTTAATGTTGTTGTGTAGGGATTTGGTCTGGATGCCCCAGTTTTGATGATTCTGGCTATGGACCTCCACCAGCTAAATGGAAGGGTAAATGTGACAAAGGAGCCAATTTCACTGGTTGCAACAAGTACTTCCTTTTTCTCTTTAGAATTTTAACCAAGTTTAACTCAATTCAGTGAAATTTGTTGTTGAACCATTTGTAACATGGGCAGCAAGGTGATTGGTGCAAGATACTATCAGCTAGACAGCACTGATCCTATTCCGGAAGATCCTACGCCAGTTGACACTGACGCCATGGCACCCACACTGCCTCCACTATTACCGGGATACCTGTGAAGGATTCCAGCGTTTTCGGTTTAGCCAAAGAAACAGCTCGTGGTGGCGTGCCGTTGGCTCCTGTAACCTTGTACAAGATTTGCTGGAGTGGCGGATGCGGCGACATCGATTTACTAGCGGCAATGGATGATGCCATCAACGACGGAGTGGACTTAATATCCATGTCATTATGGGGTGATTCCAGGGAGTTTTTCCATGATTCAATCGCTATAGGAGCTTTCCATGCAATGAGGAAAGGGATTTTGACATCTTGTTCCGGTGGAAACGAAGGGTAGATCTTAACAATTGAAAACGTTGCACCGTGGATCTTCACCGTCGCTGCTACCAGCATCGACAGGCAATTCACCTCGATTATTGGAAAATAACTCTTCATTGTTGAGTTAAGCTATGTTACAGATGACTCTTCCTTCACTGGTTAATTCGATCTTAAATGTCTTTAGAACTCAATATCTTTCGTCATGGAGTTAAAATTGGCTCAAAGATTCGTCGATCTTTTATAGGTCAAATTGAGATATAGCTCCTCATCGTTGAGTTAAGATATGTTGTGAATCACTCCTCCATTGTGTTTTAAGTCAATTTTATGTGTTCTTCAAGTTTAATATCTTTCATTGTGAAGTTGAAATTGTCTCGAACAATCTGCAAAATTATATATGTGTGTAACGTCATGAATGTGATGTCCTTAGGTAAGCATAAAATGCAAATGTATCATTTTTGGCATTCTCGTTTTCAATGAGAAGTATTGATCTTCTCTAACTATCAAAGCTTCTAAATATGGGAAATCATGATTTTTGTGAACCCAATATCGAACAAAAAATGTCTTCAAGTAGTGGAAACCGTTAACATAAGTATGTTTTTCCAATATTCATTATTTTTCAAAATTTGGAACATAGAGGTAATTGAAATGATATCCGAGCGATTCATGCAAGTTTCATGTTAGAACCCATATTAGCCTTTGAAATTCCTACACTTTCCAAGAAATTTTGTACAATAATACACAATGATCTGGTTTTTTTTTCAATGAATAAATAACCCATACATAATTTCAATGCAAGATGCGAAGAAAATTGAGCTTTCAAAAAAGTTTTTTTTTTATTTTATAAGTGAAATAATTTTTTTGACAAATTAATGACAAACATTTGAATAAAATCAGATAAGAGCGAAGTAGGTGCCACAAGATATCAATGATATGGATTCCTTTGAAATGACACGTCACCCAAAAAATATAGTTTCTGTCGAAAGGGCCTCAAAGGTTGTGATAATGTCATCTTGATTCAGGACTTTCTTATGAGCAAACCCTAACTTGTTACTCAAGTTGTCCATTGTGGGTTTTGAACTTGAAACCTTACTTGGTTTTCAAGACACCCTTTGCGAGTTTTCATATTGAACCCTCCTTTATTATTTTTTCTTTTTTCCAAATCAACATTAACGTTTTAAAAAATTAGAAATAAAAGATTAACCCTAATGTGTGAAATAAAATCTGATTCTCTTTCACTAACAAATTAATGTATAACTAGAAATGACTTTTTAGGCACGTAATGTAGGCTAGGAATCGTGGCTATGAAATAAAAGGATAGATGGGCTCAAACGTGTATTAAAGGGTTATTAAACCAAATATCAATACATTCATTCATTTTTGCTTGAATCTGCTTTAATGTGTGCTTCTTCTTTCTTTTTTTCTTTTTCTTTTCTTATTTTTTATCCATCTAGATTGATCACTTGTAGGTTTTCACCCTAGAGGTTCCTCATTTGACAATTTGGATCTTTGAACTAGCTTTACTTTACTAACATTGTTGTTTGATATCACTTAAGGTATGGGAATCTTTACACGTTCCCTCTTTTGTCCTCTTTACTTGTCAAATTTGAGACCTCGTTTTGATTCGAGCACAAGTTACATCTTGATTTGATTCAAATTTTCAAGCTTATTGTATCTGGCCAACCTAGAAAAGTTTTACCTTATTAGATTGGATTGCCTTCGCTTAAGCGGACATAGTTTATTTCTTGGCTTGCCCCCAGTGTAGGGAATGATCTTTCATTAGGGTTAAATATAAAGAAAAAATTTTAAGACTCAAATTGGGACATCAATAGATATATTTTTCTTTTTGTGAAAGGATAATAAAACAATGTCATTCATCATTTCATATATAAAAGTCCTTGCGAAAGAAATATTCTCAGGTGATAGATGTTCAGAGTTAATCTTTTATTTAAAAAGTCATTAATGCACGATGATTTTTTTCTTTTTTTCTTTTTCAATTATTTTATTTTTTCCCTAATCATTTGAGCTCATTCTCCCCATCATGTCACCTTGTTTGTTGTGGTAAAAGAGAGTTATCTTAGGTCACTCGAAGTTAGATTTTGGATTAGAGTCATTATCATCCGTACCATTGATATCTAGAGACCTAAAGAAAAGCTAGAGAATATATATATATATATATATACACACGAGAGAAACTATCTCATATAAGAAGTAAAAGCAAATAATATATACAATGAATCAAGAAAATGAATGGAAAATATGTTTGCCAAATGGGAATATAGAATGCATCTTTTATTGAAACTAAATATAATGTAGTTTATTTACCTTGACGGAAGATCATCTATTGCCCTTAGTATGAGCAAATAAGGAGAGTTCAAGTATTAATGTCAAAAAGATTTGAAAATTGCAGGTAGCTCTTTATCGGTCACTTGTTAGGCACAAACCCTGATAGTAATGGACAGATCCTAGATCTATCAACTATTTTCTGAACTATCCTCCATTGTGGCATTGACTCATGTTTCCCCATGATTAGGATTTTTTACAATATTGGCATCTTTCGAATAATTGAAATGAATGTGATTTTTCTCTTGCAGTCTTTGGACAATCCACTTAAAGGTGGGATATTTTTCTATGCAATACCCCAGGACGCCAGCATGGTATTCAGATCGAGCTCCTTCATCGTACCACCTAGGGTATAGTGGTTTTAGGGGATCCCCCCAGATAAGGTGACACAATATGTACATCACATGGTTGTTGAAACAACTCTCGATAAACTATTAAAATAGGGTCAAATTGCCTTGAAGGATTTGATGATGTGACCATTGTTGACTTCGATCGAGAGATAGTGACACCCTTTCTAAAAATAGAGACGTTCACATTGTTGACCTCTCATTCTTTATTCTTTGAGGCTGGCCTCCTATGGGATTTATTTCCCTCAATCTTTTGTTTGATGGACACTTCTACCATTTCACCGGCCACCACAATATCGGTGAAGCTTCCAGATGTGATTATGATCAAGTGCCTAAAGAAATGAACCTTTAGAATATGCACGCAAAGCTTCCTCATCTCTTTTTCTTCCAAAGGAAGATGAACTTGCATAGTTACATCTTTTCACCATTGTGTATACTGTCATAAACTTTCATTGGCCTTTTCTCTATGCTTCATAACATCACTCGGTCAAGTCTCATAGCGCGTTCACATGCTTTTATTATTCCTAGAAAGACCTAGCAAGGTCCCTCCATGACCTGATATAAACTTGGTTCAGCCGATTGTACCAACGGATCGTCGAACACATCAAGCTTTCCAGGAAATAGTGAATCAGGAGTTTATTATTCCTGATATGTCCTATCATTTTTCGGTATAATATTATGATATGAGAAGAAGGAGAGTTGTTCTCATCGAATTTTTTAAAGTTCAACACTTTGAATTTTTAAAGGTCTATAGCATCGACCCCATAGAAGTTTTATTCCCCCTTCACAGTCTTCATTTGATCCTCTAGTTGCTTTATCTTTTCTTTCATTTTCTCTGCATTGTCCTCTTCGTTTAAGTATAAGATCCGATAATCCTCGGGATTTTTCAGAGGGTTCATTGTCGAGACTTATGCCATTGTAGCAGAAGAATTCCTTGAGTACATCTAGGAGATCCTAGGTGTGATTACTAGCTTTGGGGTGAGCGACGCCACTGCCTCTTCATATATCATTGCCCCATGGATATTAACAAGGTTCAATCCTGCCAGTCTTTCCATGATTTGCTCAATTAAGTTGTTTTTATTCTTGATGATAGAGTCCATGATAGTCTTGTGATTCTCTTCTATCTCCTTCTACAACTTGGAAAAGTTATCTTCGATTTTCTTCAGCATGGATTCCGTTTTCCTTGCTTTGAACTAGGTGTTATAAGGATGTGGTGTGTCCAGTGTTTGATCCGTTTTGGATAAAATAATTTTTATCAGTCCTTTATGCTTTAATGATGAATACATATTAATAAGTTAATAAAATAAAATAAAAGGCAAAAACATATGATGAATACATGAAGATTTTGATGTGTTGATCCAAAAGTGTATGTCATAATAAATAACCTACATTGGGATAAAAGTGTCATTACAATGAGACAAAAAAAATTTAAAGGTACACTTGAGCCAGATTTTCTACACTCTATATAACTTCAAGTTGGATGACAAGTCTCCTTACTTTACTGGTCACTAGTTGGATACCATGTCTCATTGCCTCAACTCTTCTTACCAAATTGCATAAATGACTAGTCATCTATTGAATTTGATTTTAGAACTCATGGATGACTATATCTCTTACCTTCACCTTCTATTGAGCATGTTCTCGTTGAAAACACCACTGATGTCTTCCATCACATAAGAATTATATGAAGTTCATTCGTTTTCTTCTTTTATCCTTCCATGACTTTCTATGCTTTTTCAAGACTTCACGTTTAATGCCTCCTCTTATATTTGGAGAGACATCTTTAATCTCTCTATCTCTATTTGACTTAATATACTCTCGCAACCTTTGTTAGGTTTGAAATGGATCTGACCTTTCTGGATTATTTCTTAGTGCAATAAAGTCATGTATTCCTCGGTAGTCAACATCATGTCTTCTTTATTGAGAGTGAAGTAGTTGTATCGTAGATTTTAGAACTGTACTAATGTTCGAATTAGAGCCTCATCCACTCGTACATAAAGTATACTCTGATAGAACTTCTGCTTCTTCTCACGCTTCCGCTTGCCCCCACATGCTTCTTCTCATGTTTCGTAGCTCATGGACGTCGTTTTTCTTGATCAATGCTTAACCGGCTAATTCTTGACATGTAGCCATCTTACAAGTTATCTTCTTTCTTTTTTGAGTCTTTTCCGTCCATTTTCGTATTTCTGCATTTTTAAACCCTTGTATCACAGCCCCTTTGTCTATTAATGAAAACTATCCGGAGTTGACAAACACTTAGCTAATTAACACCTATATTTAATGATGCAAATGAAAATAATAAAAAACGAAAATAGAAACAAAAGAAAACACGTTGCTACAGTAAATTAATAATAAGAGAAAAATACAACAGTTCCTACCCACATGATATCTACCCTACATGCTTTCGTTCATACCCGAACATGATTTTTATCCTCTATGCTTTTTGACAAAAAAATCCCAACCGCATACATATCTAGTTTGCATGCTTTGGGCGGTAAATTTAAGGCAAGAAAAAAACAAATAAGCATCTTAGGCTTTAAATGTGGTTTTGGGGTGAGTTTTAATTTTGTGCAACAACATAGTTTGGTTCTAAAAAGGAACCCGAGTTCCCCTTATCGGTAAGGGTGAGCGTTCGATCGAGTTGAGTCGAGTCAAAAACTTTCAAGTTATTTGAGTTGATGAGTCTTATTTTACAACTCGGACTTGATTTGAAATTTTTTCGAGTCGAGTCAAGTTTATAAAATTCGAGTCGAGTCGAGTCGATTTTTTGAGTTTCTTTTTAAATTTAGTTGTAAACATTTATAATATTATTTGATTCCAATTTAAGTGATTTCTATAACTATATATATAATACAAATATTTTTCTTCATTTTTTTTCTTATGTGATATACATATATCATAAAAACTCCAAGGACTCGACTCAAACTTGAAAATAAATCCACTAATTACTAAAAATTTTGAGTTATTCGAATTGCATTTTACAACTCGGTTTGAACTTGAAATTATTTCGAGTCGAGTCGAGTTTATGAAATTGCAACTCGAAGTCAATTTGAGTCAAGTTTTTTCGAGTCGAAAATTTTGGTTTCCAAGTCGAGTTTTGCTCATCTCTACTTACCGATGCCCCCTTGGGCCTACTATACCCTCGATCCTAATTCCTAAACCCATCACAGACTTATGCAAATCGAGTTAGACTCGAGCATGTACATTCTCTTATGTCTATACGAAGAATAAATTCTGAGGAAAACATAAGGTATATGAACCTCGAAGACTACTTGCTAGGCCTTTACGAATAATAAATTCCCACGAAAACGTCGCTTTCACCCTCACTTAAAAGATTTGGAGATTAGTTATAAAGCTTAGGACGTGGAATTTTTATTATTTTTTTCAAAAAAAAATAGAATAATTATAAAATCGTTAGTCCAACTATTTATTTGAAAAATAAAATAATGAAAGGTAAATGAAAGGATTGAAAATAAACTAAAACTTACAACGTTTGCCTAAGAACACATTCGGTAACCAATTTTTGGCATGACTCTTTTGTTTCCTCAGTGGAGTCACCAAGTTGTCGCAACGGTCATTCGGGTGGTCACATGTTCACGTTTCGACTTGAATCGCGCGATAGAGTCACATCGAACTGCTTTTGAATTAGGTAGATCGGGTATCTTGAACTTACCATTTAGCGAATATGCATCTTATCGGAGATTTGTCGGATTTGATAATCATTTACAATCGAGGAATGATGAGCACCCTCAAATCACTTTTTCAGTACCGTATGACTATTTAGTTGTCTTAATTACGAAAATTAAAGTTTAAATAAAATTTTAAAAATTCAACTGTATGAATTCATTCTCGGTCGTTGGATCAAATGGCCAGATCCCACGGCCCTTGATAAGCGACGCAAATGATATGTTTGCCAAGGTTAAAAAAATCCTAGTCGATGGGAGATTTAGGCCATTGATCTCCTTTATGATCTAACTGTTGGAAATATGCGACGACAATGCTAACATGTGAAACCCTAATCTACTAAATACGCGGGCCTTCATTATTGGGCTTATTTATTGGGTCAGGCAAGCTTGTCCCATTTGGGCTTCATTCACTATACCCTTGTTAGACTGGTTCTTTTAATTCCAATGCTTGTTGTGTCAGGCTTGTATATTAAACCCTTAGACCTTATTTTGGACCGTGACCTTGGCTTCATTTGGAGTTGGACCTTAACTAGGCTTCGAATTGGACCTAGAATGAAAATAAAAATATTAATAATATAGTATTATAATAATAATAAATGTAAATATAATGATATATAATATATATATATATACTATATAATATCATGAAACACTACTAGAAATAATTACCGGACGAAAATGGGTGTCTACACGTGCTATATCATGTACTTGTATTCTTTATTTTATTTACGTTTATAGATTCTTTATTTTATTTATGTTTATAGTGGATTATTGTTCATTTTGTCTATAGAGGTAGACAATATTGAACCACATTAAATCTTATATCTTGTGTATGTCTTATTTATGTTCATAACATTTTGTTTATTTTTCTGTTTATAAATTCCTAACAAAAACAAATAGTTAAGCTTGGCTTAATAGCTAATCCCTTTCTAATAGAAGCTTCATAACTGTGTGTTTTTAATAGATTTAATTCCTTTATCATAATTGGATTATTTCTAATTTCTCTATTTTTAAAATGTATAGTTTTTAATCATAAAGTTATGTTTTATTAGTTTTATTAAATAAGTTGATATTGTATATGTTTATATATACTATAATGTACTATTTATAGCTTTATTTCTTTATTAGTTGGATAAATATTTTGTATATAAAAAATACAAGAAAAGGAAAAAATATATAATATTTATCAATCGTACATAAATTATTAAGGCGCATATAACACGTCATGATATTGTGTAAATTATATTATAGTAAAAACGATTATTGTTTTTTAAAGAAATTTGATTCGAGTAATCATGTCTATAAAATATATGGTAAATTATATCATTGACTACTTAATTGTTTAATCATTTTATTTTACAATAGATCTTTTAATTTTGTCAATCAAACATCTAACTATTTAATTGTATCTAGTCAAGTTATCTGTTGTTAATACTCAACATAATTACTGACGTAACAGTTAACAAAATTGATATAGTTATACACTTAGTCCTCAATACTCATATATTCTATCAATCTTATTATAACTTTGATTTAATTCAATAAATTTTATACTCTAATCAGATTGTGATACACACTATCATTTTATTAAAGATTGAAAATATTCGTTCAAAAATAATTCTCAACCTCTTGATATTGAATGCTGACGCCACTACATTCTTGGTGCTCGAACACGAGTCCTCAAAAAAGAGTAACAATTTTTTTATCATGTAGGCCAATTAGTTCATGCAAACATTTTTTTTATAATTTAAATTTATTTAATTTAGTTATTTTTCCTTCTAATTAGATGGTAACACATGTTACCATCAAGTTGAAGGGAAAACAATAGTAAAGAAAGGCAATATATAAAAAAGATTTGGGGAGTTGAATTTGGGTATTAAAAAAATGGCACGGAAGCTTTAACCATTGAACCAACCTCAACATTTCATTGAAAAATATACAATATTATATATATTAATATTATACTTAATGCATAAAAAAGAGAAGGAAAATAAAAATAAATAGATTCGAACCTAAACCATTGAAGCAAATCATGCATTTGGATATCAATAGAATATATTTTATATACATGTTAAACATTAGTGGATACAAGATTAAAAAAATGAATTTAAGATTTATATATTTTCTAAATTAAATTGACTATTTTCTTCACATTTTTAATTTAATTATATATATACTCTTAAATTTAATATTTCTAATATGACTAATAATTTTCATGAATATATAATCTTATATTTAATATTTTTCATATGATTAGTAATTTTTTCATTATAAATATAATGTATGAAAAATATAAATGATTCAATTTATATTTAAATGTATGAATTATTTATATTTTGTGTGCATTTTATTTTTCTTATATAAACTAATATTTAAAATATATTTATATTTTAATAAAAATATTTATATATTTTAATTTATTTAAATGAAAAATATATATTTTTACATATTTAAATATATGAATCATCTATATTTTTTGTACATTTTAATTTTAATAGAAAAATAAAATATTAATTAAGTTCAAAAGACTCGATATTAAATTTGATAGATAATCATTGAACTATAAATGTAAAAAAAATTAAATCTAGTTTTAAAAATATGTAAATTTTAAATTCAAATTTTTAATATTGTATCAATTAATTTTTAAAAAATATAAAAGAAATTCTTCTATTATTAAAATGTAAGATTTGCTTTAATGATTTGTACTCTAAAATTTTTCATTTGGCTCAGGTTTGAATCTTTTATTTTCATTTTTTATATATTAAATATAATATAATATTGTTTATTTTACATCTGAATGTTAAGGTTGGTGTAGTGGTTAAGCTTTGCATGCCTGTTCTTTTATACCTCGGTTTAACTCCCGCAAATTCCTTATATATCTTATTATTATTTTTTAATTATTTTTTTATCGACGAACTTGATGATAAAAGAATTATTGTTATTCCTTGAGATATATGTTCAAGCATCAGGAATGCCAAAGGTGTGAGTTTACAATGTCAGGTGCTGAAGAGTTATCTATGAACAAATATTATCTTGTATTTACCCCATATTAATAAAAAAATCAATAAAAATGGTGACATATGTCACAATCTGATTAGATGATTAAATTTATTGAATTAAATTAAATAAGGATCAAATTGTTATAATATATAAGTATTGAGGACTAAATGTATAATTATATCAGTTTTGTTAAGTATTAACGACGGGTGACTTCATTCAATATAATTAAATAATTAAGTGGTCTGATTGATAAAATTAAAAGACCGATGATAAAATTATAAAGATTAAATATTTTTTGAAATAAATTTTTGCATGGTTTTATTAAGAGAGAAAGACAAAACCAATCGTCGAAATGAGCTTTACTAACAAAAACTCTCTAAACTTAAATGACAGAAAAAGTATGTTCCATATCGATGAAAATGATACAAATAATTCAAATGCGAATCATAACCAATATAATACCTCCAAAAACAAAAACACTACAACTTAACCATACAAACATAACATAAAATTGACTACACGATACTAGAAGAACCAAGAAATTAATCGCACCAGAACCAACCAACCCTTCCACAATTAGGAAAATCAGACTATCCCTGTGCAGCAAAAAAAAAGTTAATAGTTAAGTGATCAATGATATAATTTATTTTAATATATATTATCAATAATTAAAAATATATATATATATATTATTTTCTAATTATTGTAGATTATTAAAAAAAAAGGACGAGTAAGTCTTAAAAGAATGGGCTTCTCAAAATCATAATCGTTGTGCAAATTAATGTTCTTGTTTCAATAGTATATTCAGTCTAAGATCGTTAATGTTCGAATTCAAAATTTAAAAAAAATTAATCATTTTTTTATAACTGATATTATTTGATTCGTACTTCAATCGAAAATTTAATCATTATGTTTTAATTTAATACAATTTAATTATTTATTATCATTAATGTTATTTTATTCAAATCACCAAACGGTTACTTTATTTTCTTAATCGGTTGATGTAATTTCTTGAAAATAAAGTTTGAAACCCAAAAATTTATATATCATTAAAAGGTGAAATTATACTTATCAAAATGATTATTTTTGTATAAATTGTCATTAAAAAAATTATTGCTTCATTTCTCAATTTAATTTTTTTTAAACATACATCAGTTGATTGAAAATTTTTTAGTATAATATTAAAATTTATCCTAAATATTTAATAAAATATTTATTTTAACTTATTTTTAAAAGTATTTTGATCTTTAATTTTTATTTTGAGATTAAATATCTCTGGTCAGATTATAAAAGTTAGTTGATTAACAGAATGTTTGTTAGTGACATTATAAGCTTTATGTGTGAAAAGTGATTATACGACATATAATCACTTTGAACGCTTCATATATGTCATATTATCACTTCACTTTGAATATATGGTGTGTGTCACACCATCACTCAAGCTATGCGATATGTATCATGTATGCAGTTTTGACACATAATCTTACCACACCAGTAATAAAACATTGGCTTCTAATCAATTAACCTATATTTTACTTTCAAATAAAATATCGAAAGTCAAAATAATTGTTTAATCAATCATAAAAGATATTTTTGAACCTTTGTCGTTTTTTAAACGTTACTAATTTGGGTTAAAACTTGTAATATTTGCGAATTTAAATATATACTAAATTTCTAATTTAAATTTTTAAGGTTTATGAATAATTTAAACATTAAAAGTGGAAAAAAAATACCAATTGATTCTAAGAACTAGGGAGTATATGCAAAAAGTGGACGGGGCCTTTGATTAAGACGTTTGTTTGGACTTGCCATTTATTTGTTGGGGGTGTGGACAAATCTGATAGGGAGTATGGTGTTGCGTTAGTTATCTCAATGGACAGTATTCGGAATCGAATCCCTCATCTCTTTTATGCTCTAACGAAACTCTTTACTAAGATGCTTATCGAGCTTGTACATGGATAGTGTTCGACTCAACTCATTATTTATTAAGTTTGTTAAAATTTTACTAAAATTTTTGCTCCTTAAACTCGTTGATTATTAAGTTCATTATTCATTAAGCTCGATGCTCATTACTTGCTTCGTTATTCGTTAAACTTACTAAGGTGGTGTTTGTTTTCATTATGCAACCTCTTCAAACCACTTATGTCTGCGTCGCGCAGATCACGAACAGATATTAGGTTTTGCAGACTGTTTGTTTTTTAGAAGACAGAAGCTCTTCAAACGTCTGCGCGAGCTCTTCTTGGTGCAGACTTGGTTTTATGTCTTCAAAGGTCTTCAAACATCTTCAAGAACAATTATAAAATATAGTTATTTATTAAAATAATTTTAAATAATTTAATAAGGTTATTTATTTTAAAATAATTTATTTTAAAATAATTTATTATAAAATAATTTATTATAAAATAATTTATTATAAAATAATTTATTTTAGTTATTTTAAAATAATTTATTATAAAATAAATTATTATAAAATATGGATTGATTTATTTTAAAATAGTTTATTTTAAATAATTTATTAGTATGGATTGATTTATTTTAAAATATAGATTGATTTATTTTAAATAATTTATTAGTATGGATTGATTTATTTTAAAATATGGATTGATTTATTTTAAATAATTTATTAGTATGGATTGATTTATTTTAAAATATGGATTGATTTATTTTAAATAATTTATTAGTATGGATTGATTTATTTTAAAATATGGATTGATTTATTTGAAATAATTTATTAGTATGGATTGATTTATTTTAAAATATGGATTGATTTATTTGAAATAATTTATTAGTATGGATTGATTTATTTTAAATAATTTATTTGTATGGATTGATTTATTTTAAAATATGGATTGATTTATTATTGTAGTTGTATGAATTGATTTATTTTAAATAATTTATTTGTATGGATTGATTTATTTTAAAATATGGATTGATTTATTTTAAATAATTTATTAGTATGGACTGATTTATTTTAAATAATTTATTTGTATAAATTGATTTATTTTAAAATATGGATTGATTTATTACTGTAGTTGTATGGATTGATTTATTTTAAATAATTTATTAGTATGGATTGATTTATTTTAAAATATGGATTGATTTATTTTAAATAATTTATTATTGTAATTGTATGAATTATTTAAATTTCAGTATTGTAAAACTAAAATTATTTAAATCTCAGTATTGCAAAACTCTTTTAAATTTAAAAAATCAATTTATTTGTATTTCAGTTCATTTTAGCAGTATGCAGACATTAAAAAATAAACAGTCTTCTTCTTGCAGACTATAGACTTTTGGTCCACCTCTTCTGCTGCAGATGCCTGTAGATGTGATCCGCAGACTGCAGACTTTTTACCTCTGCAAAAACAAACACCACCTAAAACTTTTACATTATTTTTTTAACTATAAGTAAAATCTATTAATACTATATAAAATATAATATAAATATAAATTAATAAATTTAACAAAAAAATTTATCAAAAAAATATATAAAGTAATTTTAAAATCTAAACTCTAAAATAACAATTCACAAATATATTAAAATAATAAAATATGTATTATTTTTTAGTGTATGAAATAAAATTTTAAAATAACTACTAAAACATTATATAAAAAATTAATGAGTTGTTTACAAACTTATCAAATCGAATTAGACTTTATTCTATTCAACTTGTTAAAGAATCGAGTCAAACTTGAGTTATAATCGAATTAACCTAAACTAAATTCGAACCGCTCATATTATTAAACATCCTAACTTTTTACTATTATTCATAAAATATCTTGCACAGTTCGCGTTTTTAGCCTTGCCGTGTCCCACGGCTGCAATTCCACTGGGATATCATAATCAAATAACAATTTCAATAAAAGTAGGTACACGTTAAAGAATTGGCCTGAAAAAAAAGATAATAATGAAAATTTTCACTTGTGGCAGGCTTAATACAGAAAAATGTTATTGGTTTTGTTATTATTTTTTAATAAAATCGATAAAAAATTATAGGAAACATTATTATTTTTATTGATTTGTTATTATTGGGCGCTTTACCGGTTTTGTTAACATATCCGGTAAAGCGCTACCGATTTTATTATTTTTTTATCGATTTTTTTATTATTAGGTAATTTATCGGAAATATTAAAAAACATTGATGTTTTAGGTAGAAATAATAATGTTTTAGGTAATTTTTTACCGGTTTTATTAAAAAATAATAACAAAACCGATAACGTCTTTCCTTAGCCGTATATTAAGGTTGTCTCACAGTAGAACTTCCGGATAATAATGGATATATTTTCACCAAACTTCTCTCAATTACTAGAAAGTAACGGTTAACACATCAAACTCATTTCTCACTCTACGATGGTTTTAGAGATGGTTTTCATTTTTAATTTGGCATTTCAATTTGAGACCGAGATTTTAGGACTAGAAGTGAATTATTGTGATTCAAAAGCTACTTGATTCTAATCCTAAATTATGCCCAAGTTAATATATTCATATATGTACATATATTTGTGTATAAATTTGAGTGGAAGAAAAGAATCTAAACATGGATTTATATTTGATGTCGTGTATAAATTTATATAGTTATACCTATTAACAATTTCAATTAAGGATTAAAAAGATAAAATTCGATGAAATATATTATAAGGACAATTTGATAAAATTTTATTTTTATGTAATTTTATATTCTTTCAACCAAATATTATTATTTACATTTATACAAAAATAAATTAAATAAGATAGTTTAACATTTTTTAGTAATATGTCAAATAATATTATATTTTAGTAATTTTATTTTCATAAATGAAATGAAAATAGGGTTTTAGGCAATTATATATGGAGAAGCAATGTGCAATTACATAAATTGCGCACGCACCCTCGGAGGTTTGAAGTGTAGTCCAATCTGGTTACCTGTTGTAATTTGGCCACCAAATTTTCATTTAATGCAATTTAGCCTTGATTTTTATTTTATCTCATTTGTTTCTTTCTAATTTATCTTTAAATTGACATATTGACTATCTTTTCTGTTTTTTGGTATGATTTATCTTATTTTTATTTTATTTCTTTTGATTTCATTATTATTTATTTTAAACATATTTTTTCAGAAGAATTTGGTCAAAGGCAAATGAATCTAGAACGATTTTAAATTTTTAGTTAAAATTATTAATTTTCGCAATTAAGAAAATCGGGTAATCATGTGGTATCGAAAGGGCAACTCGAGAATATTCATCTTTCCCTGATTGTAATCGACTCCCGAATCCGATAATTCTTTGGGAAGACGTAGACCTAGTAAATGGTAAGTAGGTGTCCGATCTACCTAACTCGAAAATGATCGGTGGCGACTCCATCATTTAATCCAAGTCGAAGCCCAAATCCGGGGCCACTCGAAGGCTGTTATGACAGCTTGGCAATTCTGTTGGGCCTTTGAGAGTCAGACCAAAATCGATTACCCGATTGTCTTTCTAAGCAAAAATGGTAAGTTTAAATTTTAATTTATTTTCAATCACTTTTATTTTCCTTTGATTATTTTTTCAAATAAATAGTTGTATTATTGTTTTCTTTTTGTGTTTTCAGATTTTAAAATAAATCTCATTCAAGCTCTATACCCGAGCTCTGACTTTTAAGTGGGGGTGAAAGCGACGCCTTCGTAGGAATTTATTCCTCGCATGGGCCTAACAATTAGCCTCTGGGGTTCATATACTCTATGTCTTCATATGAATTTATTCTTCTATGAAAATGGTGTAGCATACATCGCAAGTGCACGTATCGCAAATCAAGTAATAAAGTGGTAGCAAACTAATGCTACGAATGTCGAACCCACAGGGAGACCAATGGTTATATTAGAGTTTTTTACAATAAGATTAATCAAAGGAAATTGATGCTAAAGTGAAAGTAATGTAATAAATTGTAACATCCCAAAATCAGAGCTAGTGACTAAAATGTAAATTTTGGGAATTTTGTGCTCAATTTTGAAATAAGTTAAAAGTTCAGGGATTTAAGTAAAGACTTTTAATATTTGGATTAAATAGCAAAGATTGATGAATTAAAGGGGCAAAATGGTCTTTTTATGGGAAAGATTTTTATCTTCCCTTTTTTAGTATTATAAAATATGGAAAATGTGAGAAAGCTTCCAGAGTTCTCTTAGTCTCCTCTCTCCTTCATGCGTGGAAACTAATAGAAAAGTTGAGAGTTCTTATTTGTGGATTATTAGTTAAAAATTTAAGTTGGTTTTGATTCTTAGAATGATAAGAAAGCTTAAGGGAAGTTTTAAATGGTTTGGAAATCAAAGATGAGCAAGTTATGAGGAATTAAGTAAATAGAGTTTTCAAGAAAAAATTTGAATAAGAAGGTTTAAATGAATTTGGATGTTGAAGTTGACTTTTCATATATGAGAATAAGAAGTTATAAGAGTTAGTATCGGTACACTATGAATAGGTACCGATACACTAAAACCAAATTTTGAAGAATCGTTACATAGTGCATTGATACATTCAAGGGTGTATCGATACTCGTGTATCGATACACACTGGTAGGCATGGATGTATGGAAATTTTGAACCTAATTTGTGTACCGATACACCCATAGTGCATCGATACCCCCTAAAGGAAAAAGTAAATTTTGGTTCATTAATTAGTTTAAGCTATTAGTATCGAATTATGAGGTTTAGACATCTGACAATTGTCTTGGAATTATATTTATGTAGATGTTAAGCCTAAACAAGTTCCGGAACATTTGGCAAGTAAGATCGATAGAGGGAAAGATAAGAGATCAGTATTGACTAGTGAGGCCAGGTGAGTGCATTTTATTTCGAATATAGGATTATATGGAAATTTGACTTGCGATAAGTCTATTTCATCTAAGTCTAATGCATGAAGTCATAAACATAAGTATGTGAATGATATGATTTGTAGGTATGCATGAATATATGTGTTGATATATTGTGTATGTGCTACATAAATTATGTCAACTGAATTGTGTAAACTTGCCTGGTATGTATGACATGTATGTGAATATACGAGAAGAAAATATAAACTATAGAAAAAGACATGAGCCATAAGATATGACCTAGGTGAGTATATGGGAAAGTATATGAGTGATTTCATAAGAAGTAACGTGAACTATATGATACAAAGTTATGTGATTACATGATCATAAGAGATATGACATGTGATAAGAGATAAATGCTATGAATGTGAATTATATGGAAATGAGCTATGTGACTATGTGTAATCTTATGGAAATGTGATAATGAGCTATGTGAAAAAACTATGAGGTTATATGTATATGTGAATGAATGATAACATAAATATTAATGCCCATGTTATGTGTCATGAGAGCTAGAGGTATAGTTGGTATGCCAAGAGTCGAAGGTCTACGCTGTCCTTCGGGACATATATGTATCATTTGGAACATCTATGAGGTCTTTTGAGACACATACTTGGTCCTTAGAATATGTATATGATTCTTAAGGAATTTCTATGTGGTCCTTATGGACATTTTATATGGCATTTCGGTGCATTTCTACGCGGCACTTCGGTGCAATTCTACGTGGCACTTCGGTGCATTTATACGAGCTGTGGTGACAACATTAGTGCACAACCTCTATAGACTCACATATCTATAGTTCTCACATGTGTACATGGGCTAATAAAGAGATAACAATAAATACAATAAATGTGATTTATATGCATTGTTTTTTGAAATGTGTTACAAGAATTATATGATGATATATGAGTGTGTATGCATTTGTTTATATGTAATATCATATGTTATTATCTGTTATGGTGTTTACTTCTGGTTATGAAGGTTATATTAAGTGATAACATGAGAATGGAAAATAAGTTAGGAGATATTAATATAAATAAGGTATAGTACAAGGATCCAAGAAATAATATGATAAAGTGATAGGAATGGGGTGATAATAAGATAAGGGAATATATGAAATCAATATATAAGAAATATACTATTAAGATTAAGGGGAATTAGGATATAAACTAGAGGGCATTAATATATGAAATATATGTCAATAGTTACATGTTTGTGCAGATATATGAACATGTAACATAACTATGGGATAAGAAGGTATATATTTTACGATTTATATGAAGTGATAAGAATAATATATCAGTTATGTGAATATATATATATATAAGAGCCTAAGATAAGTTATATAAATAGTATAAATGTTAAGTACATGATTAAATAATAAGAGAGATTAATGGAAATGTTATTGATAATTATAAGAAGATTAAAAGTGATGTTGAGTTAATCGATCGACGGAATTGGCCAAGAGGGGGGTGAATGGACAATTAAAAAATCTGGTGGAAGCTTTTGCAGAAAATTGAAAAGATTTGCACAGCGATTTAGAGTGGTTCGACTTTCTCAACCAAAGTCTACGTCCACTACCTTAGCTATACACATTAAGGATTTTCCAACAAATTCACTAATTTGTTCTTTCTTTTGAGGACAAAGAGTAACCTTACAACTCCCTCAAGAATTATACCCCAATTCTTGAGCACACACTTTTTCAAAGAGAAATACAAAAATTTGCAAACTTACAAGGAAAACCTCACAAGGCAATATGTTTGCACAATTCTAGAACAAGATAAGAACACTCAAAGATAATTACAAACTTGATGTTTAATGCTTTCTCTCTTGTTTCTCTATGATTTCTTCTTTCTTGTTATTGATCAATGACTTTTAAGCTTGTTTAAATACACCTTCAAATGATTTTGAATGTTGGGGATGATTAGTGGAGTCAATAGAGCCGTTTAAGTGTGAAAACAATTAATTAAAGTAGTTGGGAGCGTCAGTGCATCGATGTATACCCTAGGTGCATCGGTGCATCAGTGTAAAATTCAAATATTTTGACCGTTGGACTCTCAGTGCATCGGTGCACTAAGAGTGCATCGATGCATGAAATGCATTTGATGTTTTGAAATAGCCTGAGTGCATCGATGCATCAAATGCACTAAGTGCATCGATGCATGGTATGTGCATCGATGCATAAAATGCACTAAGTGCATCGATGCATGGTATGTGCATCGATGCATAAAATGCATTCGATGTTCAATTAATTTCATGGTGCATCGATGCATGAATTGGTGCATCGGTGCATCACCTTGAAAATTTGATTTTAGGCTTGATTTTGGTTCAAAATACTTTGTGAAAATTGTTTCAAAAATAGTTCAAGTATAAAACACAATTTTACACATTTAGTAAGGTCTGAAATGATCTTGAAAGACTTGGAGTAATAATTTGATATTCGATTAATTGAATCGAATATACTTTAGAAAATTATTTGTAAAATCTTAAAATTTATTTAAACTTAGTTTGTTATATCGAAATATCAAAATGTTTTCAACAATCTCCCCCTTTTTGATATAACAAAACTCTTGAGTAATTTTAAGATTTTCTTTGAAAATAAGTTTTGAAATCAATTTTGAAATTACTCCCCCTTACTATAACACTTCTCCCCTTTAAAACTTTTAACACTTAACACTTATCCCCCTTTTTGTTAAATAAAAAAGACTCAAAAACTGAGTGAAAGAAGGCTTTGAAAAACATAGCCAATTGATTAAACATTTTAATTGAATATAGCTTAAGCTGCTAAGATCAAAGATCAAAAAGAGAGGTTAGCCATTAGTGTTCATAATCAATATTCAAATCAAATGTGAAATGGTAAATTGGTCATAATGCAACTAAGATGTCAATAATGCAAAAAATTAATAAACATGAAGCTCAAACCAAATAAATAAAAAGTTCAAACTTGCAACAATAGTTAAACAATTCAAAAATAGCAAAATGTTTTAACAATCCAAGTTTTAAGTTTTAATCCTAAATACAATCGAAATAAAATAAGTCTAGTCATCCATAGAAGGATCGGGAGGCGGAGGAGGAAATCGGGCTTGCATCTCAAGAGAGAGAGCATCCATGCGTGCAAGCATCTCCCTTTGAAACTCCATCTGACGAGCTTCCAAAGTGTCTAAGCATTGATTTACTGCTTCGTGAGTAGCATTCAAGTGGGATTCGATGGAATCATACCGTAGATCAAATTATTCCAAAAATGAACGAAAATATGGAGGCATTTGATCCTCTTGTGGAGCTGGTTCTGGTGCAGGCTCGTCATCGGGTACATGATCATTGATGTCTTGCATAAGCTGTTGAAATTCAGGATCATCGTCAATAGCCGGAGCCGGAGGAGGAGGAGGAGGAGCACGAGAGGAGCTAGGAGCAGCTCGTGAGGAACTAGCTCCCGGAGTTTGCTTACCGGGTCTAAAAACCCATTGAACGGTTACCTCGTCTTGTTTCCAATCTGCTTTCTTCAAGAAAGTAAGATTGATTTGGTTTTGGAGTGGGATAGGATTGTCGAGAGAGATGTCTAGACCAAGTTTGATAAAGAGGTTACTAAGAAGACATCCATAAACTAATGTTTCGACATGTTTTGAAAGAAAAATGTTTATGACATCAACTAGTTGAATGAAGATAATGTGGGGTAGATTGATTTTGATTTTATTCTTGAGACAGTGCATCCACCACAAATCCCTAATACGAAGAGTGGAGTACCTACCTCCAGATGGTCTAAACCACCAAGAGATCATCAGATGAAGAAAACGATCGTGATGAGATCGTAGAGTACTAACACTAGCGTTTGGAACATAGGGATAATCTACAATTTCATTCTCATTATATATCCCATCATCATCTAACCCAAAACGGAAAGTTATAGTCTCGGGGTCAATATTAATATATTGGCCTAAAAGATAAGATCTAATGGCTATAGTTCCACATTGAGTTTTGTTTTGAATACATACCGCATTGGAATAGAAAATGCGGACTAATTGTTGATAGACGATAGGTTTGAGCTGAAACAATTTATCAAACTTCCAAGCTTTAAGAATCGGAAGGTATTGAAAGTTAATATCTATCATAGCTTGAAGAGAAGGAATATGCTCTTCCCGGATTCTATAAGTTTGAAAAGAATTTCTGTACCTAGAGTACAATTCGTCTCTACGACGCTCAGGCATGTTAAAATAAGATCCTAATAGAGATGTAGGTGGAGGAGGAACGGGATTAGGAGGTTGGTTTGAAAGAGAATGACTCGACGAAGTCCTAGGGCGTTTGGGATTAGACATGGTTTAGAGATTGAAAAAAAGAAAGAAATAGATAACCTACAAAATTGAAAAACATGTATGCACAATAATTAATCCCAAAACTCAATTGAGTCCACAATAATCAAAGTTCTCTAAAACAATCCTAATGGGCAAAGTTTTGAAAACTATTTCAAAATATCATTGGAAATATTGCAATTCATATAGTTTTCATAAAAACAATATAATGAAGTCAAAAACATCAATGATTTTCGAAAATATATTTTTTTAATTTCAAATTTCAAAGAAAATTTTGAAAAATTGTTTGTTTTTGATGAAATTTGTTGTAAATTCTAGTTTAGAATCATCATATAACCAATGCTCGATATAATGTTAATCCTAGAACTAATCAAGACTAGCCCTAAGATCGAAAATTGATAAAATGAGTTTTTAGAAAAGTTTACCTTGAAATTTCGGATTGAGAGGGATGTATTGATGTTTTGCACGAATTAATGATTGAAGCGGGATTAGGAGTTGAAAAAAATTGAAGATTCCGATCAAAAACCAAGGATTTGGCGCAATTTTGAGAGTAGGAAAAAGAGAGGAGGCGAATAGCTAAGAGAGTTTAGTTTTAGGTTTTGAAACAAATGAGAAAATAAGCCTTTTTAACCTAAAACTCGACGGATGCATCGATGCATGACCCTGTGCATCGATGCACATTCAAGGTGTGCATCAGTGCATCAACATGATGAATCGATGCATATTCAAAGGGATACATCGATGCACTGTTAAGTGAATCGATGCATTAAGCACAAAAATGTCAAAAATCCGTTTTAAACACTCAAAATGCTAAATTAATTAGCTCTAGTGGTTTTGGTAACTCATATGTTGAAAACTAATCATGTTCAATCAATCAAATTATTCTTTAAACTACATTTGAACATAAAATTAATTTTCACCAAATAACATAAACTCCCCCTAACTAATAGCATAGAATGCAATCAAAAATTATTATTATAAGCATTTTTCATTTATTCTTAAAAGTGCTAAAATTATTTTAAACACTAAGTGAAGATAGGTTGCTTAACCTAATTCTCTCCTAAGTGTCCAAAATTTTTCCTTGTCTAAAGGCTTTGTAAAAATATCTGCTAATTGATGCAAAGTATCAACAAATTCTAGAACTACATCTTCTTTAGCGACATGGTCTCTAATGAAGTGATGTCTTATTTCAATATGCTTAGTTCTAGAGTGTTGGATGAGGTTTTTAGTGAGACAAATAACACTAGTATTGTCACACTTGATAGGAATAGTACCTACTTCAATTCCATAATCAAAAAGTTGTTGTTTCATCCATAAAACTTGTGCACAACAACTACCGGCTGAAATGTATTCGCTTCAGTGGTAGATATTGCAACACAATTTTGTTTCTTTGAAAACCAAGAAATTAGCATATTTTCAAGGAATTGTCAAGTACCGAAGGTGCTTTTCCTATCTAATTTACATCCTCCATAATCCGCATCAGAAAAGGCATGCAAGCTAAAGCTAGAGTCTCTAGGATACCAAAGTCCTAAACTAGGAGTGTCCTTAAGGTATCTAAAGATTCTCTTAACAGCTAGTAAATGTGATTCCTTAGGGCATGATTGAAATCTAGCATATAAGCAAACACTAAACATAATGTCCGGTCTACTTACAGTTAGATAAAGTAAAGATCCAATCATTGACCTATATAATTTAACATCTACACATTTACCTCCTTCATCTAAGTCAAGCTTTGTTGATGAGCTCATTGGAGTGTTATGTGACTTCCCATTTTCCAATGCAAACTTCTTGAGCATATCTTTAATGTACTTAGCTTGATTGATGAATATGCCATCTTTTCTTTGCTTGATTTGGAGTCCCAAGAAAAATGAGAGCTCCCCCATCATGCTCATCTCGAATTCACTTTGCATTAGCTTAGAAAACTCTTGGCAAAGAACATCATTAGTAGAACCAAATATTATATCCTCAACATAAATTTGAACTACTAATAAATATTTACCTTTATGCTTTAAAAACAATGTAGTGTCAACCTTCCCTTTTGAAAAACCTTTTTCAATTAAAAAAATTGACAATCTTTCATACCAAGCTCTAGGAGCTTGTTTTAAACCATAAAGTGCTTTTGTCAATTTAAGAACATGATTTGGAAATTTAAAATCTTCAGAACCTGGAGGTTCTTCCATATACACTTCTTCCTTTATAAAACCATTTAAAAATGCACTTTTAACATCCATTTGATATAATTTAAATTCATGAAAACATGCAAATGCTAATAACATTCTAATTGCTTTCATCCTAGCTACGGGAGCGTATGTTTCATCATAGTCTATGCCTTCTTCTTGAGTATAGCCTTGAGCAACAAGTCTAGCCTTGTTTCTCACTATATTACCACTTTCATCAAGCTTATTCCTAAACACCCATCTAGTACCTACAGTAGATTTATTACTAGGCCTTTCAACTAGTGTCCAAACTTTACTTCTCTCAAATTGATTTAACTCTTCTTGCATAGCCATAATCCAATGTTCATCATTTAATGCTTCTTTAATAATCTTAGGCTCTATGCATGAGATAAATACAACATAATTACAAATATTTCTAAGAGAAGATCGAGTTGTTACCCCTTTGGATGGATCACCTATAATCTCACCATCCTTGACATAGTTGTATTCCCTTGGGTAAGAGACTTCCCTTTCTTCAATGATTGGATTCTCGAGAGGATCATGAGTTTCCTCATTTTTCGTTACTTCCTTTGATGATGGTTCGTCAAAAACTTCATTAAACGTTCTTTGTCAAGTTTCATATTCAAGGGAGCAAGGTAGAGACCACAATAACTATTCAAGTCAAGAAATCAATCAATTGAACATCACCAATTGGAACAAGTCAAGTGCAATTGTAATATCCATTCATTCATTAATCTCAATACTCATAACTCAACACCTTACCGGGATTCACTCAAATCACTCAATGTGTTTGGGGTAAAGAAACGCTCAATGTCAGAATTGACACGGTATTACCATAAGCCTGGTAAATCAAATCTCCACTACTAATAAGAACAAGATTCATAAATCAAGGGTCTTTTATTGGTTGTAACGGGGCTTAGGTAAAGGTGGGGAAAAGACTAAATATTCAAGGCAAAGAACTAACAAATGATAATCTCAACTCCATCAAAATATTAAGCACAACAAGATAAAAAAAATGACATATCAAACAACGAATTTCTTTTCGAAATGCATTTTTTCTTTTTCACACTTTTGTTGTTTTGTTTTCCATTTTTTTCTTCCTCGAACAACTTCTTCTTTTTTCTTTTTTTTAAACTTTTGTTTTTTTTTTCATTTTTGTTTCGATGAAGAATACAATGGTAAATTTATTCACTTGCCCTGGAAAAGGTAGAAAAGAGGGATAAAAAAGTTCGGGTTTATGAATATGGTGAAAACAAAGAAACGTGAATAGGCTCGAAAGTGGTAAACTAAGGGGGAAATGCATGGGTAGACTATTTAGTGGGGAAACGGAATGGTTAATCCTAAGGTGCCCAAATCATCTTAAAGCATCATGTTCATGTGTAATCTCGACAGTATTTAACATGCAGGTTCTAGAATACCAATGCCAAATTCGACACACTCAATCAAACAAAATGAGAGCGAAAATGATATGCTTGTAAAGGCTCAAATCTCACCAAATTGTTTCATGCATTGAGCTAATCACATTTCAACCAAAAAAATCATGGAATATCACAAAAACACTAACTTATCACAATTCATGTTATTCGCTATCAAGAATATCCTAACATAAACAATCATGTATTCCCAAACAATCATAGCATTCCGAAAATTTTCAAAAAGACAAAAACAATCCATGAAATTTCCGACCAATTCAACCAACACATACTAGATTAAAAGCATAAAGACAAGCGAAATGAAATTCAATCCTACACTCTACTCCCCATCACTTAAAGCGTTTTGCCTCAAAACGAAAAATTAAACTGCAAAAGAAGGAATAGAGTACTCCCTGGATTTTGTTACCGGCCACGATTATGGTGGGAGGCGCTAGGACAGTGAACTGTGTTGCTCGGTTTGATGCCGTGAACTTGAAACATTATCAGGTGGTGTTGTCGGTGAAAAACCAGTTTCTAAATCCCCTGTAAAACCATAAACCTGATGAGTAATAATTGAATAGAAATAGGATCAAAATTTACCTCCGAAGTATTTGTTAAATCGCCGAACAGGAGAGAGACGGTGAGTGCGAACGCTGAACGATAAAGTCGGAGTGTTTGGTGCTAGCTTCGGCATCATCATGTTGTTGGTTCCTCATGCGCACCATCGTGGGTGTAGGGGATGAAACATGTTAGCAACGCGTAGATGTTGCCTATGGTGAGTAGAAGGAAGGCGATGTTTTTATGCTTTGGGAGGGGAGCGATCGGGGATGGGGGAGATGAAGAGGAGAATGTTGGTTGAATTGGGGTTATTTTATCACTGCCGTGCGTGGGAGGGGGTGTTTAAATTTGAGTCAAATTGGTATTTTGTTTGTTAGGATAATGGGTGTTGAAAATTGAAAAAGTGGATGGATGAGGATAGGGATGGGGTCCACAACAAAGTAAAAAGGGGAGAGAAGAGAAGGTGGGCGGCAGAAAAGAAACAAAATGTGAAAAAAAAAATTGGGTTTTGCTATCGTGCGCCAAGCCTTCCTTAGGTTTTGCTAACGTGCGCCGTTAATGAAACGGTGCGCATAGCTGGCTTCTCCTCTTTTCCTACTTTGTTCGACTATTTACTGCTCAACAGACTCCGAAATTAGCACTGTTCGAATCATAATCTCGCAAATCCTCATCATTTAAGTTTGAATAAAAATATTTGGTTCCTGCAAAATAAAAATAAAAATTAAATTAAACATGCTTGAATGAATAAAAATAAAATGAAACAAAAAGTAAAGATAAAAATAAAAAATATAACGGAATTGAAAATAATGGGTTGCCTCCCATGAAGCGCTTTTGTTTAACGTCGTTAGCTCGACGACCTGATTCAGACTACAGGTTCCGTGACAGACACTTCCACTTCATTCGCTTTTTCCAACTAAGAAATTCCTTATGAGAAATTTGAAAATTCTCACAAAGATTTCTTTGGATATTTCCCAATTTTAAAATCTTGTCCAGAAGAATGGCCGTCAAAACATCTTTTTTACCAAAAAAATGATTTCCTCAAACGACTCCTTGATGATTTCGACTTAATTTTTGGTGCGTGCAAAAAGGAGGTAAATCTTTAGTTTTTAAAGGAGTTGAGATCAAATTTGAATCAACAACTAAAATATTTTTCAACTCCCTTATGTCGTCTGTTTTATCATCCGATTCCTAGCATAAATCATCAACAAAGTTAGATTCATCATCAACAAGTTCAAAAATGCCAACAAAATTAATACTATGAACGTTATCCGGATATCTCATTGCTTTATAAACATCAAATTTTAAGATCTCACCGTCGAACTCCATAGTAAGAATACCGCTTCGAACATCAATTTTTGCATTTGCCGTGCTCAGAAAAGGACAACCGAGGAGGATTTTAGAACCAATGTTGCTACGATCATTTTCCATATCAATCACATAAAAATCAGCAGGGAAAATTAAGTTTTCTACCTCCACTAGAACATTTTCTATGTGTCATTCAGGATAAATAATTAATTTTTCGGCTAGCTGAAGTGTAACTCTCGTCTCCTTCAAAGGCTTGGTGGAAATTAAATTATAGACAGAGAGAGGCATTACATTGATAGAGGCACCTAGATCGTACATAGCTCGCTTGATTTTAACCTCACTAATTTTACAAGGTATTGAAAACATACTTTGGTCTTTATACTTCGGTGGAAGCGGTCGTTGGAAAACTGCTGAGACGTTCGTGCCTAAATCCACTTTCTCAACCCCGGTAATCTTCCTTTTAGTCGTACAGAGATCCTTCAGAAACCGACAATACCTTGGAACTTTCCGGATAACTTCGAGGAGAGGTATGTTAACTTCCACCTTCCGAAGTACGTCTAATACTTCCTTTTCCTTAGCTTTTTTATCCTTTTTAACTAACCTTGATGGAAAAGGCGGTGGCACGTCGTAAGGAGATGGCTTCGGATCGTCCATTTGTTCTTCATCGTTCTCTTTCTGGGATCCTGTGTTAACTGCTTCTTCTTCTCTTTGTGAGTTTGAATCTTCTTCTTTCTTCCGGGATCTTGCGCTCACTTCCTTTGGGTCTGGTTGTTCAACAATTGTACCTCTTCGAAGGGTGATGGCGCTAACATTCTCTATTGGATTCGGTTCAGTTTGTGATGGTAGCCTCCTTTGTGACTCTAATATCCCCACGGTTTGAGCCAGTTGGCTCAATTTCTTATCCATCTCTTGGAAGTGGGCTTCAGTTCGAGTATGGAATTTCTCCTGGGATAGTGCTAACCTCTCGACAATCGATTATAATGATGACTTCTGTGGTTGTTGCGGTGGTGGAGGTCTCGCTTGATAGCCTTGGTTCGGTCTCGGGTTCTGCGTATAACTGAAGTTCGAATGATCCCTCCATCCTGGGTTGTATGTATTACCATAAGGATTATAAGCTCTTTGGGGAGGTCCAGGAAAGTTTCCGACTGCGTTTACTTAAGCTGTTGCGTCTTCTTGAATCAATGGACAATCGTCTGTTGGATGATCAGGTGGTGCACATATTCCACATAATCGGTTTTGTCCTGTCCTTCATGCAACAAGAGAGTTTACGACTTCAGTTAACTTGTCTATTTTATTTTCTAAGGAAGATGAACTTATCTCATGAACCCTTCGAGAAGGTTCATTATTTGAGTGGAACTGTTGGGAATTTGCAGCCATCGTCGATATTAAGTCTCTTTCCTCAGTAGGAGTCATAATCACCAAGGCTCCACCGCTGGCTGCATCGATCATCTTCATTTCCAGGGGAGATAATCCTTCATAAAAGTATTGAAGGAGTGTTTGTTCGGTTAACTCATGTTGTGGGCAACTATAACATAACTTCTTAAACTGCTCCCAGTAGTCGTAGAGTGACTCTCCATCAAGCTGCTTGATTCTAATTATTATCCTTCGTAGTTCACTTACTTTTTCCGTAGGGAAAAACCTGTCAAGAAAACAACGAGTCATTTGAGCCCATGTAGTTACAGAATTAGGGGGAAGATAAAATAACCACTCTTTAGCCGAATCGGCTAAGGAAAAAGGAAAAGCTCTAAGTTTGATTTGGTCTTCGGTTACTCCCTGTGGTGTCATGCTGGAGCAGACCATGTGAAATTCCTTGAGATGTTGGTGTGGATTCTCGTTTGGCAATCCGCGGAATGTAGGGAAGAGATGAATAAGGCCGGTCTTCAACTGGTACGGAGTTTTGCCTTGGGGAAAATCAATGCACATAGGTCCTTGTTTAGTGGGTGTCGCGGCTAACTCCCGAATAGTAGGTTCGGCCATCGAAATTGTATAAGCGAATTCACCTGAGTTTGATTCTTCTTCTGGATTTGTTTGGTGCCTCCTTCTTTCCCGAAGTGTCTGTGCGTGGAGTCTCCTAGCTTCAGCTTCGATCTTCGGGTTGTACTCCACTAATGTGCCCGGATTAGTCCTAGTTATAAATCAAAAGCAAACAAAAAAATTAGTAACTTTGGCGAAGTCCTCGGCAACGGCGCCAATTTGACAACTGTCGTTTCGATGTCAAAATAATTCCTTATTCTCAATCAATAAATAAAGGAAAAACGTAGTATAGAGAAATAAGGGTCGAATCCTCAGGGACTTAGAAAATCACAATTTAATGTTTGAATGGTTCTAACCAAGCGAAAATAGTAAAAAGGGGGGTTTGTAATATGAGATTAAAATGGTAAAAATAAATAAAAACAATTTAAATAAGAATAAGAGTATGAAGATTGTGAATAAATACAGTAAAAGTAGCCTCAAGCTTCGCTTTGATTCAATTTCCTTTAGATCATCGAATAAGATTTTCTCTTTGGGATTCACGTCGGTTACTTTGTCTACAAGGGTTATCCTTGTGACTCTATCTTGTATACCGAATACACAAGGCAATCTTTGATTCCGACTTCGGTAATTGATTCTAACAATATCTATTGTCGTAGATCAAATACCTTTTAAGTTCGTGGCGACCAACTCGAATTGTTGTTTCTATAACCTTCAATTCCTATCTCAATTCCTATCTCAATTCCCTCTTGGCGAAGTTATCTCGCCAAGTGTGTTCCCAGGAAGTCAAATTACTTTCTATAAGCTGAATCTTCCTCCCACACGTTTAATCGTAACAACCTCTTGACCAAAGTTAATCTTTGATTTTGAAAACTGTTTTGATTTTTGAAAAATAAGCACAGAGATTGAGAGAGATATTCCGAAGATATTAAGGGACCGTTTCAATTCTCCCGTTGGAATTGAATCATCGCAACAGCTCTCGGCTTATGAAAAATTTAGCTAAGCATGACAAAAGTCATACTTAGCATAAAAATAAAACTTGAAAATAAAGAAAAATAAAAAGAACTTGAAAAGGAAAAGATAAAACTTTTATACAAACTAGAGAGAAAAGAAGAATGTATTCCGAATGATGTGTTTAGGCTTACCCCAAGCGGGTATTTATAGCCTCTCAAAGCCTAAAGGATAAACAAATAAAATAATACAAAAGATAATTGTTTTAATTTAAATTCAAACTTAAACTAGTCTCCTAATGCAACTCTGCTCGTCAATCTTCCAAAAGGCGTGCGGACGAAGTCTTCTAGAAACTGTCGCTGACTGGACCTTCTAGAAACTACCACGTCAGACCACGTCGTGCCCAGAGTCGTGCCCATGTCTCCAGTCGTGACCAAATAATAAAAAAATGCAAAATTCACTCGTTTTGTTACAAATTCTGGAAAGCAAGGACATGTACAAAAACAAGTATAACACGACCAATTCAGCAGCAATAATTCGACAAAATCGAAGAAATAACGAGCAAAGATTAACGATTTTAAACACTCATCAAACGTCATGTCTAACGTCATTTGTATTTATAACACCTACATCATCATTCACACAAGAATCCTTCCTCGGAAGAATGTTATCATCGAAAACATGTATAGACTCTTCTACAACTAAAGTTCTTTTATTAAATACTCGATAAGCTTTAGAATTTAAGGAATAACCCAGAAAAATTCCTTCACCACTTTTAGCATCAAATTTTCCAAGATTGTCTTTTCCGTTGTTTAAAACAAAACACTCACATCTAAAAGGATGAAAATAACTAATGTTAGGATTTTTATTTTTGAAAAGTTCATATGGAGTTTTCTTTAAAATAGGCCTAATCATTACTCGATTTATAATATAACAAGCGGTATTTGTAGCTTCTGCCCAAAAATATTTTGGCAAATTGTTTTCACAAAGCATGGTTCTAGTCATTTCTTCTAAAGTTCGATTTTTCCTCTCAACAACTCCATTTTGTTGAGGGGTTCTAGGTGTTGAAACATTATGGCTAATACCATTAGAATTACAAAACTCAGTAAATCCAAGATTTTCAAATTCATTTTCATGATCACTCCTAACACTAGTTATAGAGTAACCTTTTTCGTTTTGGATTACTTTTGAAAACGTGATGAATTTTTCTAATGCTACATTTTTAGTACTTAAGAATAGAACCCAAGTATATCTAGAATAGTCATCTACCAAGACAAATGCATATTGTTTTTCACCCAAGCTAGTAGTCCTAGTTGGCCCAAAAAGATCTATATGGATCAATTGTAATA
This sequence comes from Hibiscus syriacus, assembly GCF_006381635.1. Lineage (NCBI taxonomy): Eukaryota > Viridiplantae > Streptophyta > Magnoliopsida > Malvales > Malvaceae > Hibiscus > Hibiscus syriacus. Next base: position 2,167,047 of record NW_024061947.1, on the reverse strand, counting down.
CTCTACTAGTTGATACGTCATTAATGGATTTAAAAGAAACTCGCTTTTGTTTTCCTTTAGCACAAGCATCACAGATTTTATCATTATCAAATTTCAGTTTAGGCAGCCCTCTTACTAAGTCTCCTTGAATTAATCGTTGCAAAACACTCATACTAGCATGTCCTAGTCTCTTATGCCATAACCAACTATCATGCTCATCTTTAGCAACTAGGCATAAATTAGTCATATCAATAGAGTCTAAATGCACCATGTATATGTCAATAACTTTACAACCATTGGTTTTAAACATGACATTGAATCCTTTATCACATAATTGATTAATACTCAAAAGATTATGCTTTAATCTATTCATATATAAAACATTAATCTATTCATATATAAAACATTATGCAATGTTGATTATTGAAATTAAGAGCACATGCATAAAGTTTTTGAAAATGTTATGCATTAAAGCTTTATAATATTTAAACAAAAATCTATGCATAAACATTAAGAGAAAATTAAGGTCAAAATTTTGGAAAACCAAAGATCTTGAAAAATCGATATCAATTGTTAAAGAGATATCAATTATATTTTAAAAACAATTTTGACCAAAAATTAATATGATGAATTAGAGTTTATAAAACATTGTAAAAAATTACTATGTTCATCATACAATATTTTTCAACATACATGAGATAAAACATAATTATTCAATATTTAAAACCTCATGCATGCATAAACTAAATGATCAACCAAATAGAATAATTACATTAAGTTTAGAGATTACCCATTTCTTTTTCATGTGTGGCAAGAGCATCTTGAATATCATCATCTTCATCACCATTGCTCCCACACACCTACAAGAGACATTTAAGTAGATTTTGGTATCCAAATTACTTTGGATCATTGAATGTTAGTTTCAATGCCCCTTGTTCCTTTTGGAACCCATACTTGTCTAATTTTAAACCTTTTTCCTTTCTTTAAAGGACAAGTATGTTCCTTATGACCATGATAATGACAATGTGAACATTTGTCATTATTGAACTAGATGAATTATTTAAAATGATCTCTTTTTCTTTTATTAAGCATTCAAGCTTAACTTTCAAATTAAAATTTTCTTTTTCAATATTTTCAAATTTCATTTTTGAAAGTTCTAAATCCTTCTTCAAGAGTTCATTTTGATTTTCAAAATCCATTTTCGTTTCTAGAAGAAGTTTGTTTAATTTGAAATTTTCTTTTTCAAAGTTTTCAGATTTTAGTTTTGAAAGCTCTAACTCCTTTTTCAACATTTCATTTTGTTTTTCCAAGTCTGTTTTAGCTTTCAAAAGAAGATCATTTTTAACTATAAGTTTAGAAATCAAATTCCTATAATTGGAGTTCATGGTCTCAAACTCCGAAAATAATTCATCATAAGCATCTTGTAACTCATTAAAAAATTTTGAATTTAATTTATTTGAGTTACAAGATACCTTTGGCTCTGTGAGAGCTAATAGAGACATCACCTTTATTGGTTCTTCTTCTTCCTTGTCTCCATAGATCTCCTCAAGCTTATCCCACATTTCCTTGGCACTTGAACAAGAAGAAACTCCTTCATATACATTAGGATCAATTGCATAACATAACATGTGCATAGCCTTTGTATTTTGTTGAGCTTTCTTCCATTTTTGATCACTCCACTTCTTTGCCTTCTTCGTAGGAGAGGAATATCCTTTCTCGATTATCATCCAAGCTTCCATATCAAATGCTTGGATAAATATCATCATAAACCTCTTCCAACGACGATAATTTGTCCCGTTGAAGTGTGGAGGCACGTCAATTGGTCTGGATTCTTCCATAGAGAATGAACCGGAAGTGGCCGCCATCTTTATCGATTTAACTCTTCCCGAATCGACTCAAGATGTTGTTAAACCTTCAAATGAGTGAGGCTTTGATACCAATTGTTGAGTTAATCGATCGACGAAATTGGCCAAGAGGGGGTGAATTGGCAATTAAAAAATCTGGTGGAAGCTTTTGCAAAAAAATTGAAAAGATTTGCACAACGATTTAGAGTGGTTTGACTTTCTCAACTTAAGTCTACGTCCACTACCTTAGCTATCCACACTAAGGATTTTCCAACAAATTCACTAATTTGTTCTTTCTTTTGAGGGCAAAGAGTAACCTTACAACTCCCTCAAGAATTATACCCCAATTCTTGAGCACACTCTTTTTCAAAGAGAAATACACAAATTTGCAAACTTACAAGGAAAACCTCACAAGGAAATATGTTTGCACAATTCTAGAACAAGATAAGAACACTCAAAGATAATTACAATTGAGCATAAATTGTGTTCTTAAAAGAAAAATGAATATTGAAAGAAAATTTGGCTTGATTTGCACAAACTTGATGTTTGATGCTTTCTCTCTTGTTTCTCTATGATTTCTTCTTTCTTGTTATTGATCAATGGCTTCTAATCTTGTTTAAATACACCTTCAAATAATTCTGAACGTTGGGGATGATTTTTGGAGTCAATAGAGCCGTTTAAGTGTGAAAATAATTAATTAAAGTAGTTGGGAGCGTCAGTGCATCGATGCATACCCTAGGTGCATCAGTGTAAAATTCAAATATTTTGACCATTGGACTCTCAGTGCATCGGTGCACTAAGAGTGCATTGATGCATGAAATGCATTCGATGTTTTGAAATAGCCTGAGTGCATCGATGCATCAAATGCACTAAGTGCATCGATGCATGGTATGTACATCGATGCATAAAATGCATTCGATGTTCAATTAATTCCATGGTGCATCGATGCATGAATTGGTGCATCGGTGCATCACTTTGAAAATTTGATTTTAGGCTTGATTTTGGTTCAAAATACTTTGTGAAAATTGTTTCAAAAATAGTTTAAGTATAAAACACAATTTTACACATTTAGTAAGGTTTGAAATGATCTTGAAAGACTTGGAGTAATAATTTGATATTCGATTAATTGAATCGAATATACTTTAGAAAATCATTTGTAAAATCTTAAAATTCATTTAAACTTAGTTTGTTATATCGAAATATCAAAATGTTTTCAACAAGTGATAATGAAAATGAAATATTAGGATAATGATGATAGGTGTGCATGTTGATAGTTGTTTATATTAACTGTTTTATGATGTATGTATATTACAGGGAATATGAAACGTTATGCATTGTTAAGTATATAGAATTTCCAGTATAAGTGTTTTTATGCCTCACTAAGTCATAGACTTAGCGTGTGATTGTTTCACACGTAGGTTTCAAGGAGAGAGATGAGCAAAGAGGAGAAAGACGGGTCAGACTCTCCTTCCCAAAGATCAGGTCAGAAAACATTTTGAATTATGTATTTGGTTTTATTGAAAGTAGTTGGCATGTAAATTAAAATTTGGATCAAGTGAGCTCTAATGAGTTTTGTAAAACCATATGTTTTATATGATATCACTTATTCTGTTTATAATGAATATTAAAAGAAATTTTAGTCATTTTATAGAAGTAAATGCTTTGGAAAGTTAATGTGACACCTCAGACTTAGATTCGGGTCAGATACGGGTTGGGGTGTTACATATAATGGTATCAGAGCTATGGTTTAGCCGATTCTAGGCTTAAATCGAAGTAAAAGAGTTTTAAAATGTGTACATGCCAACTCAAAGTGAAAATTTCTGATATGATAGTGTAAGGAGTGTGATGTCTTGCTAATAGAGTTATATTATTACGTTATAATAGAATTATGATAAAGAGAGATTCGAAAGAAGTGAGAGGTAATAAACCTGATGGTGATAGCAATTCACATGCCCTAGCCAGGCAGGATGAAGAGCGGACACCTCAGGAAGTGCCTCGTAAAAATCAAAAGTGGATTTCAGAAAGTTAAAATCATGTTAGAATAGTGTTAGAGGGCTTCTATTATTTTGAATCGGAAAAGTAATAGGGAGTAGTTTCGTTATTTCATGGACAATATAGAATATGGTGAACAAATGTCACCATGTGAATGTTAGGAAATTCAGTGATGAGGTTACTAGTTTAAAAATATTCGATAATAAGTATTTGGTGATAAGTTTATCAGATGTATGAAGCTAGAGACTATGAATTTGAAACAGGGGAATCGTAACATGTATGAATAATAGTGTAGTTTGATAAGTTGAGTGAATAGTTGTTAACCTAAATTATAGGAAAATGAGGTATGCAAGTGGATTGTGAAGGAATTGTGCTCAAATTAAAATAAGGTTATTGGTGTTGAAATCATTTCATTTCCAAGAAGTAGTTAATTGTGCTAAAGTTATAGAGAGAACTCAGAATGATTAAGAGAATTGGTATTTTATAAAGATTAGCACTATCAAAGAGAGGCAGTAATTTTGAGTTTCACATATAATCAGGCTTAGAATTAGTAGTATTCTATGTTAAAAGATCAAATATGATGAAAGTCATAAACGCTTGAGTAGTAGGATCTGATATTGGAAGATAAAGTAAAGAGTTAAGAATCAATATGAAGTTAAATGGTAGAGTGGATTAAAAGTTCTATTATAAATTATGTAAAGTGAAGTATAAGAAGTATTTTAAATGGATCAAATGATATAGATACTGTCTGTAAGAGATTAAGAATGAGTACATCGATGATGGGTTATAAGATAAAGGAAGTTGAAATATTGGAGTTTGAACCTAGGAAATTGCAATGTGAATGAGTAAGAATGTGAGTTTGATAAGTCAAATAAATTATTGAGTTAGTTTCGAACGGAAAGAGTGTATATGATTGGAAGAATTGTTGTTGACTAGCATAGTTGGGTGATGATGAATGTATTAGAATTAAAGGATTGAAAGATGATGTCATATTAAGCTAACAAAGTATGGCATGAATTCGAAAAAGATTATGTATTTTGATCATGAAAAGGTAATTTAGTAAATGATACAGGGGAATAGTACTGTATATGAATTAGAGTGTGGGCTTGATAAAGTGAGTTCATTCTACTGATTTGATTTCAATTGAAAGGATGTATATGATTAGTTTGATTAGGGCTTACGCCCTAGATTGAAAAGTTGTTATTGATTAACTGAAATGGTATGGATAATATAGTTATAAGATTTGAATGAAAGATAAAGTTAAGTTAATCAAGTATGATGTAGACACGTAGATGAATATTTATATGTTTTAAAGAGAGTCTTTATGAAGGAAAATACAAGTACAAGAGATGGTAAAGAATGAGGTTTGTATAAATAAAGTTAAATGTCAAAGTTATGAAAATGCGATAAAGATTTGAAAAGATATGATCTATGATATCATGAGATCTTGATTTATGGAGAAGTAAAGGGATAAGAAATTAAATGAAAAAGGAAATTAAAGGAATAAGTATGACAAAGGTTATATGGAAGTGTAGATGGTAAGTGTGATATAGAAATAAGAAAAGTGTGCAAGGTAATGTGAAAAGATTGTTTGATTCCGTAAAGTATATGTTTAATCACATTTAAAGAAGATTTAAGGTTGTGTTATTGGTCAGATGATGATGGAATAAAAGTTTGGTTATTGTTATAAGGTAATTAGAGATTGAATTAGGATGTTAAGTGATGAGAATGGATGTTACTGTCTATGTGATGAGTGACATTATATGAATTTGAGAAAAGGTCAAAGGAAAATGTAGAATCAAATGAGACAAAACACAGAAATGGATTGGGGTTTTTTGGAATTTGAAGGCAAATAATTGATTAAATTGCAATGGGATAAAGTAGAGAAAGCAACATGAGAACATTAAAAGACACATTCTTATCAGTATGTGCAATGAAAATTTGAGGACGGATTTTCTTAAAAGGAGGGGAGATTTGAAACATCCCAAAATCAGAGCTAGTGACTAAAATATGTGCTCGATTTTGAAATAAGTTAAAAGTTCAGGGATTTAAGTAAAGAACTTTAATATTGGATTAAATAGCAAAGATTGATGAATTAAAGGGGCAAAATGTTCTTTCTATGGGAAGGATTTTTATTTTCCCTTTTTGAGTATTATAAAATGTGGAAAATGTGAGAAAGCTTCCAGAGTTCTCTTCTTCTCCTCTCTCCTTCATGCGTGGAAACTAAGAGCAAAGGTGAGAGTTCTTATTTGTGGATTGTTAGTTAAAACTTTAAGTTGGTTTTGATTCTTAGAATGATAAGAAAGCTTAAGGGAAGTTTTAAATGGTTTGAAAATCAAAGATGAACAAGTTATGAGGAATTAAGTAAACAAAATTTTCAAGAGAAAATTTGAATAAGAAGGATTAAATGAATTTGAATGTTGAATTTGACTTGTCATATATGAGAATAAGAAGTTATAAGAGTTAGAATTAAGTTTGGATAACATGGAAAATGTGGTTAGAATGATAAAAGTAAGTTAACATGGTTGTTAAGTTTAAGGATATGAAAGGAGTTATATATGATGGAATTAGGTGAAGTATTAGTAATTTTCGGGTGAAAACTGTCTGTTTTGGGCAGGGTGTATCGGTACACTATGAATAGGTACCGATACACTAAGACCAAATTTTGAAGAACCGTTACATAGTGCATCAAAACATTCAGGGGTGTATCGATACTCGTGTATCGATACACACTGGTAGGCATCGATGCATGGAAATTTTGAACCTAATTTGTTTACCGATACACCCATAGTGCATCGATACCCCCTAAAGGAAAAAGTAAATTTTGGTTCATTAATTAGTTTAAGCTATTAGTATCGAACTATGATGTTTAGGCAACTGATAATTATCTTGGAAATTAAATATATGTAGATGTTAAGCCTAAACAAGTTTCGGAGCATTTGGCAAGTAAGATCGATGGAGGGAAAGATAAGAGATCGGTATTGACTAGTAGGCCAGGTGAGTGTATTTTCTTTCGAATATAGGATTATATGGAAATTTGACTTGCGATAAGTCTATTTCATCTAATTCTAGTGCATGAAGTCATAAACATAAGTATGTGAATGATATTATTTGTGGGTATGCATGAATATATGTGTTGATATGTTGTGTATGTGCTACATAAATTATGTCAACTGAATTGTGTGAACTTGCCTGGTATGTATGACATGTATGTGAATATACGAATAAAAAAATATAAACTATAGGAAAAGACATGAGCCATAAGATATGACCTAGGTGAGTATATGGGAAAGTATATGAGTGGTTTCAAAAGAAGTGACGTGAACTATATGATACAAAGTTATGTGATTACATGATCATAAGAGATATGACATGTGATAAGAGATAAATGATATGAATGCGAATTATATGGAAATGAACTACGTGACTATGTGTAATCTTATGGAAATGTGATAATGAGCTATGTGAAAGAACTATGAGGTTATGTGTATATGTGAATGTATGATAACATAAATATTAATGCCCATGTTATGTGTCATGAGAGCTAGAGGTATAGTTGGCATGCCAAGAGTCGAGGGCCTACGCGGTCCTTCGGGGTATATATGTATCCTTTGGAACATCTATGAGGTCTTTTGAGACACATACTTGGTCTTTAGAATATGTATATGATTCTTAAGGAATTTCTATGTGGTCCTTATGGACATTTTATATGGCACTTCAGTACATTTCTACGCGGTACTCCGGTGCAATTCTACGTGGCACTTTGGTGCATTTATACGAGCTGTGGTGACAAAATTAGTGCACAACCTCTATAGACTCACATAACTATAGTTCTCACATATGTACATGGGCTAATAAAGAGATAACACTAAATACAATAAATGTGATTTATATGCATTGTTTTATGAAATGTGTTACAAGAATTATATGATGATACATGATTGTGTATGCATTTGTTTATATGTAATATTATATGTTATTATTTGTTATGGTGTTTACTTCTGGTTATGAAGGTTAGATTTAAGTGATAACATGAGAATGGTAAATAAGTTAGGAGATATTAATATAAATAAGATATAGCACAAGGATCCAAGAAATTATATGATAAAGTGATAGGAACGGGGTGATAATAAGATAAGGGAATATATGAAATCAATATATAAGAAATATACTATTACGATTAAGGGGAATTAGGATATAAACTAGAGGCATTAATATATGAAATATATGACAATAATTACATGTTTGTGCAGATATATGAACATGTAACATAACTATGGGATAAGGAGGTATATATTATACGATTTATATGAAGTGATAAGAATAATATATCAGTTATGTTAAAATATATATATATAAGAGCCTGTGATAAGTTATATAAATGGTATAAATGTTAAGTACATGATTAAATAATAAGAGAGATTAATGGAAATGTTATTGATAATTATAAGAAGATTAAAAGTGATAATGAAAATGAAATATTATGATAATGATGATAGGTGTGCATGTTGATAGTTGTTTATATTAACTGTTTTATGATGTATGTATATTACAGGGAATATGAAATGTTATGCATTGTTAAGTATCTAGAATTTCTAGTATAAGTGTTTTTTATGCCTCACTAAGTTATAGACTTAGCGTGTGATTATTTCACACATAGGTTTCAAGGAGAGAGATGAGCAAAGAGGAGCAAGACAGGTCAGACTCTCCTTCCCAAAGATCAGGTCAGAAAAACATTTTGAATTATGTATTTGGCTTTATTGAAAGTAGTTGGCATGTAAATTAAAATTTGGATCAAGTGAGCTCTGATGAGTTTTGTAAAACCATATGTTTTATATGATATTACGTATTCTATTTATATTGAATATTAAAAGAAATTTTAGTCATTTTATAGAAGTAAATGCTTTGGAAAGTAAATGTGAAACCTCAGATTCAGATCCAGGTCGGATACAGGTTGGGGTGTTACATAAATAATGAAATATACCAGTTCATGTTATAACATTCCAGGAAACAAATGGTCAGCTATCGAATCAACGAATATTCTATTATGATTCCCAAATTCTATACAAGCGTTGAATAATTAATCAATGTAATCAACATTATTAAATGCATTTGAACTAATTTAATAATTTTCTTCAATTAAAGATTCAAACAATTAACAATGCTAATCAACTAGTTGCACACTTTTTAATGTAACTATGCAACTCAACAACACCGATGCTCATACAATTTTATAACAACTCAAATAAAACTACATTTAGATTTAAACGAAAATACTATATATGTAATTACAAGTATTTATACTCACAATCATGAAGTTCAAAGCTCATAAACCAAATATCCAAGAGAACACAAAATAAAAAAATCCATAACAAACATCCAATAACAAGTTAAACATTCAAAACACTCCCTCTTTCAATAGAAGGCATTGAACGGTGACCCGTTGACCGCTGAAGCTCTTTAGCAAGCTTTATTTTTGATACAACAATCTATGGTAGAGGATTTAGGCATCCATGATTTGAAGAGAAATAACGTGGAAATGATACTTTGGATCTCTCCCTCTCGTCACACTTTTTTCACCCAAAGTACTCCTTTTTTATAGCTTGAATGAAAATCTCATTGCCCAATGGGATAAATCTGCGTTTCAGGTGTTATCCATCCACACAACATCTACCCAAGCTAATTGTCCCAATCCAGAAGATTCTTCCAACCGTTTGGAGTTTAGACGATCGCTACAACATTCGATTAACATTTCCTGCAGTGCTACATCATTAATATAATAGTTTGCAGTAACAAAAATCAAGTTTAGCCCTGAACAACCCACCATGCTCCTAACATGCAAAATTAAGTAAATTTAATCCTATAATGCTTCTAAATATGCTTAAGTTCAAAATTTAAGGCTACCAAAGATAACTCTTTTGGATAGTTATCAATGTATATAGAGGAATGTATTATCTTTAGTTTAACTCGGTCTGCATAAGCACGTGATGAGTTTTGGATTGAGGGACTGACAAGCCAAAGGGGTCACCAACAAGGAGAACTTAGGTTCCTTTTTAGAACCCAAACCATATCGCTACGGGATATTAGAGCCTACCCCTAAACCACATGTCAAAATCCTAGGATATTGGTCGTTTATTTTATGTTATTATTTTATTTTTTGAAGTATGCAAACTGAAATATATGCGGTTAGGATTTATTGTGAAAAAAGCATATGAGATTAGTAATTATGTTCGAGTAGGAACGAAAACATGTCGGGTAGATATCATGTGGTTATGAATTATTATAATTTTGCTTTTATTATTAATTTAACGTACTAACTTTGTTTCTTGTTTATTTTCTCGTTGCATTTTATTTTTGCATCTGCATCATTAAAAAGAAGAGGTGTTGATTCGCAGAGTGCTTGTCAAACTTCATATTGTAACACCCTAAAACAGATTGGGCCTAAAGTGCCACACTGGGCTACTAAGGTAACCCCTAATTTTCAAAACCTTATCATTTTCATTTAAACACATTGAATGGTATCATAAATAAAACATAAATATTTGATATAAAACACTTTACAAAATCGGAGCTCCGTGATACATAATTAAAAACAAAAATATTACAAACTCTAAGTTTAATACACTGAATACATGAGTAAGGTTCCATGAATACATATGCCCACTAAAGATACATTACAATACTCTGGCGAATATACTAGAAGTCCTACTACGATGGTGTTCCATCAACTGCTCAAGCTACTGACCTTCCAGCGAAAAATATATGAAGGATGAGCATACAAATCCCAACAGTATAATCTCTAATCTATAATAGTATAAGAATTTCATAAATACAAGCATGCTGAAGACATGGTACTAAGTAGTAGGTACATACATGATCTAGATCAAGTGCTACCTACTTAAGGCTTTATTGTTCTATCACTGAAGTAGGAGTCTCATGTTTCCCTTAGTCCTCTATTAAGGGGCTCGCCATGAGCAAACCACTAAAGGGTCTCTAACCCTAATGATTGTATTGATACATATTATCTAGATACGACATTGATACTCATGTGCATTATCTAAATGTAAACCTGAACATATTGTACGCTATTTGAATGCAAACCTGACTAGGATCTAGTCTCACATAGACATTAGACACTATTTACTGAGGGAACCTGATGTCACATAGCATTGGTGCATTTCCCACAAAAAATATTGAATGATATTATGGTCCTCACATAGCCATCATACAAATCACTGAGGGGAATCTGATGTCACATAGCATCTATACAATTCCTGTCTAATTGAAGCAGTGGTTGGGTCTTACATAGCCATTAAACAAAGCTTTAACATATATGACATACCAGACTAATGGAACTATACATGCATGACTTAAACAGACAGGCATAAGGTAGGTCTGGTAGAGTTGCCAAAGGAATTTTACATGCATCTCGGAACAACATCCCAACCTACCTTGAATACAGAATAGCCTAGAGGTAAGAAATGGAATTTTGCATGCATCGAAAACTTACCTAACTATATCGAAATGACATCACTACCCATGCATATCTAAGGCATACATGCCACATAACACTGACATCACTAACCTACTCCTCCTCGCTAGTGTTCGGGTTTTTTTGTAACAATCATAGCCCATATATGTCTTGTAATATGAGCCACAAATGTCACATCAACTCAACTGACATTTGATGAACATAAATACTTAAAATTTCTATTTCATTTCATAATTTCCTTTTTAACTTTAAAAACTTTTTCCTTAATCATATAAATTTATAAATCATATTGAAAAATAAAATGAGATTAACTTATCGCAAGTCATCATCGACTATAATAATCAAATAAACAAATTGCACTTACTTTAACACTTTATTTATTTATTTTTAATCAAAATATAAGCCTCACTAAGCTTTATATTTAAATCTTTTGCCTTCCACTACTTTCAATACACAATTTATCAAAATTCCATATTCTAGCAGTTTGCACTACCTTCAAACAAATATTATTCTGTATTAAGTTATATACTGAAAAATCATTATATTTGCACCATTGAAAACTAGACTCGAATAAAAATCTAACCATATAAGTAATTCTATCTAGTTCTACTTGTACAATTTATAGTGAATTTTCAAAGTTAACTGACAAAAGTTGTTTCGGGCAGAATCTACTGCCATGTTTTCTGACCTATCACCTATTAAAAATTTATATATTTTTGTATACCCATCGAAAATAGTTTCCTTTTATTCTAAAAAAAACTAGACTGGTATACGAATCCAATGATATAAGATTCATTCTTCAATTATTTTTTTAATTTCTGGTGATTTTCTAAACTTTCTGTTCAGAACATAATTTCTAAGCAGATTTCGCCAACTTGCATCCTTAACTTATTCACTAAATCTATAAGCTTACTAGTTGAACATATAAGCTTGAATTAGACTTCTCATACATTAGGAGTCACTTCTTAACGTAACTTTGACACTGGCTCATCGCAAGCTAATGTTTGTTTCGATAATATAAATACAAGTTAAATGCACTCACCTAGTCTCCTTAGCTTGTAATCTTCCTCAGAATTTCCCATTTCATCCTTAATCTTCTCCTTAGATTTAATAATATTTGATCTTGATTTCAAGCACTCAATCTAAATGAACATCATTACCAAACATATACAAATTCAAACCAAATGTTAAAATCTTACTAACATAGGCATACTTTGAAAAATAAATTCCTAACAAATTTTTCGATGCTCATTCTATATAATTTCCATATCACAACATAAATTTTGACCTTAATTCTTATAATTGGCCACTAAAGTTCGTTTTTATCCAACTTCATGTAACCTTTTCACTTAAGCTCTCAACCTTTCAATATTTGTGATTTAAACTTCATATTTTACAAACTTTCCAAAATAATCCAATTTCACATCATAACTTCAATTCCAACACTCAAACATTAATTTCCAGCATAGTACATCAAATATTAAACAATTACACAACAATTCAAACTTTTCAAAAATTATTCATTTAGTCCCCAACTTTTAAAAAATTATATAATGATCCCTAAAATTTTTTAATGCTTATAGAATACTTCCTACATCATTTCCAGCCCCTAAATATTTTTCTAAAATTTTTCTCATCCTCTATAGTTAAGGTCGAATGCTTTGTATGTTCAAAATTAGGTTTTCATGATTTTACTCGATTTTTATTCGATTCAAGCATGAAATCAACTTCGATTCAACCTTGTAAAATCAATACAATCAAAGAACAAACTTAATTTCATCAAAACATATCTTTCCCATAAAACTAGGGTTTGGCCGAAACTTTATTTGTTCATATAACCATATACAAGTGATTTTAATCATCAATCATGCTTGAAAATGATTCTACAACCTCCAAAATGTCAAAATCCTTCATCAATTCCATAAAACCTAATGTGAACATAAACACTAGAGTTTGGGATCTTAGAACACAAATCAAATTAGCTAGCAATAATGGTACCAAATGATAGCGTTTTTCGAATAAAACAATTTTCTATTTCAAGACATGATCCAAAAACCAAAGGAAGTTGCTCAAAATGGAAAAAAATCTCTTACCTTGGTATAAAGGAGCACGAAATGTTGGCTAAAAAATGGCTTGGTTTCATGAAATTTTGGTTAATTTCATGTTAATGTAGCCTTTATTTAAGCTTAAATGAATAAAATATTCATTTAATGAGAAATGTCAATTTTACCCTTAATGAAACTTGATATTTTCCTTAATACCAAGCCACATAAATCTTATCATCTTACAAAGTCAAAGATAGACAAAACATTTTACACTTACAACTTTACCCATGCCATTTTCCAAAAATTTCAATTTTGCCATTTTTCATCAAACGATCCAAATTGAACATGGAAATAAATTCTCAAATCCAATGCTCCATATTTTTTCCATCATTCTAAAATGTGGAAATAATATTTTTAATTTTAATTTATCATCCTTCAAATTTTCATAAAATTCTGGTTCGATCCGATTATCCAATTTAAATACTAAATTTTATCGTATTATAGCTTTTAACAAAAATCCCATACCGAAAATCTAATTCTAACAAAAATCCTTGTTTTAGGCCAAACTGTTCATTTACGAGCTAAAATCTATAACTTTTTAAAATTACATTTTTATCCCTACACTTTTACAAAGTTTATACTTTAGCCCTCAAACTTTCAAAACTTACATTTTAGTCACTAGTTAAAATTTGAGGTGTTACAATTACACCCTAGTTAGCCCCTGAAGTGCCTCGTACAATGGTAGTGCCAACTAGGGCCACTAAGGTAACCTAGGTATACCACATAGTTGGACTCACTAAAGTGAAGTCAATGTCACACTAGTAGCTATCTCGCTCGTTCTCTACATCTAGAACGTTATGTGAAGGATTATTTATCAACTATGGAATTGGATATCCCGATACCTGGCTTGAGTTTATTTATGAGTAGAGGTACTCTATTTAACCTTATCGTACTTCACTTCAAAATCTACTGAACTGAAAAGGATGACTTACTCTTCCTGGTTTCAGTGACATTCTCAAAGGCCATGCCTTTCACTACAGCTGAAGTTGACATAATCATCATTTATTAAATATATCCTATAACGATCCTCAGTCTCAACTAGCCATATACGTCCTCCATTGAAGAAACTTCAACGTAATATAGTTAATATGGTTACACCTGATGTAACCTACTCTTATAAGTGTTTCTAGGTATGTTTGGTCATTTATGTCCCTCACGGACTAAGTCTTTCTGTTAGGGTTCACACTTAGCTTTTATGAGACTTAAACAGGTCAAATCTAAATATCCCTAGTGAGTAGTATCGATACTCTACTTGCAATATCGATACCCTAGGGTCAAGTATCGATACCCTATGAGTATCGATACCAAAAATGCATTATATTGTGAAAAAAATAGTCTTAGTATCGATATTGTCACCTTGAGTAACGATACTGCAAGGACTGTATCGATATCGATACTCCAGTCCAAATCCCTAATTTTTGGGCATATTAGAACTACTAGTGTAATCACCATTTTTCAACTTATATCTATATTATTAATATTAATGTTATTTTAATATTATTAATATTATTATTATTATTATATTATATTATTACAAACCCAAAATTCCCAAACAACCCATACCAATACCCAAATATTCCAGCCCAAATTAGGCCCAACAAAACCCAAACTCGAGCTCGTTATAGAACCCTAATCTATCTCTACCCTAACCCTAAACCCACTTCAATTAATGTCATCGCTGCCACCAAAGCAGAGATCCCAACCGACTAAAGCGCCGACCATCTTCACTGTGCCACTATCATCATCTCAACACCATCAAAAGCAGAAAAATCAGAGTCACACATAGTAGATATAGGTTTTTATTTTATTTTATTTTATTTCTAAACCTATGTAAATTTTTGGGTATAAATCATGAACCCAATGTAATTAAAGAGGATCTTCTTCTATGGTTTTTTAAAAGGAAATACCAAGCATATTTGTGGTATATTTTTCCTTTTTCTTTCGAATAAAGCACAAAAAATCAGAAAAATATATGATTATATATTATTTAAAGTATATAGAGAAAGAGAATAGGGATTAAGTAGTTACCTGAGAGGGTTTTGGTTCATCTCCACGAGGGTCAGAGTTAGGGAAGGCCGAGCATCGAGTGGGTTACTTGGGTGTTTATGAGTGATTTCGGTGAGTTTTAGCCCTAAATTGTGATCTAGGGTGGTAGATCTAGAGGTTTAGGTCATTTTAGGCTTATTTTGGGGAGCTCCGACCATCGTGTAGGGAGGCCGGAGCGGCGGTGTGAGGCTCAGGCAAGGGGGTTGGCTGAGAGAGAAAGGGGAGAGTTGAGAAGTTTTCAAGTTTTTTTTTTCTTTTTTCGGTTTAAAAAAAAAAGAAAGTTAGGTTTATAACAAAACTATAAGGTTTATTCACTTTTTAAGTCCCCCTAATTGTTTCCATATTTTGCATTTCAGTCATAGTAAAGGGCTAAGTTGGTTATTTATCCTTTTTTATTGGTACTGATTTGATTATTTCCCTTTTTCTATGTATGTTATGTATTTGTGGGTTATTTGTTGCTTAGTAGTATTGCCTATTTTCACATTTTAATCACCTGAGATGATCGAATATGTTATTTGCTCATTTTTATGCATGTTATTATTTATTGGATTATTTTCTGTTTAGTCCCTATTATTTAAGCGTGTTTTTGTTTTTGGTCATATGCAGTTAGTATTTAAATTTATTTTAATTTGGCTGGACTGATTTAGTAATTTACACATTTTTAATTAAAAGTTTATTATAAGCCTGTAAAAAAGGGAATAATTATAAACCGATCCTTGTACATTAAGTATTTTTAGAATTCGGTCACTGATCTGCTTTTTCGATTTGTTTTAATGTGATAGTGTAATTTTTTTATTTTTAATCCAATCCTTTGTATCTATAGGCTTATTTTATTTTTTACCTCTAGAATTTATTGTTAATGCAATTTAACCATTGCATATTGTTGCTATTTTTTATTTTTGCTTATTTATTTTTATTTTTAATGAGATTTGTTATTCTTTTTTTAATTTAATTTTTTAAATCCATTCTTAGATTACATCCTTAAGTTTAAAATTTGATTTAGTAATTAGGATTTCATTTTAGTTTAATTAAGGAACAATTCGATTTGATTTTTCGCATTAAAAATGCCCGATTACTCGAGTTGATTGTTTGAATCCTTAATTTATTAATCTTCGAATAATTTTAAAATTATCTTAATATAATTCATTTCTTTTAATAAGTATTAGGGCTTTGAGTTGTAGATTAATCCTTTAAACTTTAAGACTTATAGACTTATATCCTTAAGTTTTAGAATTTTACATTTAGATCTCATAGTTATAGTTTTTTATCCTTTGATTACTTAGACCCCAAACTCAATTAGTGTTTTAATCTTAACATAATTAAATAGGTTAAATAGTGCCTCCATTTTTAGCTATATTTCGATTCAGTCTCTTTAATTTAAGGAATAATTCGAGTTGGCCCTCGCTATAATGCTCAAGGGACAATCTCAATTTTTCGATTCAATAATTGGTTTAAAATTAGATAAGGTTAATATTAGAGCCTATATTTTTAGGTTTGAGCTTCTAGGTTCCCTTAATTTCATAATTTGACACCTTAAGCTAGAAAAAACCTTAGCTTAATTAGGATTAAATAAAAATTTGTTTGATCACATTTTATTTTTAAACCCTAAGGCATTGTTCACTTATTAAGGAATTAATAGTATATCTCCCGTAATCATGCTCCGGGGGTGACTACTGGTAATTCTCGAAATAAGTCGACATTCTTTTCAAGGCCGCACCATGATTTTTAAAATTAAGGCAATGTGCGATTATTAGGCACAATAGCTGATCTCCTGCGTTGATGCTAAGGGGCGAATGCTATCGGTCTCAATAAACGAATATCCTTTTCAACTTTTGCATCTGTAATGATTTTTAAATTAAATAACAATTGAACTCAAAATTTCTTATTTTAAATATAGGGAAATCAACTAGGTACCAATTTTTGGGTGCTTGTGGGGATGCTAATCATTCCCCACACGTAACTGACTCCCGAACCCGATTTCTGGATTTTCGCAGACCTTAAGACTCGATATTTTGATAAAAATAAAATGTTTTATTAAAATCACCCGGTTTTTATGGCGTCCCAATTGCACCTTAAATGATTGGTGGTGACTCCTCACATTTTAAAAAATCTTTTCAAAGAAAACCCTTGAGTCGATATCGATCTTTCCCCGCCCGGGTAAAAAACGGCGTCAACAACTAGCTTGGGTGGAAAACTATATGCATTTGTGTTGGTCAATGACTATTCTAGATTTACTTGGGTTCTTTTCTTAAGTACAAAAGATGAAGCTTTAGAAAATTTTATCACTTTCTCTAAAATAAACCAAAATGAAAAAGGTTACTCTATTTCAAGTGTTGGTAGTGATCTTTGAACCGAATTTAAAAATCTTGATTTTGATGAATTTTGTAATTCTAATGGAATTATCCATAAGTTTTCAGTTTTAATTTTAGATTAGGGTTTAAAAATATATTTTAAGATTTTTTATTTTTATTTTTATTTTAAATATTACATGCCATAATTAAATATTAATAAAAAATATAAATATCATTTTTATATATTAATAAAAAGGCCACATCAATAGGCTAATATAAACTTAACGGTCGAGTGAGCAAAACAATTCAATTTGTAAAGTTTCGTGAGCAAAATAAAAAAATTGAAAGTTTTGGGCAGATCATCCTGATTTCCTCAAAATTGACTCATGGAAGGTTCCTTCTTTGGGTAATCCTTTTTAGGGTTTATTTTTAAAGCTCAAGCATTTGAAGGTCCCTCTTAGGTTTTGGAACAAGAAGTATTATGGTAAGATCCAACAGAGGGTTGTTGGGGTCCAGAAGGAGCTTGAAGAGATTTAGAGCTTTGTGCTCCTTACTCCTACTGTTGAGAATATTGGAATTGTGAAGCATATTTCTCAAAAGATGGATGGGTTGATAAAGGCAGATGAGATGTTCTTGAGGCAGAAGTCGAGAGTGTAGTTTATTAAGGAGAGGGATAAGAATTTGACCTATTTCTTTAGGTATGTTACTGCTAGGGAAAAGTTCAACATGATCCAAGTCCTTCAGGATACACGGGGCATAGGCTTGAGAGCTTTCAGGATGCTTCTATTGAGTTGATTAGGCTTTATTTTTAAAGTTCAAGCATTTGAAGGGCCCTCTTAGGCTTTGGAACAAGGAGCATTATGGTGAGATCCAACAGAGGGTTGTTGGGGTCCGAAAAGAGCTTGAAGAGGTTTAGAGCTTTGTGCTCCTTGTTCCTACTGCTAAGAATATTGGAATTGTGAAGCATATTTCCTAGAAATTGGATGGGTTGATAAAGGCATATGAGATATTCTTGAGGTGGAAGTCGAGTGTGCAATTTATTAAGGAGGGGGATTAGAATTTTACCTATTTCTTTAGGCATGTTACTGCTAGGAAAATGTTTAACATGATCCAGATCTTTCAGTATACATGGGGCATAGGCTTGAGAGCTTACAGGATGTTTCTACTAAGTTGATTAGGCATTTTCTGAAACTATGGGGGTTGTTGATGAGAATGTGGTTCCTGTCTCTGATGCTATTTTTAAAGAAATCTTAGAGGTGGATTTGTCTGATGGTATGCAAAACGCCATTGTAGCTCCGGTGGCCTCTAAAGAGATTAGAGATATGCTTTTTGCTAGAATGGTAATAAGGCTCCAAGTCCTGATGGTTATCCAACTATTTTTTTTTCAAATTGCATGGAGTATTATTGGGGAGGACTTTATTAATGCGGTGAAATATTTCTTCTTGATAGCTTATTTACCCATGGAGTTTAATTATACTATTTTAACTTTGGTTCCTAAAGTTGTAGGTCCTTCTTTTGCGACTGATTTTTTGCCTATATCATGTTGTACAATTGTGTACAAGTGTATAACAAAGATTCTTGCAAATAGAATGAGGTTATGGTTGCAAGATATGATTTTGCCTAATTAGAGTACCTTTATAGCTGAGAGGGATTTGGTGGACAATATCATGTTATCTCAGGAGTTGGTTAGTGGTTATGGGAGAAAACATTTGTATGCCTAGTGTGCTTTGAAGGTTGACCTTAGGAAAACTTTTGATTCTTTGAATTGGGGGTTCATTTTCTAAGTGTTAGAGGTGTTAGGGTTTGTAGTTTAGGGAGTGGATTAATGCTTGTATTACTAATTCAAAGTTCTTTGTGGTTTGAATGGAGGGATAATTAGTTTTTTTCTCTAGAGCCAATGGTGTTAGGCAGAGGGATCCCCTGTACCCTTACATTTTCACCCTTGTTATGAATGTATTGTCTAGGCTTTTGAATTTAGCAGCTTAATATGACACATTTGAATTTAATCTTAAATGCAAGATGATTGGTCTAACTCATATTTGTTTTATGAAAGATCTCTTAGTGTTTACTAAGGAAAGTGTGGAGGTTGTTCTGATGGTGAAAATATTTTGGGTTTTTTACACAATGTCAGGTTTGAAAATAAATGTTGCTAAAAGCGAGTTGTATTATGTTGGGATCCTCTAAAATTTATACGATGACTGAGTGCACTGGGTTTCAAGTTGAAACTCTTCCAGTAAGATATTTGGGGGTCCCCTAGTGTCGAGGAGTCTCTCTTTAGTTGACTGGAGGTTTTGGTGGGAAAGACTGCTAGAAGAATTAGGATATAGCCTTAGAAGTGTGTTTTTTGCAGGAAGATTGAGTTAATCCAAAAGGAAATATTTAGTATCCAAAACTTTTGGTGCCATGTAATCTTACTACCATCCCAAAGTGATCAATTTGGTTGAACAACTTTGTTGTTCTTTTCTTTGGAAGGGTTCAGAGGGTTCTGCTAGAGATGCCCGTGTTAGCTGGGAGAGAGTTTGCCACCCTAAATGTGAGGGTGGGCTTTGTCTTAAAGATATCCTTATTTGGAACAATGTTTGTATGATAAGGTACTTGTGGATGCTTTTAATGAAAACAAGTTCTCTTTAGGTGGCCTAGATTGAGAGTTGCATGTTGAAGGGCATACCATTTGGCAGATGCCTCAGAAAGCGGGGTCAAGCTGAATCTAGAGTAGGATTATGAAGCTACAGGATGACTTTGATGTTATTGGTAATCTTGATAGGGGTTTGTAGAACTATGTTTCGATATAACAAATTAAGGAAAAAATGATTTTGGACTTGAATTGAATTTATTCAAAGTTTTCAAAAGATTTCAAAAATAATTCAAAGTCCATTAAATTTGGATTTGAGCAAAAATATTAAGAGGTACTGATACTCCTATGAATGGGTATCAATACCCCTATGAATGGGTATCGATACTCCTATGAATGGGTATCAACACCCCCATGAAGGCTCAAATTACAGAATACAAAATGGGTACTGATACCATGCAAGGGTATCGATACCATAGTGCAAAGTAGTACCGATACCCCTTAGGCAGTATCGATACTACAAAGCTCCAACGACTAGCAACAACTAGTTAAATTTGAATTTAACAAAGGTAATATCGATACCCCATATAGGGGTACCGATACCCCATGTTCTGGACAGCCTATTTTTGTAGAAAAATAATCCCCAAACAGCTCCAAAACATCCTCAACTACTATATACGACTTGAAAAATCATTTCAAGCTATAAATACAAGCTGAGGACACTTGAAGAAGCAAGAGAACACTTATCCAAGCATTCAAACACAAGAGAAGAAGTTTTTCATTCTTATTTTCATTCTCTCTTGTAAATATTATTCTAGTGAGCTTAATTCTTGTAAACACCTACTTTTGAGAGGTTTATTTGTTTACTTCTTTTATCCTTTTGTAAAGGGTAAAGGTTCTAGCTGATCCCGTGAAAAATTAGGGAAAGGTTCTAGTTTAACCCGTGAAAAACTAGGGAGTTTGTAAAGGTTATCTCTTTGTCCTTGAAAAAGAAAGAACAAATTAGTGAAATTGTTGGAAAATTCTTGGTGAGAAGCCAAGGTAGTGGATATAGACTTGATTGAGAAGTCGAACCACTATAAATCATTGTGCAATTTTCTATCTTTCAATCTTCTTACTCCCTAAACATAAAAATCAACCTGACCTCTCTTGACGAACCCTTTCGATTGTTGATTCGAGCTTCCGTAAAACCCCAACAATTGGTATCAGAGATTGACTCGTTAGAAGGCTTAACATCCTTAAGATGATCCTCGAAGAAGCTCTACTGATTCCCGACGCAACCGACAAAAAATGGCTTCAACCTCTAGTGCGTATTACATTGAAGATTAACATATTATGGATTCACAATCGGTCAACAAGCCACCCTTCTTCAATGGAGCAAATTATGCACATTGGAAGAATAAAATGATGTTCTTTATTGGAGCCTATGATCTAGGAGCTTGGAACTCAATCATGAAGGGATACTCCACTCCACCAGTGAGATATATGATTGAGATGATTGGAGTAATGAAGAGAAGAAAAAGTTCCAGGATAATGTCAAGGTTATGCACATTCTCTTTTGTGCTTTAGGCTCAGTTGAATATGTAAGAATCTCATCTTGTTCCAATGGCAAAGAGATTTGGGATAAGCTCGAAGTCACTCATGAAGGAACCAACGTAGTGAGGGAAACAAAGAAAAATCTTCTCAACCATAGCTACGACTTCAAGATGAAACCCGATGAAGATATCAAAGCTATGACAGATAGATTTTTCATGATTATCAACGGTATCAGGGGATTTGGAGAAGTAATCCCTAATGAGAAGCTTGTGAGGAAGATAATCTACCCTCTTCCAAAGTCTTGGCAATCAAAGAAGACTACTATTATCAAAGCTAGAGACCTAAAGTCTCTCACTCTCGACAAGCTAATTGGTTCCCTTCTCACGCATGAGATGATGTTGAAGAAAGACGAAGAAGGTGAAGAGAAGAAAAACAAGGAAAAGAATGAGGTAGGCATTGCCCTCAAATCCACCAATGAAAGCTATCAAGATTCAAGTCATGAGGTGGATGAAGACGATGATGAACAAGAAAATGAGATGGCCAAGCTCTTGAAAAAACTCAAGAGATTCATGATTTCCAAGGAAGTGAAACATGAATCAAACAAAAAGAAGAGTCCCCCGGTGTGCTTCAATTGTCAAAGAAAGGGGTATGCCAATCATGAATGTCCTTTTTTAAAGAAAAATGGGTCAAGCAAGAAGAAGGCATTTGTTACATCTTAGAGTGATGAAGATGATTCCAATAATGAAGATGAAGTAGTCAACCTATGTCTTATGGCCACCGAAGAAGAATTCAAGGTATCTTCTAACTCAAATGAATTTAATTCATTTACTTTTGATGAGTTACAAGATGCTTATAATAGGTTGTATTTGGGATTTGAGACATTGAATTCCAAATATACGAAATTAATTTCAAAACTCAAAATTAAAGATAAATCGATTTTGAAAATAAAAGTCGATTTGAAAATCAAAATGAAATTTTGAAAAATGATTTAGAGATTTCAAAAATCAAAATAAATGATTTAGAAAAAGAAAATTTTGATTTAAAAGTTAAGCTTAAAAGCTTAACAAAAGAAAAAGAATTAATTTCTAAAAACAACCTATTATGTTTAGAAATGACAAAATGCTCACATTTTCATGGTCATAAGGAACATACTTGTCCTTTGAAGAAAGGAAAATGTTTTAAAATTAGACAAGTATGGGTTCCGAAAGGAACAAGGGACATTGAAACTAATGTTCAAGGATCCAAAGTAATTTGGATACCAAAATCTACTTAATTGTCTCTTGCAGGTGTGTGGAGCAATGGTGATGAAAGTGATAATATTCAAGATGCTCTAGCCACACATGAAAAAAGAATGGGTAACCTCCAAGCTTAATGCTTTTAATTTTGGTTATTTGGTTGCTCATTTGATTTTAATCATGAATGAGTTTTTGTTTTAAATGATTATGCATTATTGTTTTAATCTCGTGTATGTTAAAAAGGTTTTATGATGAACATTTTAAAGTTTTAAAGATTTTTCAGAATGTTTAGTTCATTATAATAAAATTTTGGTCAAAATTAGTTTTAATGCAAATGATATCTCTCTAACAATTGATATCAACTTTTCAAATACTTTAATTTTACAAATTTTAAATTTTTGACCTAAATTTAAATGTTTATGCATGTGTTTTAATTGTAATAGATATCTCTCTAACAATTGATATCAAAATTTTCAAATGCATAACATTTTTTTAAACTTTATGCATATGCACTTAATTTAAACAATTGGTATTGCATAAAGTATTTTAGACTTGGATATATTGAATTTCATGTGCTACTAACATGTTGTTATTCTTTGTTGAAATTCAATTTTTGTTTAAGTGTCAAGTTCTTAAAGCTAAATTTTGTTTGAAATGCATTTATTGAGGGGGTTCAAATAAATTTTAAATGTCAAATTTATCACTTACTCTCCAATGTTATTTAGAACTTAAAAGTTTGAATTATTTTTTATATAACAAAAAGGGGATAAATATGGTTTGAAAAATTCAATTTCTTATTGAAAAGGGGGGAGCTTAACATTTTCATATATTTTCCAACAATTGGTAACATTTGGTATCTTTTTAACAATTGGTATCCTTTTGTAAACAATTGATATATTTTTTCATTAAACATTTTATTAAGGGGGAGTTTTGCCTAAAACGATTTTTCAAATGTTTTGTTATATCAAAAAGGGGGAGATTGTAGAACTATGTTTCGATATAACAAATTAAGGCAAAATGATTTTGGGCTTGAATTGAATTTATTCAAAGTTTTCAAAAGATTTCAAAAATAATTCAAAGTCCATTAAATTCGGATTTGAACAAAAAAATTAAGAGGTACCGATACCCCTATGAATGGGTATCAATACCCCTATGAATGGGTACCGATACCCCTATAAATGGGTATCAATACCCCCATGAAGGCTCAAATTACAGAATGCAAAATGGGTATCGATACCATAGTGCAAAGTAGTACCGATACCCATTAGGTAGTATCGATACTACAAGGCTCCAACGGTTAGCAATGGCTAGTTAAATTTGAATTTAACAAAGGTAGTACCGATACCCCATATAGGGGTACCGATACCCCCTTTTCTGGATAACCTATTTTTGCAGAAAATAATCCCCAAACAGCTCTAAAACATCACCAACGACTATATACGACTTCAAACTCATTTCAAGCTATAAATACAAGCCGGGGACACTTGAAGAAGCAATAGAACACCTATCCAAGCATTCAAACACAAGAGAAGGAGATTTTCATTCTTATTTTCATTATCTCTTGTAAATATTGTTCTAGCGAGCTTAATTCTTGTAAACACCTACCTTTGAGAGGTTTATTTGTTTACTTCTTTTATCCTTTTGCAAAGGGTAAAGGTTCTAGTTGATCCCTTGAAAAGCTAGGGAAAGGTTCTAGTTTAACCCGTGAAAAACTAGGGAGTTTGTAAAGGTTATCTCTTTGTCCTTGAAAAAGAAAGAACAAATTAGTGAATTTGTTGGAAAATCCTTGGTGAGGAGCTAAGGTAGTGGATGTAGACTTGGTTGAGAAGTCAAACCACTATGAATCACTATGCAATTTTCTATCTTTAAATCTCCTTACTCCCTAAACACAAAAACCGACCCGACCTCTCTTGGCGAACCCCTTCGGTTGTCGATTCGAGCTTCCACAAAATCCCAATAGGTTTTTAGTTCCATAAAGGTATGGAATGCCCTTAGACATAAACAAGTTAGGTTCATTTGGTATAGAGTTGCTTGGGATGGGTTATTGATTCCTCGTCACTCGTTTATTACTTGGTTGGTAGTTTTGAATTGGTTACCAACTAGGGACCGTTTGGTTTCTTGAGGGTGTATGTTGATTTGTTTGTATCCTTTGTGGGGAGGCAGATGAAACTAGGGATCATCTATTTGCAAATTGTGTTTTCTCTATAAGAGTATGTGAGTTGAATATTCAAGTTTGCCATGTTGATTGGTCTGTTGTTGAGTAGGGTGGTATGGTTGATTGATTTCAATGCCATGGTCGTGGTAAGTCGTTGCGGGCTGTTATCATTCGGTTAACTTGGTGTGGTTTTCTTTATTATATTTGGCAGGAGAGGAATGTATGACTTTATGAGGTTGGTTTGAGACATGTTGAGGTGGTTGTTGGGCAAATTAAACAAGTTGTTAGGTTGCATTTGAAGGGATGTGCAAGGATCACTGCGTCCTCCTCTACTCTTACTGAAGAGTGAGGGCTTATATAGGATGTAATTAATTTGTTTTGTTTCTTGGTTGTGTTTGTTAGTTCGTTTGGGTTTTTTTCTTGGTTTTGGAGTTGTACATGGTTGGTTCTTTGGATGAATAAAAATTTTCATTTATCTAAAAAAAGGAGAGAAAGTAAAGTTCAACGAGGAAAGGTATAATTTACCTTAAATTTTAAACAATAAATGCATAATTCTAATGTAATTAACCATATTTTGGAAGTTCTTCTTAGAGACGATTAATAAAATTTTGGACGCTCTTTTTTTTCTTCCGCTGTCTTGATTTAGTCTCTATTTAAGCTCGACTGAATCGAATTATGAAGGAGTTTTTAACGAGTCCCTACTTACACTTTAAAAAAAATGTCATAATGAATATGATGATCGGATGTTATATGTTGATATGTTAAGCGCTATTTAATGATGTGCTTGAATTTTGGTGACTATATTTAGAGCAACTTAAATAAATATTATTACACACTATCATTGTATTGAATACAAACTCTTCATTTATTGATAGTTCTATTACAATTATTTTATACTAATTAATTATTCTCTTAGAGAAATTGGAGAATATAATTCAAGAATTGTTGAAGTCGGTTACATGTTAAAAGGAATATATAATTCTATAAGGGTATACTGAAACCTAAGAATTCATTATTATTATTTTTAATTCACAAACGCAAGACTTCGATGTTGATTAAAGTACGCTATTATACTTTAACTATGTTATTATATTAATGCTTAGGACCATGTCGAGATTTATATGCACGTTTCAAGCGGATCTTGCTTTGCACATGATCAAATATTATACAAAATTCCGAGAAAAGCAAAACCAGATCTAGCGGTATAAATAATCAGAAAATAAGTTACTTATCGGAGAAAACAATACTGTAGTTTCAAACTATAATTATAAATACGGGTGATATAATTTCTGGTACTGTCTATTGATGTGTAATTTAACACTGTTTTTTCAATTAGATACACAACTATTAACATACAAAATATTAATATACTATTTCTCAAAAAAAAAAACTATTAATATACTATATATTAGGGATGGCAAACGGGCGGGTCGGATGCGGATACCCCTCCCCATCCCCATTCCCACCTAATATTTTTCAATCCACCACCCGCCCACCACCCATGATGGGTACAAATTTTCAAATCCACACCCTCCCACGCGAGTACATTCTCAAATCCATCCCCACACCCACTACCCACTAGCGACGTGCCCGTCTAGACCCGCATGAAAGCAAACTTAAGTTATATATAAGCAACAAACATAAAAAAAAAACATTTCCATTAAGAAACATATCCATTAAGAAACATAATAAAATAATCCAAGGATTATTTGAGTTAAATTTTAATATAGATCTTAAAGTACATAAAACACCATAATAAAAGACATAATTAAAGTTTATAAACATAAATGACAAATACATAATGTTTTTGTTCTTTGGTACAACATTCTAAAATTTCAGGCAATACTTGTGACATCAGATACTCCAGTATTACAATCATCATTCTCTATTTCCTCCAATTGAGAACACTCCAATTTAAATTCACTACTACCTACATATATAATAGAAAGTGGGCGGGCGGATGCGGGGCGGTAATGTCTCAAACCCATTACCCGCCCACTACTTGTGACGGGTATCACTTTCTAAATCTAAACCCACCCACTACCCGCTAAAATTATACCCATCCCCGCCCCAATTAAAACGAGTGCAGTGCGAAAATCTACAAAACTGTACCAGTTTGCCATCCCTACTATATATATATATATATATGATAAAACAACCTAAAAATAACTATTTGGGCCTTCCAATTTATCATAATCTTTTGTTTAAAGAGATAAGACGCGCATTTTGTAATAATATCACAATGTAATAAGTGTAATAGTAATAATTAATCACGTATTTAGTGGCATTAATTGCAGAATTTTCAGGTAAAAAACACATTATTGAGTGTGGTCTTATTACTAATTCCGTAAAAAACAAAATCTAATTTAAATATTAATAAAAATGTTTTGGATTATTCTACATTATTTAAAAAGTTATTCACTTTTAAAAAATATTACTAACGTTTTCTTTTATTTTTATTTTTGTTCTTAGAAGCATACAAAATATATTTTCTCATAATATGAGCCGTGTAATAAAACTTAAATAAAATTATTAAAATTCTAAGACGATAATTTTTTTTTATTAAATTAAGATGATTATAAAATAATATCTGTTCTAAATACTCTTAATTATTTTCGAACCCGTGATCTTTAAAAATGAGAACAATTTCTTCGGTCCTAAGGTTGGTTCATGCTAAGATGACAAAGATTTTTTTATTAAATTAATGCGATTATAAAGTAATATCTGACTATCTATTTTAAGTAATTTTAATTATTTAATAATTAAGAATTAATTATTTTATTGTAATTGTTAGCATTAGATTTATAATTTTTAGAAATAATAATAATTTTTTTAATCATTGATATAAATTAATTTATGTTAAGATGATTGAGTGGGGTAGAAAAAAAAAGGGAAAGGTTTTCCTTTCATACAAGTGAAAGTACCTTTTCCTTGTAATAATGACCAAGTTTATAGAAAAAATGGGGAGAGAGATAAACAAAGAAAATAGCATCCGTTCGTTTCTCATCTCTTCTTCTTCCAGTGAAGCAGATTCCTCGTGGCGGGGTCATGTGTGTCAACCTGATGAAAAGATTAATCGAGAGATGGACGGTGGAGAATGAGTTGTGGACGGGCCCCGTATGCCAAATCTATCAGCCACACCCATCCCCGTACAATCTTACACATCACACGTAGCACTATTTATTTCATTTTAATTTACTTGGAAATATAAATAAATAAATAAAACCTACAGTTTTCCTTCTCTTTCATTCACGCTACTCTCGGTGGGCTTTGGAACTTTCAGTGGCGAGAAATCTTCCTTTCCTCTTTGTTCTGGATCTGTATTTATTTTCTTCTTTTTGCAAACAGAAAATTAACCAAAAAAGCTGAGAAGAAGTAATGGTTTACAGTGTACCTGGATTACGTTTGCCATGTCCTCCTTCGGCTTACCGGTCCAGCCAGTCTCGCTTCAATGGCTCTACTAGGAGTAGCAGTTTCTCTCTTTTGTTGAAGAAGAATCAGATTTCACGTATTCCTCCTCTTCTGTATTTTTTTTAATTTTTTTCCTCTCGTATATATATGTATATATATTTCAGAAATTGTGTTTCTTCTTCTCCCTCATTTAATTTTGTTTTATTTGATTTATAAAACTTACTGATGAAATAGTTTTCTTTTGTTAGTGTTAGCAAAATTAATTGCTCAAACTACGATGGTTTGATTTTTTTATGTGTTTTTTAAGTGGGCGTGAATGATTTATATATGTTTTTTAATCGATAAGGCTTGAAATGATGGCGAAAATGATTTAAAAGAGTTGAAGTATTAGTATGGTCGTGTACGAAGCGCTGAAGCGAATTGTATCCAAAAAAGACCTCGTATTCTTGATGAGGTTTAGCATTAAAAAATATTTTTAGTGTATTATTGGTTAATTATTCTTTGATTTTCATATGGTAGCTTGGGTGTCATTGGCGGTATTATTGAGTTAAAAAAGGTGGATTGTTGGCGAACTGATCAGCCTGGTTCAGAACATTACCGCTGAAATTTTGGCTGTAAAAAAGTTGCAATGAAGAAGTTTCTGTTTTTTTTTTCAAATGAAGAAGAATACTTTTAAACGGAGGGAAAGTTAGTTTAAAGGTGGAATCGAAATTTTGAAAAGGATGACTGTAGTGAAATGACGGAAAATAAGATCTATACTTTTGAAAATGTTATGGGTGTGTAAAATTTGTTCCATTATCAGCTTGTTAATAAGATCTATACTTTTGAAAATGTTGTGGGTGTGTAAAATTTGTTCCATTATCAGCTGGTTTGAAAGTCATAGTTGGATCATTCCTTTTATTTTTGAGCATGCGAATATGATTGCTGTTCCTAATTCCTCTTCTTCTCTAACGAAGATTGATCGCCAATTGCCTGTATAGTTTTAGTATTGTCAAAAGAATTCTCTATGGATGATGACTGCTTTCATGGTAATTTGATTTCCGTTGTGTAGAAAACTGATTTGATGCTTGCTTGTAGGGAAGATCTTTATGCAAAACTCTTCGTATGATTCGGAATCCTCGCCCTTAACTGTTGCATCCAAGGAAGTTCTTGTTCCTGGTGATAAGGATGATGGTTCATCATCCTTTACAGATGAATTGGAAAGCCCTAGCACTATTTCAGATAATCCACAGGTTTGTTATTTTTTTGTGCTGATTGTATCTTTCTATGCATGAAAATGTTTCATTTTAGCTTTAGACTCTGTGCAGTTGAATTTTCAAGAATGTGCATGTATAGGAGCAAATTGAAATTTGAATTTTGAGATGGTGTCGATGTTAATAAAACTTGTTTGTTCTCTAAAAAAGTTTTGACTTATTATTGAAAAAATTAAAATCTTGTGGTTCAAAATCTGAACCATGTTGTTTTTGGAAGAAAAATTATTGTAAAATATAAATGAAATAAAATGCTGTGGAATAACGACATGGCTCGTTATGTTCTCAGTTTTTATCTTTGAAATTCTGTTGGTGGTTACCAGTTGATTTTGATGCTAGTTCCAGGTAACTAATTCAAAAAATAAAAACAAAAACAAATGCTTGACTATATCTTTCTCATCTCTTTATGATTTTGTTATAGGTAATTCATGATGTAGATAGTAAAGAAATGGAAGACAATAAGAAAACTGAGGTTGAGGAAGAAGAATCTGTTCCATCTAGCCTTGCAAGTAGTGTTGAAAAGGTTCATACTGATGAACTGTCTGCCCCTTTAAACCGGAAAGTAAGCAATGAGAAAAATGAAGCAAAACCAAGATCCATTCCCCCTCCCGGCGCAGGACAGAGAATATATGAAATAGATCCATCACTGTCGGGCTTCCGTCAACATCTTGATTACCGGTGAGATAATCCTCTATCATATACTTCTGTGTGTATCATGTGATAATTTGATTTCAGATGTTGAGTCTCCTCTGGATTTCATAAGATGGCTGCAGGTTTTAGTCCTCTAGTTTGTTGGAATGTTTTAGTTATCCTTTTTCCCGTTGCTTGTACACTGTTGTGCCAGATTTGTGGTGGCCTTTGGAGGTCCTTACTGGTATCTGCATCGGAACTCGGTGAATAATCTGTATTTGCATGTCTCCTACTTATAGTTAGTATTTACTCTAGGTTTCGAGTGGACTTGAAAGAGCATTCACAGTTTGTTACTTTTGTGTTTGTTTTCGTTGTTTAGGGTTTTGTGGCAGTTCCCCATTATTCTTATGTTTAAATAGATTCTATCTGGTCCCCCCTCCTTCCGGGGGCGGTAGAAAAATTGAATCATATATTGATTTTGAAGTGTATTGGTATTATCCAGCTGGCTTAAATCTCTGTGTACAAGCTGTTTATGGTATATGAATATTTATGCATTCTAACGACCGATGATGTTGCTACTTATGGTTTGATGTTTATATGTGCATTCAAACACAAAGGAGAGGATTATATTTTGTGCTCGAAAGAGATCCAAAAACATGCCAAACTTATTTTTACTTTAAAGTTCTATATCCTGAATTGAATTTGTTAGAAACTTCATCAGGATTTGATTACCTTGTACATTTTGTCCAATTACAGATATGCACAATACAAAAGAATGCGTGAGGAAATTGATAAGTATGAAGGTGGTTTAGAAATGTTTTCTCGTGGCTATGAGAAGCTTGGCTTCACACGCAGGTTAGCGTTCTTCCCATATCTGGTTGTTAGCGTGGTCTTATCTGGTAGTTGTAGCTTTCAATATTTATTGCTGCTCCCATGGTTGCATGTTATTGCTTTTTGTATTTTACCCTTTCCAGTTCAAATAAACAATTTTCATAAATAAAATTAGTTTTGGAATATTCTTGTAGTTACTTTTTCAGAGCATTGTCGGTTATTTTCCATTACTTTTATATGTTCGTAATTCAGACAGATTAATCTCAAAAAGAAGTTCCTTGATGCTCAAGAACATGTGGAGTAAACATTTGATTCTTTGGTACCAGTAAAAAATGAGATTCTATCACAGCCCATAACATTAGTCCTTACTCTATTGTCACTTTTATCTTTATTTTTACTTATTTGTTTATTTTGAATATCTTTCCTTGTTTATTTTATGGTTTCTTTATATCACATTGGTTTATGGCATCTTGTTGACTTTAATATTCATTGAAAATGTCATTCTTTGTTCACATTTTGTGCTTCAGAAATCATTTTTCATTCGTTGATGTTGCTTTTTCTGATCATAATTTCATCTGGCTCTCAGTGAGATGGGAATAACTTACAGGGAGTGGGCACCAGGAGCCAAGGTTTGTTATGGATCCTTTTAACAATTCGAGATTTAACTGTAGATTTTAATATTTTGTTGACTTCCATCCTATCAGAAAAGTCTTATTTAACATTTTGATGGTCTTCTTCTTCTCAATTTCATTGCATTTTCTTTTTCAGTCAGCAGCACTGATTGGAGATTTTAATAATTGGAACCCTAATGCTGATGTTATGAACCGGGTATGTTGTTCTTTCTTCTGTAAGAATCTAATTTCACTTGTCCGTTACTTGATAATTGATATTTTCCATGTCTTGATGAACTTTCTACCATTGATGGATTACAGAAAGTATAGTGGAGTACTTAAAAATTGAACATCACTTTAGTTAGTGCACCTAAAAGTTATTTTCTTTGACTGCTTAGTGAATTGTCTTCTCCTAATACATGTCATACATTATGCAGTCGCAACATAGTATTGGTGCTGCAGAGATCTTTTTTTTTTTTGATAAGAATGACAGGCCTCCTTAAAAACCTCCTTCTTGATCAAAGAAGGAGGAAAAGAGTGCCTTAGAAACTTTATTACTCCTCCGAAATTACATAAGATTTAACGTAGACACCATACTGAAAAAACACAACAGACTAAGCTACTCAACATAACCGAAAACCTAAACTCAAACGATAAAACGCACTGGAAACGACTAAACATCAACCAATTCCCATCTTTGCTAAACTATCAGCCTCCCCATTACACACCCTTGGAATCAGTCTAATAGAGTGCACCCTGTCCGTGATAAAAGATGAAATCTCTTTAACTAATGGGAGGATAAAAACTGGGGCCATAGCTGGTGTATGGACCCATTCCACAGCCGACTTACAGTCACTTTCCACAATCAACCTTCCAACCTTAACCCAACAAGAAGACATATAGATTTCAATGCCTCTCTAATATACTTTAACTCAGCAACCGGCGGGGACCCTGACCTACATTTTCTGAAAAGTCAGAGGGAGTTGCTATTCCAATCTCTCAAATACCTCCTATACCTCATTGAGCCATCAAGTCTAACAGCTCCATCGACATTCATCTTCAAAAAATCCATAGGGGGTGGAATCCAGCGAGAAACCTGAAAATTGTAAATGTTGAGAGCTTTAATACCATCTGCAAGAGATGGATCACCAATCAGCACTCCTCCTGAATAGGACACTTAGGATACTTGGCTAGAAACCATTTAGATAACCTGAATCTAGCATAAAAACAGAGACATCCTATCCAAGGGGAACCATCGAACACCATTGCATTCCTAGCTTTCCATATCGACCAAATACTACTCCCGGGATAAATTTCCAAATCAACGATTTCCCCCTCAGCTCACCCCAAGAACATAGCAAAGAAGGTGGATCCTTTGGAAGGACTAAGGCTATTTCCCAATAGCTTGCTATCTTGTTCCAAAGTTCCCAAACAACATCACATGAAATAAATAAATGCTGAACTGATTCCACTGTTTTTTACAAACGGACATAAAATTTCATCCCTAGCTGCAACCCTTTTCACCAACTCCTCTCTCACTGCCACTTTCTGATGAGCTAGCTGCCACAGGAAGACTTCAACACGAGGAGATAAACCCTGCCACACCCCTTTTACCCATAAATCGGACTCCCCAGACACCTTGCCGAGTTCCTTTCTACAAGATTTCACTGAAAACAGTCCATCCCCACTTGCAGACCAAGAAGAAAGTCTTCAACTGAATCAGTCAGTTTAAAGTCCTTCAGTTTTGTCATTAAATCCAGCCACTGATCCAACTCCCAGTCACACAAATTCCTTCTGGTATCGATGTTCCACACCCAACGTTCGAATCTGAACTTCCAAACTCAGCGACCATACCCCATTTATTTGTTGACAACGCATACATTCTAGGGAAAAGATATTTTAAAGGAGACTCATCAGCCCATGAATCCGTCCAAAATGCAATAGACTTTCCATTTCCCAGTTTCAACTTGGAGTTAGATCTGATACGTTCACCCTCCGAGTCGTTCTTCAAGAAATTGTTGGCAATCCCTCTCCAAATCCAAGAAGATTTGGGCGAAAAACCTTACAAATAGACATGGAATTACTACTTACCTTGTGCCTGCAACATAACACACTTTTCCACAAAGTATTTTTTTCATTGGCGAACTTCCACACCCATTTTCCCAAAAGAGCCCGATTAGATATGTTCACATCAAGAACACCAAGGCCACCACAATTTAGAGGCGTGCAGACTGATTTCCAATTAACCCAGTGTATCTTCCTTTTGTCCTCATTATCCCCCCATAGGAAACTGGCCATTAAAGAATTAAGCTTACCAATTTTACAAGGCATTCTAAAAAGAGATAAGAAGAATATTGGTAGGGATGTTAACACCGACTTTAATAAAACTGTCCTGCCCGCCAATGAGAGACAATTAGCTTTCCAGCCGGCTAGTTTGGACTAAAATTCTTGAAAACTGGATCCCATAAGGCTTCTGAGTTTTTCTTAGCACCTAGAGGAAGTCCCAAGTAATCTGTTGGAAGAGAATCAATAGAGCAGCCCACCGAAGATGCCCATTCTGATAAAACTTCCTCTTCCACATTAATACCAAATAGCTTACTCTTAGCTAGATTAAGATGCAACCCTGTCATAACACTAAAAATCCTCAATACTCTCTTGACATTTTTAATCTGGGAGAGAGATGCTTGACAGAAGATGATCAAGTCATCTGCAAATTGTAGATGTGTCAATCGAACAGAATTTCAGATTCCCCAATAACAAAGCCTTGAAACAGACCCCTGTCCACTGCTTTAGATATCATCAAATTAAGCAGCTCACCTACAATGTTAAACAGTAGCGGTGATAAACTGCACCCTTGCCTAAGTCCTTTGGCCATGTGGAACTCTTCCGATGGAGACCCGTTTACGAGAACTGAGATTGAAGCTGTTGAAATACACTGAGATATCCACGACAACCATCTTACCAAAACCCATCTCTGACATTATTCTAATTAAAATTGGCCATTCCACGGAATCATAAGCCCTACGAAAATCTACTTTGAAGGCACCCCTTTTAACCCTTTTTTCCTCCAGTAATCAATCCCTTCGTTTGCTATAAAAGCACAATCCAGCAACTGTCTCCCTGGTATAAACGCAAACTGAGAGTGACTAATATCACCAACACAACAACTCAGTCTCTTCGAAAGAACTTTAGAAAGTATCTTGTATAAGCTGCCTACAGGCTGATTGGTCTAAATCTACACTGTCCGGATTAAGCTTCTTCGGAATAAGTGTGATAAAAGCATGGTTTATACCGTGCTCCCATTTCCTTCCAAAATAGAAATCTTCAAAAAATTTCAACACGTGCTCCTTTAAAATCGGCCAGCAGTTTTTAAAGAAACCCATGGTGAACCATCTGGTCCTGGAGCTTTAGAGCTGTCTGATGAGACTATAGCTTGCCAAATTTCCTGTTCTAAGAAGTGCTCTTCAAGCTTCTTAGACTGATCCCCTGATAGCTTAGCAAAATCCAGTAGTAAATCCTCCGTTTCCAATGTTGAATTGGAATTATAGGCTGCCTTGAAAAATTCTGAAATATGTACCTTTAATTGTTGAGGATCTGAAACCACACTCCCATTTATCTTCAAGCTTAAGATTTCATTTCTTTTGCTTCTGTTCAGAGCAGACAGATGAAAAAACCTTGTGTTCCTATCCCCCTCCTTGATCCATCTTGCCCTTGACTTCTGAAACCAGATGCTTTCTTCTGTCCTATACAACCTCCATAGATTTGTCCTACACAGCCTCAACTGATCCCACTCCTGCTTCGAAAGAATTCCACCTTGAGCTTTAAGATCCAATTCATTAATTTTCCTCTCTAAATCAGAAATCGACTCAGGGATCCCAGTAAATTACTGCTGGACCAATTTCTGATTGAATTTTTAGTACCTTTTAAGATACTGAAAATACCCCTTTTATTATTTCTCCCCCTCATAGCAAGCATTGAAGATTTAACCAATTCCTCAAATCCTTCCTCCTCTAGTAAATAATTAAAAAACCTGAATGGTTTCGGTCCCCAATTAACAGCTTTGTCCTCTAATGAGACAGGATTATGATCAGATAGGGATTTAGGCAAGAGACTTTGCACTACATTGGAAAACATGACAG
This sequence comes from Hibiscus syriacus, assembly GCF_006381635.1. Lineage (NCBI taxonomy): Eukaryota > Viridiplantae > Streptophyta > Magnoliopsida > Malvales > Malvaceae > Hibiscus > Hibiscus syriacus. Next base: position 2,130,928 of record NW_024061947.1, on the reverse strand, counting down.
AAACGTCCCAGAGATTAAGAACCTGTCTAGTCTTTCCCAAGTCGAGTCTTCTCTATTATTGCACCAAGTATACCTTCCTCCCACCAACGGTAGATCAATTAAATGTGATTGCTGTAAGAAGTTTCTAATAAATCAATAGAATGCCAGTTTTGTGATTTTCCCATCTTCTCGTCCGGATCAAGATACACATTAAAATCCCCCAATACACACTAACATATTTGAGCCGAAACAAACTCCAACAATTCCCTGAAAAAATCTTCCTTTTCTGCTTCAATTGATGGACCGTATACATTGATAATCAGACACTCTTCACTTGAATTTCTGAACTTCCCAAAGACTGCTATGAATCTGCCATTAAGATGGGTGTTCGAAACTTCAAAATCATTTTCATTCCACATAATCATCAATCCACCAGCAGATCCCACTGCTGGCGCAACAATCCCTCCTCTAAGGAATCTCCCCCCTATCCTTCTTCTAAGAGCCAAAGAAACAGATTCTAGTTTGTTTCTTGAATTAGAATCAAGTTCGGCTTATTCTTCTTCACCAAATTAGCTACCACTCTTGACTTTTCCTTTTTTCCAAGTCCCCTTACATTCCAAGAAATAATGTTGACATTTATCATATCAAGAAGATCTACACCAAATCCTTATAGTCTCCAGAGAAATAGAGACTAAACCCCTGACTTCCCCTGTTCCCTACTCTCAGCCGAACCCTCTTCAAGGTTGATAATTTTGTCCAAAAAAGCCTTCTTCCCATCTTTGAAAGAAATTCCTAGAACTTTACATACTTCCCATGTAACCATCGCTTCCTCAACCGCCTTCGAGAACTGAGGAGTAAAAACTAAAGGAGAATTAACCATATCAACTGCTTCCCTTGTTAAAACTCTTCTCCCTTCTTTTAGACCTTTCTGACCCAGCAGAGAAAGGAACTACTGCCAAGACCTCCGAAGAACTATTACAATTAGTTGGTGCCACATAAGGGTTCTGATCATCAGCTGCACCATTTAAAATCACTTCCCTTCCACCTTCCATATTTATTGAAGGAGGCTGCAAATCCTTTCTCACCGGAATACCTTTGTGTTATTCTCAAACCAGTTAATTCTCACCCTCGACCTGGTATAATGTCTTTTATAGCTGGCCATTCTCCTCTCTATGGGCAAACTTTTGGGCCAAAATGTTCTTCTATGCTGGAACAACGATCTGTCTCTCCCTAATCAGTTCAGTTCCAACCCCCCTACAACGTCCTTTTCCAAGACTACTACTTCCTCTAACAGATCCTTATTTGGCTTATTTGAGATCCCTTCAGATTGAGACTGTACTCTATTGAACCCACCCTCAATCGAAATATGTTTGTAACCTGACAAATCAGTATTCGAATTCTGCATTTTTGAGTCTACCAAAACAGAATGCTGAAACTCTCCTTGAACCTCCATCCTACTTAATTTAACATCATGCCCCCTGGAATTAGATTATTAGCTGGTGAATCATACTCCCTGTTAGATTGTGAAGACCCAGCAGGCAACAAATTTGGATTTAAGTCTGCCGAGACATTAGCCCAATTCTGCACCTTTATTTTATCTGAATATTGCTGCTGAGAACCTGCAAATTCCACCCGAGACTCCAAACGGTTACCATATCCCAGTTTTAATAAATTAACAGCTGGCCCAGAAGGTACTATTCTGTAGATATTTGTATTGGACTCACTTGAGCCCTCTAAATGGGCTTCTTCAAATTCATTAATAGAGACATTCCTTAGACCAAGGCCCCTATAGTCCTCTTTAAAATTCAAATCTTCTGCAGAAAAACCTGACACCTTAGCACCACTAGGTTGACTTTCTCCTTCCTGCAGTATTAAATGTTTACTTCCACTGCCTCCTGCCACTGTTGTGCAGACATCACCTACCAACCATCTGTCTACTGTGTCCCTAGAATTCTCAGCTGGCAATTGTGGGCTACCTACTCCACCTGAACTCCGGACTTCTTTCTCTTCCGATGAAGAATCAACTCTAGACACACCATCTCCGGCCACCTGAAGAATTTCTGCAAAAAAACTCTCCTGTTTATAACTGACCGATCCCACACTAATCTTAACCTTATACGATCTCCCATATGCACCCAAGGTAACAGAATCCTGTATCATAAGGACTCGCCACCCTCAACAAAGCTCTTGCCACCGCCAAATCCTCTCTTCTGATCGTGGACTCATGAATACACACCAATTTCCCCCACCTTGAGACCAGCTTTTCCAAAAAAGATCCATTACAACATAGTAAAGGGATTCCATGCAACTCCACTGAACAGAAAGCCATCGGGGCTCCATCTACACTCATAAGTGGATCAAGCCAGTCGAACCAAAGTGACACTTCATCCCTTCTGTTTTTCCACGCCTCCTCGAACTCTTCCTTCGACCCAAAGGTTATAATGCAAGAGTTCCAGGTATAACCCCATTTAGTTCCCTTGACCTTGATCCCTTTACTAGCCAACCCCTTCACTACTGTCCCCAGATCAAAATGGGATTTAATGATCCCAGTTATTGATCTTTTCACCCAATCATATTCGTCTGGGGGAATATGCATTTCCCACAAATTCCTCACCCCTACTTCCTTGTCTTTATGGCCTTCCCAAATCACTTTAGACGCCGGACCTTCTCTCCTTCCATCCAAAGACGCTAACGCCTCCTTGTAAGATCTCTCATCTCTCAGTCGGCTATAAGATTCTGGTCCAGCTCTTCTACTCCGATGCGTATCCTTTTCCCACTTATCAACTTCCTTACTGTCGTTACTTCTAACAGCCTGCTTTAGTCTTCTTCTGGTACTTAGCAACTCCTACTGATTTTCTTACCATCAATCCAGATACCATTAATTTTTGCTATCGCCCTCAACAACCCATCCTCATTAGCAAACTGGACGAAAGCAAACGTATAATTTCTATAATTCGGCTTGTTGGAATTATTCGGAATGTAGACACGAACAACACTCCCCTGTTGATGAAAAATTTCCTTAAGAGTTTTCCTAGTTACCCTTTTACTCAGATTGTCAACGAAAACCGTCCACTCCTCACCGGAAAACTGACCAACTGAAAACCTCTCTCTCTCTCCCACTTTCTCCCTGACACTCTCTCTCATCTTACTGATTGTACAGCAGTGGTTATAGTTCAGTTTTGTAAATAATCAGAGCCAATATAGATGATAGGAAGGTATTATGCTTCAAGGGTGCTTCATAATCACAGACCCATTGTATCCAATCCGTCTTGGTGCTGCAGAGATCTCATTATAACAGTAATATAGTACTTTCGTTTTGAGCAGCCTTCTTGCAATTTTATATCTGCTGATGATCTCTAATTCATTTGTGTTGCTTTTAATGAGATACTGTTCCCCTACTTTAGCTCTCTGACATTGATTGATGTTCTTTAAGATTTATCATCTATGCCTTGAGAAATTGTACTATTTTCTTGGTCATCTTTTCAAGAGTCCATGTTTGCATATATATTCTCCAAATGATCACGCTGAAGGAAGTTAAAACTTGTATAAGTTTTTTTTTCCAAAATACTCAGCTTAATCTTAGATCTGAACGTTAGCATCATTTTGTTTGTGTGAGGAGCCAACGATTAGGTACAGTTTGATATTATTCAAAGCTTGAAATTGAATAGTGAAAAATATTAACACTATCAAAGTTTATGTAATGAAGTAAAAAGGTTAGCTTGTCTGTATAGCAATCCATTGTATCAGCAGATACTTTATGCATGCAGTCCCAATTATAAAAAGGAAGGTGACTGTGTTCTAAGGGCTTAGTAAGCCATGTTGACTTACATTGATTGTAATCTCATCCTGTCTTTTATTTTCCATTAAATGTTTAATTCAAAAATATTAACTTTTTTGACAGAATGAATTTGGTGTCTGGGAGATCTTTTTGCCTGATAATGCTGATGGTTCACCACCAATTCCTCATGGTTCTAGAGTGAAGGTAAATTCCCTGTGGATGAATAACAAATTCGCTTTTGAAAGTTAGTGCCTTTGAAATTCAACTGCTACTTGTTTATGATTCCTTTTTCCTATTTTTGTTATCAGAGAAAACAGAACCCATAGAAATTGTAGCTCTTTCCTTATACTTCAGCAATGTATTTATTTAGCCTTTAGATCGTAACCTGTAAACCTGGAACCTTGAAGTATGACTTGGTTTTCTATACTGATCCTATTTCATGTCTAATTGGCAGATATCTCCATTGAATTTAAAAATTGTTTTGTTCTAACTACCTTCACTAGAATTCATGCCACAAAGCTGTGCTACTAAACCATTTAGAAAGCCAAACTGTTTACCTTCTTTTTTAACTAATCAAGAATATTTTAATTGTAGGAATAGTTTCTAATATGATAAGAACTTGTTATGTCATGACTTATGAGGAGATAAATAGGGCATTAGAGAGGGCTAGTTGTTGAGTTTGATAGAAGATTTTTTAAAGTAATTCCAAGTTTGTGAGTTTGAAGAGAATCCTTTCTTTGGCAAATTACTCATCAAAAAATGGCAGTTAAGTCCCAGCTGAAGAACAGGGGGATCCCGTTATCAGATGGGGAGTTTTGTCCGATGTGTTTATTAAGTGGAGAAACAGTTCAACATTTGTTTATTGTCTGCCCTGTGGCTCATGAGGTTTGGTATAAGTTTCTCAGTCTGTGGCACTTTAGCACAGTTTTGCCTGGGGATATTTCTACTCTTCTCAGTTCTTGGCCTGATCTGGTGGCTAATTCACTTATCTGGAAATTAGTTCCAGCAGTGGTTCTTTGGTCGATATGGAATTACCGAAATTCTATTGTTTTCGATAACAAGGTTATGGACAGACTTTCATTTTTCTTCATCGTAAAGTTCAGGCTAGTTAAATGGTTTCTAGCAAAGTTCCATCAAGTGCAGATTCCGGTGGACTTGTTAATATCTGACCCTACTTTAGCAGATGGTTTCAAGGGTCTTCATGCTACTAATAGGTCTGTCCAGAATTGGCTCCCTCCACCAGCTGATTTCTTTAAATTTAATGTCGATGGTGCAGTGAAAAAGGATGGGATGGCGGGCGGCATTGGGGGTATCCTCAAAAATCATAACGGTTTCGTTTTAGCAACGTTTTCAGAAAGCACAGGGCCAGGGCCACCCCCTTTAGCAGAGTTGAAAGCTATTAGAAAGGCTGTTGACATTTTCTACTCCTCTGTTTGGGCTTCTAAGGGCAGATTAATTCTGGAACCTGACTGCAAGAATGCAGTGGAGTGGGTCAACTTTCCAAGTCTCTCTCCGGTGTTTTTTAGTAATTTAATCAAGGAAATTAAGTCTTATGTACTGTCCTGGGGTTTGGTAGTGCAGTTTATTCCTAGATGTAGTAATTGGGAAGCAGATAAGTTGGCTAAGGCAGGGATTGGCTATGTATTTGCTATTTTGTAAAGGTTTCTAATGTATGCTTCTGTTATTAATAAAATGAGGTACTCTTTTCCTCCTTCCGCTGGATGACCTTTTTCCAAAGGGTCAACTATGAAGGAGGTTTTTAATGAGACCTCCAACTTCTATCAAAAAAAAAAAAAAAAGAGATTGTTTTTAAGATTGTAAACACGAAGGTCTATTGAGGAATTAGTTAAGTTCTGTATCTATCAGTCACAGAAAGCAATATCATATTTAATTTGCAACATTTTCTTTGAGGCTGGATTGTTACTACAACCCTTGCAAGTTTGCTTCACTGAACAAAATTTATTGGTGCCCATCATGTACTTATAGTTGTTTGCATTGATCAAAACTCCAATGTAGCCGAGATGTTCTAGAATCTTAAAATGTGCTCACGGTTTGTTGGTACTAGATACTTTAAGCTCTTCTTGTTGTAGGTATTCTTATAGAACTGTTTATGCAAATCTAAAATCAATCAAAGAACTTACTGCTGGATTAATATTCTGAAATTTTGGTAGAACAAATAGCATATAGCAAAATACTATATATTTAGCTGCCTGTCAGCATTTAAACTGTTCTCTATGTTGGCATTTATGTAGTTTATGGTTGATCTCCAAGTCAAATAAAATTATTCAAGGTAGCTGGGTTCAAATCGAACCAACTCCCATTGATTTAAATGGTTTGCAGCTGGACTGTTGAGATCATGTCAACACCGCTTCTTTCATTTCTATTTTAACTTTTTGACCATATAATTGTAGATTCGTATAGAAACTCCATCTGGGATCAAGGATTCCATTCCGGCTTGGATCAAGTTCTCTGTTCAAGCAACAGGTGAAATCCCATACAATGGAATATACTATGATCCGCCTGAAGAGGTATTGTTACTGTTTGTTTGATTTTTAGAATTTGGTGGAAACATTAGAGTACTGTTCTTACCTAACTATAAGTTGCTTAAATATTTGGTCCTCGAGTAAAATAGGAAATACCAACTACCAACTAATGTTTGTGATAATCTTAATATGCGTAGATAAACACAATGATTTTTTTTCCATCTTAGAATATGCATTGAAGTTGGTTCGATGAATCTCTTCCTTTATAACCTTAATGTTTAGACCAAGCCCCTCTATAAATGCTTTTAAGAAAACAATTTCAGTTGGTTCACTTCAATAAATATGTCAGTTTCTGAATTACATTCTTTCTGTTCCAGTTCAATCACTGCATAGCATGATCAACTTATTTCAGCCTGTTACTGTTATATGTTTCTTATCACAAATGTTTGTACTCTCTTATTACTCATGATGTTTCTACTGTAACAGGAAAAGTATGTATTCAAACACCCCCAGCCAAGAAGACCCAAATCACTTAGAATTTATGAGTCCCATGTCGGAATGAGTAGTCCGGTATCTCTCTTTTCTCTTGCCTGTAGAAAATTGTTATTCAATTCTTGTATGTGCTCAATTGCATATGGTTATTTGATCTTAAAGTAGGACCATATGTTTATAAAGTTCTTTGTTGAATGCTTTAACGTGTGGGATCATGTTTTATATTCCATTTCTTTCCAGACTTGCTGCAAACAAGTGTTCCTCCTAGGCATTAGTACTGAAAGTTGAGCATTTGTTTTTTATGAAAATTCATTTTATTGGAAAATCATCTTTGTTTATATTTAAATTATCAATTTTCCACAAATATAAAAAAGTATGGCTGTATCAAAATGCAAGTAAATTTCGAATATAAACAATTGTTCCTCCTATATACATTTTAAACATGCATTGAACATAGTAAAGAGTATCAAACGGTATAGCTGTATCAAAATGCAAGTAAATTTCTGGATGAAACTTTTAGTTTCATCCTGCTGATGGAAGAATGGCCTCTATTGAAGAGAAAACTCTGTGAATTAAGTTGACACTCTATTGAAGAGAAAACTCTGTGAATTAAGTTTGTCAACGAAAATGTATATAGTTTTGTATGACCTACTTTTGGTGTTATTTGCTTAAATGAAATTTGGTTGTGCTTTGATTTGGATTTTACTAATTATGTATCACTTTAGTAAGTTATTATTAGGCAAATGCCAAACAGCTGGCGACTTGGATCTCTGCTAGCTGTTTTTTATAGAAACATCTTACATAGAAGTTGCAAATAAATGAAATTGAAGTTGGCTGGATTCCATCTAATCGGGATTTTATTCCCTGGAAATCCCATTAGGAATTTTGGATTTGCAATTAACCAAAATTTGTCACTATTTCACATCTTTTCCTTATGATAATCAGGTTTTCAACTAAGGTGCAAAAAGGCCTTTATTTCTCTAGCAGAAGGCGCTAGAGTCACAAGGTCCTAGGATATGTTAAGAGCTTACCCTGGCAAAATTTCTGAAGTCTTATCGTTAAAAGTTGTTAGCAGCCAAAAGATAATCAGTGTTCCTAAATGTTGGAAATAACCTTGCAATTTTTTTATCAGCACACATGAATTTTTTTTACGTGGGAGGGTGCAAACCTTAAATCTCAACCCTCTTTAAAGAGTTAGAAAAGCCACGAGGCAAAAATGGGGTTGTTATGGAGAAGGCCAGAAATAACAATATAGTATGTTTTAAGATGTTTGTTTTTAAAAAAGTAGATCCATACAACTAAATCCTTATCCTTCGTTTAGGTAGTTCCATACTGTTGGTTGTTCACATTTGATTTTGCATCAATCTACTTTTAGCAGTATGCGATCATGTTTTGCTATGTGGTAATGGTATGTGCATATAATATAAGACAAACGTGATGGTATATAATATGACTAACATGCTAAAAGTTAATTTTCATGCATACCATCATCCACATATAATATAAGACAAAGACCTTTGATCTTTTTATTTCTATGTTACATTTCACATAGTATTATCAACTCTGATGCAGGAGCCAATTATTAACACATATGCCAACTTTAGAGATGAGGTTCTTCCCCGTATTAAAAGGCTTGGGTACAATGCTGTTCAGATCATGGCTATTCAAGAGCACTCGTATTATGCGAGCTTTGGGTATTACCTATGTCATAATATTAACTCAAGTCTATTTGTTTCTGTTTCTGTTTCTGTTTGTAAGCTTATAAACGTGTTCTAACTGCTCTTTTGTGGATACAAGCGGGTTTTTCAGAATTTGGTTTTTGTAATGGAAAATAATGTCTTTTACCTATAACAAGTTGCATTTAATATGTTGCAGGTATCATGTGACAAACTTCTTTGCACCTAGCAGCCGCTTTGGAACCCCAGATGATCTTAAGTCACTTATAGATAGGGCTCATGAGATGGGGATACTTGTTCTTATGGACATTGTGCACAGGTAAAAAGTTAGATCTCTAGGAGACTAATTATTTGAAAGATGCCTTTCATGTGCTGTATTACATCTTTTGATTAACTCTCCAGCCCAGCTTGTATCAGTATATACTTCTACCTCACAGGTTTCCCTCCTTTTAAAGTGTAAACCGTGAGTATCACATCTTTCGATTAACTCTCCAGCCCAACTTGTATCAGTATATACTTCTACCTCACAGGTTTCCCTCCTTTTAAAGTGTAAACCATGACCTAGTATCATCCTTAGGATCCTAGGATTAAGTTTACAACCTCTATATGCTTTTCTGGTGGATCATTTATATGCTAGCTGACAATACTCACTGAAAATGCAACATCTAGTCGTTCGTGGAAGATAGATTAGTTTGCTCACTAGTCTTTGATACTTCATTTTGTTAACCGATACTCCATTCTTCCTTAAATTTAGGTTAGGATCCATGAGAGTTTCTGTTGGTTTGCACCCAAGCATTCCAATCTCGGTTAACAAGTTCAGAATATATTTTCCTTGAGAAATTGTAATTCCTGCTTTAGATCGAGCAAGGTGTTTGATTATGAAGTCAACAATAAGTTGACCTTTTAGCTTAATGATCTCTTCTGTGTCATCTCCTGTTACGAGGCAACAAGTTGGCCTTTTATGCTTGACATTGACTCTATTCATAAGTGACCACTTAGGAGGAGATTGTTTTAAACCATAAAGTGATTTCTTTAGTTTTCACACTTTGTAGCCATTAACATGACTTTCTAGGCTTGGAGGTATTTCCATGTAGACTTCTTCAAGATCCCCATTTGAAGATGCATTTTTTATGTCTAGTTGATATAAAGGCCACTCTTCATTTATTGTCACTGACAACAATAATTGAGTTGTGTTTAGTTGGCAATAGGAGTAAATGTCTCCTGGTAATTAATCCTTGTCAGAGATTAGTTACCTAAGTTAAGAAGATTTGAGTTGGTTTTGTAAATATTCTATTTAGTTAGTATCCCTAAAACTAAGGGATTCTTTTTATCGCTAGAATTAGTCACTTACCTAGTTTAGAAGCTACCTAAGATAAGGCCTAGGCTTGTATATATAATTGTAAGTTTTCTACACAGTTAATAAGTGTGAACTGCAGTAAAATTCATGGCTTTTGTCAATCCTATATGATTGAGTGAATCACTTTGCCACCAGGCTAACTTTGAACCTTTCAACGTATCTACGTGCTTTGTATTTGACTGTTAATATCCACTTGCAACCCACTATTTTCTTCCCTTGTCGTAGCATGTGAGCATCCACGTGCTGTTATTTTGTAAGGCCTTAATTACTTCTTCAACAGCCTTTTCTTGTGTTGGAATCTTTAATGCTTCCTGAACTGCTTTTGGAATCCGTATGCTAACAAGTGATGTAATGAATGCTTTGAATGATGGTAGAAGTTTTTCATAGGGGCCCTACTAGGAGTTAACTAGTTTAGTCAATATCCTAGCCTGATCTTTTACTTAGATAAGATCTACAATATAAATTAAATAATAAATGACTCTGTTACAGACTAATTAGGACACTAACTTCTAATTACCCATGGCAACTATCTACAATATAAATAAATTAATCTCTTATATTTTAAAATAAATTCGACTTCCTGAAACAAAATTCCTAATTGTCAGCAATTTCTACTGTGTCTAACATATTTTATGATTACAGCCATGCTTCAAATAATACGTTAGATGGACTGAACATGTTCGATGGAACTGATGCTCATTACTTCCACTCCGGGTCAAGGGGTCACCACTGGATGTGGGATTCTCGCCTTTTTAATTATGGAAGCTGGGAAGTATGTACTTCTACCTGAACTTTTATTAACAAATAGATTTTTGAAAGACTTTGACTTCCTCCAATCTAATTGTGTGTAAATGTTATTCTTTAATTGTTGCTTTAGGTACTAAGGTTTCTTCTTTCAAATGCAAGATGGTGGCTGGAGGAATATAAGTTTGATGGGTATAGATTTGATGGTGTGACTTCAATGATGTACACCCATCATGGGCTGCAGGTATTATATTTGAATGAATTTGGAGATTATCCATTTGTGTTATATAATAACTTTCTCATCTATTCAGATTCTAACTGCCCAGGTTCTTGCAAGTATTGAAGCATAATTCCTCTGTTCTTTTTCTTGAGGACCAATGAGTGCCTGTGTCCTTAATATTTGTTTTCCTGAACTTTCTGTAGGTAGCATTTACTGGAAATTACAATGAATACTTCGGATATTCCACTGATGTAGATGCTGTTGTTTATCTAATGCTGGTTAATGATATGATTCATGGGCTCTATCCTGAGGCTGTCACCATTGGTGAAGATGTATATTCTATAACTCCTCTTAGAATCATCTTGAGCATTCTTCGTCTTTTAAGATTTATCTATTCCTGAATTGTGATGTTCTATTTAATGGGTTTCGAAACATTTTTACGTGTTCCATGTGGATGATAGGCTTAGAAATGGTTTTGAAAAGGTTTGCACCGATGTACTTTTCCATGCAGGGCCTACCAAACTTTTTTATGCATGTTCTTGCTCATTCTGTACTTCATGCATCAATTGAATTGAATGCATTGAAGTAGATTAGTTGTGGGTAATTAAGTAAATTTGATATTGTTGTGTGAACTGAAGAGTAGTTAAATTTCTTGATGCAGTTTGAACTAACTTCTACTGTAGACCAATAATTATGGAAACATTATAACTAAAGATGCCTGAATTGAAATTCCCGAAACACTAGAACAGGAGGAACAATGATTTCTCGAAATCGTTATGGAAAAATGTTCAACAAATTTCACCTTTTTCTCAAAAAGTATTCACCTAAAAGGCTACAGGCACAGCAAGCATGATTTTTGTTTTACCCTATGGAAATATTAGCATTAATTTGTTAGGAATGTTAGGTTGGCAGCCAACTATACTAACTTTTAGTTGACAAATAATGGAATAACACCGAGAGGAAAATGTTACCAAGATGAGCAATTCTTGAGGTGAATGTCAATATGCTTTATCTTCTTTATCCTAATCATTAAGTGTGCTACAGGTAAGCGGAATGCCTACTTTTTGCATTCCTGTCCAAGATGGTGGTGTGGGATTTGATTACCGTCTTCAGATGGCCATTGCTGATAAATGGATTGAGATTCTTAAGTGTGTTATCTGTCCAGTTTAAAACTTTTTACTTTGTGATGACCTTTAATTCACTGTCTTGCGAGATATTTGATAACTATATGTTCTTTTTTGCCTTGTTATTCCATACAGGAAGAGAGATGAAGACTGGAAAATGGGTGACATTGTTCACACACTTACCAACAGGAGGTGGATGGAAAAGTGTGTTGCTTATGCTGAAAGTCATGACCAAGCTCTAGTTGGTGACAAAACAATAGCATTCTGGTTGATGGATAAGGTTAAACGTGTCCTTATATTATACTGACGAGTATTACTCACTTTGGAAGATAACTGGCTATAGGAAATGTTTTTATTAGTATTTTCTTTCCTTGGTCTTTAGCTATTAGAGTGTCAAATCGACTTTATAATCTTTAATATAATTAACTTCAAAATTCCATTTTTGCAGGATATGTATGATTTTATGGCTCTAGATAGACCAAGTACTCCACTTATAGATCGTGGGATAGCATTACACAAAATGATTAGGCTTATTACAATGGGACTAGGTGGAGAAGGATATTTGAATTTCATGGGAAATGAATTTGGACATCCTGGTAAGGGTCGATGGTCGCAAATCTTCCCAATGTTTCATTCTTTATTATAGAATTGTAGAAATTGGTGGTTCTTGAATGCTGTGCTCTAATTTCTCCATTGTTCTTTTCTTTAGAGTGGATCGATTTTCCAAGGGGTGAGCAGCATCTTCCTAATGGGAAAGTCATCCCTGGGAATAATTGCAGTTATGATAAATGCCGACGAAGGTTTGATCTCGTAAGTTTCCATTCGGTTCATATTTTGTTCGTATTGCAGTGGTTAAAACTTCTATCGCTATATGATTTTATTTTCATCCAGGGACTGGCAGCATTGTATGTATTTGTATAAGGGTATAATGCATAAATGTCTCTGCTTTGCCTCTGAGTTAGCATGTGTCGGAATGCATTGATATATATATTTTTTGATAGAATAGGGAGACCTCATTAAAAAACCCCTTCATACTCAACAAAATATAGAGTTTCGTTGAGCATTGGGAGGAGGAAAAGAGTCTCATAATTTTATTGAACAATCATAAAAATACATCTTAGGTAACACCAAAGCCTTTCTTCCAATAGAAACCAAACAATACAAACCCCCCAAATCTAACACAAAATGCCTACACACAGCCCCACTCATCCAATGCCCTCTTTTGCCAACTTATCCGCCTCCCAATTAGCCCCTCTGGAAATATGCCTTATCATCACATCCTTATCCCTAATAATCTCTAAAATTTCATTTAACATCGGATAAAACTGATTCGGGCAACCCCCCAAGTTGTTAATCCAATTAACCACAACAAGACAATCGCATTCAACAATCAGTCTTCCTTTACAACCCCATTGAGAATCAAAAGAGGTTCAAACCCCTTTTAATCGCCAACATCTCAGCAGCTGTAGGAGACCCCTGACTAACTGCCTCTGAGAATGAAGCCAACAAATAACCCCATGAATCTTTAATAATCCCTCCAATGCCCCCTTTCAGCCAATCATCCGTGACCATCCACATTCAATTTTAAAATGCCTGCCGGAGGCGGAAACCACGTAGACCGAGATAACACTTTGCTCCCGTGTACCACACCTATCCGCAACAGAAGGATCCCCTTAAGACAGTCGAACAACCCCGAAAATTCTTTATGTTTTTCCAAGAACCAGGCCACCAGCCTATATCTTGCAAGGAAAAAAAGATTAATCTGGTCCAATGATCCTCCCTCAAACACTATCCCGTTCCTATACTTCCAGATAGACCACAAAACAGCACCAGGAACAACTTTACAGATTTCAGAATTCCCAACCAACCCCCACCAAAAACTTGCAGAAAAACATCAGGTTTAAAATGTAAAGAGGATTGAAGATTCCAAAACCGCAAAAACCTACACCACAACTCCCAAGAAATATTACAGGTAAAAAATAAGTGCGATACCGATTCAGGAAGCAACCCACATAGAGGGCAAAGCGAATCCTCAATACCTGGAACCTTCCTTTTCACTCACACTTCACAGCCAGCTTTTTAATCATAACCTGCCAAAAGAAAGATTCCACCCTCGGAGGAACAAGGCCACTCCAAACCATCCGATTCCAATTTTGTTCAATCCCCAATATCTCGGACCATCCCTTCAAACAGGACCTCACCGTAAAGACCCCATCACCACATCCTTTCCATAATAAGCAATCAGCTCTACTCTGATCAAATTTTACGGAATCCAATTCAATCCACACATCAACCTCCCAATCCGCTAAATTCCTCCATTTGATATCCCATATCCAAACTGAAGAGCAGAAAGAGCCATAATCTGGAATTTTTCCCTTTATTAACCGATAAAGCAAACAATCTTGGAAACCTTTCCTTTAGTGGCACCCTATCAATCCACACGTCATGCCAAAATGTAATAGATTTCCCATCCCCAACTTTCAAAACCAACTTATTTCGAACAGCCTGAGGTGTATATTTGGTCATGCATTGATATATTTGGTTATATGCACATAGGGGGATGCCGACTACCTGAGGTATCGTGGGATGCAAGAATTTGACCAGGCAATGCAGCATCTCGAAGAAAAATATGGTGTAAGTATCGCAGGTGCTTTAATGTTTTCATGTTTTATAGTCTGTGCTAATCATTGGTCATTTACCATCATCTGTTTCCCACAATGGGATTTTTATCCAAATCAAATTGGATTGTCTGGAGACTCAATAACCTTTTCTTTCTACTTATTTAGTTAAAATGATGCATGGTTGACATTTTTATTCAGTTCATGACTTCTGAGCACCAATATATCTCACGGAAGGATGAAGGAGATAGGATTATTGTCTTTGAAAGAGGCAACCTGGTTTTCGTGTTTAACTTTCATTGGCATAAGAGCTACTTTGACTACCAGGTGGGCTGCTTAAAGCCTGGAAAGTACAAGGTATGATGTTTTGTGGGTTCATAACTTTGAAACTCAAGAATTTGCATGCCTTTTGTTATATCCCACCTTACTCATGTTACTATTCATATCCGTGGATCATTCAATTCTTATCCAGTAGGTTTAAGCTATTTGCCATGCAATGGCTAATATTTTCCCCCCTCTTCCAGATTGTGTTGGATTCAGATGATCCATTATTTGGAGGCTTCAATAGGCTTAACCATAATGCTGAGTACTTCAGCTCTGTAAGTAAATTCTCTGGAGATACTTTTATTGCCCGTGGACTTGATCAAGTGTGTAATGTGATAGGTGAACTTTGATTTGGTGCAATTGTACGTATGAAATTTTGATGTTGATCCAAGTAGGCACATTCTAAAGAACAAATAATTCGAGTTATTTTCTTGTAGGATAAATATGATTGTTTGTGTTTACTTGCCTAAAATTTTGTGACATCGATAACAATGCTATCGGTTTATGGATCCTGGATCAAAATTAAATTTCATGTATCTAATTGCTCCAAATCAAAGTTCAATGTATCACAATACTAATGGAACAAAGTTCATGTATAGTTTTGAGATCTCTCTCTATTTGTATTTCTTAATTCTTCACTCTTACATACCATTGCCTTTTAACATTCATTAACACCCGATGGGGCCTTTCCAGGAAGGATGGTATTATGACCGGCCTCGTTCATTCTTGGTGTATTCCCCGTCTAGAACAGCAGTGGTTTACGCTCTAGCTGAAGATGATGAACCCGAAGTAGTTGGCAAATTGGAACCCGTTGAAGATGTGAAAACTGTTGAAGCAGCAGTGGAACCTGTGAAAGAATCTGAACTTGATGAATCACAACATTTACACAGCTAAACTTTTCTGGATTGCAGAAGCTTGTGTTACCTACCGATGGAAGTCTTGTTGAAGAGCTGTCCAACTGAATGAGGTAATTTTTGTTTAAAAGTAATGTAGAATATATAAGTCCGTGATCAGGAGTTTCTCTGCCTGGGAAATGAAAATGATCACAAATAAAAACTCGAATGCCGGGCATGCAAGCGGAGATCTGAAGCAGAAGGCAATTCTTTCATGTGCAAAAAAGTCTATTTTCTAGTAGAAGAAAAATTAGTGCTGCTTGTAAATGGTTTCCCGTCCTATATTTCAAGCTCTAAGATGCTATTTACTGCAATGTGAGGCTAGAACTGAATTCCTTTTAAGCTATAAGGCATCGAGGAATAATTTAATAAATACAATGTCACTGTAGTAGTTCTTTCATTTTATGTATTTTAATAGTTAGGGTCCATAACCATTATCTGATCGGAAAAATCAGTAAATATGTTGATAGTAGAAAACACTAACAAAAATGTTTTGTGCTTTATATTAACACATTAAGTGATCATAATGGTAAAAGAAAGTGTGCCCTTTAGAGGTGAGTTTTAGTTTTAGTATTAATCATTGTTAATAGATTAAAAAGTTTGATCAATCAAGAGCTCATCTTTTTGCCAAGCAAAGCTAGTGTCACAAAAACTGACCATCTATCTCCATCTTAAAATGCCTTGCTACAAAATAAGATCATTTCTTTACTGCTAACTACACTGCCAACATCCCATTATCATGCTCTGATGCCCAGTAGGTTGCTGAAATTAGCTGGGAGCTTATGGAACACATGATACTCAACCCGGACAGGTTGAATCAAATATTATGTCATATTGTCATTTCATGCAGATTTATGATTTAGGGTTTTATTTAACATATAACACCGATTACACAACGTCGACTTTTCAACAAAACAAAAATATGGTACGATTTTTTGAAAAATAATAGGAGTCACCACCGATTTATTTGCAATTATATTGGCCTTCGTTAAGTTTATATATATATATATATATATATATATTAAAAAAAGGGTCAAATTGACTTTATAATCTTTAATATTATTAACCTCAAAATTCCATTTTTGCAGGATACGTATGATTTTATGGCTCTAGATAGCCCAAGTGCGCCACAAAAACCCGACTCCGACCCGAACTCGATTTTAATGCTATAAAACCCAATCTGACTCCGAAAGTAAAATAAAAACCCGACTTTCACCCGACCCAAAATATGTTATTGAAAATTAAAAAAAAATGAAAAAAGCATATTGAACAAAAAAAAATCCCCAAAAGTCCCAACAGTCGCCAACATCATTTCCAGTTTAGCCCCAATAACAAAAGATCGAAGTAGAAAAGCATTTTTATTTGACTTTGAGAGGAATTAAAAAAAAAGAAATGAAAATAAACATTAGATTTTTCATTTCGATTGTACGTGCATAATATTTTTTTTCAACTAAGCCCTCATTTTATAATGACGACATTCATCATCTAAGAATGGAAAGACACTAACCTCAATGGCAATCTAAGTACAAAATGACTCCAAACTATTATCTATTGATAGTTAATGCACTAATTTCACTTCATAAATGACTCAAATATCACCTTAGAAAACATATTAACATGTCACTAAACAATTTAAAATAGAGCAGAAAATTCAGCTACCAAAACGAAACGAAATTGTATAAAAATGTATAATAGTTTTTTAAGGCTTTTATTCTTCAGACTCATGCTGACTGGAGGCCCATATTTAGTTTGAATGAATCTAACCTAATATCAGACCCTAAACATTCTTTATTATAATCAGATCTAAGGTTGAATTCGTTGAATCCTTTCAAATTAAAGGAAAACTTTGTTGCTAAAAAAATTACTTTAATAAAAATTGTTTGCTTGATTTAGTAGTTAATTGTCAAGAAAAATAAAATGAAGAGAGAAAAAAATGTGTATTTCAGACATATAAAAATATCAATAAAAGAGTTTACATTTTTTGTATAAATTAAAATTTTATTATCCAAAGAAGAATTCAATACAAAACAACCAAATCAAGGATCAAAGACAAGCTATTTACAACAAAAAATGGTTAGCCTATACCCCAATTGTTACAAAGTAAAATATTAACATGATCAAGGCTATTAAGATCTCTATTTCTAAGTTGGGCACCAACAATCTCCTTTATGGAGTTTAACATTTCTTCAACCGATCGAACCCTTCCTTGGAATAGTCTCATGTTTATTTCCTCCAAACCGTGTAAATAAAGGTACACCAAGCAATCTTCATGATGAAAGTAAGAAGAGATTTATCTTTCCATGAATTAGAAGCCCATGCAAGCATATTATCCCATGACATATGAGGCTTGATTAAGTGATTAAGGTTTAAAATTTCTTTCCATAGGGAAGCTGCCAAAGTACAGTCAGCAAACAAATGGTTTTTGGATTCAATGGCCTCATTGCATAACACACAAGAATCAATCGTGGTAATTCCCATACGAGTGAGCCTCTCTAGTAGGATCTATCTAGAATAGCCATCCAAGTAATAATATTGAATTTAGGGATGTGAAGAGGAAACCAAATAAGCTTGTGCCATGGAACCTTGTCATGTTTGATCCGAGTTTCTTCCCAAATGATTTTAGTATTCATTGATCATGCATTAAGAAAATGAAGTGCCTCTGTTTTAATTTTCAAAAGTCTTTTGAAGCTCCAACTAGCAGAAACACATTCAGTCATCTCTTTAAAATCATTAGATTTTATCACATAGCAATAAATCCATGCAATCCATAAGGAGCCTTCACCAGTTAAAAGTTTTCGAATGAGCTGCAACATAGAAACCTTGTTCCAAGATTTTAGATCCTTTAATCCGAGCCCTCCTTCAGATTTGGGACATCAAATCTTGTCCCAACCAACTCTTGCACCAGTAGCTGCAGTGTACGAGCCTTTCCATAAGAACTGAAAGCATAGTTGGTTTATCCTATTTATAACAGCCTGAGGAAGAAGAAACTGTCTACACAAAAAATTTCCTATGTTAAGAAGGACAGCTTTAACCAGTTCAAGCCTTCCAGCATAACTTAAGTGTTTTCCAGACCATTGATGTATTCTTGATATGATCTTGTCATTAAGGGAAGAGTAATCATTTTCATTGAGTTTTCTAGTGACAAGAGGAACACCAAGATACCTCACTGGTAAGAGACCATAGTTGAAACCAGATGAAAGTTTGATGTTCTCAAGAGTTCTTAAAGAAATACCAGTAGCAAACAGTTCACTTTTGGATGCATTTAACTTAAGTCCAGACATGTCATAGAATTTGTTAAGGATAATAATTACACCAGTAACCGATTCTAAATTTCCTTTACAGAAAATTAGAAGATCATCGACAAAGGAAAGATGAGTGAGGCCAATTTTTTTACATTTAGGATGGAACTCAAAAATACCTCTAACAACAACAATATTAAGAAGCCTTGAGAGGATGTTATAGAAAGAACAATTAAGATAGGTTATAAAGGATCACCTTTCCTTATGCCTCTTTCTCATTTGAAATAACCAATCAAGTATCCATTAAAAGAGATAGAATATTTAGCTTCTGTAAAGCAAGCTTCAATCCAAGCAATGAACTTAGGAGGCAACTCAATGGCCTTGAGGATAGAAGAAATAAATCCCCAGTGGAGGGAATCAAAAACTTTTTGAAGGCCAACCTTAAGAACACACCTAGGGGAAGTTGACTTCCTTCCATAGCCTTTCACTAGTGCTTGAGCAAGAAGAGTATTATCAATAATGGTTCGACCTTTAAAAAAGGCTGATTGATTGGGAATAATAATTTCCGGAAGCAGATTAGTTAATCTTTTGACAAGAATCTTGGTGATATATTTATAGACCACTGAGCAGCAGGAAATAGGTCTATAGTCTTTAACCTTGCTAGGATTTCTGATCTTTGGAACTGAAGCTATGATGGTGGAATTAAAAGCATGCAACATGTAAGACTTTTGGGAAAAGAATTTAACTGCTTTAATCACATCCTCACCAACTACTGACCATGATTTTTTAAAGAATAAGGGAGTAAAACCATATGGGCCAGGAGCCTTATTATTACCTTGAGTAAAGATAACATCCTTGATCTCCTCAACAGTGATATCTTTTGCTAAATCTGCTAAGGCTTCGCAAGGCAAGTTAAGATTAAGAAGATTTTTCAGGATAATGGGATCACTGTCTTTAACATTAGAGTCAGCAATACCCAACTGTTTTTTTGAAGAATTCAATTACTTCAGATGCCATATCATCAAAAGTCTCTAGTCTATTTCCTTTATCATTGATAATAACTCTAATGGTTTCCCTTTTGTTTTTGGAAGCAATGACGGAGTGAAAATATTTGGAACATTTATCACCCTCCTTGAGCCATTGAACTTTGGCTTTTTGTTTAAGAAACATGTTTTTAGTTGCTTCAAGTGAAGAAAGCTCATTCTGAATTTTTAACTTTTTATCAATGGAGCTATTTCCTTTAAGAGTTGAGAGTTGAATTTGTTCAAGCTCTTTTTTCTTTTGTTGCACCCTTACTGAAATATTACTGTAGCATTCCTTATTGATATGCCTCAGAAAAGTCTTAAGGCGTTTAATTTTAAGGAAAAGAGAATTCATAGGATTACCTTGAACATGCTGCTGCTAAGACTGCTGGAATTCAAGAAGGAAATTCGGATGAGTAGTCTAGAAATTAAAAAAATTGAATGGCTTTGGATGGTTTATTTGAGATTATTTGTTAAGCCAAACAAGGGTCATGCAGTGGTCTGATGGCCCTGGAGCCAAAAATTTAACAAACGAGTTCATAAAAGAGCTGACCCAAGAGGAATTAATAAGCACTTTGTCAAGTTTCCTAGCAAGGTTAGAGTCTTTTTGTTTATTGCTCCATGTGTAAGTAGGCCCAAAAAATGGATGATCATGGAGAAGAAGGTCATGGAGAGTATCTTGAAAATCTTTCATTTCATTTGAAGAATAAGGACCCAGGAAATCATGGTCGTAACTTTTAAAATAGTGAAGAAATATGTTGAAGTCCCCCCAAGAATCTAAGGGAAAGAGCCATAGGTAGAATTAAGATCTCTTAAATGCTGCCAGAGTTGTCTTTTTGGGTACCATCATTGCTACCATAGATAGAAGAGATAATAAAAGGAACACCATTATTAGTACCTTTAACTAAGATACATTGGGCAGTAGCCTGGCAAAAAGTGAAGTTCAAACCTTTTTTCCATAGAAGCCAAATCCTTCAATTGGAGGCAAAATCATAATTAGAAAAGAAATTTCAGTTTCTGAACTTAATATTCAAAACATCCTCAAATTTCTCAGCTTTAACCCTTGTCTACATCAAACAAAGAACATCAACCTTATAGAGATTAGCCCTATACAAGACTTTATTTTGTTTTTGAGGATTATTTAATCCTCTAACATTCCAGAAGCATATAATCATTGGGATGAAGGAACTAAATCACCCCCATTAACTCTGTCTGAGTTACTTTTGACCTTATCCAATTGCTCTTTTTTTTAATTTAAGGTATTTGATAAGAATTGCTACACCTGAAGCAACAGACCAAGATTTTTTACTTTGATCCGTTAAGGAATAAGAATTTTCATCTACTGAATTAAGAACTTCAAATCTGTTAGAGGAACCTTTTAGAGTAACTTTGGTTTTAACCTTTACATGTCTTCCTCTACCTCTTTTAGGAACAAAATGAGCTTTAATTCCTTTTTCAAGAGAGTCAGAATGAACAGGGGAAGCAAGTTGTCCTTCTACAGGGGGATCAGAGTGAGATAATAGAAGATTAGAGACACTGCATTCAGCTTTTGAAAGATTAGAATTGGAGATAGAAGAATCACCCTTAGCAAGAGGGACATTGGTATCAAGAGAAGAACAAGAAGGTTCTTTACTGGAATCAGATTCATTAATGGAATTCTCAACCTTTGAAGGAGAAACAGTAGGCAGTGGGTTCAGAGTAGGATCAGTATCTCCAGGGAGATTATTAAGAGCAACAGTAGCACCATTTTTTCTCCAAATTTAAGAGGAAGTAGGGGAAGTTGTCGGTTTAACCAGACAACCTTTCTCACTATGACCAAATATATTACATTTTCTACAGCAATTTGGATACCAAGGAACTTCAACAAAAATCATGGTTGATTGACCATTAGCAAGAACCACTTCAACAGTTTTAGGAATTTCTTTATTCAATCCTATCTCAACACAGATTTTAGAAAATTCAAGTCTAGTTTTTGAGGCAGTGACTAAATCCATTGTTAAAGGATTTCCTACGGCACTAGCTATGTAACTTAAGCCTTCTCTCGAAAATAATTCAAGAGGTATATTATAGAGATGAACTCATAGTAGAATACAAGATAAATCAAAGTGAAGCCTTTCTAAATTAGGTTCTCATTTCCTTAAGATTAGAGGCTTGTTAAGGATGTGCCAAGGACCATTTTCCAGCACCCAGTCTCTAGCAGTATCTGAATTGTGGTAAAATCAGGAGCAGCCCCGAGGAATTGTCCCACAAGAGATGTTTTCTATTCAGCAATACCAGCTTCAAAGACTTTGGGGGAGGATGAACAGTGGGAGTTGGGTCGCAAGATTTTGGAGGAAAATAATTTAACTCCTGCCCAGCTTGACATCCGAATAATTTCCTTCAATCCATGAATCGATGGAGAGAAAGCAACAATAAAAGGTACAAGGAGTAACAATTAGAGAAAGAACAATCCCTTTACCGGAAGCACAACGGAGATCTCAATTCTGTTAGTCCTGCTAACGTGCACCCAGAGAAAACCTGCTATCGTGTGCCCAGTTGGTGATGAACTAACTTTTACCCAAATGTTTTGTTCATATTTTACTTTAAAATATTACCTTCATCCACCACGTTATTTTCTTCGTCTGGTCGTTGCTTATCTACTAGTGCCACGACAAATTCTTCTTCTTGATCTATTGCTAGAGTATGAATTTATATATTAATGATGAACTAACTATATATTATCTTATTTTTAAAATTAAAAAATAGTTTAAATTTTTTTATGTTATTCATTCATTTTATTGTTGTGTCCGACTTTCTTAAATTTTGAAAGACCCTTTTGTTTGATAATAAGAGCATTTATTGTTAGAAATATTGAGTTATCTTAATGGTTAAATTGAGTACTGTTTTTCCTTAAGCTTTTTATTTTGATTAGTTGCATTTGTAGGCTGTGTGTTATCAATGACTTAAAAGATTATGAACATGTATTATCTTATAATTATTTCATATTATTTTTAAGAAACATTTATCATGATACGTTGAACAACCTCAGTAGTTAAAATATTAGGGGAGACAAACATATAGAATTTTAGGGGCATATTATAAATAGAAAGTATAAATAAAATATTTAAAATATATGAGAATTTAAAGGTCTGTTTGGTTTTAAAAAAATATTTTCTATTTTTATTTTCAAAATATAGTTTTTATTATCAGTTTTTTTGAAAATTATAAAACATGTTTGGTTAATATAATAAAATCTAGAATTCATAAATAAAAATAGTAAAATATGTTCTATATCTATTTTTTAAAAATAAAGATGAACAAATATACATTCAATAATTATTAAAAAATTATTACATAAATTAAACATGTGAGTTATGTAAATATAAAACAAAAAAATTTCTAAAAAAAAATATATGACACAACTTTAAATTTATAATAAGAATATAATGTTATTGTATATTGGACATCAATTAAGCTAAAAAATACATAAAAAAAATATTGTTCTAAGCAAGAACATAAAAAAATGTCATTAAAATAAAAAAATATTCAATAATATGTAATCCTCAAACTTGGGGGACTAGTGTAGCCCCTGAATTTGTTTTACACCAAATGTGACCCTTAATTTGAGGGGGAAATTAATATAATCTTTTGACCGACAGAATCAAATATTGACAGTTTACAAAGTTTATATGGTAATCTAAAATATTGATGTGATAGTTCACAATGGACATGATGTGATAGACGAACTTAATTGGTTTTTGGCTAAGTTCGAGCCTAATTAATTTTTCAGAAAGTTTGAGGACTTATTTAATTTTTTAGAAAAGTTAAGAAATTATTTAAATTTAAAACAAAAATAAAACATTTAGTAAGATACTCAATTCATTAAATATTAAAATACTACAAAAATAAATTAGTTAAAAAATTAGTTTAAGAATCACATTGAGTATAAAAAAATTTAGGGACCATACTATTTTTTTTAAAAAAAAGATTGAAAGTTTCAAGATCATTAAGTCAAAAAGTTATTGTAAGAAGGATTTAAATCCATATAAGTTAAGTTTATATAAATAATTTTTAAAGGAACGATCCACTTGTTTTTGTCATTATTGTTTATGATATAAATATTTTTATATTATGCGACATATTTATATAATTTATTCATAATATTATCTCGTATCATAACTTACTCATGCCTTGTTTATGTTGTTTAATATAATTTATTATAATAGTTTAATTTTAATTATAAACTAACTAATTTGAAAATTGATTAATTTCATCTATCATACACTAATTAAATATATTTTTATAAGAAATCATTAATAATAATATTTAAAGTTTTAGTATAATATTTTGAAACATGGAAAGAGACACATCTTTTTTAATAATATATGGCGATTATAAGATAATATCCGTTTAAAATATTTTTTAAGCATTGATATTGAACACACACATTACATACACGCTGCTCGAACTTATAATTTTTAAAGAGAACAATACTCTTCGATTATTGAAATCACTTAATTGATTCAACTGAGACACAGCAACTGATAAGGATATACAATCAAATTGAGAAAGTCAAAGGAGAAAATCAAGGGATTTGTTAAAAATATACAATCAAGTTGAGAAAGTCAAAGGAGGAAATCAAGAGATTTTCACTTTTGAATATTTATTTGTAATTATCTGTAGTATCTGGCAGTCACTCAATTTATTTTGATTTCTTTTTATTAGTAATTATTTTCCTTCTTTTATACTCACATAATCTGTATATATACTGCCCATATCAATAACAACTGCAAAGCCATATATTTCTTCATCCTGTTATCTTCTTTATGGTATCAGCGCCACGGTTTGGTCTTTGATCTCTAGCAAGCTTCTCATCTTTTTTTTTCTTTCCAATGACCAATGAGAATAACCAAGTCATCATCCCCAATGCCCAAGAACCCACAAAATCGCTATCCATGATCACTATCCATAACTCCATTAAACTCATACCCGCCAACTATCTTTCTTGGAAGACCCAAGTGGAAGCCATTCTCATAGGCTACGACTTATAAAAAATCATTGATGGATTCTACCCTGCTCTTCCACCCACCAACACCACCAATAATGTTATCTCTATTAACCCTGCATACCAGACATGGTTACGTCAAGACAAACTATTATTTGGAGCACTTGTCGGCACTCTTTCACCCTCTTTAGTTCCTCTCATCACCCAATCCAAAACCTCCTATGAAGCATGGCAAGTCCTTGCCAACACCTATGCTCGCCCATCTCGTGGCCATATCAAGCAACTCAAAAACCATCTTAAAAATATTACCAAAGGTTCTCAATCCATTACAGACTACATGCAGTCCATTAAAATACGGGCCGACAAACTTGCTACTCTCGGTAAGCCTCTTGACCATAAAGATCTAATTGAAAAAGTACTTGAAGGCCTTGATGAAAATTATCAGTCTATCATTGATTCTGTCAATGGTTGTGATTCCACCATCTCTTTTGATGAACTCCATGAAAAACTCATCAATAAAGAATTGTCACTCCGCAACAAGACAAATCATTCACCTCTATCGGCATCAGCTCATCTCACCAATGTTCGTTCTACTCCATGGTTCGCTACCAATCGGACTCCTTGGCTCCCTGGTTACACATCCATACCCACTTAAGATATCACAAGAAGTTCTCCTAGCAACACTCGAGACAATCGTTCTCCTACTCGTACATTCCTTGGTTGCTGCCAATGGAGTAGTACTCAAGGTCATGTAGTCTCCCGCTATCCTTTGTTCCGAAAACAGTTTCCACATGTGCAACCACCTCCTCGTCCTAACAACACATCACAGTATCGACCACCATCTCCTAGGCAAGCTCAAGCAAATATTGCCACCACTCATCCCTCTAACACTACATGGATACTTGACAGTGGTGCCTCACATCATGTCATAACTGACCTTAACAATATTTCCCTCCACAGTCCTTATGATGGCACAGATGAAATTATGATCGGCGATGGCTCTTGACTCCCTATATCCCACACTGGTTCCACCTCTCTTACCATTCCCTCTCACTCATTTTCCCTTTCTAATGTTTTATGTGTTCCCACCATGAAACGTAATCTTATTTCTATTTCTCAATTTTGCAAAACCAACAATACTTCCATTGAGTTCTTACCATCTTCTTTTCATGTGAAGGATCTTTGCACGGGGGCAATCCTTTTGCAGGGTCGGACTAAGGATGGTGTGTATGAATGGCTGCTCTCCACTACTCAGTCACCTTTAATCGCCTTTTCCAGTGTCAAAACCACTTTGTCCGAGTGGCATCATAGGCTAGGTCATTATTCTTTATCAATCTTCAAAAATATTATGTCTTCGTTTCATTTAGATGTTTCTCGTCCTTCCAATTTCAATTTCAATTGCAATTTATGTCAATGCAATAAAAGTCATAAATTACCATTCTCTACTTCTACTCTCTCCACTTCTTCACCACTTGAAGTTATATTTATCGATATATGGACATCACCAGTCTACTTTGTTGATAATTTCAAATACTATGTTATATTTGTCGATAATTTTACCAAATATATATGGCTTTATCCCCTCAAACGCAAATCTGACACACATGATGTCTTTGTGCGCTTCAAGGCCCTCGTCGAAAAATTCTTTAACTGTCCAATCATAACTCTCTATTCTGATAATAGGGAAGGGAATATCAATAACTCTCTTCATTCTTAACTATCAATGGAGTCTTATATCTCACTTCTCCACCTCACACTCCAGAACACAATGGGTACTCTGAATGTCGTCATCGACAAATTGTCGAAACGAGTCTCTCTCCTTACCCATGCATCCATGCCTCTATCATATTGGCCTTTTGCCTTTTCTAATGCCGTCTACCTCATCAATTGCCTTCCTACACCAACTTTAAACCACCTTTCACCATATCTCAAACTCTTTGGCACATCTTCCAACTACTCCAAACTTTGAAGTTTTAGATGTCTTTGCTATCCTTGGCTTCGCTCATACACTTCCCACAAACTTGAGTCTCGCTCTTCTCCTTGCATCTTTTTCGGGTATTCCCCCACTCAAAGAGCTTATCTCTGTCTTAACATATATACTGCTCATTCATACACTTCTTGACATGTCCGCTTTGTTGAGTCTATTTTTCCTTTTGCCACTTCTCAAACTTCTCTTTCTCGTGTCACTCCATCCACCGTTTCTGAGTGGTACTCTATGACTTTACCAGTTGTGAAAACACCATCCTTAAATGTCGTCTCTACTCCCCCACAGAATCTTCATACTCCCCAAGCCAACCCCAATACTCAGCTCAAAACAATGCCACCTGCATCACACCTACACCAGAGTCTACCAATCATTCTATTGAAACCGAGCGTGACCTTGGTAGTGACCCACCGCCCTCGTCTCCTCACAATGACCCTAATCTACCTCTCGACCCCTTAGCCTCACCTCGTGTTATAGTCACTCGCTCCAAACACAACATCCATAAACCAATTCAAAAGCTTTAATTCGTAATGGTACATGGGAACTAGTTCCATTTCATCCCACTCAAAATTTGGTTGGTTGTAAGTGGATCTTTCGTACTAAATATCTCCCTAATGGCTATGTTGATAGGTACAAAGCTCGATTGGTTGCTAAAGGCTTTCACCAACGCCCTGGAGTTGACTACTCCAAAACTTTTAGTCCAGTCATCAAACCTACCACTCTTCGTCTTGTTCTCAGCCTTGTGGTTAGTCAGGGTTGGTCACTCAGACAACTTGATATCAACAATGCCTTCCTTCAGGGAACTCTCATTGAGGATATGTTTATGTCTCAACCTCCGGGCTTCATTGATCGTGATCATCCTTATTATGTCTGCAAGCTACGCAAGGCTATTTATGGCCTCAAGCAAGCTCCTTGTGCTTGGTATCACGAGTTGTACCAATTTCTTCTCCAATCAGGCTTCACCAATTCAGTTGCCGACACCTCCTTTTTCATCTTCAACGATCGTTGCACCACTCTTTATCTTCTAGTCTATGTCGATGATATCATTATCATTGGGCACAATACTGACGCTACACAGGACTTCATCAACAACTCTCTCAGCGCTTCTCTCTCAAGGACCTTGGCCCCCTTACATACTTCCTTGGAGTGGAAGTCACCTCCAACAACAATGGTATTTTCCTCAGTCAACATAAATGCATTGTTGATCTCCTTAATAGAACTCACATGACTGAAGCCAAGCCTGCTCCTACACCACTAGCAACTAGCCTGACTCTCACTTTACAATTTGGGACTCCACTATCTGATCCGACCGAGTATCGAACAATTGTTGGTAGCCTTCAATATCTCTCACTCACTCGGGCTGACGTTGCCTATACAGTGAACAAGCTCTCTCAGTTTATGTATCAACCAACTAGTGACCACTGAAATGTGGTCAAACGTCTATTACGGTATCTCTGTGGCACTTTAGAGCATGGCATCACATTACGTCACACCTCCCCACTAGCACTTCATGCCTTTTCAGACGCTGATTGGGCAGGTACCAAAAATGATTTTACCTCCACTAGTGCATACATAGTCTATCTCGGTCACAATCCTATTTCTTGGAGCTCCAAGAAACATCTTATAGTGGCTCGCTCTTCCACTGAGGCGGAGTACCGATCGGTTGCCTCCACAGCTACTGAAATTCAATGGATTTTCTCTCTCCTTATAGAACTAGATGTCACTTTTCCCCAACAACCAGTTATTTATTGTGATAATGTTGGATCCACAAATCTCTCTTCCAATCCAGTCTTCCACTCGTGCATGAAACATGTCGCTCTTGACTATCACTTCATCCGAGAAAAAGTTCAAAATGGTTTGCTTCGAGTGTCACACATCTTTGCAGCTGATCAACTTGCCGATGCTCTTACCAAACCTCTTGCTCGTCCTCAATTTGACTCTCTTAAGGTCAAGATTAGACTTGCTTCATGACCGTTCATCTTGCGGGGGCATTATAAGGATATACAATCAAATTGAGAAAGTCAAAGGAGAAAATCAAGGGATTTGATAAGGATACACAATCAAGTTGAGAAAGTCAAAGGAGAAAATCAAGGGATTTTCACTTTTGAATATTCTTTGTAATTATCTGTAGTATCTGGCAGTTACTCAATTTATTTTGATTCCTTTTTATTAGTAATTATTTTCCTTCTTTTGTACTCACATAATCTGTATATATACTGCCCATATCAATAAGAACTGCAAAGCTATATATTTCTTCATCCTATTATCTTCTTTATCAACGATATAAACATATAATTTGTCAAGCATATGATCCAATACAAAATCTAACAATAAAAATCCAATCATAACAGTGTGTGGTTTGAGATTTGAGAATCCAAAACACACAGTTGAACATGTCTGCCCATAACCGTAACCCCCAACTAGACTAGATTCTTATTAGTAGCAAAATATCAACTTTGAAACATACCCAAAATGTTTCATTCCATGCCAACAAAAAAAAATACAATTATCATCTTCTTATTATATGGTGTTATTTTATTAAATCTTTTGAATATTAAAAGTTATAAAATGGTTTATCGAGTATTTATATGATCTAAACTCGTCATTTTTCGTTAAACTATTGAGTCTCCTGACTATTAAAAGTTATAAAACGGTTCACTGACTATTCATATGTTTTAAGTTGGATGTTAACTTGTTGATTGAGATATGATAAAATCTAATCCAAAAATTGTTTGACCTATATTTTTTTCGCTCAACTCTCCGTTTACATTATGTCATCGAGTCAATGCTTGAAACATTATGTTGTCGAACCAATACTTGAAAGCAACGACGATGCCAATAAACATAATTAAAATATAATTTTATCATATCTCAGTCACCATGTTAGCATCCAACTCAAAAGATTATTAATGTTTAACAAAAAAAGGGATGAACTTTGGAATATATGAATAATCGTGTGACTATTTTATAACTTTTAATATTATGAGGACTCAATAAAATAATACATATAGTTGGATGATCATTTATAACTTTCTTATTATCGGATGACTGAATAAAATAGCAACAGATGATAATCAGAGAACCAATTGTGTACTTCAACCTAATTTTTAATTAGTAGATGTAAAAAATAATAGAGAATAAAAACAGTAGTCCAGGGTTGCACGGCTTTGATGGTGAGGTTTCAAATGGGCACCGTTGGATGGCCCCACCAGCAGATTCCTAGGCCTCAAATCAGTTGATAACGAAGTTTTTTCTTTTTTTTGGGCAGAAAATGATATTTCATTTTTGTTTGGACTCTGAACTTCTCCATTCATCTCAAATTGGTCCCCCCAATGAAAACAAAATGAATCAATTCATTAAAACTAGTGATTAATTGAATTATATTATTTTGGAATATCAAGTGCATTCTTGAGTCCAGACCGGTTCAATTATCATATCATTCGTTTGCTTTTGCAAGTTTGGTTTGTACCGGTTGGATTTTACAAAATGGAATTCATATGGTCATGTCCAAATTTTTATATAAATTTAATGTTAATGTAATTTTATCTAATGTACAAAAATATATCATTAACTGTATACTAAAAAGATATATATATATCTATTTATAAATATGAACATATTTTTAATATTATTTTAATTAATGAAACACATCGACATAAATCTAAATTCGAATTTGAAAGAGAAAAGTTAAAATTAAAAAAAAAATCGCAGGCTCACCCATATAGAGACATCTACTCAACTCAAACTCAGTTAATATTTCTACTTCTGGAGACAAGTGCTAGAAATCTCCAAGCTGTCAAGACGAATACAATGAAAATAGTCGTTATCCCATTAGTTAACTATTGTGCACAAACAAGACCTATACAATATCTCTTACATACCCACCATATTCAAAGTCTGATTACTAAATCTGTCTAGTATCTGTCAGCCTAATAATCATGAAAATCACACAACTAACATTCACACTAGGAATCACTATAAATATTCCCAACCAATATTAATAAAAGGGGTATACATACACACACTTCATCTTGTCTTCTTCATTCTCCATACTCCTCTCTGTAATATAAAAATATCGATCAACGACCGTCTCTCCACCCAAATTAAAAGCGATGAACTATTCACAACCAACAAAACTCTTTTGTCTCGTCAATAATTTTATTTGCTATTGTTTAAAAACATATAGGGTCAACATAAAGAAATCGTTTATGTTTTAAAATTATGCATATATATATATATATCCAAGGTGATTCTAGCAATTAGTGGAATAAAAACATTTCCTAACGGAAAGATTAAGTGTCAATCAATTTCGATAAACTTTTCCATTGAAATAAAAGCATCAATATGCATGCAACATGCAGAAATAAAATTATTAATATATATTTTACATTTATAGTTAAATTAGTTCTCAAGAAATAAAACTTAATACTATTAATTACTTGTGTCAGTCACCCAATACATTATATATGAATGAAATAGGTACAATAATTTGTTGAAGTTGTCCGTCTACATGAAAATGACAAATTTTACACAGTTTTTTTTAAACTAAAAAGTAAAAAAGAAGACAGACAAATTTTACGTAATTCCTCTTTATTAACAAATCGCCAAGAAAGGGACCTTTTTAGCTAAATATAGTGAAAAAAATATTACTTAAGTAACACTAATTTCTAGTTATTTCTCTAAAAAAATATTTTATACAGGGAACGCCTTAAGCATACACCACGATATCCATAAAATGTTCATTTGTTAAAAAATGTCTTTCAGTACTTAAAATCACCTCCGATTTTTCATTAAATGATTACTCAATCATTTTTCTAAAGTTTCAAGACTCGTTTTTATATATCATTCTCAACACTAATTTTCATATTAATTTCTAAAATGTCTATACCAATTTGTTAATCTTTTTGAGTTGTCTTTATGGCTACTGAAATTTGACTACTTAAAATTTTATCGGATATCATAAAACACATTATTAAATATTCTACTCTTGAAATTCATTGTGTAGCTTCAGTGTTTAAAGAAAAAATGTTCTACTTTGAGGTATTGGAATCAAACAGTTGCATTTGCAAGGTGTGTATGTTATCAATGACTAAAAAAGATTGTAAACAATATTATCTTATAATCACATCAGACTATTAAAAAAATATTATACTCTTGATATCTGATATGATAATAGACGCCTTAATATTATACTACATTGTCGATATGTTATTAAGTGTACGATCACAAATTTAAGGGTTACCTACCATTCCAACTGTAACACAATACATTTGTAGGTGTAATGAGATTATGACTTACATTTTGATGTCCAAATTATTATTGAGTCATTAAGGTATGATATCTATTCAACTTTACTGATTTTATGTCTGTTATGATATCTATTAAACCAGTTAACTGTTTAAAACTCTGGGAGTCTAAGCTTCAGCAGCCACTTGTCCAAGGAAGATGAAGAGATCTCTAAGTATGCTCTTTCCACTTTCAGAGCCAAAGAAGAAGAGATCGAGAGGAAGAAGATGGAAGTTAGAGAAAAAGTTCAGCTTCAGTTAGGCCGTGTTGAAGAGGAAACTAAACGCTTGGCCGTGATTCGTGAGGTATGTTTCAAAGAAAATTTCCCTTTTTTTCTTCTTGATTTTGACATGGAAAGATACAATTTTTAATGTTTATATTATAGCTTTTGGTTTTCAAACAAGTTTACCTTTTTTTGGTCAATTTCTGCAAAAAAAAAAGAGTTTAGAGGGTAACATGGCGATGAGAAGTCTGTTGGAAATAAAACACTCACACAAACAACTTTTATTGAAACTCAAACAAATATTACAAAAGCATTCTCACTCAAAAACAAGAAAGACGACTCACTCTTATAAGACTTTACTTCTTCACTCACTTAGAAGCTCTTAATTTTTCTTGATGCTTAAACTAAAATGGGGAGGGGTATTTATACTACTCAAAAACAATCCTACACCACACAAATAAAATAATTTAAACCTTTAAAGTCCACAAATACCTAACTCTCACCTAACTAAATTGATGTAAGCAATGACATCTTCATCTAATTGATGTAAGCAATAACATCAATTTAGTTTGGGTTTGGGTTTAGGCTCCCAAAATGGATCAAGTTTATGATCCAACACCCCCCTTAAACTTGATCTTGTGATTCCTAGTAAGTTCCTTAATCTTATGAAGTCTTCGCTTATTAGTGGCTTGGTAAAAATATTGGCAACTTGATCTTGTGACTTCACGTATTCAACTTCCACATCGTTTCTTGCAACACACTCCCTTATATAGTGGTAGCGAATATCGATGTGCTTGCTTCGATCATGGAATACGGGATTCTTTGCTAAAGCAATGGATGACTTGTTGTCGACACAAACCTTGGTAGGCTCTTCTTGTATCAAACATATCTCCTTCAATAGATTTCTAAGCCAAATTACATGACAAATGCATGAGGTAGCAGCAACATATTCCGCTTCACAAGTGGACAATGTGACAATCGGTTGTTTATTTGACATCCATGTGAAAGCAGTATCTCCCATGAAAAATACGAATCCAGTAGTGCTCCTTCGATTATCTATGTCTCCACCCCAATCACTGTCACTATATCCAAAAAGCTTGTAATAATTAGAAACTGAATAGAACAAGCCAAAGTCAATTGTACCTTTCAGATAGCGAAGAATTCTCTTTGCGGCTTTAAAATGGGTGGTTATTGGAGATTCTATATAACGACTAACCAATCCAACTGCGTGAAGAATATCAGGCCTCGTGCAAGTTAGATAGCGTAGACTTCCCACCAAACTTTTGAAGAATGTTGGATCTATACTTTCGCCTTCTTCATGTTTGGACATCTTGATCCCATATTCTGTCGGTGTGCTTATTGGCATACAGTTCTCCATCTTGAACTTCTTCAGGATCTCCTTTGCATAGCTTTCCTGTGAAATGAAAATTCCATCCTTTTGTTGCTTAACTTCAATGCCAAGATAGTATGCCATGAGCCCCATGTCTGTCATCTCGAATTCTTTCATCATTACATCCTTGAATTCATTAAACGTGCTTGGGTTACTTCCGGTGAAGATCAAATCGTCCATGTAGAGGCACACGATCAAAATATCTCCATCTTTGATCTTGATATATAGAGCGTGCTCGTAGGGACACTTGTTGAACTCATTCTCTTGAAAGTACTTGTCGATTCGACTATTCCATGCCCTTGGTGCTTGTTTTAGCCCGTAAATAGCCTTATTCAACTTTAACACCTTGTCTTTGTGCCCTTTGACTTCGTAGCCTGATGGTTGCTGAATGTAGACTTCCTCTTCAAGAACTTTGTTTAGGAAGGCATACTTTACATCCATTTGTTGTATCTTCCACTTGTTTTGAGCTGCCAAAGAAATGATTAGTCTGTTAGTCTCTAATTGAGCAAGAGGAGCGAATACCTCATCATAGTCAATTCTAACCTTTTGACTATAGCCTTTAGCAACTAGCCTCACCTTGTGCCTTTCAATATCTCTTTTGGCGTTTTGCTTTATTTTGTACACCCATTTGACATCTATCGCCTTATGTCTCTTGGGAAGTGAGGTAAGTTCTCATGTTTCATTCTTCTCGATGGCCTTGATTTCTTCGCCCATCGCATCTCTCCATTTCTTTTCTTGTACCGCTTCTTGAAAGCTCACTGGTTCACAATCAACAAACAGACAAAATAATGTAAGATTATCTTGTCGTTCAGTTACCTCATAGAGATCTCTAAGGTTTCTTGTACGTTGCACAACTCTTTCACTTTGACTCCCACTTGACGATGACGAAGGTGATGAGTCTCCTTGAGTGGTTGATGTTGGTGAAGTGGTTGATGTTGGTGAAGTGGGTAGAGTCTCAAGCTCTTGTTGAGGTTCACCTAGTTGTTCCCTCATTGTTTGCTCATCTTCTTCAAACTGAGGAAAGAAATTGAAGTCTTCTACATGAGAGTTAAAATCCCATTCTCCTTCTTCGTTGAAGTCCACATCTCGACTAATCATAAACTTTTTATTGTCTGGATTGTACAGCTTATAGCCTTTCGAATTAGTATCATAATCGATGAAGATAAAACTCTCGCTTTTATCATCAAGCTTCATTCTTCTCTCGTCTGGTATGTGAACATGGGCTATACTTCCAAAGGTTCTCAAGTGGGAAATGTCAGGCTTTCTTCCACTCCATGCCTCTTGTGGTGTCTTTCTTTCCCCATACACTTCTTGTTGGAGATCGGTTTGACAAGTAGATTGCGTACGCTACTACTTTCACCCAAAATTCCTTGGGTAGTTTCTTGCTTTTGAGCATGCTTTGTGTCATGTCGAGGATAGTTCTGTTCTTTCTTTCTGTCACACCATTTTGCTGAGGGGATCTAGGAATTGTCATTGGTCGACGAATTCCATTTACTTCACAAAACTCTTGAAACTCCCTGGAAGTAAATTCTCCTCCTCGGTCGGATCTTATAGCTTTGATATTTCTACCACTTTCTCTCTCCACTGCTTCTTTGAACTTCTTGAAGACTTTGAAAACTTTTGACTTCTGTTTCAAGAAATATACCCAGGTTTTTCTTGAAAAATCATCAGTGAAGAGAAGAAAATAGTTACTGTTACCGAGAGAGCTTAGCTTGATCGATCCACACACATCGGTATGGATGAGCTCAAGTGGCTTCTTGGCTCTTGTCTCTGACTCCTTTGGAAAGCTTTTCCTAAATTGTTTCCCTACTAGACACCCTTCACAAAGCTGGTCAGGATGGTTGATGCAAGGTAGTCCCTTCACCATCTCCTTTTTAAATAGCAGCTATAGTCCTCCAAAATTGAGATGCCCAAATCGAAGATGTCAAAGCCATGATGCATCTTTGTAGCAAGCTTTCATGCACTTTGCAACATCATTTTGTTTTTTGATCAAGAACATTATATTCTTTGACATCGGCACTTTAGCAATGAATTTATTCTTATCATCTTTTATAGAAAGATTATAATTATTCATATGAATATCATAACCTTTCTCTACCAGTTTCCCTAAAACTAAGATGTTACATTTCATATTGGGCACATAGTAGACATTTGAAATAAATTGATGTCTCTCATCTTTCAAACGGATAAGAATGTTACCTCTTCCTTTCACTGCTATTGTGGAATCATCTCCAAACGAAACATTTCTGCTTACTGACTCATCTAGCTCCACGAACATGTCTTTCCTTCCACACATGTGATTGCTTGCACCACTGTCAAGATACCAGGAATTTGCTTGGCTACCATCAGCTTCTTTTTATGCTAGATGAAGAGTTTCTTTTCCATCTGTCTTTTCCTCCACGTAGTTGGCCTTCTCCTCAATTTTGTTGTTGGGAGCTCTACATTCTGAAGCATAATGCCTAAACTTCTGACAATTATAACATCGAACTTGAGATTTGTCATATCTTGAGTTCGGATTGATTCTTCCACGGCCTCGTGTTGAGCTTTCTCCTTTCTCTTAGTTGTTGTTGTTGTAATTCCAACCTCGTCCACGTCCGCGACTTCCACCTCGTCCATGGCCTCTACCTCTGCCTAGGCCACGTTGGTTTCTATCATTGTGTTGAGTTTCATGCATATCTTTGAGTTGTAGCTTGAGGAGTTGCTCAGTAAACCCATGCTTCTTCTTATGCTTCTCTTCGTATGCTTGCAATTATCCTTGGAGTTGCTCGATCGTCATTTCTTCCAAGTCTTTAGTTTCTTCAATCGTCACAACTATGTGCTCAAATTTGGGATCCAACGAACGGAGTATCTTCTTTATTATCCTCACATCTTCCAACTTTTCACCATTTCTTTTTAATTGATTAGAAATAGCTACTACTCTTGAGAAATAATCTAAAATAGACTCGGATACTTTCATGTGTAAGGATTCGAATTCACCTCTTAATGTTTGGAGACGAACCTTCTTCACTTGCTCAAATCCTTTATAAGAGGTTTGCAGCTTCTCCCACGCTTCCTTGCTAGAGGTTGCACTCGAAATCTTTTCAAAACCATCATCATCTAATGCTTGATAGATGAGGTAGAGAGCCTTGTTGTCTTTCTTTCTTGAATCCTTCAAAGTTGTCTTTTGATCTAGTGTAAGAGTAGCAAAAGCATCATCATCTGTAGGCTCGTTATAGCCTTTCTCTATGATATCCCACACATCTTGTGATCCAAGAAGTGCCTTCATTTTGATACTCTAATTGTCGTAGTTGTTTTTGTTGAGTGTTGGAACTTGGAATGGTGTCATACCATTTGCCATATCTCTCAATATAATGACTTGATTTTCTGACAGCAGTCCTCCGGCGGCGCGTGGCGGCGCGTTAGAACTCAGATTAGGAAGATTTTGGCGGCGGCGGATTCCTCTCGTCGAGATCTTCGATCTTTCCAACTCTCTCTGATGCCACTTTGTTGGAAATAAAACACTCACACAAACAACTTTTATTGAAACTCAAACAAATATTATAAGAGCACTCTCACTCAAAAAACAAGAACTACAACTCACTCTTATAAGACTTTGCTTCTTCACTCACTTAGAAGCTCTTAATTTTTCTTGATGCTTAAACTAAAATGGGGAGGGGTATTTATACTACTCAAGAACAATCCTATACCACACAAATAAAATAATTTAAACCTTTAAAGTCTACAAATACCTAACTCTCACCTAACTAAATTGATGTAAGCAATGATATCTTCATCTAATTTATGTAAGCAATGACATCAATTTAGTTTGAGTTTGGGTTTAGGCTCCCATAATGGATCAAGTTTATGATCCAACAAAGTCATGATCTGGGCATGGATTTAAAATTTTGGAAGAGGGTTTTCCGGTTTAACCTTCATAATAAATTTCTGCTAGAGATTAAGAGTATTTTATCTGTCAGATTTGTAGTTCAAGGATTCAATATAAATTAAGAAATTGTTAGTTAATTTTTGGGCATTACATCTTGTTGCAAAAACAACCATTTAAGTTAATAGATCAAGGTTATCTTTAAATGGTTTACTATTTTAGCACATAAAGGACTTTTTTTTTTGGTTTTATAGTTTCAAACACGAAGATGTTCTTAAGTTCCACATGATAATTTTATTGTCACTGTCTCTCATTTTAAATAAAACCGTGTGAATCTACAGGAGCTTGAAGCACTTGCAGATCCTATGAGGAAGGAAGTTGCTCAGGTTAGGAAGAAGATTGATGCAGTTAACAAAGAATTCAAGCCATTAGGGAACACGTGCCAGAAAAATGTTCCTACTTTACCCAACTTTGAAGCTAATAATTGAACTTTTCCATCAAATTTCATTGTAAATTATGGGGCACTTGTTAATTATGGTACCCATTACGCCACTGAGTTCGGGTTTTTTTGGCATTCTGTAATTGGAAAGGGAGTACAAGGAAGCTCTCGAGGTCTTTAACGAAAAGAACAAGGAAAAAGTAAAGCTAATCACAAAGTTGATGGAGGCTAGTTTTTATAATTGCATTGTAGAAAACAAAATTCCAGATTCAAAGCAACGTAAATTCGAATCTCACCTTGTTGTTATCTGTTTTTATTGATTGAACAGCTTGTGAGTGAAAGTGGAAGGTTGAGGATGAAGAAGCTCGAGGAGCTCAGTAAGAACATAGATTCCATACACTGATCATAATTAAAATCCTTTATCTTTGTTTAACTGATTAGGTATAATGTGATGTATTTAAGGTGACTTCGAATATCTATATATGGGTGTTGATGTTTTTCGGGTTTGGTGTATTGTATGTTAATCTTTTGGTTGTTTCGTTAGACATTCGGTGAAGAATTTTAGCTGATTTAGAAGGAGAAATACCTATAAACAGATATGTAACTAAATGCCTCCGGATCTATTGTACCTTTTGTTTAGTTCTTTCAAGTTTCCTGTAATCCGAAGTTTGTTTCGAGGCAAAAGGCTTGGAAGGGGCCTTTGACTTGCAGTCTGTAATTAATCCACAATACCCTTTAGCTGTTCGTTGAAATTCTTGGTGAAAACTGCTTTGATGAAGATTGATTTGCTTTTGAAAGTTAACTGGTAAAAAGCTTTGTTAATGTATTCTTCCTTGAAGTTTCTTGTGAATGAATTATGGTTGGCTGTTGCAGTAACTTTGTTAATGTGGTCAAATATCAATGTAATGGTTTTCACTCCATCCAGATTCTTCAATCCGAAGAATCCTTATTGTATACTAGAATTTGAATACAATAAATATTCAGTCGGAACCAAGGATGGACCGAGGTGGTGGATGGGAGCAGTCGTCCCCTTGAAAATTTAAAATTGTCATATATTTTAGATTTTTTATATATATTTTCTATTAAAAATCTGTTTTTATTCTCCTGAGATTTTATTTCGCCCCCTAAGTTTAAGTTTATCCCTCTAACATAAAATTTTGTGTCTGTCAGGAACTTGAAGGTTTGAGAGTCAGATGTAAGTATTTTGTGGAAGAGGCATTTTGCCAAATTCGTATCCTTAATAAAAATAGCGTTCAAACACCCTCTTTGGAAGCAATAGGGATGTCTGGTGGAGATTAGATGCAATTTTTGGCCTTTATACATGATATTTGCCAATTAAACATTAAAGAAAATAAGCAGAAGAAATCTTGGTCATTTTGGATTCTATTAGAGGGTGTTGAACCCGTCAAACATAGTTGATGCGATTGCTCTAATTTGATTTGGAAAATGACTCGAAAATCAATGTCAACAGTTATGGTTTTTTGTCTTTGAGAAAAAAGAAAAAAAAATCTGAGAGGCATAATCATACAAAGATTTGTCTGTTTTCTGCAACAAAGTTGTTTGCCCATTCTGTCCATGTGTTTAAACGATTGTGTTATCAAAAGAAGGGCATTTATCTAGCATTCCACATCATGTTCTACGATAAAAGCTATCACTAATTATTATAAACTTTAATTTTATTATATTCTCTATTAATAATTTATTTTTATCCTTAGACTTTTATAGGTTCGTTTATTCTTAAAAATTTAGTAATATAAAATTTTACGTCTATCTGACACTCTAATCAATTTTATGTGCTTTTTTTTTGTCATATCAAACAAACTGAAACAGCCAATTTACACATGGATTGAGGGAATATATTGCTAGCCGGGGAGTGTATATATGAATTAAAAGACGTGGGCTTTTCTTTGAAAGGCGAAATGCTGCACTTTTATAAGTTGCAGAGCATCTTATGATCTTACTTAAGTACTGGCTTTTTCCAGGAAAACCTGAGAAAGATGAGCCACCTGACATTTTTATTGAGATCTTTTTCAACTAATAATAATGCAGATCTGACTGTTGGGGAAGATGGTCTACTATGTAATCAAATTGTTAAGCAAGGACGTGTTGGGGGAAAAGAAAATAAATATCTATTTGAATGCATGTATAAAACGCTGTTTTTAAGAATATTATTTTTCTTATAAAGCATCCTTATGATCAACAAGTTTTTAGTTATAAAACAAGCTTAAAAAATCAATAATAATTCTCCATATAAATATTCAATAAATTCGAAAGCACTGAAGATAACACGAGAAATGATAGGTTCTATTTTTTTAACGTCTCTTAAAATGATAATGAGAATTATTTATAGGCTGGGAAATGGTGGCAAACGGGTCATTCGGTTCAGGTCATTTTAATTTAGATTTAATTCAGGTTGGGTCATTTTGGATTTCAGTTTTATTTAGGTTTATAGTAAGTAGGGTCGGGTCGGGTCATTTTGGGTTTCGGTTTTATTCGAGTCTATAGTAAGTCGGGTCAGTTCGGGTATCGAGTCGGGTCAATATCAGATCGATTGATTTTGGGTCGGATCAAATCGTATCAGTTGATTTTCAAATCTGGTTAATATCCAGTCAATTGTTTTCGGTTTGGGTCAACTTTGTATCTTCAAGTCAATTTAGATTGAGTCGGGTACAAGTCAAATAATTTATATATAGAATTATTGATATATTTTTGTAAAAAACATGTTTTTTTATCTTATCATTTGTGTTCAATTTCGCTCAAATTCAATTATCATTTATGAATTATAATTTAACTGAAACTTGGCCTATAAGATATGTTAGAGTTTGTGATATTTTTTTATTGTTCCGGTCTGAAAAGTTTATGATACAATCTATTTTATTAAAAAATAAAATTTTTAATTATATATTTTACTATCTATTAAAATTTTAAATTAAATACTTAACATTTACTTATAAATATAATATTTCTATTAAATTTAAAAGTAATAATAATATAATATTTATGTTTGAATAAATATTATTATAAATATATTTATAAATGATATTATATTATTATATCATCGATAATATTTTGATTTTAAATTATAAATAAAATATATATCTTGATATTGTAAAAATAAGTTATTTGTATAGTAGTTTTGGAAAATTATTTTAGTAGTTCCAAAGTAAAATATTAAATTAATATTGAGTTAACTGTATAATATGTCCTTAAACTACGACTTTTATATTAAATTAGTCTTTAACTTTTTAAATATTTCAGTTTCATCCTTAAACTATGACTTTTATTCTAAATTAGTCATTAAACTTTTGAACAATTAATTTTATCCCCAAACTATAAATCTCATTCTAAATTGGTTCCTAAACTTTTAGACCTTTCAATTTCATCCCCAAATTCATCCAAATATGTAATCCATTTCAACCATAGTTTAACCTAATTTTTTTTCCTAACATATAATAATATAACTTGCCTAATGATTTTATTAACAAGAGATGTGATTTCATCTTACTGTTGCGTTCAGAGGTCGCATGAATCAGATTTCGAAATTGAAGGTGCATAACTCGGTGTTCAAAAATCAAGTAGGGATTCAACAAGCTTTTGCCAACCATTTCCGCTATTACTATAACGATGTGAATACCATTCCGATCAAGAGGATTGATATTCCGTTTAAAAGGATATGCACTGCCACTAGAAAATGGATCGAACGATTGTTCTCTGAAGAGGAAGTGTGGTCTATAATAAATTTATCGGATGGTACAAGAGCTACTGGTCCAGATGGTTTTAGCTTGGATTTTTTCAAGAAATTCTGGAAGGTTATTAAATCAGACGTAATGAAGTTTATGGTGGATTTTTACTGGGGTAAAATTGTAGATTTTTCCTTTAACAAGTCCTTCATTGCTCTAATTCCAAAGAAAACTCAAGTTGTCCATCCCGATGATTTCAGACCTATTTCGTTGGTGGGAAGTATCTTTAAAATTGTGGCGCGTTTATTGGCGAAGAGATTGGCTTATTGTATGAATAAAGTGATTGGCGAGAACCAGTTCGCCTTTATGGCCGGGAAACAGATAACAGATTTTAGATTGTTCCATGATAGCGAATAAGATTGTTGATGATCTGAAAAAGAAGAAGTGTGAACAGTCATGGTTAAAGCAGATTTCAGCAAGGCATATGATGTTGTTGACTGGGTCTTTTTGAATTTGATTATAAAGAAAATGGGTTTTGGCAGTAAGTGGAGGAAATGGATTAACTTATGTATTTCGACGCCTAATATTGTTGTTTTGGTTAATGGTGTCCATCGAAATATTTTTCTATTAAAAGGGGCCTGAGGCAAGGCTTCCTGCTGTCGCCATTTCTGTTTAATGTAGTGGGCGAGGCACTTAGTGGATTGTTCAAGAAAGCGGTTGATCTAGGTTTTTGTCAAGGGGCGTATATTGGGTCAAGTAAAGTAGGGGCCTTCCACATTCAGTTTGCTGATGATTTAATCATTTTTTCGGAAGCTAAAGAAGAGAAAATCTATAATTTGTTTCGTGTCCTTTGAATTTTCGAGGTCGCAGCTGGTCTGAAGTTGAATATGCAGAAGAAGAAATTATTCGGTATTAATGTGGAGGACAACAGAGTTAAAGGGTGGGCAGATTCGTTGTTATGCGATTGGGCTAAGCTGCCGATGACGTACTTGGGGTTGCCTTTAGGTTATAAAAAAACCAAAAGTTGATGTGGCATCCGATATTGGAGAAAGTCAGAAATCGTCTACAAAGCTGGAAATGTAAGTTTCTATCATTCGGGGGAAGGATTACATTGATTAAATCAGTGTTGGCTAACGTACCGGTGTATTACATGTCTTTATTTTCCATGCCCAAGTCTATAGCAGAGTCGTTAAATAAAAGTATAGCAAGATTTCTGTGGAACGTTAAATCTAATAGAGGTATTCATTGGATTAAGTGGGATATGGTTAGTGGGTCGAAATCTCATGGTGGTCTTGGTATTTTTGATGTTAGTGTCAGAAATCGAGCATTGTTGAATAAATGGATTTGGCATTTTAGTGAGGATATTGAAAGTTTTTGGAAAATGATTATTGTCGCTAAGTATAATTACAATCCTCAAGCGATTCTACCTAATGGTATTAGCGTGCGTAGATCGAATGGTTTGTGGTATGACATAGTGCACCCGTTTTTATCGATTAAGGATGATTTCCTTGTCGATGTTCATTGTGTGATGGGGAATGGTTCTAGAATTGATTTCTAGCTCGACCATTGGTCCGAGGTTCGTTCTCTAAAATTAGCATTCCCAAGAATCTATGGGATGGCTATTAAGAAAAAGGGGAAGATTAGTGAGTTTGGGAGTTGGGTGAATGGAGTTTGGATATGGAGGATTGAGTTAAGGCGTGGACTGTTCTCTTGGGAGGTTTCGATTTGGAATCAATTTAATCAAGTTATCAACAGAGGTGTTTCTGCTAGGCCAGGGTTCGATAGATTGGTGTGGCTAGGTGCTTCTAATGGATTTTATAACTCTAAAGATTTCTGCATCAAGTTGGTATTGACCGGCAAGTTTCAAGACCCTTTATGGAGTAAAGTTTGAAATAAGTTCGTACCTCCTAAA
Organism: Hibiscus syriacus; assembly: GCF_006381635.1. Lineage (NCBI taxonomy): Eukaryota > Viridiplantae > Streptophyta > Magnoliopsida > Malvales > Malvaceae > Hibiscus > Hibiscus syriacus. The sequence continues at coordinate 2,087,219 of NW_024061947.1, read as the reverse complement.
ATGGCTGCTTTTGTTTGGAAAATGGTTTATAACAGGCTGCCGGTTGCGACCGAATTGATTAAGAGAGAGATTAACGGTAATGTCTAGCTTCGTTGTGTATTTTGCAAAGATCACCCGGAAGATGTTAGCCATGCGATATGCCATTGTTTGCTCTTTCTCTCATTATCCTGATTGGTTTCTACTTGGATTTGAGTTTAGTCTTCAAGAAGCGTTTGGTGTTTCCATTTTTTAGTGTCGAGCTTCTCCTCATAGACTCTGGAAGTCCCATATGAAAGTCTTGTCTTGAGGTGAATCTTCTTTATTCTATATCTCAAGTATCGGGCTAGCTGCATAGAATTAAGAAGTTTTCGATCACGGGAAATAGGTTATGTCATTGGATGAGAATAGTTGCAAATCAGTTATCGGCTCGTTCTATTTTTTTGAATGTTGTATTTTTAGGATTGATTTGTTGTGAGGTGCATCAAATTTCTTCCATGCCTGTCGATTGGGGTCTCTTAGTAAGATTTGCATTGTTATCATCCCAGGTTATTATGGTTTTGTTCTTGCTTGAGATTGGTGGATACAGTTTAATTCGGGGAGCTGTCCTGATGGAAGTTAGCAAGTGTTCGATTATTTATTTTTGTTTCAAACACTGCATGCTCTTAAGTTTTATGCTTCATGTTAGTCATTCTTCATTGTCACTGATTCAAAATAGTGCTTGGCATTGCTCATAGTCAGGGTGATGATGCTGGTTCGTTTTGTGGTGTTGTTTCTGCTCATTGGTGTGTTATCTGTGTTTTCTAGTCTTCCATTCTGTTATTTGGGTTGTATATGTTCGTCTTTCTTGCGTTGGTTTGGGGAGTATAGTCGGAAGGTGTATGGACTGTATTATGTACGACTATTATGTGTATATACCCTTACCACCTCAGGGTTTCACTCTTTTTCCTCTATATAGGATTAGGGAGGGTTTTTAATAAGGTCCTTGAGGTGGTGTACTTTGTTATCCTTTCTAATACAAAGTACCATATTTCAAAAAATATATATATATGAATAATTTAGGATAAAACTAAAACATTAAAAAATTTGAGAACCAATTTAGTATGGAGATCATATCTTGGGGATGAAAAATGAAATGTTTAAAAGTTTAAGGACTAATTTAGAATAATACTCATTGTTTAAGGATGAAATTGAAATGTTTAAAAGTTTATGGACTAATTTGAAATAAGGGTCATAGATTGGAGACATATGATTCAATTAACTCGTTAATAATTCGTAATTTGATTTAAATAAATTGAAACGCATCTAATAGGTTATTTTAGTATTTTTTTATACACTTTAACTTAATTATCGGGTTAAAATCATGTCAATGTTCAGTTCATAATGGGTTTGGGTAAATTAAATTCAGGTTACTTTTGGTTCACGTTATTTTCGGTTTGGTCACTTTTGGTTTAGTTTGCTTTTGGTTTGAGTTACTTTTGGTTTGACAAATTCGGGTCGATTTCAAGTTGGTTCGGGTTACTTTCGGTTTGGCTAAAATTTGGGGCAATTTTAGTTTGATTCGATTTTTTGAGTTTCGGGTCAAATTTGGATCATCATGTTCGGATCTATTTTGGGTCTCGATTCGAGTAAATTGATTCGGATAATCGGGTTCGAGTCAAATTTATCAGGTCTACTAGACATTGGTTAAAAATAGAATATATGTTGAGATAATTAAGGTTAGATGGATTCTAATTTTTTTAAAATAGATATAGAGAGTTTTGGGAGTTTGAAATAGTGTAAAAATAGTTATTACATTTAAAAGTAACCATTAAAAGTTTTAAACTTTCTTACATAAGTCTAAGTTTTTTTAGACTTTTATTTGATTATTAAATTCCATGGGATATTGTATCAATAATAAAATGGTATCAATACTTGCTTTTATTATCAGGGCTAATTTAAGGTTTAAAAACCCAATTAGTGATTCCCTATATTAGGTAACGGTACTCTAGAATCTGAATTATATTTTTGTTTACAAACCCGAAAAGAATAATAACTAATTCTACCTGAAGTCTCTGGGAAAAAGCCACTCCTCTAGAATCCGCTTTCAAGAGAGAGGATACTTCGGTTGGAGGGGATCTAAATAACATGAAATCGTCATCCAGGGAACATCCCATCTTGGATAGGGCATTAGCATAAAATTTCCCCTCACGTTATGTTGGAAGTATAAGATCTAATTACGAGCTTTGAAACTTTGAATATCTTCAATTAAATTCCTAAAGGGTGTAACGAGCTCTCTCATTCCCCAATAAGCCGAAGAACCACTTTGTCATCAACTTCACAAACAGTGCAATTCTAGCCAAACTTTCGAACCAGAGATAAACCAATACGGATGTCATACCGTTCAACTGCCACGCTTGTACATATATACCCAAGTGAGTCGCGAACCCCAACACCCAAACACCAACTTCATCACGAAGTAAACTACCTGGTCGAGCAACACCTTGATTTCCTTTGCTCGCCCCATCAACGTTGAGTTTTAGATAGCCACTCAACGAGGGAGTGTTGGAAATGAAACACTCACACAAACAACTTTTATTGAAACTCAAACAAATATTACAAGAGCACTCTCACTCAAAAACAAGAACTACAACTCACTCTTATAAAACTTTGTTTCTTCACTCACTTAGAAGCACTTAATTTTTCTTGATGCTTAAACTAAAATAGGGAGGGGTATTTATACTACTCAAAAACAATCCTACACCATACAAATAAAATAATTTAAACCATTAAAGTCTACAAATACCTAACTCTCACCTAACTAAATTGATGTAAGCAATGACATCTTCATCTAATTGATGTAAGTAATGACATCAATTTAGTTTGGGTTTGGGTTTAGGCTCCCATAATGGATCAAGTTTATGATCCAATACCCCCCTTAAACTTGATCTTGTGATTCCTATTTAGTTCCTTAATCTTATGAAGTCTTCGCTTGTCAATGGCTTGGTAAAAATATCGGCAACTTGATCTTGTGACTTCACGTATTCAACTTCCACATTATTTCTTGCAACACACTCCCTTATATAGCGGTAGCGAATATCGATGTGCTTGCTTCGATCATGGAATACTGGATTCTTTGCTAAGGCAATGACTGACTTGTTGACGAAACAAACCTTGGTAGGCTCTTCTTGTATCAAACATATCTCCTTCAATAGATTTCTAAGCCAAATTGCATGACAAATGCATCAGGTAGCAGCAACATATTCCGCTTCACAAGTGGACAATGTGACAATCGGTTGTTTCTTTGACATCCATGTGAAAGCAGTATCTCCCATGAAAAATATGAATCCCAGTAGTGCTCTTTCGATTATCTATGTCTCCACCCCAATCACAATCGCTACATCCAACAAGCTTGAAATCATTAGAAACTGAATAGAGCACGCCAAAGTCAATTGTACCTTTCAGATAGCGAAGAATTCTCTTTGCGGCTTTAAAATGGGTGGTTGTTAGAGATTCCATATAACGACTAACCAATCCAACTGCGCGAAGAATATCAGGCCTCGTGCAAGTTAGATAGCGTAGACTTCCTACCAAAATTTTGAAGAATGTTGGATCTATACTTTCGTATTCTTCATGTTTGGACATCTTGATCTCTTATTCTGTCAGTGTGCTAATTGGCTTACAGTTCTCCATCTTGAACTTCTTCAGGATCTCCTTTGCATAGCTTTCCTGTGAAATGAAAATTCCATCCTTTTTTTACTTAACTTCAATGCCAAGGTAGTACGCCATGAGCCCCATGTCTATCATCTAAAATTCCTTCATCGTCACATCCTTGAATTCATTAAACATGTTTGGGTTGCTTCCGCTGAAGATCAAATCATCCATGTAGAGGCACACGATCAAGATATCTCCATATTTGATCTTGATATATAGAGTGTGCTCGTAGGGACACTTGTTGAAGCCATTCTCTTGGAAGTACTTGTCGATTCGGCTATTCCATGCCCTTGGTGCTTGTTTTAGCCCGTAAAGAGCCTTATTAAACTTCAACACCTTATTTTCGTGCCCTTTGACTTCGTAGCCAGATGGTTGCTGAATGTAGACTTCCTTTTCAAGAACTCCATTTAGGAAGGCAGACTTTACATCCATTTGTTGTATCTTCCACTTGTTTTGAGCTGCCAAAGAAATGATTAGTCTGATAGTCTCCAATCGAGCAATAGGAGCAAATACCTCATCATAGTAAATTCCAGCCTTTTGACTATAGCCTTTAGCAACTAGCCTCGCCTTGTGCCTTTCAATATCTCCTTTGGCGTTTTGCTTTGTTTTGTACACCCATTTGACACCTATCGCCTTATGTCTCTTGGGAAGTGAGGTAAGTTCCCATGTGTCATTCTTCTCGATGGCCTTGATTTCTTCGTCCATCGCATCTCTCCATTTCTTTTTTTGTACCGCTTCTTGAAAGCTTACTAGTTCACAATTGGCAAATAGACAAAATAATGTAAGATTATCTTGTCGTTCAGTTACCTCATAGAGATCTCTAAGGCTTCTTGTACGTTGCACAACTCTTTCACTTTGACTCCCATTTGACGATGACAAAGGTGATGAGTCTCCTTGAGTGGTTGATATTGGTGATGTGGGTGGAGTTTCAAGCTCTTGTTGAGGTTCACCTAGTTGTTCCCTCATTGTCTGCTCATCTTCTTCAAACTGAGGAAAGAAATTGAAGTCATCTACATGAGAGTTAAAATCCCATTCTCCTTCTTCGTTGAAGACCACATCTCAACTAATCAAAAACTTCTTATTGTACAAATTGTAGCCTTTCGAATTAGTATCATAGCCAATGAAGATAAAACTCTTGCTTTTATCATCAAGCTTCGTTCTTCTCTCGTCTGGTACGTGAACATGGGCTATACTTCCAAAGGTTCTCAAGTGGGAAATGCCAGGCTTTCTTCCACTCCATGCCTCTTGTGGTGTCTTTCCCCATACACTTCTTGTTGGAGATCAGTTTGACAAGTAGACTGCACACACTACTACTTCCGCCCAAAACTCATTGGGTAGTTTCTTGCTTTTGAGCATGCTTCGTGCCATGTCGATGATTGTTATGTTCTTTTTTTCTATCACACCATTTTGTTGGGGGGATCTAGGAACTGTCATTGGTCGACGATCTCCATTTTCTTCACAGAACTCTTGAAACTCCCTGGAAGTAAATTCTCCTCCTCGATCGGATCTCATGGCTTTGATCTTTCTACCACTTTCTCTCTCCACTGCTGCTTTGAACTTCTTGAAGACTTTGAAAACTTCTGACTTGTGTTTCAAGAAATATACCCAGGTTTTTCTTGAAAAATCATGAATGAAGAGAAGAAAATAGTTACTGTTATCGAGAGAGCTTGGCTTGATCGGTCCACACACATCGGTATGAATCCTTTAGAAAGCTTTTCCTGAATTGTTTCCCGACTAGACCCTTCACAAAGTTGGTCATGATGGTTGATGTGAGGTAGTCTCTTCACCATCTCCTTCTTAGATAGCAGCTCTAGACCTCTAAAATTGAGATGCCCAAATCGAAGATGCCAAAACCATGTTGCATCTTTGTAGCAAACTTTCAGGCACTTTGCAACATCATTTTGTATGTTGATCAAGAACATTCTATTCTTTGACATCGGCACTTTAGCAATGAAGTTATTCTTATCATCTTTTATAGAAAGATAATAATTATTCATATGAATATCATAACCTTTCTCTACCAGTTGCCATAAACTTAAGATGTTACTTTTTTATATTGGGCACATAGTAGACATTTGAAATAAATTAATGTCTCCCATCTTTCAAACGGATAAGATTGTTACCTCTCCCTTTCACTGCTATTGTGAAATCATCTCCAAATGAAACATTTCCACTTTCTGACTCGTCTAGCTCCATGAACATGTCTTTCCTTCCACACATGTGATTGCTTGCACCACTGTCAAGATCCCAAGAATTTGCTTGGCCACCATCAGTTTCCTTTCGTGCTAGAAGAAGAGTTTCTTTGCCATCTTTCTTTTCCTCCACATAGTTGGCCTTCTCCTCAATTTTGTTGTTGGGAGATCTACATTCTGAAGCATAATGCCCAAACTTCTGACAATTATAACATCGAACTTGAGATTTGTCATATCTTGAGTTCGGATTGATTCTTCCATGACCTCGTATTGAGCTTTCTCCTTTCTCATAGTTGTTGTTGGAATTGTTGTTGTTGTAATTCCAGCCTCGTCCACATCCACGACTTCCACCTTGTCCATGGCCTCTACCTCTGCCTAGGCCACGTTGGTTTCTATCATTGTGTTGGGTTTCATGTATAACTTTGAGTTGCAGCTTGAGGAGTTGCTCAGTAAACCCATGCTTCTTCTTATGCTTCTCTTCGTATGCTTGCAATGATCCTTGGAGTTGCTCGATCGTCATTTCTTCCAAGTCTTTAGTTTCTTCAATTGTCACAACTATGTGCTCAAATTTGGGATCCAACAAACGGAGTATCTTCTCTATTATCCTCACATCTTCCAACTTTTCACCATTTCTTTTTAATTGATTAAAAATAGCTACTACTCTTGAGAAATAATCTAAAATACACTCGGATGCTTTCATGTGTAAGGATTCGAATTCACCTCTTAATGTTTGGAAACGAACCTTGTTCACTTGGTCGGATCCTTTATAGGAGGTTTGCAACTTCTCCCACGCTTCCTTGCTAGAGCTTGCACTCGAAATCTTTTCAAAACCATCCTCATCTAATGCTTGATAGATGAGGTAGAGAGTCTTCTTGTCTCTCTTTCTTGAATCCTTCAAAGTTATCTTTTGATATGGTGTAAGAGTAGCAAAAGCATCATCATCTGCAGGCTCGTTATAGCCTTTCTCTATGATATCCCACATCTTGTGATCCAAGAAGTGCTGTTGTTGAGTGTCACAACTTGGAATGGTGCAATACCATTTGTCATATCTCTCAATATAATGACTTGATTTTCTGGGAGCAGTCTTCTGGCGGTGTGTGGCGGCGCGTCATAACTCATATTGGGAAGATTTTGGCGGCGGTGGATTCCTCTTGTCGAGATCTTCGATCTTTCTAACTCTCACTGATGCCACTTTGTTGGAAATGAAACACTCACACAAACAACTTTTATTGAAACTCAAACAAATATTACAAGAGCACTCTCACTCAAAAACAAGAACTACAACTCACTCTTGTAAAACTTTGCTTCTTTACTCACTTAGAAGCTCTTAATTTTTCTTGATGCGTAAACTAAAATGGGGAGGGGTACTACTCAAGAACAATCCTACACCACACAAATAAAATAATTTAAACCATTAAAGTCTACAAATACCTAACTCTCACCTATCTAAATTGATGTAAGCAATGACATCTTCATCTAATTGATGTAAGCAATGACATCAATTTAGTTTGGGTTTGGGTTTAGGCTCCCATAATGGATCAAGTTTATGATCCAAGAGGGAGACGACGCGACCAGGGAAGACAAAATAGGGGCTATTGTAGGTTTGATGTTGACCCGAATCAGTTCGTTAGAGGAAGAGGCAATCACTTCACATTGACATATAAGTCACCAATATTAAGATTCAGTAAAATATAAATTTATATATAAAAAAGGATGACTTATAACTTAATAACCATATGATCACGATCTAATCAAACTTATTTGTAACCTGCAAATTAGACAAAGCACACAGAGTGAGTTTTCACAAATTCGGTGCCAAATTACAATGATAAACTATACGAATGGTCCCATGTTTTTTCGATTCAACCGATTTTGGTCATCGGTTTAAAAAAAACCATCATTTTTTGTCCCTTATGTTATTAGTTCGTTAGATTTTAATCCCTCGGCTGTTAACTCCCGTTGACTCAATAATGAAAGTGTGGGTTGATAATTAAAAAAAAAAAAAGAGTTAATTTACGTGTCTTCTTCTTCCATTAAAGCTGCCACTCAACATTTGTTACCAGCCAACGATCGAGGAACGCTATGAAAGGTGTTCTGTAGTATACTAGTATTCGAACGAGAGGGTGTAGTTGTGGAACTTGATTGAAAGAAAGCCTCTGCTTATGAGGTTCCCATTTTGTTCGAAGATTGTAGATTTGTTAGAAATTGCTTGAGCTAATGTGCAAGCAAGGACTCCCATTGGTTTCTTCCCACCGAATCACCTGCAAAAAATATCTATCTGTTTCGACTCCATTCCAAGAAATCGGTGGCATTGAATCTGTGGTTGAAATAAATTAAACAACCCTAAGTCCCTAACAACCACACTTACTCTTCCATTTTGTTGCGACAATGGCAATCTGCATGCATGGAGAGAAGGGAAGGCAAAGAAAATGTTTAAACTCTCGCACCTTCGAACATAACAACCTTGTGGTTGCCATTTCCAGTTCAAATACTCGACGTTTTTTCTTCCACTCGGACGACACTAAATTTGGGATCGAGAAACAGACAGTTTTCGACGTACATGTGAACCTAATTTGTGTCGTTGACCCGAACCCATTCGTCGTGGGAGTAATCACAGGGTCGTAAGGGTTGTTTATGATTATTGTATATTGGGTTCTGAGGAAAATAATGAACGAAACGGAACAAAGTGAAGGACTTCGAAGATCTCAAGGTTCAAAACCAAGATGGAAGAGATCAAGATGAAGATGAAACAAATAGTGCAACAAATATGTCTCTTGATAGTGGAGGAAGTAGAGGGAAGTTGGTGGGTTGTTTGATCCATAAGAAATAATAAAAATGAAACGTAAAAGAGGATGGTTTTTTATTTGAAACGGAGAAAAAGTAAAGAACTGAGAAATTTGATTCGCTAATTATAATCGTTTCAATTCATGTCAGTTTTTGAGTTTTTCTTTCCTGGGTTTAGCTGAATTAACGTCTGTTAATTATTTGACGTGTTGCGAACTATTTCCATTACAGTAAAACAGATTTGTAACTGCGTTTTTAGTGATATTTTAAGAGTAAATGTCGTTAACTTTAAACATATAACAGTGTTTTTAACCTAACACCACAAAATGATAACACTAATTACTAGTCACGTTTCTTAAAAAACTCCGTTATAAACTATTACTTTAGTAGCGTTTTACAATACAAATATCATAATTGGTTCATATCTAATGGCCTTTTTTATTAAACGTCATAAATTTTAGTACGTTAGTGGCGTTTGTAATTACAAATTCCGAGAGTTTTGAGTCTATTATCGTTGGCACACTAGTGTGATATCACTATAATCTTCCATCACAACCTTGACACACGACACGCGCGTGACAACACTCTGATAGTTGGAAACCAACGCATTTGGAAAGGCACCTACAAAATAGATTGAAAGAGGAAAAGAAATATAGGCTAAAAGTTATTGAGGCCCTTTACCGTGAAGCTCAATTTATATAGCCCAAGGTTAGCGTAGTGGATCAACACTTGACAGTTTGACCCAGGTTCCTTAACCTGTTTTCTCAGTTTTCTACCGTTCACCCTTTACCCACCAAGTTGCAGATTCACAAAGGTTCGTTTCAATTGAATACATTAGTTTTCCTTTAAGTGCTCGAGTTCTTTAATTTAATCTTTGCCATTCAACTTAAATTTCATGGTTGTCCAAGCTCTTATTGCCATCTGTTTGATTACTTTAGGATGTTATATCTCTCTATCTTTAATCTAATAATATCCCTAATGTCCTCAACGGCCGGCGGAGGTCCTGGCCTTTCCAGGGAGGCAAGAGAGCAAAATCCTAATGCTTTCGTGGTCGGGAAAGAAGACCCGCTCATGCATGTAACTAAAATTAGCCCTAACCCATGCTTCGCAAACAAGCTTCCCAATAATAAAATAAATTACATCCGCCACGGGATACTTCAATTCTCATGGTGTGACAACAACATTTGCAGGCATTAATAGTTGGCGTTTTATAAGCGAAACTCACCAACCTGAGGTTCATTAATTAGATTACCAAAACAAACTTTGCTTTTCATGCAGATTTGCAACTGCATGAGAATCAGGGACGTGAAACCTTCAAAGTCCAACTTACAATTATGGTCAGGCACTCTCTCTTATTTTTTATTGTTTTTCCTTCTTCTGTTTTTTAGTAAAAGGTTGTGTCCCGAGCCGACATTATCTAGAAATGAGTTTATTATGAGAAGCATTTGATTATACACCGTCAATTAAATATAAAGTAACATTAATAAGATAAATTATTTTTTAATGTGGTAAATAAAATTGTTTAAAAGATTTGAAACCTTATATAAATGATTGCATGCCACAGTTTATGTCAGTTTAACAATTAATAAGTTTTAGTTTTTCTCTCTAAATTGATTCTTTAGTTTTTCTTTCAAATTACGACTATAGAAGGCGGTCTAGTATTTATTATCATCTTCTTTTCATTTCTTTTTTTGTTTATTTTTATTTAAATATAAATAAATATATAATTATATATAATTGTTAGTTTTTAGAAAATAATATATATATATATATATATATATATATTAAAAATAAATGGATAAATAACGGTACTTGCAAAATCTAAAAATTATTAGTGTGTTTCGAGCGTATCCATGCAGGTACGTTGACATGGTCAGAGTAAGAAAAAAGGCCAAGTCAAATGTACTCAAGTCACATCAATTAAAAATGTTTTTGTTACTTTTATTGAGTCGAAAAAGAAAAAAAGAGCAAGTATTACCCCCACGTGAATCACATATATATTTCTCCAATGAGACACGTGGGAAAGAACAAATAACGAAAAACCTGCCATTGAACCATTCTTACTAATTTCTCCCATGCAAATTTTGATTCCTTTTCCCCTTCTTATACTTCTCTTATAAAACACACATCACTAGCTTCTTCGGAGAGTCAAAAACAATGGAACAAAGGGAAGATAAGCAACAAGTTTTAAGTTCAGAAATCTCGGAAATTTCTTCTTTTTCTTCTTTAGGACTAGCTGAAGCACAATCCCATAAACGAAAAGATGGAAGGAAGATATTTAAAGAGACTCGACATCCGGTATTCAAAGGTGTAAGAAGAAGGAAAGGAAAGTGGGTGTGTGAGGTTAGAGAGCCAAACAAGAAGTCTCGAATATGGCTGGGGACATTCTCGAGCCCAGAAATGGCGGCTAAGGCCTACGATGCAGCCGCTTTGGCACTCAAAGGAGACTCGGCTTCTTTAAACTTTCCCGAGTCTGCTCATACATTGCCACGTCCTAGGTCATCTTCGGTGAGGGATATTCAGATCGCCGCCATGGAGGCTGCTGAGGCAAGTTCAAAGACATTGTTTATAGATGAAGAGGAGGTGTTTAATATGCCGGGGATACTTGAAAGTATGGCGGAAGGGTTGATGATAACTCCACCGTCTATGCAAAATGGGTACTATCCCCACGATGATGCCGATGATTACGAGGAATTCACTCTCTGGGATGATTAAGTTGGTCAGTTTTTAGTATTTACGACCGACCCCTTCTTAACTATTTCTTATGAGAAGGCAAGTTTTCATCTCAGTTTTGAAATTTTCATCGGATAAATTTGTACCCGGTTAAATAAATATGATGCAATGGTGTCGGTAAGTTCAAAAGAGAATCATAAAATGTCGTCAAATCACGTCTTTATTTTAAATTAATCTAAAGGAGAGTTTTGATACATCTTACCCAGAGTTTGAAAACTTGGGACAAAGTCTTGAGACTTCCACTCCAATGTGTATAAGAGTATCTGAATCACTATGAAGGTTTCAATGCCTATAGTATCAAGTTTCGTTACTTGGTGCAAAGGTTTCGACACTTACATTCCAATAGCCATAAGAGTTTCGATACAATGAACGAAGACTCCCTTGCTTCTTCGCAAAAATCTGAATTGTTTGCAATTTAGTTCTTATATTATTACGAAATGATTAATTCAATGTTTGAATTTCCGATTCAAAATCTAATAGATTAAGTCTAAGTTTCATCTCCATGTATGACACCTTCAATCTAATTTTTGATCAAGCTGAATTTGGGGTGTTACACTGCATGATGAAGAAGAGCTTGTATAGTTTGAAGTAAATTTTAAAGAGAAATGACATAAGAAGTTTGAATCTTTTATGGGAAGGATGGCTACAGGAAGACTATGTAATGACCTAAAATTTAACTAGTGACTAAAATATAATTTTTGAAAGTTTGATGGCTAAAGTAAAAATTTAAAAATGTTTAAGGACCAAAGCAATAATTTTTTCAAAAAAAATTATTGCATAAACGAATAGTTCATCCTTAAGAATAAATTCTATATGGAATATAGATTTTGGTTTGGAGATTGTGTAAAAATATATGAAGAGATAAATTTCAATAAAATATTTGAATAACTGGATCGAATTGAGAAATTAGGAAAAATTGAAAGATGATGGAAAAAGGTTAGAGATATTACTTCTATATTTTAGAATGTTAAACTTTGACATGTATCCCTGAAATTTAGATGAAATTTCCATGTTAAATTGAAATTATTAATTATGGTGACTAGTTAGTAATTTTAAAAAATTAAAAGGGTAAATTAGAAAAGTATGAAATAGTTTGTTCATTTTTAACTTTGAAAATGGTAAAAGGAAGATGATATGGACAAGCGATATGGTAATTATATAATTATCATTATTTTTAAAGAATAAAGTTGTAGTTTTGCATTAAATTTTTTTTATATTCAATTAAATAATTTTTTCAAGTGTACAAAAGATATTTTATAGGAGATATCTAGAAAACTTGTTTCTTCCTCGATAAATACGTGAACTACAAAGAAGAAAGAAGGCAAGGTAAGTTTTCTTATTTTCTTTATTTTAGTCCATTTCCTTTAATTTTTGGAATATGCTATGAAATAAAAAAAATAATTTATATTAAATTCTCTATCAATTGGTGGTAATATTTCATTGTTTTCAAGCTTGAATCATTGGTTTGGTTGTTAGAGTGAATGATGAACAAGTTGAATGTTAATGATTTAACGATAGATTGTTGTGTTGGTAATATTATAGAGATGATTCTAAACTTGAATAATGATTAAAATCAATTGAAAATGTTTAAAACTGAACTTGATAAAGGTTACGGTTTAAGGAATTGATTGAGATTGCATTGAAATGATGATAGAAACTTGAATTTACGTAGACATGTTCATTTGATAAGCTAATAGAATTAATGAATAAGCTAAGAAATGTAATTTAGCAAAATCTGTTTAAATGAGAAATCTGAATAGTAAGTTTATAAATTCACCATAAATTATACAAAAATAATTATAAGATTATTTTTATACTGTTTGATTCTTATATCAGTCTAGTTTTATTTAAAACAAACGTATAATGATTTGGAATTGTATAAAAAATATATATGAATTTTTAACCGATGAAAGATCAGAAATTTGAGCAGCAGATTCTGTTCAAAACAGATTCTGTAAGTTGGATTAGAAAATTTGTCATAAATTGTACAAGTTGAACTAGAAGAAGTGCCTTATATGGTTAAATTCTTATTTGAGTCTAATTTCTAATGGTATAAACGGAATAATTTTTAAGTGGTTAGACTAATGCAGAATAATATTTCTTTTAGAGTAGTGCAAACTGTCAGAATATGAAATTGAGGTAAATTATGCATTTTGTGATATTTTTATGTTATATGCTATCTTAATTGTTTGAAATGAGCCAACTTTATTATATTAACATGATAATTATGACATTTATCATATGATGAAATGATGAGAATTTCATGAAAATGTTGTTTAGAGGAAGAATTAATGCTTGAATCAAAATATAATCCATGTTAGGAAAACTTATAAATATTCGTCCAAGGGAAAGAAATAGGGAAAATCCATGGTAAAAATTATACAAGATTTAGAAATTGGAAAATTGTGAAAGTATAGGGACTTAATAGCATAAATTGAGAAATATGGAGATTAAAAGTTGTTTATATGCACTTGTTTGATAATTGATGTATCATGTTGAAATTAAAAGTTGGAGTGCTAAATTTGATGTTTAGATGGTGATTTGGATTAAATTGAAAATTTGAGAAATTATAAGGGCCTACTTAAAATTTATGGAAAAATTGGGGATTGAAGTTTAATTATTTAATAGATGATGTAATATGCTGGAATTTAAAAGTTAGAATGCTAAATTTGATGCTAGAGCATCAAATTAGACTAATTTGGAAATTTGATAAAGTTTGGGTACTAAATCATAAATTATTGATAAAATAGGGACTTTCGTGAAAATTGTAAAATTATCGAGGCATTATGTTTTAGTTAAAATGATGGAAATTTGGCTATATTAATTAAAGCTTGAATTAAAGTTAAATTTATAAATTTGTTAAGATCGAGGACTAAATTATAAATTATATAAGTTGTGGGTTTGAAATTGAAAATGTGTATAAGTTAAGAAATAGAAATTAAACATCTTGGAATATGTGAAATGGTAAAAAGGACTATATTAAATAAAATAGAAAAGTTGAGATGAAAATTTAAAAGAATTTAACTTATGGTTAAAATTATGATATTATGGCTTTAGAATCAAATTTGGAAGAATGTATAAGCTAAAGAAATAAATTGTAAATATGGAGAAATTAAGGATTAAAGTAGAGATTGAATACTAGATAATGTGTAAAGTCTAAATAATTATTAAGGGACTTGAATAGTTAAATTTGAATTTGGCTCATGTGGAAAGTTGTATAAAATAGAGATCTAATTCGAAAGTTGTAAGAAAGTTAGTGGTGAAATGACAATTGTGTAAAGTTAATGCATTAGATTGGATAAAATGTGAAAATAATTTATATGGATTTAAATTGAATATTAAGGAACTAATTTGGATTATTCAAAATATTGGGTTTATAATTGAAAGAAAAGTTTATTAGTGGTTAAATGTGAAATGTTGAAAAGTCAAGTGAATGATTGTAAAAATAATAATAATGATTATTTAAGGGGCATAGAAGGATAATTTGATGAAAGTAAAGCTAGGTAGAATTAAAGTTAGTTTCGATTTGGTAAAAGAAATTAGTACCGAATATATGTTAATAATACTTTTAGAATATTTATATGAACATGAGTTATTAAGTTAATTAAATTATTAATATATGTTAAAATAATGTATGAAGTTGATGATTATTCTATAAATGTTTTATATTAAAAAGGATATAAAATATTATATATGTTATATGATATGAAATAGATCACTCATATGACTCATGTACCTTTGTGGTGCATGAGGTGGAGTGATAATTGAATACTGAACAGATCACTTATATGACTCATGTACTTTTGTGGTGCATAAGGTGGATTGTTAATTAAATACTGTACAAACCACTCATATGACTCATGTACTTTTGTGGTGCATAAGGTGGAGTGTTAATTGAATACTGTACAAACCACTCATATGACTCATGTACCTTTGTGGTGCATGAGGTGGAATGATAATTGAATATTGTACAGACCACTCATATGACTCATGTATCTTTGTGGTGCATGAGGTGGAGTGACTATATGATATATGTTTATATGGCACCTATGGTTCAATTCTACGAGGAACTTTCGAGTGCAAATATATCTACGAGGCACTTTTAAGTGCATACAAGTGTTCACTCAATGAGACTCGGGTATCATACATTCTCATGATTTTATAATGGGCTATAAAATGAAATTAAAGAAATAATGTAGTGAATGGTATAGTATATGAAACAATATAGTAAAAGAATTAGTACAAAAAAAAAAGCAACGAGGAAGGAAAAAGAATAGTGCAGTGAGAGGATTAGTACAAGAAAAAGAGCAAGTATGGGAAAAGAAATGGTAAAAGTTTAATCATTATATTTTACAGTAAAATTTTATGAACATAGTATAAATTACATTAAATGAATTATAGATAAGGAGATATATTGGGTTGAATAGCTATATGATTGATAAGTATATTTGTGTGAGTAATATGAAGTAAAATATGAAAGTTATGACAAGTATATGAAAGAAAAGAATATGAGAATGAAATGAATGTTCTAAAAGACATACGAATAAACAAAATATGAAATGTTTGTTAAAATCTGACGTTAGTTTACATGATTCTTGATAAAATTATGAGATGACGATTATCAGATTTCCAAAGAGGAAATTGGCTTGAATAGTTCGATTTGAAAATGACACACACATATGTATGTGTGCGCGTGCGCATAATGTGAAATTTATAATAATAATAGTTGTTTTCAGTGGGTGGTCGTGTAGCGGTAGGCAACAACCAACAGAATTTGTTTCTAATTAATCGACTATGAACATTATAAGGTGTCGTGGCCGTATTTCGGGTGGGCCCGGAATTGGGCTTCGACGTGAATGAATTGGGTTAGAGTCGCCACCGATAATTTTAAAACGATATTTAAGTAGATTAGACATCATCTTACCTGATCTGTGTTTTACCATAAATGTGTCGGCTTCGGCAGTCGGTTACGATCAAGGAAGGATTAGCACCCTTGAACTGCCCTTTTAGTACCAATTAATTTGTCGGTTGTCTTTAATTGCCAAAATTAAGAATTTAAATTAAAATTTAAAAATCTGATTCGAATTGCTTACCTTTGATTGGTTGGAGTTCTTCTAAAAAAACTCGAAAACGTTAGATAAAAATATAATAAATAAATATTAATAAATAAAAAAAAACATAAAAATATAAATATAAATCAAAAAGGAAAAAGGAAAAATAAATAAGTAAAAAAGAAAAGAAAATATAAATAAAAATATAAACAAAAAACAAAAAATAAAATAATAAATCAAAGGGAAATAAGATAAAAAAATAAATAAGTAAATAAAGGAAAATAATAAAAAATATTAAAATAAAATTGTTAAATAAAAATAATATGGAAAAAATAAAAAAAATAAAATAAAAAAAACTGTGAGGGTCAAATTGGAATATTATCACAAAAAAAACATAAGACATAAAAACAGGACTAAAATGTAAATACTGAAACATTAATGCTCAGAATGAAATAAGGCGAAAGTTCATTGAATGGCTGCAACATAACATTACAATAGAAGAAGGGACTTGCCGCAATTATCCCACGCGCTGAAAATACGCAAACAGTCTCTGGGGATATCGACGTCGTTTTGCATTTTGTATTTAATCCCAAAAACAAGATTTGTTTTCTCATTCCCCCTCATTCGGTTGAAACTATGAAAATGAAGGGAGAGAGAGAGTAGAAAAACTCTTTCAACTCTCCGCTGGAGAAAAAAGAGTGGCCACCGCCGGACCACCGCTCCAGCCACCGGCGATGGTGGTCGGAAAAAAATCGTAACCCCAAAATGATCCCCAACCTCTCCTAAGGCCAAATCTAAACGTCACTCAACCTAAATCTTACCCAAATGTTATAGATCTAGACATTTACCTTCGAAAAATCGGTGCTTCCGATGACCCTTTCAACTTCCTGCGACCGCTCTTCTAAAGCTTCTGGCCTTTCGTGGTGATACATGCACCAGAGTCCATAATACATGCTTCTTTGGACTAATGTTTCTACTCGAACCTATTAGAAGAACAAAGTCTCGAAGATTCAAAGTATATCTATTCGGTAAGTATAATGTGAATGAATCATTAAACGATTCTAATGTTGCTCCCTTTAATGTTTCAGATTCGAGGTCGAATCTTTTTGAAGAAAGGGAGGATGATACATGCATCACAAGGCTCACATCAAAGGAAGAAGTAATAACTCTTCCAAATGATACACTCGTCCAAGCATTGGAAAAGAAGATCAGAACAGAAGCAGACTTACGATGACTTTTTGAATAGGATCCTTATCTTATTTAGTCAAGATGTCTTCTGGAGATACAATCGTCCGTCTCTTATCTTTCCAACGGTTCTTGAATCACATCAATCCGATATCAGGAACTCAAGATATGGCTATTTTACTGAAGACAGTGCATGCAGAAAATCCTATACGGGATTTTGTAAATATTACGAATTTTCAATATTTTTATTGATTATTTGTAATATAACTTAATATAGGATAATGCATTATCTTTAGGATTAGATTTATTATTTTATTAGGAATTAAGGTTGGGTTAAAAATATTATCTTTAGTTATTATTATTTTATTAGGAATTAGAGTTAAGATATGTTTAGTTTATTATTATTTTATTCATTAGTTATTTAGGACCTTTAGAACTCAGCCCCTATATAAGGAGGCTTCATTAAACTTTGTAATTCAAGATTTCTTTGATTAATAATACAACGAGAGTTTGTTTTTGCAAGTGTTGATTGCCTTATGCCTTCGAAGCTTCTTCTCCTTAAGTTCTTTCAAGTTCTTGTGAGGGAGATTAATCTTCACACTCCAATTTGCCTTTTCATCGCGACTAGGAGGATTGGTTAGAATCACATTATCGTGTTTGCCTTTTCATTGCGACTAGGAGGGCTCGATAGGACAATTATCCATCTATTTTCCATAAATCCATCCTCACCATCATCATCTTTACCGTTCACCTTCATAAGGGAGATCTTTTGATTTCTTGGTTATCTTATTTTATTTTCAATTTCTTTATCTTTTGTTTATCTTGTTCTAATATTGTTTCTTACCTTGTTTTCAGCACCTCAAAAAAACCCTAAAAGAACCCTAGCTATTGCCGCCACCTTCTCTATTCATTCATCATTGTTTTTCATCGAGTCTAGAGCTTTCTAGGTTTGATTCTTCAACAAGAGCAACATTCATTAACCCACCACCACTTCCCTATCAATTGGTATTAGATTTGGGCCGATTCTTGGAAAGAAGCAAGCAATCTTGTTTGTTCTTGCACACAACACCGTCAAGGTACCCAACGGAGCTAGTTCAGAGAAGATTCATCGTTTCAGGTTATTTTTATTTAACTTCAATTTAGATTCAAATCATTCTTGTTAGTTTGCTATTTTTTTTCCAAAAAAAAAGGCAAAAAAATCAAAACAAAAAAAAAAACAAAAAAGCCAAAATTTCAAAAAAATTGCAAACGAATGTATTTAGGGCTTATTTTCTCCAGATATCATATTCATCTTAAGTGAAATCTCCAGTCCAAAATTCACTTCAATCAGAGTTCATTAGAGCCTTCAAATACATCATTCAAGTTTTATCAGCAGATTCGGGCTAGAATATTGTCGAATTTCTTGAAAATTCTACAGGAAGAATTTTGTGGTGAAAGTTTCCAGATTGAAACTTCAGATATTGGAGATAATTCAAACAAAACATCAGAATTTTTGGAGATCAAGAACAACTTCAAACAAAGCGATCAAGAAAAACAGATTGTTTGAGGACTCACCGTTCAACAGAGTCTACTGGATACTACTGAAAGTATTTGGTTCTTCAATTTTACAGATGGTTTCTTGACGCATCGAAAGAAATTCAAGAATTTTTCCAGAATTTTTGGACACCGGTAACCCCCTAAAAAACGTTTCTCAAGTTGATCCAGCATTTTTTAGGTTTTCTGTTTTGGTCCCTTTTTCTTTGACTCTTAGTGCTTTAGGTTCTTTTGTTTTTCCTTGTTATTGTTCTTTTGCATTATCTAACACATTATCTTCCTTGTGTTAGTAGGACTAAAGAGTTTGCATACTTCTTCCTTCTTTGCATTCTCGTTCTCTTGGAGTCTAACCCTTGTTTAGCCTCTTAGAACTTTTAAGTTTTTTCTTATCGCCTTTTCTAGTAATCAAACTTCGATACGAACTGTAGAAGACTACTTGGTAAAGTGAGTTTTAAAGAGTACAAGATCGGCTTACTTGCCTCTCGTTGTGTTACTTTCTTGGAGTGACTTGTGAGGTTTCTTGTTTTGTTGAATTTTCTTCCTTTTATTTTTATTTTACTTTAAATTTTCTTTTGAGTGTTATGATTTCAGGATGGGCGACAATAACAACAAGACACTTACGACTATCTTAGCCACACTTACCCGACTAACGACTCAAGTTGAAAGATTTGATGAAATCGTGAGAGAACAACAAAAACCACAACTGGATCTACCAAACCAGAATCCAAGACCAAACAATGCTGAACTTTTGGTACCCGGGCGAGAACAACCACGTTTTCAAGCACCCGAACTCTTTGCAAAACCAAAGTTCATGATCCCGTCTTTCAAAGGAGACAATGATCCAGACAAGTACATCGAATGGGAAGGAAAAGTTGATCTCATGTTTGCATACCATGACTGCCCCCAGGCTAAACAAGTTCACCTCATCACCACACAATTCGAAGGATATGCTCGAACTTGGTGGATGCAAACAAGGAAAAAGATCCAGAACTTCCAAATTCCAACAATCACTTCTTGGACCGACCTCAAACAAACCATGAGGAAGCGATTCCTACCGATACATTATACACGAGAAGTTAAACTACGACTAGACCAACTTCGACAAGGTAGAAGTTCAGTTGAAGAGTACTATAAGGAGATGCAGTCCTTACTCAATAGGGCTAACATAACCGAAAAAGAAGAGGTCATCGTGTCAAGATTCATCATCAGCTTAAACTCAAACATCATTGATCTTCTTGATCTACAAGGGTATGAAAACCTTGAAGATGCACTAAAGAAAGCAATGACAATCGAAGCACAAATCCAAAGGAGATCATGATTCAGTGAACATTACCAAGGTACTTCATCCTCTTACCAAGGTAATCCTTTAAATCCTTCCCCATCTTCTACTCCATCTTCGCTAAAAAAGACAAGAGATGACAAACCTGACAAGGAGAAAGAACGACCAACAAAGAATGGCACACTTCCAGTCCCTAAAGATCAAATGATAATTTGTGAGGAGGTACGGAAAGCAAAAAAAGAAAAAGTTGAGAAAGAGGCAAAAACAAAAGAGGTCACTAGTTATAAAAGCCAAAAGAATAATGACCCATGGGAGGTGAGTGAACCTAAATGAGAGAAGAAAATAGTGTCTCAAAATCTATGTGTGAGCACAAAAAGAATTAAGAGAGAACCTTATTTACAAACAGCCTTGCATCCTTGTTCGCTTTAGGGAATCAATTGTTTCGATTTCTAACATTAACAAGGATTTGCCTAGTGTGTTTTCATCTCTTTTACAGGATTTTTGAGAAGTCTTAGGTGATCTACCTAATGAACTACCACTGAAAAGAGGAAAACAACGCCAAACCAATCTAATTCAAGGTTCCATCATACTTCGTCAAACATACAATCTCGAAGAAACCAAAGAGTTAGATTTGTTACAAAAAGGCTACATCCAGGAAAGCCTTAGTCGTGATGCCATCTTAATGACGAAACATGATTTCAACAACTCTACAGGCTTTATAGTTCGTGCACAGGAAATCCACGTAAATGATGAAATAGTAAAAGCAACACGAGACTGGCCCACACCATCTTCCATAGCCAAGAGTTGTCGAATAATATTAGGTGACCCTCCTGACGGGTTACCACCTGAAAGCCCTAATCACTATGCCATATCAATGAAGAGTCACGATTTACGGGAGTCCAAAGGTAAGTATTTTATTACTCATTTTAATGACATTGTAACTCCTTCTTACAAGGTAAGGCTCGTGAAGTTGTCATCCATACTAAACACAACTCCTTTAAGTGAGTAGCTGACCGAGGCAAGCAAAACACATTAGACGATGCACTACCACAAAGGTATACTCTTAAGCATTCTACTATTCCAAGAATTGAACATATAAAAGATGTATATCACTATAACTTGGATATTTCTGATATTTCTACCCATACTTTTAAAAGTACTTTTAATGAGTTTTATCTTGTATATGAGTTTCCTTGCCAACTAAATAGGTTCTACAATCAACAAATCTCCTGCCGAGAATTATTAATTCATGAACCACACTTAGGAGACTTAAGGGATTACTTTAACAAACCAGTTGACATGGTTTTTAAACACTCATTCGTACCACACACGAATAAAACCATGGAGAAATTATCTGAAGAAATCATACAGAAAGCAAACAGTGGTCGACACCATGTTGAATTTCAACCTAAACATCAGATTACAAGACTTGTATGCAAAAGAGGATTTCAAGACTACAAGAAATCAGTTCCTACAAAGAAGAAACCTTGACTAAAACGCATAAAGATACATCACATTGATCCTGGTAAATGTTTCACAAGTTTTCCTTTCAACACATCTAAGTCTCTTTCTCTTGGATTTTCAGATTCGAAGACGAATCCTTTTGAGGAGTGGGGGAATGATACATGCACCAGAGTCCATAATACATGCTTCTTTGGACTAATGTTTCTACTCGAACCTATTAGAAGAACAAAGTCTCGAAGATTCAAAGCATATCTATTCGGTAAGTATAATGTGAATGAATCATTAAACGATTCTAATGTTGCTCCCTTTAATGTTTTATATTCGAGGTAGAATCTTTTTGAAGAAAGGGAGGATGATACATGCATCACAAGGCTCACATCAAAGGAAGAAGTAATAACTCTTCCAAATGATCCACTCGTCCAAGCATTGGAAAAGAAGATCAGAACAGAAGCAGACTTACGACGACTTTTTGAATGGGATACTTATCTTATTTAGTCAAGATGTCTTCTGGAGATATAACCGTCTGTCTCTTATATTTCCAAAAGTTCTTGAATCGCATCAATCCGATATAGAGAACTCAAGATATGGCTATTTTACTGAAGACGGTGCATGCAGAAAATCCTATACGGGATTTTGTAAATATTACGAATTTTCAATATTTTTATTGATTATTTGTAATATAACTTAATATAGGATGATGCATTATCTTTTAGTATTAGATTTATTATTTTATTAGGAATTAAGGTTGGGTTAAAAATATTATCTTTAGTTATTATTATTTTATTAGGAATTAGAGTTAAGATATGTTTAGTTTTTTATTATTTTACTCATTAGTTATTTAGGACCTTTAGAACTCAGCCCCTATATAAAGGAGGCTTCATTAAACTTTTTAATTCAAGATTTCTTTGATTAATAATACAACGAGAGTTTGTTTTTGCAAGTGCTGATTGCCTTGTGCCTTCGAAGCTTCTTCTCCTTGAGTTCTTTCAAGTTCTTGTGAGGGAGATTAATCTTCACACTCCAATTTGCCTTTTCATCGCGACTAGGAGGGTTGGTTAGAGCCACATTATCTTGTTTGCCTTTTCATTGCGACTAGGAGGGCTCGATAGGACACTTATCCATCTATTTTCCACAAATCCATCCTCACCATCATCATCTTTACCGTTCACCTCCATAAGGGAGATCTTTTGATTTCTTGGTTATCTTATTTTATTTTCAATTTCTTTATCTTTTGTTTATCTTGTTCTAATATTGTTTCTTACCTTGTTTTTCAGTACCTCAAAAAAACCCTAAAAGAACCCTAGCTATTGCCGCCACCTTCTTTATTCATTCATCATTGTTCTTCATCGAGTTTAGAGCTTTCTAGGTTTGATTCTTCAACAAGAGCAACGTTCATTAATTCACCACCGCTTCCCTATCACGTGGTATATTTTCGGGAATGCTTGAATGCTTTTCGATTTTTAATTGTTTTTTTGTCTATGTTTCTGTTCGATTTTTCTAGGTTTTTTGCTTGATGGCTCTCTTGTATTTTGGGTGTTGGTTTGATTTTTCTCTGTTGTTGTCCGGTGACGTTCACCATGGCTTTGCTTCTCGGTGTTGTTTTTTTGGTCGTGGCGCGCTGTTGATCGATTATTGTCCCTTGCTTGGCCTCACCGGGGGCTTTTTATAGCCCTGATGTTGGCCTTTTCTAGCCCCGAAATAGTTTGGATTATGGTCGTTGTGTGACCGGTCACCCCGGCATGGGTCAATCCCCGGGATCTCGGCCGGTCGTTTCCTGTGACTCTGTTGGTTGTTTGGGCACGTGGCCTCACGTTCCCCCTTGATTCCCTCTATGCGATGCCATGCTAAAGACATGAAACCCTAATCTGCCTTTGGGCATAACTGGGCCTGCTGGGTCAGGCTACCCGGTTTATCCTGTTGAACTTGGACCAAATGGACCCTGAAAAATAAGGAAAAAAATATTGATAAAATAAATAAAAAAGAACATTAATAATAATAAAATAAAAAATAATTAAATTGTTTTTCAAAAACTATATAATATATTTTCAAGAAATGTTTTTAAAAACTATATAATATATAAGTTTTCAAATTTTAAAAAAAAACTATATAATATATATATATTTTCAAAAATGTTTTAAAAACTATATATTATATATAGGTTTTCAAAAATGTTTTTAAAAGCTATAATATATATATATATATATATATATATATATTCAAAAATGTTTTTTAAAAAACTATATATCATATATAAGTTTTCAAAAATGTTTTAAAAACTATATAATATATATATTTTCAAAAATGTTTTAAAAACTATAATATATATATATATATATATATATATAATTTCAAAAATGTTTCAAAAACTATATAATATATATATATTCAAAAATATTTTAAAAACTATATATTATATATAAGTTTCCAATATCATTTTCAATATATATATATAATATAAAAAAGGAAAAAAATCCGGACGAAAATGAGTGTTTATAGCTGCCCCTCTTTGTCATTTTTCGTGTAACGAAAAATGAGAAAACGATAAAAGGACACAAATTTTCGTTCGATGGAGTTGAAAATTGATTTTGATAGTTCAATTAAGAATAACTCCTTGTTGAATTGAGTTGTGGATGGCTCATCCGTTGCGAAGTCGAGTTTATCTTGAAATGATATGGAATTGAAGCCGTAATTCGGAATTTGAATCGGAATGTGGCTTCTCGTTGCCAAATTGTAACCAATTTTGGTTTAAAGACCTTGGTTTAAACTTTAGCCGAAAAGTAGTCGATAAGCTGAATGGAATCGAACTCGAAAGTTTTCATTAACAGATAACCCTTTTCACCTTGAGTTATGTTGTAATGAGCTGAGAGATTGCCCCAGATCTTGTTATTGACTTGAAGACCTCGGCTTCAACCAGAAAGTAGTTTATCGATGCTACCATGTGGTTGATGTGTCTTTGAGATGAATGGAATTGAACTCGACAGTTTCTTGTTATCTGATAACTTTTCTGGACTTAAGCTATTCTGTAAATTTGACATGCCCTTGAGCTGAATAGAATCGAACTCAAAGGTTTTTATTGATAGATAACCCTTCTGGCCTTGAGTTATGCTGTAAAATGGATATGCCTTTGAGCTGAATGTAATCGAACTCGAAGGTCTTAGTTGACAGATAACCCTTCTCGCCTTGAGTTATGCTATAAATTGAATGTGCCTTTGAGATGAGTGTAATCAAACTCGAAGGTCTTTTGTTGGAAGATAACCCTTCTCGCCTTGAGTTATGCTATAAAATGGATATACCTTTGAGCTGAATGTAATCAAACTTAAAGGTCTTTTGTTGGCAGATATCCCTTCCCGCCTTGAGCTATGATGCAAATGATGTGCCTTTGAGCTAAGTGTAATCGAACTCGAAGGTCTTTTGTTCGCAGATAACCCTTCTCGCCTTGAGCTATGCTGCAAATGATGTGCCTTTGAGCTGAATGTAATCGAACTCGAAGGTTTTTGTTGGCAGATAACCATTCTCGCCTTGAGTTATGCTGCAAATGATGTGCCTTTGAGCTGAGTGTAATCGAACTCGAAGGTCTTTTGTTGGAAAATAACCCTTTTTGCCTTGAGCTATGCTACAAATGATGTGAATTTGAGCTGAGTGTAATCGAAATTGAAGGTTTTTTGTTGGCAGATAGGCCTTCTCACCTTGAGCTATGATACAAATGATGTGCCTTTGAGCTAAGTGTAATCGAACTCGAAGGTCTTTTATTCGCAGATAACCCTTCTCACCTTGAGCTATGCTGCAATTGATGTGCCTTTGAGCTGAATGTAATCGAACTCGAAAGTTTTTTGTTGGCAGATAACCCTTCTCGCCTTGAGTTATGCTGCAAATGATGTACCTTTGAGCTGAGTGTAATCGAACTCAAAGGTCTTTTGTTGGCAAATAACCCTTTTCGCCTTGAGCTACGCTGCAAATGATGTGCATTTGAGATGAGTGTAATCGAACTTGAAGGTTTTTTGTTGGCAGATAGCCCTTCTCACCTCGAGCTATGCTGCAAATGATGTGCCTTGAGCTGAGTGTAATCGAACTCGAAGGTCTTTTGTTGGCAGATAGCCCTTCTCGCCTTGAGCTATGTTGCAAATGATGTGCCTTTGAGCTGAGTGTAATCGAACTCGAAGGTCTTTTATTGACAGATAACCCTTCTCGCCTTGAGCTATGTTGCAAATGATGTGCCTTTGAGCTGAGTGTAATCGAACTCAAAGGTCTTTTGTTGGCAGATAAGCCTTCTCGCCTAGTGCTATGCTACAAATAATGTGCCTTTGAGCTGAGTGTAATCGAACTTGAAGGTCTTGGTTGACAGATAACCCTTCTTACCTTGAGTAACACTATAAATTGGATATGCCTTTGAGCTGAGTGTAATTGAACTCGAAGGTCTTTTGTTGTAGATAGCCCTTCTCACCTTGAGCTATGCTGCAAATGATATGCCTTTAACCTGAATGGAATCGAACTCGAAGGTCTTTGTTGAAGGTGCTTTTGAATCGAGTATCTTTCATCTTTGAGTGGAAACTTGACTCTAAAAGCTGCAAAAAAAATTATGTATGCTAAAAAGAATAATAAATGGGATGCTCTTAAGTATGCCTAAGATGAATGCAACATGAATTGGTTCTATTTTATCTTCTGGATGGAGCCTCATTTTGTCTGTCGATCTTGTACTTGGAATCGACTATACCCCATTTTCTTCTCGGGTTGCAGCCTTTCACATTTGAGATTGTTCTGTTTGAAAATGTTTTTCTCCTTTCTCTTATTTTAGGAGGGAAAATGATATGATCATATAATAATTCTGTAAAATATTGCTCCTTAATTCAGGCTCACAATCGAATCAAATTATAGACATGAGTTCAAAGAATATCAAAGGAATCAATAGCTCTTTTAATACTTTCAGAGTTATAATTCTTTGACAAATATTCAAGTTGATGAGTTGGTTTTAGGTTGGCTTCCTATTTTCTAAGGTTTCAGCCCTCAAGAAATGTCATTTTTTGGTCATTACAATATGTTTTTTTCTCGGCTTGGCATTTTAATTAGATGTGGACAAAATGACACAACTAGCATGATCAATTACTAAACCTTCTATTTCGGTCCTCTAAAATCTTCCATTTGTTCAAGCTTTGCAGACTCCTCTAACAAAGACAGTGTAAAAATATCGGTCTAAAAATGAAATTCTTGAGTGCTCGTGTGAAATTGACTATAACAAGTGTTTCTTAACTCCCTTAGTCCATCATTACCGAAAATTTCTTGTTTAGATAAATTTGACTTAATTTGCCGTTATCTGGCTAGTCAAATCCATAAAGCTGGGGCATTTAACCAATTACTTTAGAGGGACAACTTAATATTATAATCACTTTTATCAGGTTAACTGAAGGGTTCATCTCATCATAAAGTCTTCGGTTGAACAATAGTAGTGGAGCAAACACCGAATTTGCCAAGTATCTGAGTAATGCCATGGTTTGAACGTAATCTATTCATAAAGCCAGGGCTTTCGAGTTTCCTCTATAACCAATTGCCTTAGTGGAATAGCTTAGCTTTAAGGATTTAATTTCATAAGATTGTCAAGAAGAACCTGTTATAGTCTAGGTGTTGTTGAAAGTCAAAAATTTCATCTTTAGAGTTCAATTTCCAAGCAACTGACCTAGACTAGATTCACCTACTCGACTATTCTATCTGTAAAGATCTTGATCATCATTGAACATCTTAAACTAAAAGTATAGTAATGTTATATACAAAAGATGCCCCATGTTGTCCGCACCTATGCACATATAAATACCAAGCCTATTTTTCATTTCCTTATGAGATGAGAAGGCTATATCGATTATTCGCAAGAGAAGGGTATGGTGTTTGAGCGTATCTTCTTGGGTAAGGTCAAAACAACTTTTAAATCATGTTACTTTGTCAAAGATCTGTAATTTTGAATCATTTACAGAGTTTTTTTAATTCATTTGATATTCAAAGAATTTCAAGTTTGCAAATTTGATTCATTTCTCACCATCTTTAAAGTAATATAAATTTATTTAAATGTCCTTATAAAAAGTTGAGAAAAGATGAAAAAAATAAATTCAAACAAAAATGCCTCAAATGATGAAATGATCTTCCTCACTTGGATGCCCTCAATATGTTGAAGTCGATCCAGTTCTTCTTACGCATCTTCTGCACGATTCTCTTGAATGCATAACAGTTCTCAATAGTGTGCACTGGGACACCACCATGATATTCACAATGGACACTCTCATCATACCAGTTGAGGTATGGGGGCTTCATGGGTTCCACCGGATATGGCGACACTACGTGAGTGTCAAAGAGTTGTTGATAAAGCTCTTCGTATGTCATTGGAATAGGGTCGAAATGCTCACATTCCTTCCTAAGTTCTCTGGAATCTTGTTTAGAAGTACCTGATGGTACAACTGCATTTGATTTTGGGCTGGAGATT
This sequence comes from Hibiscus syriacus, assembly GCF_006381635.1. NCBI lineage: Eukaryota > Viridiplantae > Streptophyta > Magnoliopsida > Malvales > Malvaceae > Hibiscus > Hibiscus syriacus. The sequence goes on along the minus strand of NW_024061947.1, from coordinate 2,058,866 downwards.
GTAACACCTTTATTGACATGGTTGATATTGTTAATCTCTTCATCCCTCTCCATCCTTAATTTTACCTTACTTTATGACCGACTCGATCACTTCTCCTGCTATAACTAAGTCTAAAAAGCTTCCTGATGTGATTGTAACCAGGTGTCCGAAATATGGAGCCTTCAGGGTCTGTACAAAAAGCTTCCTGGTTTCCTTTTCATCCAAGGGTGGATGAACTTGCACAGCCAAATCCCTCCATCTTTGTGTGTATTGCCTGAAACTCTCGTTATGCTTCTTTTCCATGCTTTGTAGCATAACTCGATATGTCCTCATGTCATTGACGTGCTTGTATTGTTCCAGAAATGACTTGGCCAAGTCCTTCCAAGTCTTGGTATGGGATCGGCTTAGCTGGTTGTACCACCGGATGGCTGAGCTCGACAGACTCTCCTGGAAGCAGTGGATCAGGAGTTGGTCGTTTCCTCTATATCCTGTCATCTTTCGGCAGAACGTGGTGATGTGAGCGGATAGACAATTGTTTCCGTCAAACTTCTCAAATTCTGGGGACTTGAATTTCGGAGGAAGAACCAAGTCTGGGACTAGACTGAGTTCTGCGGCATCGACTCCATGGTAGTCATGGTCTCCTTTAGCTACCTTTATTTGGTCCTCCAATTGCTTTATTTTCTCCTCCATCCTCTTTGCTTTGTCCTCTTCGTCCAAATCTGATATATGATAATAACCTGGATTGTTCTCAGGGTTAAATATAGCAGTCTGTATCTTTATAGCAGATGAGGTCTTCATTTTTGCAGTGGATGAGTCCCCTTGAAGTTTCGGTAAGATTCTGGGTAAGACATCCACTTGTAGGGTAGGTTGTATAGCAACCCCTTCCGATGAACCTGCCCCAGGTGCACTCACTTGATGTAGAGCAGATAACTTGGCCATAATTTGATTGACCAAGGATTCTTGGGTTTTCATGATTGTATCCAGAGTACTCATACTGCTCTGGTTTATCTTATCTTCTAGATCTCTCTATAACTTCAACATATTTTCCTCGAGTTGAGCAATTTTTGCTTCCATATTCTTTTTTTTCAAGCGGGTGTTATTAGAATGGGGTGTTTCCAATGCTTGAGGTGGTGTATCTAGTATTTGTTCCTTGATGAGACATTCTTTTGTTAGTTAATGTGAATGCAAAGAAATGAAAAACAAAATGCAAAATATGTCTAAATGTATGATGTATGAAATGTTCGAGTCATTGATCCAAAAATGTGTTTGTTATTATAAATAATCCTTATTGGGGACAAAAGTGTTACGCCTTAAGAGACAAAAAACATTTTAAAGGTATAGACCCCGAACAACTTCTGACAGGTTAAGTTGAATACCCTGTTGAATCGCTCTGGCTTCTCTAGCTAAACCGTGCAGGTGACGAGCTGTTTTTTATACTTTCCCAAGAAGTTTCGAATTCTATTTTTACTCTATGTTGAGTTTGTTCCCTAATGGAAACACCATTAGAAGAACTATCTGAAGCCTGTTTCTTGAATTCGTCAGTAATGGCCACCCATCTCAGCTATCGCTTTGCCATCTTGTTCTTGTTGCCTTTGAAGGAACTCCCCAGGTCAGTAACCTTTTTCTCATCTTCCCCCTGCAACTTTCTCCAACCCGTTCTGGAAAAGTTGACTTTTGACGTGCTTGGTGTAAATCCCGGTCCATTTTGAGTATTCTCTTACCATAGCTGGACTTCTGAGCTTTTCATCTCTTGTATTTTAACCCCTTTATCCATTAATGCAAATTATTTACGCTTAACGAACACGTTTTTGGTGGATCAACACTTCTTTTGAATGATGCAAATGATGAAAATAAAATGAAAGAGAACAAAAATGAAAAGAGTTAGTGAGGTAGATCAAAACAATAAGGAAAATAAAAAATTCTACCCCGCATGATATCTACCCCACATGCTTATTATTCCTACCCGGACATGATCTCTATCCCGTAAGTTGATTTCAAACAAGTCCTAACCGCATAAATTTCTAGTTCACATGCTTTCAACAGAAAAAAACAGGAAATAATCTCAAAACAACCTAGGGTTTGAAATGAGGTTTTCGGGTGGGCTCTAATTCCATGTAGTCTCCCGATTTAGGTTCTAAAAAAGGCACCCGAGTTCTTCTTGCTGGTGCCCCCTTGGGCTTGCTAGACCCTCAGTCCTAAGCCCATTACAAGCTTATGTGGACTAAGTTAAACTCGAGAGGGTGCATTCCCATATGCCTATGCGGTGAATAAATTCACAAGAAGACATAAGATATATAAATCCCGAAGGTTACTTGCTAGGCTTGTACGGAGAATAAATTCTCACGAAGGCGTCGTTTTCACCCCTACTTAAAAAGGGTATAGGGCATAAGATGAAAATTTTGAGAATATGAAATCATTAAAAAAACGTCAGTACAACTATTTATTTGAAAAATAATCAACGATAAATAATTGGAATCGAATAAATAAATTAAAATTAAAACTTACCATTTTCGCTTAAAAAGACAACCGAAAATTAATTTCGGCTTGACTCACTTACTAGTCCCCAGCAGAGTCGCCAAGTTGTCGCAGTCGTCTTTCGGGTGGTCCCGGAATTGGGCTTCGACATGAATGAATTGGGTTAGAGTCGCCGCCAATCATTTTAAAACGATATTTAGGTAAATCAGACACCATCTTACCTGATCTGTGTTTTACCAGAAATGTGTCGGGTTCGGGAGTCGATTACGGTCAAGGAAGGATTAGAATCCTTGAACCGCACTTTTGGTACCAATTAATTTTTCGTTTGTCTTTAATTGTGAAAATTAAGAATTTAAATTAAAATTTAAAAATCCGATTTGAATTGCTTACCTTTTATTAGTTGGAGTTCTTCTATAAAAGGTTGAAAAGGTTAGATAAAAAATAATAAATAAATATTAATAAATAAAAAAAACATAAAACATAAAAAATATAAATATAAATCAAAAAGGAAAAAATAAATAAGTAAAAAAATAAAAAATAAAAAAAATAATAAAAATAATAAATCAAAAAATAAATCAAAGAGAAATAAGATAAAATAAATAGATAAATAAAGGAAAAATTAAAAAAAATATCAAAATAAAAATGTTAAATAAAAACAATATGGAAAAAAATAAATAAAAAATAAATAAAAAATTAAGGGGGTCAAATTGGAATATTAACACAAAAAAACATAAGACATAAAAAATGGACTAAAATGTAAATACTAAAACATTAATGGTCAGAATGAAATAAGGCGAAAGTTCATTAAATGGTTGCAACATAACATTACAATAAAAGAAGGCCCATGCTGTAATTATCCCACGTGCTGAAGATACGCAAACAGCCCCTAGGGAAAACGACGTCGTTTTGCATTTTGTATTTAATCCCAAAAACAAGCTTTGTTTTCTCATTCCCCCTCATTCGGTTGAAACTATGAAAATGAAGGGAGAGAGAGAGTAGAAAAACTCTCTCAACTCTCCGTCGGAGAAGAAAGAGTGGCCACAGCCAGACCGCCGCTCCGGCCACCAGCGATGGTGGCCGAAAAATAATCATAACCCCAAAATGATTCCCAGTCTCCCCTAAGGTCAAATCTAAACGTCACTCAACCTAAATCTTACCCAAAAGTTGTAGATCTAGACATTTACCTTCGAAAAATCGGTGCTTCCGACGACCTTTTCGACTTCCTACTACCGCTCTTCTAAAGCTTCTGGCTTTTCGTGGTATCCTTTCGGAAATGCTTGAATGCTTTTCGATTTTTTATTGTTTTTTGTCTATGTTTACGTTCGATTTTTCTGGGGTTTTTTTGCTTGATGGCTCTCTTGTATTTTGGGTGTTGGTTCGATTGTTTCTCTGTTGTTGTTCAGTGACGTTCACCGTGGCTTTGCTTCTCGGTATTGCTTTTTAGTCGTGGCCCACTGTTGATCGATTTTTGTCCCTTGCTTGGCCTCACCGGGGGCTTTTAATAGCCCCAATGTTGGCCGTTTCTAGCCTTGAAATAGTTGGTATTGTGGTCGTTGTATGACCAGTCACCCCGAGATGGGTTATTCCCGGGGATCTCGGCCGGTCGTTTCGCGTGACTCTGTTGGTTGTTTGGACGCATGGCCTCACACACCCCTTGATTCCCTCTATGCGATGTCGTGCTAAAGACATGAAACCCTAATATGCCTTTGGGCCTAACCGGGTCTGTTGGGTCAGGCTATCCGATTGGGCCTGCTGAACTTGGACCAAATGGACCCTGAAAAACAAGAAAAAAATAAAATAAATAATAAATAATAAAAAAGAATATCAATAATAATAAAATAAATAAATAAATAATGTTTCAAAAACTATATAATATATTTTCAAAAAATAGTTTTAAAAACTATATAATATATAAGTTTTCAAAAATGTTTTTTAAAAGCTATAATATATATATATATATATATATATATATATATATATTCAAAAATGTTTTTTAAAAAACTATATATTATATATAAGTTTTCAAAAATGTTTTAAAAACTATATAATATATATTTTTTCAAAATTTTTTTAAAAACTATGTATTATATATAAGTTTTCAAAAATGTTTTAAAAACTATATAATATATATATATATTTTTCAAAAAGAATTTAAAAACTATATATTATATATAAGTTTCCAAAATCATTTTCAAAACTATATATATATATAATATAATATAATATAAAAAAAAGAAAAAAAACAGAACAAAAATGAGTGTTTACATAAGGTTTGATGAGATAAAAGATATATGCGAATTATAAAATGTGCATTAATATAGCATGAGAAAGCGTAATAAAAAAAAGTGAAAATATGATAAGATGCTAAATGGATGTGTATGAATGCGATAATAAATTATGTTATAAAGACTAATTGGTTGAGTTTTAAAATTAGACAGTTTTAATTGTGATATGAAACAATATTAAATTGTCCGGTGGCTACCTAAAAACTGATGTTAATTGGAAATTAAAATATATCAATACGAATTTTTGTTACTAAATAGTATGATAATAAATGTTAAATTAGGAGATTTTAAAAGAAACAAAATGTTATTGGCCTTTAAACAGTAAATGTTATACATAAACATGTGACATCTTTAATTTGTATTCGGATTTGAATATAAGTTAAGGGTGTTATAAAAAATTTCTTATCATATTCTCTAGTGATGATTTTATTCCAATAGATGATATGTTTATTATTGGTTTTAATGCTTCTAAAATTGAAAAGTAAAAGCAATAGCTGAGTAAGTCTTTTATAATGATGGACATAGACCATGCAAAGCCAATTCTTAAGAGAAAGTTGACATGTTATAGAAATACCAAAAAATTATAGCTAATGCATGACAAGTATACTAAAAAGGTACTTACAGGTTTAATATGGACAGAGCTAAAGCGGTGAGCACACCCTTAATTTACTACATATTTTAGATTGAGTGTCAAGAAAATTTCTTCAATATGAAAAGATAAGAAGACATGCAAAGATTTTTTAGTCTTAATTCTTGTAGTTTAATCTATGAAATGATATTCATGAAACCAAACTTAACCTATTGAATTGGTGTAGTTAATTAGTTGGATTTGTTCTAATCCAAGTAAAGTCAATAACTTTTTATTCTAGAATAAGAGTATTAGAACGTAGTGAAGTGAATTATGAGTGTAACACCCTAATTTCCCCCAAATTTAAAACTCATAGAATTTAATTTTCCTAAAATTTGATTTTTGGACTAAACTGAATCGGCATAAATTTATATGACCTTTTTGCAAAGAAAATAGAGTTTTAGACCACTTTCTTAAAACCCTATTAAAACAAGAGACTAACCTAGTAGTTTACCCATTTTTTATTAGAAATCAAATCCCTACGGCACCCCTGTTTCTTCACGTGGCCGCGACTGTGCATCCCTTTGTCTTCTTTTTCTTTTCTTTGCCAGTGTGCCTCTCACCGTTCGCTTCACGTCTTTTCATCGTCGTTAAACTTCTCAACATGATAAGGTCATAGGTGAACCGTTCATCGCGCAACCTTCTTCTCGTCGCGACCCTTTTCGTGTTGTCCTCGTTTTTGCTTGGTAAGGGAAAGAAATGGAAGCCTCGCCATCTCTCATAGCGTCTATGGCCGTTCACGGCTGTCCTCGGCCGTTCAGTGATCGGGGCTTCACGTGGGGTGGTCTAACTGACTCAGTGTGGTGCCGAGAAGTCCTGTCGTGGTTGGGGCTGCTGTTTTCGGCTAGTTTAGTTCCGATCCGCCACCGCATTGTCGCTGGTCGCGCAGTGGAGGCCGTGTGTCGCCGGTTTCTCGACGTTTCCGAGGGTTCTGTCGCCGATAGCCTTGGTGGAAGAACCGGAGGGCCACTGTTCGAATTGGTAGTTGTTGCTCGGATCATCATTCGAACTGAATATTATAAATATCGTTTTAACGACGTATTATAGTGAAATATTAACGATCGTATTTTTGCAGGAGGCTTAGACTCAGAATCGGAATTATCGTCATCTCCGTAGTTATCCACCAATTTTGAAATGACTCAAATTACGAGAATCAACCGATAATCGTGAGCTTTAGATCGTACTTTAGTTCTAAATTCGGTTTGTTGATATCGTTAGTTATTTTGTCGAGGTGTATCTCTATCGGCTGTTACCTTTTTGTTTGTGATTTATCTAGTTGTTTGGTATATCTTGTTAATTGTGTTGCAACCCTTTGTCTAGTTTATGTTTCGGTTTTTGTTATGTGAAATCTAATAGTATGTCATATCTCGGGAAATGATATATGTTGAATGTGATCAGTCGGACATAAATTTGTGTTATGTGAAGCATGATGATTTATCCTATTCAAAATTTTATGCTATGCATTCGAACTTTGAAAGTATGTAAATATTTTTACGTTAACATCAGAATTTAAATATGTATATCATGTTGCCATGTCATATTGGGATGGAATTGATAGGGGAAGCTCAGTGCATTCACTCGACGGGGTGAATATCACTTGAGATTTAGTGACCTCTGCCTTTGTGGCAGATGCCACTTTGGATATTTGCATTTCATTCGAACCATTAACAATATGACTTGGATTGTGACTTGGGTTGTGATCATGTTTGTGTTTTGAACTTGTTTGTATATTTGGACTTCAGAGATATACTAAGCTTAATAGCTTACACCCTTATAATTTTCTTTTTTAGATACTTAGATTTAGGTGATCCGGTACTTGAAGAGTTTCAACATTTATTTTCAGATAAATTTGTCAAAATAGGAGAAGAGGAGAGACGAGGAACCGAAGAAGAATTAAGAATTGAAGGGCAAGGGTTAGGGATTGAAGGAGAAAAATTGGGAATTACATCAATTACACGTGAAGGCACAAGACTCTCATCAGGACCCGAGAAGTTATTGGACCAACCCAGACTAGGGAGCCCAACATCTGCAGAAGAAAAAGAAAGTTAGTTAGCAAGTTAGTTAACAAGGACAACCATCTGACATTCCTTAGAATCTCAGTATTATTGTACATAAATAAAACATGTATTGATGAGGCTATTTTGGATATGAAATGAATGAATGAAATCTCCCTTTCTTTGAATTCATATTTTCTCTTCTGAAACCTTTTCTTTCGATAATTCCATTTTTTACTTGAGCTATAACAATCGGTATCTAGAGACACCATTCCTGGCAAGTTTTGAGTGGGTATGCCAAAGAAGAACCAGAATATGGCTGACACTGACCTCTCTAGTTGCAAAAACAAATTGAAGATCTAGCTACATTGGTGAAACAAGACTAGGAAGAAACTAACCCTCCAAAATGGTGCCAAAATCAGGAAACATGTATTACCTCATTAGAATCCAGAATGGCCACAAACCAAGGTTATATGGAGGAACTTTTGAAGATTTTGTAGGCATAAATGATGATCAAGATCTTTCTTCTAGTGACCATGTACAAACTTGTAAAACTTCAAGAAATGAGGGAAAGAAACCTGTGATGGTCTCGGTGATTAATGACAATAATCAATATTCTTATAAACATGATGAACATGGATTTTAAAGGCTAAACCAGATGATTTTCCGACCAACAAAAACATTTTTAAGCTTGACAATCAAATGGATGATAACAGTATATTTAGACCCAATATGATTGGCTTGGAGGATGATAAATGAAGCACAAGAGGTTTATCGGGGTCTATGTGAAATTGACCTAAGATTGAATTAACCTTTTTTGATGGGGTCAATCCAAGGGGGTGGATACAAAAATGCCTTAAGTATTTTTCCATCTGTAGTATTCCTGCCGATCAACGAGTAGAACTAGCCAATATGAATTTAACAGGTAAGGCAAAGATTTGGTTTGATGGCTACATCATGCAGAAACACCATGTGATGTGGCACGAGTTTGAGGCAAATATCTGTCACAGGATTATTGATCGATCATTTTCTGATATAGTGGAGGAATTTACAAAATTGGTCCAGAAAGGTTCGATTGCGGTTGCAGATTATCATGATCGATTTGAAGAGCTACATCCTCACATGCTATTAGAAAATCCTATCTTAGGTGAGGACTTCTTTGTATCACTTTTTATCAGTGGACTTAGAGAAGACATTAAACACAAGGTTAAGGCTCTAGACCCTAAAACACTTTCTGAAGTATGCATGCAAGTTAAGCTGTATGAATTATCTGTTGAGTTTGAGAATAGAAGAATGAGGCAACCTTTTAAAAGGCTACCCAAACCCAGTACCTTCTTCTAAACAAACCCCACAGCCATTACCTCACAAGAGCACATTGATACCACCTCCAAAACAAAATCTTCTTGACTATAGAAGGTAAAACAATATATGTTTTATATGTGGTGAGAAATTTTCCTCGAGTCATCAGTGTAAACCAAGACATCTGAACATGATTATTGAGGAAGAGAACACTACACCTTTGGAAGCTCTACCTAATGATTTAGACCAACTTGTACTACAAGAAGAAGAAAACCTTGAGATTTCCATGAATGCTATTATTGGCTGCATTAGCCAAAATACATTGAGGATCCAAGGAACTATTCAGGGTAAGCTCTTGAATATTTTGATTGATAGTGGCAATACATATAATTTTTTAACACCACAATGGGTTGATGCTGGTACTCAAGTAACTGCACCTTATCCTTTGGCCATTACAGTAGCTAATGGACAATAATTTTTTAGCTCAGCTAGATGTAACAAGATGGAATGGAAGATGCAGGGCCACTCCTTTTTATATGATTTTAGACTACTTAAATTGGGTGGAAGTGACATGGTCCTAGGGGATGATTTGATGAAATTGTTTAGTCCAATCTTGATGGACTTCAACAATTTGACTTTGAGCTTTGTATAACAAGGAGAACATATTATTATTCAAGGACAACAACCTTCTACAATATTACAACAGATCTCAGGGGCCACCTTACTAAAAATAAAAGCCGTGTATTCATTTATTTTGGGTCACATTGTTATAATGAGTATAATATGGACTTCTCAACCTATTCCTACAGAAATCCAACCCCTATTAGAGAAATTTAATGTCATTTTTCTGAACCTGAATGCCTACCACCTAAAAGAAGCCATGATCATGCTATTCCGCTTAAACCTGATTCTACACCTGTTGATTTAAGACCCTATAGATTTGCTCACAACCAGAAGTCTGAGGTAGAAAGACAGATTGCTAGCATGGTCTATTCATATATTATACAACCTAGTAAGAGACCATTTGCCTCTCCATGTCTCCTTATTAAAAATAAGGATGGTACTTGGAGATTTTATGTAGGCTACAGGCAGTTAAACAGTATGACAGTGAAAGATAAATTTCATATTCTTATGGTTGAGGATTTACTGGATAAATTAAATGGGCCATTTTACTTTTCCAAAATTGACCTGAGATCAAGTTACTGGCATATCAAAATTAAAGAAGAAGACATCTACAAGAAAACATTCAGGACACATCAAGGCCATTATGAATTCAAGGTAATGCCTTTTAGCCTTACAAATGCTTCTGCTACATTTCAGGCACTCATGAATGATTTGTTTAGTTTCTTCCTTAGAAAATTTGTCTTGGTGTTCTTTGATGACATCCTAGTGTATAGTCACTCTATGCTAGACCATATTAATCATTTAAAAATGGTTTTAGAGGTTCTGCAAGAGAACCAATTATTTACCAAGTTGTCCAAATGTTTCTTTGGACAAACTCAGGTGGCGTATTTAGGCTACATTATTTCAGTTGTAGGAGTGGTTACTGATTCTAACAGAGCAGTGGCAATGAAGTATTGGCTTGTGTCTAAAACCTTAAAGTCTCTGCGTGGTTTTTGGGTTTAACACGTTACTACAGAAGATTTATCATAAACTATGGAACTATCAGCAAATCATTGACACAAATGCAAAAGAAAGACTGCTTTCAATGGAATACTTATGCTTTCAATGCCTTTGAGGAACTTAAAAAGGCTATGTGTTCTGCCCCTATCTTGGCATTACCAAAATTTTCTAATTGCTTTTATTTAGAAATAGTTACTAGTTCTGGGGGATTGGGTGCTATTCATTCTCAAGATGAAAGGCCTATTGCTTACCTTAGTAAGACTTTAAGTCCTAGACACTCTGCCCTTTCCATATATGAACAAGAATATCTTGCTATATTATTAGAAGTTTCTAAGTGGAGACATTATTTGAAAGATAACCCTTTTGTTATTAAGACAAATCATGAACCATTGAAGTATCTCTTGGAGCAGAAGTTAACTACCACAATACAAAAGAAATGGTTAACCAAACTGCTGGGACTAGACTACACTATTCAGTATAGAAAAGGCAAATCTAATGTGGTTGCAGATGCCTTATCAAGGCAGTGAGAAGATCAGGCTCAATGTCATACTATGTGAGTTGCCATCTTAATACCCAGCTGGGTTTAAGAGGTGGAAGAGAGTTATAAGGAAGAAAAATTATTTACTGAATGGATTTCAATCTTGGTTGTTAGCCCCACTGCTGATACTAAATAGAGGTGTTCCAAAGGTATCATCAGGTTTAAAGACAAGGTTTTTATTGGCACTGTTGGTAGTCTTAGACTACAACTTCTTCAAACACTACATGATTCCCCACATGGAGGTCATTATGGACCTCAGGCTACATATCACAATATTAAATCTTATATTTATTAGTCCTGACTTAAGGCTATGGTTGCTACTTATGTGCAGTTTGTCATCAAACTAAGGTTGAACATATAGAAAAGCTTGGTTTACTACAGCCCTTGCCTATCTCTAACCAGGCCTGGGAGACTATTACAATGGATTTTATTGAAGAACTGCCTACATCACTCAGGAAGAACTATATCCTGGTAGTAGTGGATAAATTCACTGAATACAATAATTTTTTGTCCCTGTCCTACCCTTATTCTACAACTGATGTGGCTAAATTATACTTGGATAATGTTTATAAACTATGTGGTCAGCCTAAATTTCCTATTTCAAACAGGGATATGATATTTACTAGTGTCTTTTGGAGGAACTAATGAACTACAACTCTGTTTAGTAATACTTACCATCCGGAAACATATGGGAAAATAGAGTGGGTCAATCAATGCCTAGAGCAATATCTCTGAGGACTTTGTTTTTTCAACCTAAGCAATGGGCTAAATGGTTGCCTCATGCCGAATGGTGGTATAATACCACCTACCACACATCCTTACAACTCACTCTTTTTTAGGCTCTATATGGCTATAAACCCCCAACTATGGTTTGACACACAGACTCACAAGTACAAAATGTTAGTGAAATAATGCATAGCAGAGAGGAAATTTGACAGCTAGTTAAACATCAGTTGGAATAGGCTAGCAATCGAATGAAGCAAAAAGTTGATAAACACATATCAGATCGTGTATTCGAAGTCGGGGATACTGTTTACCTCAAATTGCAACCTTACATGCATACTTCCCTTTCCTTGAGCAAAAACCTGAAATTGGCAGCCAAGTATTATGGTCCATATAAGATTTTAGAGAAAATCGGGGAAGTTGCATATCGTCTAAACTTACCTGAGACATCACGCTTTCACCAATTTTCCATGTTAGCCTTCTGAAGAAACATATTGGTGACTGATCCTCCTACAGTAGATGAAGATGTTCAGATCAAAATTGAACCCTCTAAAATATTGGGTCGACGAATTATTAATTGTGATAACAAACCAGTGACACAACTTTTAGTTCGCTGGACAAATTTGGATGACACATACAATACTTGGGAGGATTTCTCCATTCTCAAAGGCCAATTTCCCTCGTTTGATCCTTGGGGACAAGGATCGTCTCAAAGGGTGGGTATTGTCACACTAGAAGAAGAGGAGAGACGACGAACCGAAGAAGAATTGGGAATTGAAGGGCAAGGGTTGGGGATTGAAAGAGAAGAATTGAGAATTGCATCAGTTACACGTGAAGGTACGAGACTCTCATCATGTTCAAAAAATTATTGGACCAGCCTAGACTCGCGATCCCAACATTTATAGAAGAAAAATAGAGTTATTTAGCAAGGACAACCACCTGGGATTCCTTAGAATCTCAGTACTATTGTACACAAATAAAACATATACTGTTGAGGCTATTTTGGATATGAAATGAATGAATGAAATCTCCATTTCTCTGAATTCCTTTTTTCTCTTTTGAAACCTTTTCTTCCGATAATTCCCTTTTCTACTTGAGCTATAACAAAATTATTTTATCAGTATGTTTTTTGTTCTATTTTCCTTTTATCGAACTTTTGTTTCTATTTTGAAATTATTATATTTGTAAATGGGACTTTGAACATTACTGTTATTATTTTCTGAACTGTTTATACATACATTTATTAATATTTATTTATTTTATTACGTTGAATAATTTTAGTATTTGATATTAATAAATTGCGGAGTTTGAAATATTTCTAATTTTTTAAATGGTAATTTTTAGTTTTTAAATTGACCATGATTTTCTTGAGGGGCAAGTTTTAACATGACTCTCTAAATCCGACCTATTTCTTTTAGGTTGGGTAAAATAAATTACAACGAGGCATGTTAATGAAACTTCTTATTACCGTCAAAATTGAGAATCTCATTTTAGTTGATTGTATAAATTTAATCATGGTCAAGGATATTCACTCGAAAAGTTCTACTTCAGATTACTTGATTACTTTTGTAATGGAATTGTGTCTTCATAATCTAGGTTGCAAAAATGTTTTGCCCAGCGATTACCAAATCTGAGTTTATTATAGCTATCGAATGTGCAATGAATTACTTTGGATGAAACATTTTGCACAAAAACTTAACTTTAATGGAGAGAGAGATTTCTTGTTTTGTAATAGCCAAAGTGTTATTCATCTTCATCTTCGTAAGAATTTAACTTTTTATGTTCAGATTCAATATATTAAAAATGTAAGGTATATATCATTCGATAGGAAAAGTTCTTGAGACTAAGTTATTAGTGTTCAAGAAAATTCACACCAATGATAATTGTGTTAAATGTTAACGAAGGTATAAGATGGAAGTTTAACGTTTTTCACTCAATCACCGGTATAACTTGAACACCACGTAGTGAAGGGGAGATTTGTTGATTGTAGGTCCTATGTGGGGAAAGCCCACCTAATGACCTTGTCCTAAAGCCACTTTAATTTGTAAAATGTGTGTGGCGTCAGCGTGAGTTCACGAGATATAGGGAAAAAATGAGACCAAAACCACTTTAACACAAGTAATTTTGATCAATTCTTTGGTCGGAGTTTATATATGGTTCGATTGAATTGATTTTTAGGCCGTGATTAGATAGATATTTGTGTCTTGAGTTTGTTCAATCAAAATTTATATCCGAGTGTTGTAGTTTTAGGATTTCAATTTTAAGATCAATTGTTATTTTTAGTGATATTCCAAAAACAAATATTTTTTTTACATTCCGGATCTAATTATAGTTCTACGTTGAGATGGGATGAAGGGAAAATTTTAAGAGAAAAAGAGAGGATATTCTTAGTGAATCTGAAACTCTTCACTTAAGGAAAAAAAATGAGCAAATGAGTCATCCAGTCAAATGTAATTACTCTTTCTTTTAAGTTTGTTGAGATTAGATTTGGATGTTTATACTCATTTTTATACCTTTGCATTGAGATCTTATAATAAGATCTTTTTATTCCTAGTGAATATTTTGAGTTGATTCTCAAATCTCGTGATTTTTATCTTTTAATTTCAAAGCAGTTTTTTACCTAAAAATTATGTGTTTCATTTTTTTATCATTTGTGTTTATTATGTTTACTATTAATCGATTGCATTGCCTTTATATATATTTTTTATTATATTTTAGTTTAAGGCTACTTTTGTTCTTGTGGTAGATCTAATTTATTATTTTCGTTCTTATGGTATTTTTGTATCAATTTAGTACTCGAAGTTGTCTGTTTGCATCGTCATAAACCCTAAAGTATAAAACTTAAACTCTAAACCTACTTAAACCCTAAATCTCAAACTCTTAACCTACTTAAAACCCTAAATCTCAAACTCTAAACCTTAACCCATAAACCTTAAACCCAAACTTAAAACTCTAAACAATAGAAAATATTTTAAACATTGATGTAATTAAACAACTTCGAGAGCTAAATTGATACGAAAATATCCTAAAGACGAAAATGATAAAATTGAGTCTACTATATGAATAAAAATAACCCTTCAGTTTTATATTTTTCTTGTCGTAATTTTTTATTATAGCATTGAGAAAGAAAGAATATATACCGTTGTATTTCTATAGCACTTTAAAATTTTCAATTTCATAAAAAAATCCCAATATCTGTGTATGAAAAAGACACATACGTATATTAAATTATATCATATTAAAATTCACTTGATGTAAAATTTATGTCTCTATCACTTAATTTGCATAGTGAAAATTTATGGAATGAAGTCGGATTATGTGCTGCGATTAATGTAAAATTTGCCGACAATAGACTTGATTATATACCAATGTAATTTATGGGCGAATGCTTATTCAAAGTTAAGAGTTTATTTGGGAGTAGATTATTGGTAATTTATTTAACCACAATAGAAATATGAGCTTATTTAATTATATTTATAAAATTAATATATATATATATATATATATATATATAATTAAAAATATGTAAAATTCAAAGTTAAGAGTTTATTTGGGAGTAGATTATTGGTAATTTATTTAACCACAATAGAAATATGAGCTTATTTAATTATATTTATAAAATTAATATATATATATATATATATATATATAATTAAAAATATGTAAAATCAATTTAAAATTATTCAAATTTGGCCATGTCGGTATGACGTGTAGTCAGTCCCCTGTCTTTATCTTGGGAATGCTTGAGGGCTACAGCAAGTCTGCAAGTGTAGTCTTTGATAGGTTATATAAATGTTCTTTGTTCCTCCCATTATGTTTCTTTTATTTATTTATTTAAAATAAAATAGGGTAAAATATACAAATGGTCCTTGATAGTAACGCGTTGCTTTATTGAGTCCATCAACTATTAAAAGTTAAAAAATGATCCCATAAAAATAGGTAATTGTCTTATTGAGTCCCTAACTATTAAAAGTTACAAAATGACCATCCGACTATTAAAAGTTACAAAATCGTCACCCAACTATTCATATGTTATAAACTTGTCCTTTTTTAAAAAAAAAATAACGGTAATCTGAGCTGGACGTAAACATGTTGACTCAACAAAACAACGTCCTATATTCGGGACCAACTTTTTAACTATATCACAGTCAATAAATTAACTTCAAATTCAGACGACCACAAATTTTTGAAAATTAAATTATATTTTTTATAAAATGATTTCTAAAAAATTATTTTGTGGTGTTTGAATAATGAGGTATAAATCATCTTCCACTAGTTAGTAAATTTTCCTAAAATTATTTATTACAAATATGGAAGATAATAAATAATATTATCTATTAAAAATTAATATGATTATTAAGCTTGGGTTAAGCACAGACAATAATGGTGATAATTAAGCTTTTGATGGACCTGTTTAAACCTTTCTTATGGTCATTAATTATTAATTAATCCCTAATTATGACTTTGATTGAATGTGCTCTTTAATGGAGTTGTGCTTATTCACCCCTGAAAATTACACAAACATGAGCATGCCCCCAACTTAAGTCGACAATTATGCTGGCAACTATGTTTACATGACACTAATAAAAAGGATTGATTTGTAATTTAACCCCTAAATTTTAGATAAAATATTAACTTAATCATGAATTTTTGTTTCATTAAAGTTTCATCTTCAAAAAAAAAAAAATTATAAACTCTCTCAATCTATCTTTTAGGCCACATAATCGTCATTTGTTGTCTATGTCGTTCCAACCATCTTCCCCGGTCGATGATAATTCCAACCATCTCTATTCCCTTGTCTTCAACCCCATCTTTTGCCTTGTTCTTTTTCTTTTCATCGATTGAAGCTCACTCAATATTTTTATCATTTGAAATAATTTTTATAAGGTCAATCAATGACTCAATCCCTAATTTAAAAGCACTAAAAACCAATATCGTGTAGCTTCATTTCATTCATCCACAATCGGTTCATTCATGTTGATTCTTGTTGACCAATATTACATCTATTATTGTTCTTCACTGAGGTTGTGAACTCATAAGCCATGCAGGTGCTTGAAATTTCATGAGTGTTTGAGATATTTTGACATAAATTGATACATTGTTTATGAGGTATTGATATTATTCTTTATTCTTTTGGTATCAACACTGAGGGATGTGCATTGATACCATTATAATTTTCGAAGACTTCGAGACTTTAATTGATACCAATATTTAAGGAGAGTATTGATACCCTATAGGTTGATATCGATATTGAGGGTTATTAAGTGAATTTCAAGGGCATTTATGATACTGTTATTCAAGGAGAAAATCGATATCCATGAATTGATATCCATTCCATTAGTAAGAATTGGTTAGTGCACTTTGAGATATTGAATAAGACTTGAGAGTGAGGAGTCTAATAGTGATTGAGAGTGGTTAATAACCTTAAAGTAATAACTTGTAAATGACGATTCAATCATAAGAGCTTGATATCATATGATTTAACGTATAGTTCTAAAGTGAGACCTTGATTAATATGTGAATGTCTAATAACGTGATTGACAAACAAACTTTAAAAGTAATGATACTTGATTAATAATACGAAGAATAATGGTATATTGTGACAACCATAAGAGTCATGTTGTAACACTTAAAGTTTGGCAGCTGAGTGAGATATTTGATGGTTCTTTGAGGTACGTGATTCGAACTTCATCTTTAATATTGTCTTATGATTGTGGATATGCATGGGATTGATAGTATTGATTATTTAATTGAACATGTAGGCATGCTTATGTTATGAATACATGTAGTATATTACAATTATTTGTGTGACACTAAGCTCGTAGCTCAACATTCAAAATGTGTTTTTATTTGCAAGTACCTATAGCAATTCGATAAGCATCATCGCCGAGTTGGATTTCCAATTGTTGATATTTTATAGTACGTCTTTGGTCTATATAGCTGACATGAATTTCATAGGCATTATATTGTATTCCAGTTGTAACTTCATTTTGTAAAACTTATATTTGATACCTGATTATGTTATAATTTTAGAGATATATATTTTGTAAACTTAAATTATACTATTTATCTCGAATTAATAGCTATGTCTTTACGATTTGATTAAATATTTTTAGAAAAAAAAGATGGTTAGTCACTTTTGGTGATTTCGTACAACACTTGAATCCATCGAATTCAGACTGGGTTGGATTAAGGTGTTACAACATCATTATTGACAAGTTAAGCACTCGATTAGGTGTTATCCACTCAATCCATTCCCATAAATTAATTGTAACCTTTTTTTAGTTTTTTTCCTCCTATTTTTAGGTTGCTTTTTATAAAATATGGACTATAATCAAAGATAAAGCTCTACTAAGGCCCAAAGGGACCCTAACCCAAGTTAAAAATTTTGTATATTTAATGAATTTTGGTTTAAGAAGTGTTAGAAATCAAACTTGATTTCTTACAAGTCAAAAAAGACGACTAGAAAAAGGTTGACAAAACTAGAAGACTTGAAGCAATTTGTAAATTGCTTATCATTTAAGTTTTTGGCACTATACACATGCTTAATTATTAAGCATATTAAGGCGGTCCCACAAAAAGGGAATTGGCAGCACAAATTAATGTGCATGAAGGAAGCAACGTATACGTAGATAAGAAAAGTGGAATGAACAAATGAAATGCTTAGTTGTGAAGGAATTATAAGGCGGCTAGAAGAATTTAGAAGCAAGTTCAAGGCGGTTTATTAACTATTATAAATATATGCAATGTATGAGATGTAATATGAAGTGAGAAAAACAAATATGATTGAAAGCTTAGAAAAGCTAGAGAGAATTTGAGAGAGAGCTTAGCAAAGCTTAGAATATTGAGGTTGTGTTTATAAACTAGCCGCAGTTAGTGTTACAGTGTTGTAATATTGAGGTAACGTCGTTGTAACGTATTTTGTTTCATATCAATAATAGTTCGAGTGTTAAAATTATCAAGAGCCCACCTACACTTCCAACAAGTGGTATCAGAGTTTGGTTCGAATTTAACGTGGTGAAGAAGATGGCCAACATGATTCAACCACAAATTCCGAGATTGACAAAGACGGATTATGGCAATTGGAGCATTCAAATGAAGGCGTTACTAGGCTCCCAAGATTGTTGGGATATCATTGAGGATGGTTACACCAAGCCTGAAAATGCAGCAACAGAAGCAGCTCTAGCCAATGAAGAAAAGAAGGTATTGAAGGAATCCCGGAGAAAAGATAAAAGAGCGTTGTTCTTTATTTTTCAAGGAGTATACGAATCTACCTTTGAAAAAATTTCTGATGCGAAGACCGCAAAACAAGCGAGTGAGATTTTGCAAAAATCTCTACAAGGTCCCGAAAAAGTAAAGAAGAATACATAGCCGCAGCAGCGTGCACTTGCCAAGAATCCAGTCTCCCATAGTCTAAGCAAGAATATTGATACAAAGTATCACTTTATACGAGAACAGGTGAAGAACCAAAATGTGGAGCTAATTTACTGCAGAACTGAAGATAAACTAGCAGATATTTTCACAAAACCATTGAGAGCATATATATTCAACCGACTCAAAGAAAAACTCG
The DNA here is from genome assembly GCF_006381635.1 of Hibiscus syriacus. Lineage (NCBI taxonomy): Eukaryota > Viridiplantae > Streptophyta > Magnoliopsida > Malvales > Malvaceae > Hibiscus > Hibiscus syriacus. Next base: position 2,039,752 of record NW_024061947.1, on the reverse strand, counting down.
GAATGAAAAATCAAGTTTGAGGGGGAGTGTTAGAAATCAAACTTGATTTCTTACAAGTCAAAAAAGATGGCTAGAAAAAAGGTTGACAAAACAAGAAGACTCTTGAAGCAATTTGTAAATTGCTTATCATTTAAGTTTTCGGCACTATGCACATGCTTAATTATTAAGCATATTAAGGTGGTCCCATAAAAAGGGAATTGGCAGCACAAATTAATGTGCATGAAGGAAGCAACGTATACGTGGATAAGAAAAGTGGAATAAACAAATGAAATGCTTAGTTGTGAAGGAATTATAAGGCGGCTAGAAGAATTTAGAAGCAAGTTCAAGGCGGTTTATTAACTATTATAAATATATGCAAAGTATGAGATGTAATATGAAGTGAAAAAAAACAAATATGATTGAAAGCTTAGAAAAGCTAGAGAGAATTTGAGAAAGAGCTTAGCAAAGCTTAGAATATTGAGGTTGTGTTTGTAAACTAACCGCAGCTAGTGTTGCAGTATTGCAATATTAGGGTAACGTCGTTGTAACGTATTTTGTTTCATATCAATAATAGTTCGAGTGTAATAAACTATAAAGAACCCACCTACGCTTCCAAAAAGAAGCACCAAGAAAACCTAATGCTCTCTCTAGACCCTAAAAACACCAAGAAAACCTGTCCTCTCGATGAATATCCTCTCGATGAATATCCGCCCGATGCTGGTGGAACCTCGCCAATCTCGTCCTCCATAGATGCACAGACCAAACCGACACATGTTGACCTTGTCGATGCGTCGGTAAACCACACGCATATTAATCGTCCACCACATGTCTCGTACAAGGATACTTTTATTAGAGGTGATAATTTTATTCTTCTTTGAGGAGGAAATCTTTGATGAGGAATTATTAATGGTGATGTAATGAGGGGAGTCGTTAATGGTGATGTAATGAGGGGAGTCGTTAATGGTCTAATCTCTATTTACTTTTCTGATTTCATCTGAGATCTCGCTAACAAGAGCTTTGATCAAACAGTCATCATTAAACTTCTCGATGGAAGAATTGACTATGCAACCCTGCACATTTGTCTCTATGAATTATAGAAACCATCCCAACCATTTCGACAACGACCACTATCTCGTCTCTCTTCGCTCACACTCAGACTACCTTAAGGCTTTTTTGGATGGCCCTTAGATCATTTTGGGAATTATCGAACGGTAGAACGTTGGTCACTTGAGTTCTCAACAACACAATCCTACCCTAGCAAGATTGTGGCCTGGATCTGTTTGCTAGGTCTACCTGACCCTCTATAAGTATAATCTTGTCATGGAAATCATTAAATGCATTGGCCCCGTCCTCAAGATTGACTATCATACTGAAAGTGGTCGTCGTGGTATATTTGCACGCATGCTTGTAAGTATTGACCTTTACCGGCCTTTGGTTTCAAAGGTAGGTGTCAATGGATTTATTTACGTAGTAGAATGAGTCCATTCCAATGATCTATTATTTCTGTGGTCGTTATGGCCATGTGAAATATATATGTCCTAATGCTTATGCAACCAAAACAACGGATGTTCATTCTGAAAATCAGCCAAGTGTTCCAGTAGCATAAGACCCATCGGATGACCCCCTATTTGACCCATCGGATGACCCCCTATTTGACCCTTGGATGATTGTTGAGCATCGACCATGTCCAAGCACTAAACAACCCCTAACCCCTTAAAATCTTGGCAATTTCGGCTCCAGGTTTACTTCCATCTCTGATGCTCCGGATGATAATGCTCAGTCCACCGAGAGTCATTTGGAACCTTCAACTGCCCCTATCGCTTCACCTTCATTCGAGAAACTATGCTCTAGACCAATGAACAATAAGGGTTGCAACTATCGTATCTCTCGCTTGAAATCCTAAAACACTAAGCGAAAGAATCAGATCATTGTCTGAAAACCCCTAGTTATTTTTGCTTCCAGCGCTCGTATCTCTCGCTTCAAGTCCTAGTTTGTAGGCCAATCTAGTAGCAACTATCGTGGTTTGGAATCTTCTAAGCTCATCATGATACTCTACAGAATCAAGCATTCGACTGTGATTATCTCTAAAAATTCTGATCCCAATGTAATGCCTATGGATGTATGTAATGAAAATACTATTCCTATTGGCCCCTTTAAAGAACTCAACTGAAGTCTGATAGCATGCTCCTGTTAGAGTCTGACCCACCTCAGTAGATAGTATTGGATTTGAGACCTCTTGATCATTTGATTTTGGACCATGTCTTATCTACTCATCAACCCTCTGACCATGCAGAAGTCATGCTTGAGTAACTTTTTCTTTCTTTTTTTAAATACTAATTTATTTAATGATTTGTAAAAGCCTTTGCTATAATTTTTTGTCAATATATTCGTGATCATAGACCATATATTATTGCTTTTGTTGAACAGAGAATAAGTGGTCGGAAAGTGGACTATATTATTTAGTCTCTTGGTTTCCCGAATTCTCATTCTATTGAAGCTATAGGTTTTTGTGGTAATATATGGAGTTTTTGGTTCGATACTATTTTGATTGTCACTCTTACCAATAATTTTCAATTTGTGCATCTTCATGTTACATGTACTGCGTATAATAGCTCTTTGTTTGCCATTACCATCTATGCTAGTCTGAATGCTTCGAAGCGCAAGAGTCTTTGGCCTTGGCTTCGTCATCTTGCATCTTCTATTAATACTCCTTGAATTGTTTTTGGAGATTTTAATGCTACCATTAGTTATCAGGATCAATATGAGGAAGATGACATTTCCTGTTCTTGCAGGGATTTTTAGAATCTAATTTATGATTATGGCTTGTGCGATATGGGCTTTTAAGGGCCTCAATTTACTTAGTCTCGTGGTCTCATTTCAGCTAGACTGGATAGAATTATTTGCAATTATAAATGGGATGAATAAATCCCAAAATCTGTTGTCATTCATTTTTTTTGCATGCGTTCTGATCATCGTCCCTTATTGCTTGTTGTGGGAAACATTGATCCTAAACCTAAGAATAAGCAATATCGTTACTTCTCGGGTTGGCTTACTCATGAGGATTTTTCTCGGATGGTTTAGGATAATTGGACCCATTTTGCCATACTCTTAGAATCTATTTCTAAATTAACTGATGTCGTAGATGAATGGAATCATAGTACTTTCGGGTATATTAGCATCAAGAAAAAAATAGTTATGGCACGTCTTAGAGGGTTTCGTAGAGCTCTAGAACGTTGCCACTCAAGTTTCTTAGTCAACCTAAAAGTCTACTTAATGATTGATTTTGAGTGTCTTCTTGATCTTGAGAAATGCTTATGGAAGCAACAGTCTGGTATTCAGTGAGCCTCTCAAGGGGACCGTAATACTAAATATTTCCATCATAAAACCATGCTTCATAAGCGTCGTAACAAAATTATTACTTTCAAACTTCCGTCCGGTTAATGGAGCCATGACGATGATGAGCTCAAAGATGAGGTCGCAAACTTCTTCCAAAATCTGTTCATTGTTGACTCTAAGGTTTGGGGTTTCTTCTCGTCTTCAGGATACTTCCCGACGATCCCAACAGCTGTTAAGAGCCTTTTTCATAGTGTGCCTTCTCGGACTGAAATCCACGATGCCTTATCTGCTGTACCCCCTCTTAAAGCTCTTAATCATGACGATCTCCATGCTGAGTTTTTTCAGTCTTAATGGTCGATCATAGGAGATATGATTTGTAGTATGGTTCAATTGGTTTCTGAAGGCAATGATTGTCAGTTAAAAAAAACAGATGTAAAGGAAAACCAAAAACAAAGACACTGTTAATTGAAGAAGCTGAATAATTTGCCACATTTTATTCAAGTTAAACTAGTCTATTTATAGGCTTCAAACAACTAAAAAAATAAAGAAAAACAACCTCTACAAATATTAGGAGTAAGGCCCATCGTGACTAACAATAAAGAGAAAAAATAAACATTATGAATTCAAAGTGTAGAAATGTGGAGGTGTGGCCGGCTTCTTCTGGATTTCCATATCTTCTATTTGATATATTCAACTCCTACGATTTTGGAGCATTCTCAACACTCCCTTGCTCCAAATTCGCAGATTCCAAGTAGTCCACACATATTCATGAACCTGTCTTTGGCAAGAGACTTCGTGAATAAATCTGCAAGTTGATGTTTTGACTCACAATATTGCATAGAAATTTATCCTTCAACCACCAACTCTCTAATAAAATGTGCTTTAGTGTCCACACATTTTGTTCTTCCATGATGAACAGGATTCTTGGACATTGCAATTGCAGCCTTGTTGTCACAAAGTACTTTTGTTGCTTCCTTTTGTTGTTGATCGAGCTCTCCAGGTAATATTCTGTACCAATTTGCTTGACATGAAGTTGCTGAAGCAGCTATATATTTGGCCTCAGATGAAGATAATGCAACAGTTGCTTGCTTCTTTGAACTCCATAAAACAACTCATGAACCAATACTAAAAACATAAACAGAGGTGTTTTTTCGATCCTCCATACATCTTGCCCAATCACTATCAGTGTAGCCAATCAGCTTATATCTTATCCCATGTTTGTACCAAATGCCAAGATCAAGAGTCCCTACTATATATCGTAAAATCCTCTATGCTACATGTCTTGAAGGATTCTGCATAAACCTGGAGATTACACCAATAGCGTGAGATATATCAGGCCTAGTGTGAGTTAAATAGATTAACCCTCAGACTAGGCTTCTATATAGCTGACCATTAGTATGTTATGTTCTATCCTCTTTTTGTAATTTCTCATTCATGTTCATTGGTGTTCATGCTTCTTTGCAACTAAAACATATGAAAACGTTTAAGTAAATCAGTTGTATATTTTTTGTGAAATAAATATATCATCATCCGCCTGTTTCACTTCCACTCCAAGGAAAAAATGCAACAACCCCAAATCAGTCATATCAAATTGTTTCTTCATGTTAAATCGAAACTCGTCAATCATCAAGGAAGAACAACTCATATATATCATATTGTCCACGTACAGGCTCACAAATAAGACATCCTTACCTCTTTTCTTTATGTAGAGTGTAGGCTCAGTTTTACTTCTTTCAAACTCATTCTTCATAAAATAAGCATCACTTCTCCCGTACCACGCTTGAGGTGCATACTTTAAACCGTAAAGCACCTTCTTCAACTTGTAAACTTTTTCCTCCTTTTTTTTAATTATGAAACCTACAGGTTGTGTTACAAACACTTCTTCCTCCAACTTTCCATTAAGAAATATTGATTTTACTTCAAATTGATAGAAAAACTAACATAATTAGGCAGCAAGAGATAGAAGAATTCTTACAGTTTCGAATCTTGTAACAGGTGAGAATGTTTCTTCGTAGTCTATTCCATGTTTTTTAGCATAGCCTTTAGCCACCAATCATGCCTTGTGCTTTTGAGTACTTCCGTCTGCATTGAATTTTGTCCGAAAGACCCATTTCACTCCGATTGCTTCCTTATTTACAGGCAGATCCATTAACTCCCATGTTTGATTTTTCTTGATTGCTGCAAGTTCCTCCTCCATAGCTTGCTTCCATTCATCCTTCTTGAAAGCTTCTTCAAATGAATTTGGTTCAGCCACATATAAGACTTCTGTTGCTTCATATATTTCATATAAAGATCTATACCCACGTGGTGATGTATCTTCACTTGTGTTGGATGATTGAGAAATTGTTTCCATGCTTGATAGAGTATTTGTACCGATTGAATAGGTGAAGAGCTGTTGGAATCATTATTGGTATTTTTAGGACTGCTTGATTCACTTTCGACAATGGGCTCCATATCCTCATCTTGATTTTCATCAATAAGTTCTTCAATTTGAACAGATCCTTCATTGTTTTCATGCCATGTCCACCTCCTTTTTCCATTAAATGTCACATTCATTCTAATAACAATCTTTTCACTCACATGATTAAATAATCTGTATGCTTTTGAGTTGTTACAATAACCAACAAAAACACACTTTAATGCTTTGTTATCTAGCTTGCTTCGAACTAGAGAATTAATCAGGGTATATACAATACAACCGAAAATCCTCAAGTGAAATACCCTAAGTCTTCTACCTGTCCAAACTTCATAGGAGTTTGGTTTGGGACAACTCTTGTTGGTGAGATATTCAAAAGATACACAACTATTTCTACAACTTCTCCCCAAAAATAATTTGGCAACCCCTTTTCTTGCAACATGTTTCTTTCCATTTATACTATTGTTCGATTATTGCGCTCCGCCACTCCATTTTGCTCGAGAGCATAAGGTGTTGTAAGCTCCCTGTGAATACCATTTTCTTCAAAAAAAACATCCAGAAATCTTTTGAGGAAAATTTTCCTCCTCTATTAGCTCTAAGAGCTTTGACCGGTTCTCCATTTTTGTTATCTAGCTTGCTTCAAACTAATCAGGGTATAAGCAACACAACCAAAAATCCTCAAGTGGCTTGCCCTAGGTCTTTTACCTATCCAAACTTTTATAGGGAGTTCGGTTTGGGACAACTCTTGTTGGTGAGATATTCAGAAGATACACAGTTGTTGCTAAAGCTTCTCTCAAAAAATGATTTGGCAGCCCTTTTTCTTGCAACATGCGTTTTGCCATTTCTACTACTGTTCGATTCTTGCGCTCCACCATTCCATTTTTCTCAGAAGTATAAGGTGTTTTAATGTAACACCCCAACCCGTATCTAACCCGAATACGAATCTGAGATATCACATTGACTTTTAAAACACTTTCACTCATTTTAAAACACTTTAACTCATTTTAAAATGCTACTAAAACTTGACATTTAAAATCAAAACTTAATAAAATATAGTTTAAATACATATAATAGCAACTACACTTTAAACACACTACATCAAAAATGTTCTACAGCGGCATTTTTAGCGGCGTTTTGAGAGTAAACGCCACTAACATTTAACATATAGCGGCGTTTACATTCCAAACGTCAAAAAATGGTAACTTTAGCGGCGTTTTTATACAAAACGCCATTACTAAGTAGTACTTTAGCGGTGTTTATATAAAAACGCTACAATTGGTTCATCTATAGTGGCGTTTTTTCAACAAACGCCGCAACAGAGTAGTACTTTAGAAGGTCTTTTTATGCAAACGCCGCAATAGGTTCATCCATAGTGGCGTTTCTCAAAAACACCGTGGAAAAATAGTACTTTAGCGGCGTTTTTTCAACAAATGCCTCAAAAGAGTAGTGTTTTAGCAGTGTTTTTATACAAACGTCGCAATAGAGTTAATCTATAGTGGTGTTTTTTCAGCAAACACCGCTAAATTCGCGTAGTTTAGTGGCGTTTATATAAAAAGCGCCGCTATATATGCATAGCCAATAGAAACCCTCCCAAAACGGGTTTTAAGAACTCACACTACAAAAGCTCTCTCTTTGTCTCTTCCATTTTAGGGTTTTTGAATGGAATGAACGACTGCCACCTTCAAATATGCTGCAAAAAGAGTGGAAGCAACTCAGATTTTCGAAAATTTCAAACCCCCTCTCCCTCCAAGGTAAAGCTTGCTTATTTCCCACCATTTTCTTGCCCATTTCCCTATTCTTTGTCATCTCGTAATAGAATATCCACTCACCTAAAATAAACAAGAATATTCTTTCTCTGAATATGTAGGAAAATTGTCGCCATTGACTCTACAAATTCTAAAAATTCCATTGACTTGAAGACGTTTTTGTTTTCGCTTTCCTAAAAAATTTCTTTATTCTTTTGCTGGAGATCTGCTCTTTGCTTTGGACGCTTTGGCCTCTCCTTGATCCAAAAAGGTGTGTCGTTTCTCATTCACTCCCTCCCCTTTATTGCCTTTGTTTCTTGTTTTTCTCCTTTGTTGTCGAAGTAAATTATCACCTTCTTAAATGTGATCGCCAAACTCTTCTAGATTCTCTCTTTCTGTAAGCAGATCATATATATTTGTGTGTACTGCATTTTTCTCTTGTTTTTGCTTTTTTATTTGAACATTTTAGCAGTTTGTCGAACTCTTTTAGATTCATTGTCTATGAGCAAATTATGTGTGGGCGCATATATATATAACCCTAGAACCTAAAGTTTCAATCTTTGTCGGTTGGAACTTATTTCCTTCTCCTTCTTCTTTAACTAAGCTCGGGATTCAACTCTGTTTCTATTTTTGCGTGCATTATGGATTATTGTATTTGACAATGTAGGTTTAGTTTGTGCTTTTATTTTTATGTAAAGCTGCAATGTAATTAATCATTTTCATTTTTCATGTGGATTTTTTTTTTATGTTTGCTTGGTTTAATATAAACCATTTTGTGATCGCAGACAGTGTTCTGCATTGTGATGTTACGGGGAGGATTGTCTAAGCTTTCTTTCTAGATTTTTTTATACGCTATATAGGGCTATTGACAGAGAAGTCGAGATCGAATGTCTTCAAAGGGACGCTGAAGCTTCAGGACTCATTGGAGGGAGATTCAGTGCACTGGAACATGATTTTGAGTTTTGCATGGGTATGCATTGAGAGAAGCTGGTGTCATGCTATGTGATGGAGATGGATTGAAGATTATTAGAGATGATATTGCTGAAAAAGATAAGGAACATATTGTATCCTTGCTCTGGAATATATTTGTTCGTTTACAGGTCTGCTAAACTTCTCTTTATCTGAACTTTCAGATGTTAATTGTTTCTAAAGATTGTTTGCAATCGTTAATCCTTTAGTTGCCACTTATGTTTTCATTGATCAAGCAGTTGCCTCTTCTGATTGTCAAAACAACCATTGGTGGGGAAATATCCAACATTCGTGGCTTTAATATGGTATGCTTCAAATGTTCCTTGAATTCTGGTAAAAATGGAGCTGGTGAAGGGTGGATAACTATTTAATTTTTCTATTCATTTCATAATTTACAAGCTATATGCTTAAATACTAGAAAATTTAGCTAAGTTTTTTTTAAATGTCCCTTTCTGTTTTTTATTAAGACTTCCTGATGTTCATAAATTCAATTTCGTTTTTTTAATTATTACATGAAAACTTGAATGTTATCAATTCCTCAAAAATTTTCTGATATATTTGTTAATCAATGGTTGTATTCAGGGATTTTCATTTCCGGCGTGTTCACTTTTAAATTTGCATCTACATGATCTTACTGAAGTTTTTTTTTTGTTGGCCAACTACTGAAGTTAATAAGTTGAACGAATATTTGTAGGCAAATGGTGAAAATTATGGTCTTAGGATTGAAAGCTTTTCTTCACTGGTCAATGGAAAAGCCATATGGTGTGTGCTTGATTATTACTTCCGCAAAGAACTTTCTTGTTCGAACAAGGTGGCAAACATTATTTTTTTGTCCCAATGTTTTTCACTATTTTCTGTTGTATTATTAGTCTCTTACTGCTTTGTCTGAACAAAATTTTCATGAAACAAGAGGTGAGGAATCAATCATGTCTGCTTCTGATTACATAGATGCAGTTCACAATTTTGTATTATCACAGAAACTGACAGAATTTTAATCTAAGATCACAGAAAACTCGATGGATGTGGGATAACACCGTTGTCAATGTGTATATGCATTTGTATATTTTTTTCCTCTTAATATGGTATTAGTTTGAGGAAATTATCGTGTCAAAGTTGTTGCATTTTCTAGTTTACTACATGTGCAAGCCCTTAGATTGAGCACTAAAATCTAATATTTGTTTTCTCTCTCTTCCCCTTCATTTATGCAGATGCTTCTAAAAGGTTCAAGGTCATTCTAGCTTGCTGGCAAGATATGACAGAACAAAACTACAGTAGTGTTGTAAAACCTGCTGCTTCTACTTCATCTTTCTTCCCAGCACAGAAGATAAGCACTGACATTTCCAGAGGTTATTTTCTATCCCTCCTCTAGCTAATTCTTTTAACTAGTTTTCTTTTTCCTTTGTTCTACTATCGGTTGATGCATTTCAACAATGACTAGGAGTTCTATAACTTTTACTCTAAAATTTTCTCCTTTTCTCTTTTAGGTTGGTGTTTCTACCTAATAAATTTAAATTTGATATCTATTGTTGTTTTCCGTATGTATTCCGTTAAATTCATCATATCATTGCCATATCATTTATGTTTGTTGGCCTGTGGTTTATGCTGTCTAAATTAGCAATTATATTTGTCTCTTTCATGAAGATATTTGTCTCTTTCATGAAGCATGCACAGAGGCTAATTCTCACAGTTAAACTGAAATTTGCATTCTTTAAAGGAATATAGATGATGTTGACAAAACAATGAATGAGATGAGAACTGAAATTTACTAATTCTCAATTTTCATACTATAGGAGGTAGGTCGTTATCTGTTTCAAGTGAAGCATTGAAGCGTGCAAGGAGCCTTCTTGGTGAACCGGAGCAATGAAGACTAGATTCTAGTGAATAATTTTTTTTAATTGAAAGTGAAATAACCTAGACTAAATTCTAGAGAACAATGACAAATTACATTACATTTAATTTTAATGTTTATAAATTTTAATTTATTTTGATGTTAAAATTTATGGTTGTTATTTATATAAAGTTATATGATATTAAATTTTGATGATGTAGAGCATAAATGAAATATGCAAAATTTTAATTAATCTTAGTTAAAGAATGGTAATTAGCGGCGTTTATACCCACAAACGTCGCTACAGATCTGACCTTTTACGGCATTTGTATACAAAAATGCCTCTATAGATCTGACCTTTTGCGGCCTTTTGTTCCAAAAAAATGCCGCTACAGATCTGACCTTTTGCGGCGTTTATATAAAAACGCCGCTATAGATCTGACTTTTTGCAGCGTTTTTAGAGATCTCGACCTTTTGTGGCGTTTATTTCAAAAACGCCGCTATAGATCTCAACTTTTTGCGGCGTTTTTATTTCACAAACGCCGCTAACATTAGCAATGCTGGTATAGCCGGCTCTTCTTGTGGCGTTTGTAAAAACGCCGAGAGTGCTTTTAGCGACGCTTAAAAACGCCGCTATAGGACTAAAAAAACACCGCTAAAACTCTATTTTTCTGTAGTGACACTTATGAAAGATGCCAACAAAATTCCAATAACAACAACCCATACGAATTAATTTTCTCTGATCTGATACTCTTCAGAGTTGTGTTGTCCTGCCCTTGCTTACTCCGCTTACTCTTTTGAACGTGCATATAAAAACAATCACACACTAAGTCTATGACTTAATGAGGCATAATGAGTATAATTAAACAGTAAAACATTGTTTTAAACATTTCAAAGAAAATACTTAATACAAAATCAATTAACGTTTCATATAAATCACCTTGACTTTTAGTCACTTTTCAATTCATAATTACTTTTACGTTTTTATAAAAACTAAATATACAATTATACAATTTTCATTCTATATCAATTTGTTTAATTCATATCCATTAGTTTATTTAGCCCATCGTATACCACTAAGAACTCAAGGTATGTGAGTACATTGAGGTTGTGCACAAATTTAGTCACCACTGCTAATATAATTTGTACCGAAGTGCCACGTAGATTTGTCCCAAAGAACAGTGTAGAAATTTATCCCGAATGACCACATAGTTTTGCCCGAAGGACCGCGTAGAACCCTCTACTCTTGGCATGCCAACTATACCTCTAATTCTCATACATATACTTTGGGCTTTAGCTTTATAATTAATTTTCATTACTTTATTCAAGTGTCTTTTATTCATATAGACTAGGGTCACTTACAACATATTCACATAGAACATTTTCACGTAGCATTGTCCAAATTTATCATTTATTCACATAGAACTTATTCTCATAATATTTAATTAACATAAAATATTTTCACGTAGAACGATTTCAGATATAACATATTTATATATATATCATATTCACATAAAATAATTTACTCATGGCATTTCATATAACATTTCTCGACTTATCATCTATTCCCATAGAACATATACACATAGTGTACCATATAATATTATTTCAGTTATCATATAAAATAGTTTGGGTAATTCATACCCAATATCATAGTAAAAATAACATTTAATAAATCAATACAAAAAACATGTTCCGTAACATAATACAAATTATTTTATTCAAAAATGTTTGAGGTTGTCTCATCACAAGCCGTTCCTCAATCATATATAAAATAAGTAAGTACCACTCACCTTTGTATCACTTAAGCCCTAAGCAACTCTTTTTCACTTTAATTTACCAACTTTATACATCACTTTGCTTAGCATTTGCTTTCGATCGAATCTACACATTGCATGACCAATATGAATATCAGAGCTCAACGAGCATCTAACCAATTAACTTTTACTTAAACGAAATTAAACACCTAATTTATCATTTCAAACTAAATAGTATCGATACTCTACCCACAATACCGATACTTCTCTTCTATGGTATCGATACCTACTGAAGTACCAATACCATTTTGGAATTCTAGAATTCATTTTCAATTACAGTATCGATACCTTACTCTTGGTATCAATACCTCCACTTTAGTATCGATACTACTTCAATCAGTATCGATATTGTTCATCCGATTCATAACATTTCTTTCAATTTAACTTTATAGTATCGGTAATTTCTTCCAGTACCGATACCCTTACCCATATTTCACTTATTTTATTTCGAAATTTACCTAAAACTCACCTAAATATCATACTTTTAACCTCATTTAAATCCTTAAACTCAATATCACTTATCATACCCAACTTATAACACTTAAATCCCATTTATCATCCAAAATTCTCCATAGAACACTTGAATCTAAAACTCATACCCAATCTTCAAACATGTTCTTAATCATTTCTAACAATTCTAACATCTTATCTAAACCCTTGACAAGTCAAATATACTTTTAGAAATCCAAATACAATCAATTTTAATTGATTCTCTTAAAAACTCATTTTACTAATTTACTAATAACTCATTAATTCCATGGTTTTTAGTTATCTTTAAGCTTCCTTAATCTTTTATATCACTCAAGGACTAAAAACCAATTCAAAAAACGAAAAAAACAATCAACTTTAAAATCACTTACCTTAGCCATGGTGTTTATGGAGGGAAGAAGAGAAGAGAAAAGTTACCAGACTTTAATTTCCCTTTCTCTAAACCTCATGTTTTAAATATCATTAAAAGAATGAATTTTAAATTCATTCATGCTAAGAGACCTCTTTTCCCTTCCATTCTTCCATCTTTGATAATAAGTCCTAGACACAAATTCCATAATCAATCCTTAAACTTTTCAATTTATTCAAATTAAACCACCAAACTTTAAATCCTTACACTATAGTCATTGACCCGATGTTTGGGTTATTACATGTAAGCTCCCTGTGAATACCATTTTCTTCACAAAACATCAAGAAATATTTTGAGGTAAATTCTCTTCCTCTATCATTTCTAAAAGCTTTGACCGGTTCTCCATTTTGCCTCTTAACTATGTTTCTCAATTTTTTAAAATGATCCAATGCTTCATCATTTTTCTGTAAAAGAATACCCAACTATTTCTGCTAAAGTCATAGTGAATAGTATAAAATACTTACTCCCACCAAAAGTTTCGGTTTGCATTGGTCTACACAAATCACCATGAACCAATTCCAAAATTTTTGTTTCCCTCTATGCCTTTTCTGTGGGGAATGACTTCTTACTTTGTTTGCCATAAATGAATGCTTCACAAATATCTAAAGTTCCAAGAATGGGTATTCCTTTGACCATATCCTTTTGCTATAGCATATTTAAGTTATTGATGTTGATATGACCATATCGTTTATGCCACAAAGCCATAACTTCCTCCTTTTTTTCTATTAATGCATATGTCTTTACCCTTGTAAGATCCACAGGAAATAATTTATTTTGTGTCATGCTTGCCTTCACCATAACTTTTCCATATGCTTTACTTGCTACCAAGCATGAGGACCTGTCAAAGGTAACAATGAATCCACTTAACAACAATTGTCCCACACTCTGCAAATTTTGAGACAAATTAGGCACAGAAAGAACATTGTAAAGGTAGTTGATTTTACCATGATTATTTTGCATGTCCACGGTCCCTTTTCCTTCAACTTGTAATTGTTTGCTGTCTACAAGCCTGAATGTTATTTTGTAGCTTTCATCTAGATCTGAAAGTAGACTTTTATTTCCTATCATGTGGTGAGAGTATCCACTGTCCAGGAACCAAAACTATTGGTTATTTGCTTTTGGATCAATCCATGCCATGAACGCCCTGCAATCTTCTTCTTCTCCTCCATCAAATTCAGGTCCTTCGGTATAATTTGCTTGATTTTGTTTCCTCCAGCAAACTTCTTGATCATGCCCATATCATTTGTAATAGTGGCACTGAACTCCTTGAGTTCTTCCTCTTCATCGTCCTTGACCAGTGTTTCTTCTACGACCTCTACCATACACTTGATCGTCTACTCGCTTTGAGTCTTCTGCTCCTGAAGTATACTCCCCCTTAACATGAAATGCCTAGTCTTCTATATTTTCTTTAGGCCGATTGATCTTTGCTTCATATGCTTCCAAGGATCCCATTAACTCATCTAATGCATCTGAGTTAAATCATTTGATTCTTTTATAGTTGCAACAACATGATCAAACTGTGAAGTTAAACTTCTTAAAACTTTGGTGACAATAATGTAATCACTGCATTTTTCTCCATAATTCCACATCTGGCTCACAATTGAATTAACTCTAAAGAGAAAGACTTGTATTGTTTCATCATTCTTCATCATCGATGTTTCAAACTCTCGCCTAAGAGTTTGCAATCTAACGGTGATGATCTTGTTGTCCCCTCGATACTCTTGTTGTAGCGTCAACCATGCTTCTTTGGAAGAAGAAGCACTTAAGATAGTTGGAAAAATATCATCATGGATTGCTTGTTGCAGTAGATAAAGAGCCTTTGCATCATTTTTCTTATTTTCCCTCATCTTAGCAACATCATCTGTTTCGCCAATGTCCTCTTCAACTAATTCCCACAAGTTTTGGACTTGAATAAGGTTTGCATCTTTACACTCTAAAACTGGTACTTTTCATCGCTAAACAGAGGAATTGGCAGTTGTGATGACGAGGATGAATTTTTTTTCATACTCTCTCATTCTATCGTGTTTCTCTCTTTCATGCCCAGTTGATATCGAAGCAACCTGACTTTAGTACCAAACTGTCAGTTTTAAAAAAAATAGATGTAAAGGAAATCCAAAAACAGGGACACTGTTAATTGAAGAAGTTGAATAATTTGCCACATTTTATTCAAGTTAAACTAGTCTATTTATAGGCTTCAAACAACTAAAAAAAACCTCCTAAAAATATTAGGAGTAAGGCCATCGTGACTAACAATAAAAAGAAAAAATAGACATTATAATTCAAAATGCAAAAACGTGAAGTTGTGGTCGACTTCTTCTGGATTTCCATATCTTCTATTTGATATATTCAGCTCTACGATTTTGGAGCATTCTCAACAATGAAATTGACCCCTCTTTGAATAGAACAATTGTCGCTCTTATTCAGAAAAAAGTCGCGACTGAGACTTTTGTTGATTTACCGCCTATTAACCTTTGTACTACTGTGTATAAAATCATCACCAAAGTTATTGTTCGGCGTCTCCAGAGCATCATTCTGCTCCTTGTTTCTCCAAATCAAACTAGCTTTATTCTGTAAAACTCCATTATTAAAAATATAATTATCAACCAGAAAGTTATTCATTCCATGGGTCAAATCAAGAGTCAAAAGGATTGGATGGCCATTAAGGTTAATCTCAAAAAGACGTTTGATAGGATTTGATGGGACTTTATCATAGACAGGCTTTTGGAGACCGGCAGGGTTTAAAAAATGGTCTGCGACTGTGATTTCGTCCGCGATATAGCGATTTCGTCGCCGTCCGAGTTACTCGCGACAGCCGTAATAGCGCCCGCGATGGCATCAATCACGGTAAAATCAAAATAACCGAAAATGTGACTGCGATTTGAAATCCTGGAGATCGGTATTCTTACTAATCTCATCCAAATTATTATGCGTTAAATCACAACTTTTACTATGAAAATCCAATGAAAATCCAATGTGATCCTCTTTCACCTTACTACTTGTCATTGCCATGGAATGTTTAGGCCATCGCATCTCTACTGCTTTCCAGAATGGCGCTGAGAAGCCGTCCACTTTTATCGCCAAGGATTGCATGTCTCTCGTCTCTTTTTTGCTGACGATCTTGTTCTTTATGCGAGAACATATTCTCAATAAGCTAATGTCACCGATTCTATTCTCTCTGATTTTGGTTATTTTTCGGGGCAAAAGGTTAGTAAGTCCAAGACCCACATCTAATTTTCTCTCAATACTAGTGCTGCCGTTCGAACATCTTTTATGGTTAAGCTTGGTTTCAAGTAGTTGATTCCCTGGCAAGTATCTTGGAGTTCCTCCAAAAAAGCCCACCTTCTCAGATTACGCTTTTATTGTGGATATGATTCGCAACAAACATTCGGGGTGGGCTGTCCAAACTTCATCTTAAGTCGGTCGTCTCACTCTCACCAATTCGGTTCTTAGTACAACTTCGGTATATTTCATTCAAACTATATTTCTGCCTAAACAAATTTGTAAGGACATTGAGATGTGTATCCGTAGATTCCTCTGGGGTTCGACCACTTCAACCCTGAAAGTCTCGTTTATTAATTGGAAACGGTCTGCCAGTCGAGAGATAGAGGTGATCTTGGTGTCCCTCGCGTTCATGAAAAAATATGCCATTCGTGATGAAGCTTGGCTATAGCCTCATGACAAGCAAGGGTTCTTATTGGGTCAAAATCTTCCGTAAGAAATAGTCTTCAATGACTACTTATCGTCAATACATCTGCTAGTTTGCTTCCTTCTTTAGTGAGGCCTTTCAAAAGCTTTGAATTCTCTTTTGCATGACTTGCGTGGTCGATTGGAAATGATTCTTCTTGTCGCTTTTGGGATGATTGTTGGGCGTCTTCGTTAGGACCTTTATAAATTCATATTCATGACACGTGTGTGTTTTTTAAAGACTTTTTTGTTTGAGCCCTTGTAACCCCTGATGGTAAATGGGACATGAACGTTATCTCTTCTCTTGTCACCCCTATGGCATTGGGTTATATTCTTAATGTATATGCTCCTATTACCTCTGACAAAGACGGTTATCTTGTTGTTGATGACAAAGAAGTTTATTTGGATCCTTCCCATCCCACGATGCCTTCGTCTTTTTTGTGGCTCTCGAATAAACAAAAACTCGTGATGAACGGTGATAAAACTCGTCATAATCTGTTATCAGATCCTTCATGCCTTTTCTAGTGAGCTTCTCTTGAAACTACCCTCCATGTTTTGCGAGACTGTCCAAGTGTGCGCCATTTCTAGGAGAATATTATCCCTGTTTCGTGAGGTGCCAACTTCTCCTCTAACCTCGCCACTTGGCTTCTCAACAACCTTGCAACTACCCTTTAGGGCTTTGAGGTGCCTTGTCTCCTCTCTTTGCTTTAATCATTTGACAGATTTGGAAATGTCAAAATAATGAAATATTTAATGGAATCGCCCAGCCTCTTCTTGCTGTCTTCCAATGTGCGTATAGCTGGGCTTGCTGCTTTGAGATCCGATCTTCAAAAGTAAACTTGGTGAGTTCTACTTCACGGGAAAATGGAGCTTGGTCTAAACCTCCTGAGTGTTGGTTTTGTTTACACTGCGATGGCAGTGTTGCTACTTCAAATGGGTTAGGCTTTGCCAATGGTGTTTTGCCTGATTCCTATGGTCATAATCAGGATTTCAAATCGCAGTTGTGTTTTCGTTCATTTCGGGTTTACTGTGATTGTGGCCGTAGTGGGCACTATTATGGTCGTCGCGTGCGCTATTACGAAGGTAGCGGATAACTCAGACGACGGCAAAACCGTAATTTCACAGACGAAATCACGTTTTTGGAACGTGACCTGTGTCATAACCATTTTTTTTATAAAAATAATTTATATTATTTTAAAAACGATTACGACTTTAATTTAGAAAATTGGTGATTTGAAATTAATCTGAATTAAATTGGAAAAGGAGTCGCCATCGACCTTTAGATTAGGCAGGTCGAATACCTAAAAACGTCTTTCAAAATAATTTTAAGAAAAATCATTTTTAAAGACAAAAGGGGTCTACGTTTACCAGAAAATCGATTTGACGGGTTCGGGAGTCGGTTACGCGTGGGGAAGGATTAGCACCCCCACAGCGCCCAAAATTGGTACTGTATCGCTTACATATCGTCGTGATGATGGAAATTACAAATCGAATATAAAGTTAAATTACGATCCATTTATTGAAATTTAATTAATTTACTTCAAGTTAACTATTTAAAGAAAATCCTTTAACTCGATAAGAAATCTTGAAATTTGCAATCCTCCGTCGGGAAAGCTATTTCAACTATTTCTCTTTTGTAAAAGAATATTCTACCATTGATTATGTAAAAAAATTGCGAATCAAATATAACTAAAAACGATGTTTACATACGAGTAAATTGATTAACTAAAAACGTGAATTGAATACAAATTAAAAAATTTGAAATTTACATTCACATAAAATAAAATAAATTGTCACTTAAAATAACACACATTGCATCGTTTGAACAAATTAATTAGCAAAATATACTCGACTTATTTCAAGTTTCTATGTCGTTAAAATGCCGTACCGGATCACACCACTTCGATCAAGTGGTACTTTCCACGCCCATTCTACGCATACGTGTTCTTGAAAATATAATCGAATATTTCATACATAGATAAAAATATAATGAAAATAAATGTAATTGGAAATACAAAATAAAATATTCACATTACTAAAAACATTATTTACATAATACAAATAACCGAATAACAAGTACAATAAAATCATACATAAATGAATAAAATAAAATATTCACAAATGTCAGGGATAAATTCGAACATTAACAAAAATACCTAACATATAAAATCAATGACAAAAATGAAACTATTATAAACATTGGGACCAAAGTCAAGTATCCACAAAAAAGACATAATATACATTAGTAGGACTAAAATATAAACAAGGAAACATAGATGCCCAAAACAAAAGAAAATAAAATAGACATTAAACCAAATATATTTAAAAAACAGAAAATGACTAAAATAAAAGCAATTAGAACTTGAAGCCAAAAATTAAAAAATGCAAAGTTATATTAAGTGATTAAAATAAAATAATTACACAATACGAGATCAGATTCCAACATTCACGAAAGTAGTAATATAAAAGAGTAAGGACTAAAATGAAATAAACAGAAACATAAAAGATCACAAAGTAATTAAACCAAACATCAAACAATGACTAAAATAGAATATATACGAATATGGTGACCAAATTCAAATAACAGTAAAGATAATAAAATGCATGGGATCAGTGATTAAATTGAAATATTTGAAAATATTAAATCCAGAATCAAATATAGACAAATATGATATAAAACATGAACAGTGACTAATATATAACATTTGCAAAAATTTCATGACCAAATCCGAATATCAAAGGAAAATGCACAATAAACTGAAACAGTGACTAAAACGAAATAAATATAAATATCACAACCAAATTATAATATCAGCAAACATAATATATAAATTAATGACTGAAATGCAATCATTAAAAACTAAAAGGCTCGAAATAAAACAATAATAATTTCATTAAATGACTTAAATAAAGCATTACAAAGGAGAAGGGACCTAAAGTGTAGTTACCCCATGCTTGCAAAACACGGGTGCCCAGACCCTTGAAACGGCGTCGTTTTGAAACCCGTTTAAATACCCCCTTTATATGTTTGAAAATTCGTCTCTCTTCATTCCTCTCCCCTTCCATTTCACAGAAAGAGGGAAAGAGAGGAAGCTCTCTGGAGCTTCAACCGAAGCCCAGAATCTGAGGAGGCTTCGCCGTGCCGGCCGCCGTTGGTCGGCGATCACCGCCGTACGCCGTCGCCAGAAAAGAGAAAGGAGGGCACCAACTGAAACGCCTCAACGCCCTGGTCATGAATCCGGGGTTAGTTTCCCCGAAAAGAGGCTCAAACGCTGTGAATCTATGAAGAACCCTTCGGATTCTTCGACTCCGGTGACCTTAGATTTCAACGAGGGAACGAGGTAAGGGTTTCTCTCCTTGGTTCCTCTACACTCCCTGTATTTTTTCTATTTCCTTTCTTTTTATGTTTTTATTTTTTTTTCTCTCCTCTCTGATTTTCTTTTTTTTTTTCTGTCTCGAATCTCTCTTTTTTTATTCTCTGTTTTTTTTATCCCCAACCGAATGTCCCCCCTTTTCCTCTGATATCTTTGCTTGATTTATGGTTGATTTTGCTTCGTTTGGTGAGATGATGATGATGCTAGCGTAGGGGTAAGGGTCTCTGATCTTGGTAGGGACAAATTTCCCGATTTATCGGGATTTAGGTATTTTTTTTTAATTTAGGGTTTTGATTTGTTTACTATTTCCTTTGATTGGTTTGATTTGGAACTGATGGGGTTACTGTTAGTGCAGGTGGGAGCAGTCGGAGTGGAGCGAGACGGGCCGGAACAGTGACGGTGGCGCGGCTGCTCATTTGCTGCTGGCGGCGGCGGCTGGATGATGATATGTTTAGGGTTTAAAACCCTAATTACTTGGGCCAGATCCAGGCCTGGTTTGGGTATTGGGCCTGAACAGGGTCTGGGCTCCAAGTCTTGTAATTCTGGGTCGGGTTTGGTATCTGATGGGCTTCGGGTTTGAGCCTGCAAAAATTTGTAATAATAAATAATAATAAAATAATAAGATAACGATAATAATAATAATAATAAAATAACGAAAAAAACCCGGACAAAAACGGGTGTCTACAGCTGCCCCTCTTTGCACATTCTTGTGTTAACAAGAATAGGGCAAAGACGACAAGAAAACACGTTTTTGTCTGGTTCTCCTCTTTTTGGTTTGAAAAAAATGGATAGTTTTGTTGGTGGGGACGACACTGCTCATACGCAATGAAGAGGTCTGGTCATCTAAGGGTGACACGGCTCCTACGTGATGAGGACGGCTGGTTATCTAGGGTGACACGGTTCATACGTGATGAAGAGATCTGGTCGGGAATGACACGGCTCATACGTGATGAAGAGTTCTGGCCATCTAAAGGTGATAACACGGTTCCTACGTGATGAGGACGGCTGGTTATCTAGGGTGACACGGCTCATACGTGATGAAGAGATCTGGTCGGGGAATGACACGGCTCATACGTGATGAAGAGTTCTGGCCATCTAAAGGTGATAACACGGTTCCTACGTGATGAGGACGGCTGGTTATCTCTAGGGATAATGGTTTCAAGGGAGACCAACTCAAAGATGTGTTTCAATAGAAACAAACTCAAAGATTGGATTTTGATAAAAATTGTCTCAAGGGAGACAAAATTCGTTTCAAGAGAAACGATCTCAAAGATATTTGCTTTGTTTCAAGTGAAATAAACTCAAAGATAAGTTTTTCCAAAGCAACTGTCTCGAAAGAGACAAGATTCGTTTCAAAGGAAACAACCCAAAGATGGCATTTAAAGGGAATTGTCTCAAGCGAGACAAAATTTGTTTTTAAGGGAAACGTTCTCAAAGATCGGCGTTTCATGGGAAATTGTCTCAAATGAGACAAAATTCATTTCAAGGGAAACGATCTCAAAGATGTTTGTTTTGTTTCAAGGGAAACAGATTCAAAGATGGTAAATTTTGTTTCCAAAGAAACAAACTCAAAGATTTTTCTCAAATAAACTGTCTCGAGAGAAACAAAATTTTGTTTCCAAAGAAAGAGATTCAATTCAAAGATTTTTTTGAAAAGACATTGTCATAAGAGACAAAACTTTGTTTTTCAGAAAATTGTATCTTAGTGAGACAAAATTTTGTTTCCAAAGAAACAGGCTCAAAGATTTTTCTTCAAAAGAAATTATGTTAAGGGAGAAAACCTTGTTTCCAGAGAAACAAACTCACAGATGTTCTTGTTTTAAGGGAAAATGTTTCAAGGGACAAAATTTGTTTCAAGGGAAACGACTCAAAGATAGTTTTATTTCAAGATAAACAAACTTAAAGATTTTGTATTTTTAGAGAAACTGCCTTAAGGGGGACAAAATTTGTTTTAATAGAAACGATCTCGAAGGTGTGTATTTTCAAAAGAAATTGTCTCGAGAGACAAAAGTTTGTTTCAAAGGAAACAAACTCAAAGATTTTTTCTCAAAAGAAATTGTCATTAAGAGATAAAATTTTGTTTCAAAAGAAACAGACTCAAAGATGGATTACATCTTAAGTAAGACCAAATTTGTTTCAAATGAAACAATCTCAAAAGTTAGTTTTTCATTAGAAACTGTCTCAAGAGATATAACATATGTTTTTAAACAAATAGACTCAAAGATGATTTTGTTAAGAGAAACAAACTCAAAGATTTTCAAAATGTACATATTCAAAGATTTACTTCAAGAGAAACTGTCTCAAGAGATAACATAATTCATTTTAAGAGAAACAGATTCCAAAGATTTTTTTTTTTTTAAAAGAAAATATCTTAAGAGAGACAAAATTTTGTTTCCAAAGAAACAGACTCAAAGATTTTTGTTTCAAAAGAAACAATCTCAAAGATTTTTTTTTTCACAAAATTGTCTCAAGGGAGACAAAACTTTGTTTCAGACTCAAATATTCTTCACGAAATTGTCTTAAGAGAGACAAAACTTTGTTTCAAAAGAAATAGACTCAAAGATTTTTGTTTCAAAAGAAACAATCTCAAAGATTTTTTTCACAAAATTGTCTCAAGAGAGACAAAACTTTGTTTCAAAATAAATAGACTCAAAGATTTTTTCAAACGAAACAACTCAAAGATTTTTATTCAAAAGGAACAAACTCCAAGATTTTTATTCAAAAGGAACAAACTCAAAGATTTTTTCAAAAGAAATTGTCTTTAAGAGATAAAAAATCGTTTTAAAAGATTCAAATATTGTCGATTTTGTTTATATGGAAATAATCTCAAAGGTGTTTTCAAAAGTGTTTATTTTGTTTCAAATGAAACAATTTCAGGATTTGTTAAGAGGGGAAATGTCTCGTGCGAGACAAATCAGCTTTGAAAATCTCAAGTGATATTAATTTTGCTTTAAGTACAACAACCTTGAAATTTGTATTATGAGAGAAAATGATGTCTCAAGCGAGACGAAATTTGCTTTAAGATATAGTCTCAAATGAGACAAAATTTGTTTTTAGAGAAATTGTCTCAAGCGAGACAAAGTTTGTTTTTGAGGAAACGATCTCAAGTGAGATCAACTTTGTTTAATGTGAAACAAATTCGAAATTTGGATCTCAAAGGGAAAAGGTCTCAAGCGAGACGAAATTTGTTTTGAAAGAAACAACAATCTAAGGTGAGATTAATTTTGTTTTAAGTGAATCAAATTCAAAATTTGTATCTCAAAGGAAAAATGTCTCAAGCGAGACGAAGTTTGTTTTAAGAGAATTTGTCTCAAACGAGACAAAATTTGTTTTTAGAAAGCTGTTTCAAGCGAGACAAAATTTGCTTTGAAAGAAATTGTCTCAAGCGAGACAAAAATTTGTTTTAAAATTCTCAAAATTTGTGGAAAAATATCTCAAGTGAGACAAAAATTTTGTTTCAAGAAAAACAACCTCAAAGGCGATAAAAAGTCTGTTTGTTCATGCACGTTGAGGAAATGTCTTGATTGTTGACTTCAGGAAGCCCAAATCATTGTTTCTGCAAGTTAGACATCTGGTCATTTCCGAGCTTTGATTTCCTGAGAGATCAAAATGATGCATTTTTGACTGACTATATTGGATGTTATGATGGATGTCAAGATGAAATTTATTTGATTTTTTGTCCAATTTGTCCCCAAGTGAGGAGAAAAATGTCTTTAATATATATGATGATAAATGTTTGATGCAAATTTTATGTATTATGTATGTATGTGTATATATGTATGTATGTATGTATGTTTTCTCGATCTGGAAGGAGAATAGTTGCGAGAGTATTCTTCACTCTATCATTGATTCAGCTTGTCTGCATTTCCACTAGGGTGTACTCTTGCAAACTTAGACCTGAGACAATTTGTTTTCCTTGCCCATCAAATTTTGCCCCAACAATTTGGCTTTCTCTTGCCCCAGCTTCGATCTTGAGCTTCAGATAGATATATTTTTTTGAATTCCAAGATACGCCTCCAGAGAGATTATCTTGTTTGAAAATGTTTTTCTTCTTCTTTTATTTTCAAAAGTCTGAAAATATCAATAGTTTTGAAAAATATTTAATCAAAAGTTTTGAAAATATTGCTCCTTTCAAGGTTTCACAATTGACAAATCATAAAACAAGAGTTCATTGGATATCAAAGAATTAATTACTCTTTTAATCCTTCAATAAATTATAGCTATTTGACAAGTGTCAAGATCAATGCTATCTTTGAGAGATGGTTAAGTAAGGAAGGATAAAAAGTCTCAAGTGGTTAATTTTGGTCAAAAGTATAGTGTTCTCATTTATTTGATGTTCTCTGATCTGATGGAGCAGCTTCTGTACTCAGTTATTGGAAGTGTTCTCTGACTCCCAACTCTCATGTTCTCATTCATGTTGTGTGATGCCTCATCAAGGGATTTGAGCAATCGTCTCCTATGTAATAATCTTCATATTCGAGCCGCCCTTTCAGGTTTTCAACTCGAATCCTCCTTTGGTTTCAAGACGTTACTCAGAATTTTACGTCTTTAACCCCCCTTTGTTATTTTTCTCTATCATGCATTAAAGATTTTAGAAAACCTTTTGTAAATAAAAGATTAATCCTGATGGGCGGGATGATATCTGAAGATAGTCTTTTCTGTTTAGAAATCCATGTATGATTAGAATGGACTTTTAAGGAACATAATGTAGGCCATGGTTCACGGTTATGAAAGAAATAGATAAAAGGCCCAAACAAGTGTTTAAGGGTAATTGAACCAAGGATCAATTAACTCTGATGCATTCGATCTTGTCTTGCTCAATTTGAATATGCTCGTATGTCTTCTCCTAATGTTCTATGATCTTCAAATGAAGTGATTTTGGAGTGATTGTGCTTGATCAATCTCACGGTTTGAAGCTTGATGCGTCCTTTGAGTCAAGGGACTCTTTGTCTTTGTGTTTTTGTCTTCTTTTTATTCTTTGCTTTTTCTTTTCTTTTTCTCTTTGTTTTGATTCGATCTTCGCACTTGGCATTTAGTTCACTTTCGGTATATCATCTGAATCGATGTCTTCACTCATATGAGCAGACTTCCTCCACCTTGCCCCCCAGTATGGAGGGTGATCCTTGGTTAGGGTCGAATCAGAAGAAAACATAATTTAGGCTCAAAGGGGACACAAGGGATATATTTTCTCATTTTGTGAAGGGATAAAGAAAAAATGTCATTCATCATCTCATACACAGAAGTCCTTGCAGAAGAGGTATCCCCAGGGGGATAGATTTTCAGGATTAATTTTTAGTTACATGAAAACAATGTAATTAATGCATTATAGAATTATTTTGAAATAATTCTCTTATTCTGCTTCTTGCTCTCAACATGTCTCAATTGCTCGATCGTCCTCAGAAGATCGTTTCGAGATGTCCCACATTGTTTCTTCTTGTAGGAAATTTCATGTTCAAGTGAACATCTTGTACTCAATGTCTGTAGGTCTTATTGGTAGAAAAAGTTGGTTTGACGTCTAAGAAGACGATGGTGTGAATTTATTAACTCAACAAAATGCATGGGTATGATTTTTGTATATCGAAAGGATATATACAATGTTTAAAATTTGAAAAGAATGTTTCAAGGTCTCAAAGAGAGGGAATGTAAAAATTGGTTCTTTGGTAGTGATCAGGAATTATTCTGGGTAAAAATTGAGAGATTTTATTTTGGGTTTTAGACGGGATAAGAAAGGTTTAATCTTGCCATATGTCAAAAAAATCTATAATTCTTGAAGAATTAAGAGAATACGTAATTTATTCGATATTCAAAGAACTAAAAATTAAAATTTGTTCAATTATTCCACCTTAGAAGGTAGCATAAATTCAAACATTAAGATTAAAAATATTAAAAATATTAAAGCTAGAACAAAAACGATTTCAAACAACACAATCTCTTTGGATGCAAATGGTAGATGACATGCCCTAGTCCTTATTAGATTGTACATACCCCTAAATCCATCAGGTTCTGGATCTTGCGCTTCAGTGCCTTACAATTTTTAGCGGACTGTCTGGAGCTTCCTATGTGATATCAACATTATGGACCTCAAGAAACGGAGACTCTTTTCTCATATTGTCCTGGTATGCTTAGTTCTACAACCAGCTGAACAGGCTCTCATCGTAATGATTTCAGCTTCTTCTTTTAATTGAAAATGTGGTTAGGACCACTTCATCAAATACTCTATGGATTAATTACCTGTTTTTATGAATGATGCATGTGAAAATGCTTACAAATGAAATACATATGCAAAATGCAAAGATGCAAATGCAGATGCAAATATGTTGATCCCAACGATGAATATCATAGAATAATTTTCACCAGAAATAAAAGCTTTCACATTACAAGACAATCCACTTTACAAACATTCTTTGGCTTAAATGTTTGAGTCTGAAGTAGATCGCTGCTTCGTCTCAGATCTTCGTCCTTGAAAACGATGACCCTCAAGCGTTCTATAATCTGACACCATTAATGCCCCGGCCGTGCTGAAGTCAGTGCGTCACTCCTTGATGGATAGCGATGAATAATTGTAGATGAGGCTCTACTGCTAGATTACTCAGTGGATCAGGGGATCATGTCTTCAGTCTCAAATGTTTCACGATCTTTGAGCAAGTCTCATTCTTGTATTCTGAACTTTTTTTAACCTTCGATGCATATCTGTGTATGCGATTGCTTGATTGAAAACTTTTATCTCTTCTTGTGAAGATTTTCTCATGGATATCCCCTTGCGGATCAACACTTTCGCATTATGTTATGTCGATGCAATGCAATGCAAAGAATGATGAAAAATGACACAAACAAAAATAAATAAGTTAGTGTGTAAAAATAAAAGAGAAAAACAAGTTAGTACATGTAAAATAATTGATATGGATAAAAATGTTATTCCAAGATGAATATATAACACCTACCCCGTCATGATATCTACCCAAACATGCTTTCAATAGATAGCAATCCTACCCGGACATGATTTCTACCCAAAATTATCTATTTTCAAGAAATTGGTCCTAACCGCATGATATCTAGTTCGCATGCTTTTATTCAACAGAATTTAAAGTAAAAAGGAAAGGTTCAGAAACGCTCATCCTTTGTGTACACTTAAGTTAGGTACCTACTGACGAACAGAGGTTTGGTATGACTATACTTATGGTGATCGTTCTAAGGTTCACTGTATGCATGGTTTCAGCTCTAACGGAAAAATTGTACCCGAATTGTTCTTGATGTCGGTGCCCCCTTCGGCTGCCAGACCCCCGATCCTCACCCATTACAGGTTTTGAACGGAACGAGTTCAATTCGAGGGGATTCACTGCCTTATACCCATACGAGGAATAAATCCCTACGAAGGTATAAGGTATGTATCCCATGGGTTATTTACTAAAACGCATACGAAGAATAAATTCTTACGAGAGTAAAGCATTCACCTGACTAATTTGGATCAAAGCTCGTGTCTAGAGCTTATGTCATGCAAATGCACGTGATATGTGTGAAGAGGAGCGTACCTACCTTTGACTCAAAAATGAAAGAGAGATAAAACTTGACAAAAACTTGGATCGATATGAAAGCAAAAATTCAAGTGTTAGTATGACAGTTAAAAAAGAAGCAATTAAAAACCTCAATAAACAGATCATAAGTTAACTAAATACTCGAACTCATAATTTCCACCAAGACGACAAAGTGTAAGCGACTTAGCCTGACTCTCTAAAAAAAATCCCCAGCGGAGTCGCCAAGCTGTCATAACCATTTTTTTTATAAAAATAATTTATATTATTTTTAAAACGATTACGACTTTAATTTAGAAAATTGGTGATTTGAAATTAATCTGAATTAAATTGGAAAAGGAGTCGCCATCGACCTTTAGATTAGGCAGGTCGAATACCTAAAAACGTCTTTCAAAATAATTTTAAGAAAAATCATTTTTAAAGACAAAAGGGGTCTACGTTTACCAGAAAATCGATTTGACGGGTTCGGGAGTCGGTTACGCGTGGGGAAGGATTAGCACCCCCACAGCGCCCAAAATTGGTACTGTATCGCTTACATATCGTCGTGATGATGGAAATTACAAATCGAATATAAAGTTAAATTACGATCCATTTATTGAAATTTAATTAATTTACTTCAAGTTAACTATTTAAAGAAAATCCTTTAACTCGATAAGAAATCTTAAAATTTGCAATCCTCCGTCGGGAAAGCTATTTCAACTATTTCTCTTTTGTAAAAGAATATTCTACCATTGATTATGTAAAAAATTGCGAATCAAATATAACTAAAAACGATGTTTACATACGAGTAAATTGATTAACTAAAAACGTGAATTGAATACAAATTAAAAAATTTGAACTTTACATTCACATAAAATAAAATAAATTGTCACTTAAAATAACACACATTGCATCGTTTGAACAAATTAATTAGCAAAATATACTCGACTTATTTCAAGTTTCTATGTCGTTAAAATGCCGTACCGGATCACACCACTTCGATCAAGTGGTACTTTCCACGCCCATTCTACGCATACGTGTTCTTGAAAATATAATCGAATATTTCATACATAGATAAAAATATAATGAAAATAAATGTAATTGGAAATACAAAATAAAATATTCACATTACTAAAAACATTATTTACATAATACAAATAACCGAATAACAAGTACAATAAAATCATACATAAATGAATAAAATAAAATATTCACAAATGTCAGGGATAAATTCGAACATTAACAAAAATACCTAACATATAAAATCAATGACAAAAATGAAACTATTATAAACATTGGGACCAAAGTCAAGTATCCACAAAAATGACATAATATACATTAGTAGGACTAAAATATAAACAAGGAAACATAGATGCCCAAAACAAAAGAAAATAAAATAGACATTAAACCAAATATATTTAAAAAACAGAAAATGACTAAAATAAAAGCAATTAGAACTTGAAGCCAAAAATTAAAAAAAGCAAAGTTATATTAAGTGATTAAAATAAAATAATTACACAATACGAGATCAGATTCCAACATTCACGAAAGTAGTAATATAAAAGAGTAAGGACTAAAATGAAATAAACAGAAACATAAAAGATCACAAAGTAATTAAACCAAACATCAAACAATGACTAAAATAGAATATATACGAATATGGTGACCAAATTCAAATAACAGTAAAGATAATAAAATGCATGGGATCAGTGATTAAATTGAAATATTTGAAAATATTAAATCCAGAATCAAATATAGACAAATATGATATAAAACATGAACAGTGACTAATATATAACATTTGCAAAAATTTCATGACCAAATCCGAATATCAAAGGAAAATGCACAATAAACTGAAACAGTGACTAAAACGAAATAAATATAAATATCACAACCAAATTATAATATCAGCAAACATAATATATAAATTAATGACTGAAATGCAATCATTAAAAACTAAAAGGCTCGAAATAAAACAATAATAATTTCATTAAATGACTTAAATAAAGCATTACAAAGGAGAAGGGACCTAAAGTGTAGTTACCCCATGCTTGCAAAACACTGGTGCCCAGACCCTTGAAACGGCGTCGTTTTGAAACCCGTTTAAATACCCCCTTTATATGTTTGAAAATTCGTCTCTCTTCATTCCTCTCCCCTTCCATTTCACAGAAAGAGGGAAAGAGAGGAAGCTCTCTGGAGCTTCAACCGAAGCCCAAAATCTGAGGAGGCTTCGCCGTGCCGGCCGCCGTTGGTCGGCGATCACCGCCGTACGCCGCCGCCAGAAAAGAGAAAGGAGGGCACCAACTGAAACGCCTCAACGCCCTGGTCATGAATCCGGGGTTAGTTTCCCCGAAAAGAGGCTCAAACGCTGTGAATCTATGAAGAACCCTTCGGATTCTTCGACTCCGGTGACCTTAGATTTCAACGAGGGAACGAGGTAAGGGTTTCTCTCCTTGGTTCCTCTACACTCCCTGTATTTTTTCTATTTCCTTTCTTTTTATGTTTTTATTTTTTTTTTCTCTCCTCTCTGATTTTCTTTTTTTTTTTCTGTCTCGAATCTCTCTCTTTTTTTATTCTCTGTTTTTTTTATCCCCAACCGAATGTCCCCCCTTTTCCTCTGATATCTTTGCTTGATTTATGGTTGATTTTGCTTCGTTTGGTGAGATGATGATGATGCTAGCGTAGGGGTAAGGGTCTCTGATCTTGGTAGGGACAAATTTCCCGATTTATCGGGATTTAGGTATTTTTTTTAATTTAGGGTTTTGATTTGTTTACTATTTCCTTTGATTGGTTTGATTTGGAACTGATGGGGTTACTGTTGGTGCAGGTGGGAGCAGTCGGAGTGGAGCGAGACGGGCCGGAACAGTGACGGTGGCGCGGCTGCTCATTTGCTGCTGGCGGCGGCGGCTGGATGATGATATGTTTAGGGTTTAAAACCCTAATTACTTGGGCCAGATCCAGGCCTGGTTCGGGTATTGGGCCTGAACAGGGTCTGGGCTCCAAGTCTTGTAATTCTGGGTCGGGTTTGGTATCTGATGGGCTTCGGGTTTGAGCCTGCAAAAATTTGTAATAATAAATAATAATAAAATAATAAGATAACGATAATAATAATAATAATAAAATAACGAAAAAAACCCGGACAAAAACGGGTGTCTACAACCTGGTCATAATATCAATGGCTTTAGCAAAAAGCTTGGACATTCTTCTTTCTTGCAGGTGGAATTTGAAGGGCTTTACCACTCGTGAAATCACGGTGTTACAAGACTTGAAGTTCAGTCGGATAGTGCCCAAGCTGTGAAGCTTATTGTTCAACCGATGGTGCAAGCAGTCCTCTCTCGTTAATTCGAGCTATTGCAACCATGCACAATCAACAGTGGGAGACTCGCGTTTTCCGGGTACCACATTCTAAGAATTCTGTTACTAATAGCCTTACCAAAATGGCTCCTCCAGTTCCGTATGATATTACCTTCTTCGATACTCCTACATTTATTTTAATTCATGTAAAAATAAATATTTAAATTAAAAAATAAAAGAATTTATTGAATATTTTGATTAAGCAGGAGCCAAATTAAAGAAGGATGATACTATGTTCTCAATTTTTTAGT
Source organism: Hibiscus syriacus (assembly GCF_006381635.1). Taxonomy (NCBI): domain Eukaryota; kingdom Viridiplantae; phylum Streptophyta; class Magnoliopsida; order Malvales; family Malvaceae; genus Hibiscus; species Hibiscus syriacus. The sequence goes on along the minus strand of NW_024061947.1, from coordinate 2,008,593 downwards.
CTAATAATAATTTAGATCATCAAGTTCAAATATTAGATAAATTAGATATTATTTTAAGAATTTTGATTTTAAATACCTAATAAATTATTTTGTTTTTCTTAAAAAGTCCGATATATCGGAGAATTCATTTGCAAATACTTATTACACTCATTATTAGCTAGAGTACATTCATAGTACATGTTTTACACAAGAGCTAACAAATCCATTCATTTAATTTTCAAAGAAACTGAGTAGATATGTGAAACAGTAAATGCTCTACCAAGATATTTGTGGGTGCAGAAATGGAGCAAGGTGAAGTGTCAGCACCCACCTTGTTAGTTGTCTACTTTTTTCTATTAGGAGAAATCTATCACTAATATCATTATTCATCCGATAAGTGCTTGTAAGAAATGAAAGTGGAATTCTTTCATAGACATTTGGATATTTTTCGAATACCACACCATATATTCATCCGAAACTAGTGTTCCTCATCATGTTGTTCAAGCGCACTTTTAGAACTACACCATGGTTTCGCCTAAACATGCATCAGCAAGACACACTTCTAGAGCCTATTGTATGATTCCGTCTAATATGTCCCCTAAGTTTGAATACTTGTTTCTCTTACAACATAATATTATGTGTGTTTTTGTTATGTTCTTTTGTGAGATATGTTTAAGTCAAATTTCTATTTAATTATGTTTGAAGAAATTCTTAAAGTGTAAATTTGTATTTCAATCATTTTACTGGTTAATATGATTTTAGATAATATTTATTGGATCAGAATTCTTAAATATGGACATATATGAATAATATAGGATGGTTTTATAAATTGTGATACCAAATTAAATAATTGATTATGTTACATGTTTTATGAGTATTAAAGTGTTATGAAAATAAAAATATAGATATTATAAGTTGTATAATATTTATAATTTAATGAGACAAAATTATAAATAATTATAATCTAATTTAATTTTCAGTTTATATAAAGAGATAGTAGTATCCAATAAATAAATTAACTTATATTACTCTTATTCCCGTTAGAACGTATTTACGAAAAAAGAAAACTTATTTTCTTGAAAGATTACGACCAATTTTCTAATCGATCTCCATCAACGAATACAAATTCACTTTTATTATTCATAAAATTTGACATGATAAGATTAAATTTAATTTAATATTTGTTATGATTTGATTTAATCAATAATGACATCATTAATTAATTTTCCTCATCTTGTTAAAATTAAAAAAAATACTTTCACGGTTAAAAAATATGATAAAGAATATGACGTAGACAAATATGACATATATTAATTTAATCCGTTGTGTTTATAACTTAGGATAAGGTGCCAACGAGGGTTGGCATAAGTAATTGAGATTCAAGAATTTAAATTTGTAAAGTTTAGTTCGAATTGTATCACTGTTATTCTTGGTGGACAATCTATAAATTCTTATATAAATCTCAATTGTATTTTAAGAATACTCCGACCATAAAATGGGGAGCCACCAAAATTTTTTGTATAAAAAATAACTTAGGATAAGGTTCTGTACTATAATTTCTCTTAAAATATTCAACTTACATCTTAAATCAACGTGTTAATTATTCTTATCGACAAAAACCCTCTCAACTTGCCTTGATTTTCTTTCTCCTTTTTTTCCTTCACCATACAACTAATAGGGTACAATATGAAAATGATCACTAAATTATCTTAAAATGATTTTTATCATTAAAGTTTCAAAACATACAAAATAATCATTAAATTTATTAAACTATACAAAATGGTCAGTACACATTATATAATAGTGATAAATTTCAATAAGTATATGGATCATTGTATAATAGTTCAATAAGTTCAATACTCATTTTATAACAGTTTCATAAAATTTAATGATTATTTTATAATTATTTGGGAAATTTAATGATTATTTTATAATTATTTGGGAAGTTTAATGATTAAATTTATAATTTGTGAAATGTTAGTGACCAAAAAAGTTTAAACATAGTTTAGTGACCATTTGTGAAATTTACCCCAACTAATATTGAAATTTGGCCTTAGCTTTCTTCTTTCGGTTTTACAATTGCTTTGCAAATATAGAGCTTGGAATTAATGTCTGAGCAACAAATAAACAAGCTTTATTATTACACTGTTGATAGTTTCACCGATTAAATGATATTAATATTCTTTTATTTAAGATCACAATCTTAGAACCTATTAAATGATTTCAGTGATGAAAGGATGTATTATTATATTTTAAAATCTCATATTCGAACAATTATGTCTATAAGGTGTATTCGTTCATTGTCAATTAGTTAAAAATATTTATGAAATATTAATGACCAAAAAAGTTTAAACATAGTTTAGTGACCATTTGTGAAATTTACCCAAACTAATATTGAATTTTTGTCTTGGCTTTCTTCTTTGGCTTTTATAATTGCTTTGCAAATTTAGAACTTGGAACTAATATTTTAGCAACAAATAAACAAACTTTATTATTACACTGTTGATAGTTTCACTGAAATGAACTCAATGATGCAAGGGCATGTTATTCTCTCTTAAGGTCTCAGGTTTGAATAACAGTGTCCATAAGACGTGTGAGTTCAGTTAGCTAATAAAATTTTGAGCATATGTTATCTTCTAATCACTCTATACTAATAAAAAATTAGAATATTATCTTCTCTTCTAATTATAAAAGATGCTAAATTTAATAAAATCATATATATATGAAAAGTGTTTTAATTTCGCTTATGAGAAGTATGCATGAATGAACAAGCGGCTCAAAACTTGTTTTCTTCCCTAATATGGCGTTTGGTTGGCATGAATCCCTTGTAATTGAGAGGAATTGGAATCCAATTCCACCACTTTCTCATGTTTGTTCAAGTTTCCCAAGGGAATTGGAATCCCTCATGCCTTCAACTTTCCATCAAATGAGGGAAAGTGAATTCTATCCAAGAATGGATGAAATTCAATTCCTTGTTGGAGGTAATTGAAATTTGACCATACTACCCTCATCAATCTTTTGGTAACTTATTCATATATTGAATAAAAATATTTTTTTATTATTTCGGGTCGGGTTTCTAATTCATATATTTGGGTCGGTCTGGTGAAACTTTATTTTGGTCGGGTCGGGTCAGTTTTTTTAAGTGTGATATTCGGGTCGAGTTCGGGTTTAGGGTGAAAAATACCCGACCCAAAAATATATATAATTTTACCTTAAATATTTAGGAATAATTACAATAATACCCCTCTCTATATAATTTTTTTCAATTAAGTCATTGTTTTTATTGAATAAAAATAATTTTTTATAATTTCGGGTCGAGTCGGGTTGGATTTCTAATTCATATATTCGGGTCGGGTTGGGTGAAACTTTATTTTGTTCGGGTCGGGTTTTTTTAAGTGTGATATTCGGGTCGGGTCGGGTTCGGGTTTAGGGTGAAAAAAACCAGACCCGACCCCAAAAAAATATATAATTTACCTTATATATTTAAGAATAATTAAAATAATACCCCTCTATATATAATTTTTTTCAATTAAGTCAATATTTTTATTGAATAAAAATATTTTTTATTATTATTTCGTGTCGTGTCGGGTTTCTAATTCATATATTAAATAAAAATAGATTTTGGTATATTTTTTGGTAACTAATTAACATACTCCGATTGGAATGTATTGAAATATTGTTCTATCTTTTGGTAACTTATTAACATATTTTGATTGCGTTGATTTTAACTTATGATGTTTATTAGCATGATTTTTATAATTTATTGAAATGAATAATTAATAAATAAAATGAAAATTTAATATTTTTTAATTTTTTATAACATATTACTACATTTAAATTGTAAAACAAACTAAAATATAGCAAAAAAATAAGAAAGGTAATTCTGTTATTTTACATTACTGAAATCAAATTCCTCTAACATGTCTGCGAACCAAACAGAATATGGAATTAGATTCCAATTCCATTTCCTGCCAACCAAACAGAATATGGAATTGGATTCTAATTCCTTCACATATTCTAATTCCATCATATACATTCCAGCGAACCAAACTGCACTCAGAGTTTTCAAGCTTGAAGCATGCATGTACGGACACTGACCAGGACTACACAACTTAGAGCTAGAAAGAGAATACCATAAATGGATTGACCAAAAAAGAATCCCATAAATGGACAAGTTCTGTAGAAAACACCAATCTCAAAGTTAAAACAAATCGAAAACAACTAAGAAAACACACAGAATCCATGTTTGTGGATTACTTCATTCGTGACTGTCATGTACTTTTAACGGTGCCTGCTGATGCTGATATTCATGCTCATATTTCATTCCTTATTTTTACGGATGATATTTTATATTGAAGAAAGTATATTACACTAACATTAAGGGAATTCCCATAGGGTCTCGGAGCATCCGTCGTTACCGGCGGGAGGAGGTTGATCGGAATCAACGTTCAATAGAGGGGGACTAAGAAGCATCCCTTCAGCCATATTGACAAGAACATTAGGCATATCGAATATCAAATCCTCATCGACGAAATCATCACGGCCAACACTCGATTTCTCCGCACCTATCCAGATGTTGTTCCTACCTTCAGTCCCGACTAAAGCATCGTTTGCAGCCCCTAAAGCCGCTGCAGCCGACGCCGCCGCCGCTTGGATATCGCGAGGGGAGGTTGATGCAGGCACCGGTAAAGAAGCAGCCATGTTGGGGAAGTTAAGCTCCGTGCCTTGGCCTTTTAGGGCAAGTGCCGCCACATCATAAGCAATGGCAGCCATTTCAGGTGTAGGAAACGTACCAAGCCAGATCCTATTAGGTTTTCTCGGCTCACGAATTTCAGACACCCATTTCCCACTTGCCCTACGCCTTATGCCCTTATACACCGGGTGCCGTCCCGTCACAGCTGAACCACTGCTGCCGCTGCCGGAACTGTCGTTGGATTGCATGGTGATTTGAGGACTTGGGATTTGTAGATGGGAATGGGAGAATCCATTTATGAGAAGAATTCAGATTTCCCAAAGATTCAAAAAGTTTACCGAAAAAGTGCGAACCAGTTGTTGATGAACTGCAAATTGCTGATAGTTGGGGTGTAAACCAGAATAAATGTTGGATATATGGGTTGGATTGCGTTTTTGGCTGCTGAATATAACTGGGTGTATCTTAACAGTGATCTTTTTCAGACAAGTCAAGCACCTTAATGGTTAAATGACTCATCCTTATAAGTTTCTAATTCAAACATTAATTTTGAATATTTATTAACAAATGATTAATAATTTTTAGAACACATAATATAACTAGTAATTATCTTAAATTAAACAAAATTATTATAGTTAGGACAATATGTGCACATGAAAATCTAAATGCTATTTCCTTTGTTTTCCTCAACGATCCGCAGCTCTCTATGAGCTTTCTAATGAAATAATTAATAAAATAAACAATTAATATAAAAAATATTAAAGTGAAATCTTATTGACCTTGAACGAAGAAGTATAAATCCATCAGTACTTACATATATATAGAATGAAAAAATTATCTCACTTACATTAGTTAAAACTAAATTTTACATATTGCCCATATTAAATTCTATTTTTTATTCATTTAAATTATAAATATGAAGTTTTAATAAAAAAAATTCTAATTATTTTTCGGTTACCTATTAGTTTAGTCGGAAGAGTGAATCAAATAAATTGTATTAAAAATTAATTTATAATAAATAATTAGAATATTTAATTTAAATTAATCTATAAATTAATTAAATATTGATAATTATAAAATATTAACAATTTAGTTTATTTAAAATATTTAAACGTTAAATATATATTATTGCTGATAATATTAATTTGACATTTCATGAAACTAGAAGTGATGTCGGTATGAAGTTTGTCAGTCTAATTAATCATCATCAAACGTAATGATATAACGAAAGAACATATTTAGATGAAAGATGTATTCAATGTATAGCAAACAGGGGCCGCCTTCCCTTTCAGTTTCCTTTAAATTTAAAAATTTTAAGCTGCGTTCGCTTTCTAATAGTTTATATTTATTGTTTTTAAAATTAAAAAAAATGTGTAGTTAATAAAAAAGTTTTTAATAATAAAAAAATTCATGTTTATTTAAGAATTTTCATTATTTTTTATCACACATGGCACAATATCCTTTGATTACGTCATTATTTTTAATGGAAATGTCAAAGAAGTAACATGATAACAAAATAAAAGTTTCGAGTATTAATTATCTTAAAAAATGTGAAATAATCTAAATGAAAATTTTACTATAGTATGGAAACCAAAATAGGTATTAAATTAAAAAAAATCATAGGTTTCTCCCCTTGCTTTTTTTTTTCCGCGGCTTGAAACCTTTTTTTTCTTTTCTTTTTTATGACTGGTATTAATTGTTTTTCTTTTATTTTTTATATTACATATTTAATTCATTTATATTTTTAAATTATCAATAACTTTATTTTTTATAGTAATTTTTTTGTCTTTGTGATATGTTTTCTTATGTCTTTTGACTCATTTTAGGCTTTTTTATTGGTCATTTAGTCATTGTTTTCATTTTATTTTTTCTCAGATGTATTTTTTTATGACGTTTTGACTGATCAAGATGTCACTTATTTATTATATTGTTGATTTTCCCTACTTTGGACCATCGGATTGAATTTGGATACGCAGTTGTGTTCTTGGATAGCCTTTTGACATTGCTCAAATCTGATATGCATTTTGTCGAAGTGATCTAAAAATAAAAAAATCAAGGTTTAAAAAAGGTTGTCCTAATTAATTTGGGGTTTCTTTTTTAAATCAATAATAGTTTGAGAAGCCGCCATCAATATTTGATTAGGATGTCATTGAGAACCCAAAAAGTGGTATACGTTTAACCAAAAATAAGGTTCGGGAGTCGATTATGCGTGAAGAAGGATTAACACCCTTACAACGCCCTAAATCGGTACCTAGTCGATTAATTAATTGTCTTTGCAATGAAACTTAAGAATTCAAATTTAATTTAATTTAAGATCTCTTTTTTAAACACATAAAAAAGTATTCCTCGAATTTAAAAAAGGAAAATAATGATATTTAATTATTTCTTATTGAAATAAAAAAGGGCATCTCATGCCTTAAAGCAGCTAATTCATTTTCCAATTGAAACAAAGAAATATCGCCATTTTATTCATAAATTTGTTATTAGTCCATATTTCAAATACTAACAATCATTTCTCGGTGAATTTAAATATATGAACATTCACTTTTTCCATCATTCCTAAATTTTAAGTGAGATCATTTTTTACAGTTTCACTTGGTAGGACACCCTTCCATTTTAAAACCACTGGAAATGACTTTCTTATACCTTAAGACAATAATTTCACAACAATTCTAAAATGAAAGGGGCCTTTAGTCGAATTATTTGTTCAAATTAAGTGATTCTCATGAGGCTAACGTACATACCAATTTAGAAAATGTCTGAACTATATGTACAAAAAAAATATATAATAATTCCTACAAAAATGACTTCAAAGTTTAATTAAATGAATTTATAAAAGGGGGACTAAATTGGAAGTAATTTAAACTACAAAACTAGAATTTAAACATCAAATTAATGACTGAAATTAAAGAAAATAGAATATGAAGTTCATAATAAAAAAATATAGAAAATTAAAGTTCTATAATTTAAAGGACTAAAATGTAAATGTTAAAAATTTAAAAGGGAGAAATTAAAATACAAAAAATTAAGGGGCTGAAATGTAAATAACAAAAATTAAAAGTTAGGTATTCATTTTTTAGAATTGTACCCAAACCATAAATAACACGATTCATATCCCGGGATAAATTCCCATGAGGTCGTAAAATTAGTTCGAAAATTAGACGATCAGTGAGTTAACTATTAAAGTTAGAGTTTTACCCGGACCATAATAACGCAAATCGTACCTTGGATGGGTTGTAACACCCCAAATACTAGGCTAGCAATTTTGAGTCTACCCGAGAGGTAAGTGGACCCCTCAGAATTTATAATTCAAGTCGTTGGGCTTAATTGGGTTGGTCTTGGGCCAAATTAGCCATAAAGAGGGGATTTTTGTAGAGTAAAAGATGAGGAGGGACAAGCATAGTAATTAACCCATTTTTAAAAGAGAAATATTTTTATTCCCTTCATTTTCTTCCTTCTTTCTCTTTCTATCTCATTCTTCATCCTCTCCAAAGTCCATAGCATAAAGTTGGGGGTTTTATTATCCAAGTCATGGTGGAGGATGATTTCTAACTAAAGGAGCTCAATTTCGAGTTTCAATCAGCAAGGCAGTGTATTTCTAATCCTTTGGAGTATTAAGTTTCCATAAATTTCAAGAAATTGCTATGATTTGGACACTTTAACATGTTTAGGGTTTATCTTTAATTTCATGAATAAACCACATTTTAGGTGTTAAAAATGTGTTTTTAAGATACCTTAAGATCCTAACAACTTACTAAAACTTTAGAACAAGATTAGAAACCAACCCAAGTCATTTAAGATGATTTTGGGTGCTTTCTTGAGCCTAAAATATCAATTTTAAGGTTCGAGTATTGATACTGGGATGAGAAATATCGATACTGGTTAAATTGGGGATAAATAAAGGTTTTCAAAGGGGGTATCGATACTTCTAGGGTGAGTATCAATAATGTCCTTATAGTATCGATATTGGGGCTCCATTTTCAGAGCATAATGTATTTTTGGTACCGATACTCATAGAGGTATGAATACTTGACCCTAAGTTATCGATACTACAACTAGATTTTCGATACTACCATCTTTCTATGATCAATTTCGACCTAATTAAGGTCCCTAAGAGCTTGGGATAGTCCGTAAGGATAAAGCTTAGTCTGAGAGGGATGTAAATGGCCAAAGGGGTCCAAAGACACTCTTAGGACTGAGTTACAACTAGTGTAACTAAAGTAGGCATAATTCGTCCAACTATCTTTAGTAAGTACATAACATATATTCATTGATAAAAGGATCAGTGCACAGGGTGTACCGACGAGAGGTATGACCAAGTAATCAGATTATGAGACAATAGTGTCATATACCGTAAGAACAACTGAGAATGTGAGACGCGCAGTTGTTCCTTTAATTTGAGGGAGAATTGAGGGAAAGTGTAGGATCTGCGAATAGAGCATCGATACCCAAAAATGAACCCGATTCAGATACCAATCATAACCCTAGCCATTAAGCATTAAAAACAGTATCTCAAAACGCGTAGAGACTTCTCCAGAGTTAGAGAATGACTAAAATATCCTTGAGTAGGGTATAACAAAACCAGAACAGATTATCAAAAATAACATACTAGTAACTCCTCGCATAATGTTCTAGAATAGAAAAAGAGCGACTTAACAGTTAGGGTAATCTAACATCCCAAAGATCGGGTTAGTGACTAAAGTGAAAGTTTTTGAAATTATGTGATTAGATTAAGAAAATATAAAAGTTTAGGGACTTAAATAAGAATAGCTGGGATTGGATTAAATAACAAAGATGAATGAATTAAGGTGTAATTTGGTCTTTTCAATGTAAATGATATTTTGTTTCCTTTATTAAGAGTGAAACACGTGGGTTTGGGGGAGATTTCTAGAAGCTTTTTTCTCCTTGCTTTCTTCTTCCTCCCGTAAGCTTCATTGCAAAGGTGAGTTTAATTTCAGCTATTTAATTATTGAATTTTTAAGTGGGTTTTGATACTTTGGGTGTTATATAAGCTTAAGGAAAGCTTATATAAGTTTAAAACATTAAAAAGAGAGAATTATAAAGGAAATTGTATTAAGGGTTTAGAAATAAATTTGTGATATAAAGAGGTTTTTAAAGTTCTATTGATGAATTTGACTTGTCATTAGAAGGATTAAGAAGTTTAAAGCATTAGAAATGAATTTAGAACACATGGAAAGTTGAAATTCTTTGATTCAATAATTATAGTGAGGTATTGAAGATAATGAAGTGTTATAGTGTTTAAAGAGGGTTTACATAGGTATGGATAAGTTTAAGGGCATGAGGAGCGGTAAATAATTAAAGTTTGGGGTAAAGTGTTAGAAATTTTCAGGTTAAGAAGCATTTTTTGGCTAAGGGGTATCAGTACCTGTTGAGTAGGTACCAATACTACAAGATAATTTGTGAGGAATTGATGCATGGGGTATCGATACCTGTATGAACAGTATCGATACCATATGGAAGAGGTATCGATACCTATATGGAGGGTATCAATACCAAGGAACATTGAAGCTAATGGTATCGGTACCGGGGTAGGGTATCGATACCCTAGCATAGAGGTATCGGTACTGTAAGGGTAGTACCGATACTACTTAAGTTGGAAAGTTGAATTGGAGTTTTATTTTGTTCGTATTGATATGAATCATATCAAGTAATTCGAATCTCGACATTCATTAAATTTTGTATTCATGTAGATATCGATCGGAATCAAAGTCCGAATAGACTGTCAGAGTAAGATTCGAGAGAGAGAACAAGAGCTTGATATTGACAAGTAATCAAGGTGAGTGCATACTATATTATATATGATATTTATGGAAATAAGACTTGCGATAAGTCTATTTCCCATGTTTGAATGCATGATTCCATAAATACAAGCATGTGATTGATATGATGATTATGTGTGCATGAATATATGAAAAATGTAATATAAGATATGTGATGAAAATCTAAGTGTTATATGATCTATGTGAAGATATGAGAACATGATATCAATTACGTGATATGTCTGACATGTTATTTTATGTGTTATACGATATATATATATATATATATATATATATATATATATATATATATATATATCGCATAGCACATGATAAATGATATGAATTATATGAGAACATGTATATGTAAATATACGTCTATGAGATAAGACCCATGATTAAGAGCTATGTGAAAAAGAATACAAGTAAATATGAGAAGCTTTGTGATACGTGAATGTGAATTATATGGAAATATGCTACATGAAAGCAAACTACGTACCTATGTGAAATGATATAAAATATAATGCCTATGTTATGTGTTATGAGAGCTATAGGTATAGTTGGCATGCCAAGAGTCGAAGGTTCTACGTGGTCCTTCGGGACATATGTGATATGTGATAATGATCCTCAGGATATAGTGGTCCTTCGGGACAAATTCTACGCGCCCCTATTGGGTATTATACGAGCTGTGGTGACAACATATGTGCACAACCTATATGTACTCGCATACCTTAAGTTCTCAAAAGTATACATGGGCTAAACAAAGAAATAACATAATGAAATCTTGTATGACTTTATATGTTTTGTTTGTGAAAGATATAGTATGAAGTACTTCAAAGGTTAAGATCAAATTATATATTCTAAATGGATTAATGATAGTGATAATTACAATAATGTGACTAGAATAATGATAATATGTGTGCATGTATATAATTGGTATATGATGTTTGTATTATATTATGATATGAATTGTGAAATGTTCATGCATTATTGATTATATATGCTTATATGATAACAAGAAATTAGAGATAATAATATAAGAAATGATAAGTATATTAATGATGATTTATGTATGGACACAAGCATTGTGTTACATGATATGTACATGCATTTGTTAATTAGTTATATTCCCATTATGTATTTACATGTCTCACTAATTCTATGACTTAGCGTGTAAGTGTCTTTCACGTAGGTGTTGATAAGCAAGAGGATCAAACTTAGGATCAACAGAACAACATCTCTCCACTCGAAGATCAGATTAGAAATATTTTGTAAAGTATGTCTTGTTATGTAATTTAACATGTTGGCATGTAAACAAAGTCATTAAGTATGTATGCTATGATGGAGTTTGGTAATGTTTTGAACATACTTATGTAAAAGAATAACCTTATAATAATGAAAGTTTTAAATTTCTAGGGTTTTTTATATAAAAATACATGTTTTAAATGGTCGATGTGACACTTCAGATTAGTATCCAAGTTAGATACGGGTTGGGGTGTTACATTTAATGGTATCAGAGCTAAGGTTTATCCGATTTTCAGCTTAAACTGAAGTTAAAAGTGTTTTAAAAAGGTATACATGCCAATAGAAAGTGAAAGTTTCTGATCTGATAGAGTTATTAGTATGTTGTTTTCTAATAGAGTTATATGGTTATGTATTAGATGTCTGATCGTGAGATTTCTTGAAGTGAAAGGAGAAGTGGTAGACCTGAGGGTAGTAGCAATTCACATACCTTAGCCAGGCAGGGTGTAGAGCGAACAACTCCAGAAGTACCAGTGAGAGATCAAGGGTTATTTTTCAGAACGTTAAACGCTATTTTATCGCATTTTCAACCTCCTGCTCCCTCAGCTCCTCGAATGAATATAGCTAAGGAACTGAAAGGTTTAGGAGTACCTGAGTTCCAGGGTGAAGCTGAAGAATATCCTGTTACCGTGGATCTTTGATTGAATGATTTTAAGATAATGTTAGAGGGACTCCACTGCTCTGAAGAGGAGAAATTAGATGGAATAGTTTTCCTGTTGCGTGGTCAAGATAGAATATGGTGGACAAATGTCACCATGAGATTGAGAAGTGATCAAGTGACATGGTTATTCTTCTTGGAAGAATTCAAGCTTAAGTATATTGGTGATCAATATATCAGACAAATGAAACAAGAATTTCTGAATTTGAAACAAGGGAATGATACAATTTATGAATATGAAAGTGAGTTTAACAAGTTAAGTCGTTTTGCTGCTGAGCTTATTCCGACTAAGAAGGATGTATGTGATTGGTTTGTGGAAGGTTTGCACCCTAGGCTAAGAGAGTTGTTGATAACCTTGAATTTTTCATCGTTTCAAGAAGTAGTTAATTGAGCTAAAGCTCTAGAAAGAGCTCAGAGTGAGAGATTTAAATAGCAGAGAGTTCAGAAGTCTAAGATATTGGGTACTTCGTTGAGTTCCTCACCATCAAAGAAAAATAATGAATTGGATTCTCCAACTCAGAATTTGTTGGAATCATCTACTTCTACTGTTGATGATCAAATCTCAATCAACTAGGCAATGTTCATATTTTGGAAAGAATCATACGGAGTATGTCGAGTGATTTCAAGAGTCTGTTTTAAATGCGGTGATGTTGGACATTTTATTCGAGATTGTCCACTCATAATTGATGAGACTGTTCAGAGGGAAAGGTCTGTTACGGTATCTCAGAGAAGTACAGGTAGAGGTCATAGAAGAACTCAATCAGAGTCTTTCACTCAATATGATATGCAACCAATTGCACGTGTTTATAATTTAAGGACTTATGAAGATTTTGAGGATCCAGAGATTTTAGAAGGTAAATTTCAATAATATGGTAAAGTAGTTGGTTTTAATAGATTTGGGGATCAATATAGTATTTATTAAGTGGCAATTAGAAAGACAATTGAAAGTGTGGATTTGAAGTGATAAGTAATGAAGTGTTAGATAGCGATTAGTATGGCATGGTTTTCAAGTGAATAAGTTGTGTTGAGTTTGTGTATAATATGAGTATAAGGTTAATAGTAAAAGAAAATCAAGATTTGTTGAGTATTATAAAGGATTGTTTCATATCGTTGTGAAGTGAAAATTTGAGGACGAATTTTCTTAAAAGGGGGGAGATTTGTAACATCCCAAAGATCGGGTTAGTGACTAAAGTGAAAGTTTTTGAAATTAGGTGATTAGATTAAAAAATATAAAAGTTCAAGGAATAAAATAAGAATAGTTGGGATTGGATTAAATAGAAAATATGAATGAATTAAAGGGTAATTTGGTATTTTCAACTTAAAGGATACTTTGTTTTCTTTATTAAGAGTGAAACATGTGTGTTTGGGGGAGATTTCTGGAAGCCTTTTTCTTCTTGCTTTCTTCTTTCTCCCGTAAGCTTTATTGCAAAGGTGAGTTTAATTTCAGTTGTTTAATTCTTGAATTTTAAGTGGGGTTTGATACTTTGAGTGTTATATAAGCTTAAGGAAAGCTTATAAAAGCTTAAAACATTAAGAAGAGAGAATTAGGAGGGAAATTGTATTAAGGGTTTAGAAATAAATTTTGTGATATAAAGAGGTTTTTGAAGTCCTATTGATTAATATGACTTGTCATTAGAAGGATTAAGAAGTTTAAAGCATTAGAAATGAATTTAGAACACATGGAAAGTTTGATGAAATTCTTTGATTTAAGAATTATAGTGAGATATTAAAGATAAGGAAGTGTTATAGTGTTTAAAGAGGGTTTAGATATGTATGGATAAGTTTAAGGGCATGAGGAGTGGCAAATAATTAAAGTTTGGGGTAAAGTGTTAGAAATATTTGGGTTAAGAAGCATTTTCTGGGTAATGGGTATCGGTACCTGTTGAGTAGGTACCGATACTACAAGACAATTTATGAGGAATTGATGCATGGGGTATCGATACCTGTATGAAAAAAATCAATACCATATGGAAGAGGTATCGATACCTATATGGAGGGTATCGATACCAGGGAACATCGAAGCTAATTTTGGTATCGGTACCGGGGTAGGGTATCGGTACCCTAGCATAGAGGTATCGGTACTGTAAGGGTAGTACCGATACTACTTAAGTTGGAAAGTTGAATTGGAGTTTTATTTAGTTTTTATTGATATGAATCATATCAAGTAATTCGAATCTCGACATTCATTAAATTTTGTATTCGTGTAGATATCGATCAGAATCAAAGTCCGGAAGACTGTCAGAGTAAGATTCGAGAGAGAGAACAAGAGCTTGATATTGACAAGTAATCAAGGTGAGTGCATACTATATTATATATGATATTTATAGAAATAATACTTTCGATAAGCCTATTTCCCATGTTTAAATGAATGATTCCATAAGTACAAGCATGTGATTGATATGATGCTTATGTGTGCATGAATATATGAAAATGTAATATAAGCTATGTGATAAAAATCTTAGTGATATATGATCTAGGTGAAGATATGAGAACATGATATCAACTATGTGATATGTCTGATATGTTATTCTATGTGCTATGTGATATATATATATATATGAACACATGATAAATGATATGAATTATATGAGAACATGTATATGTAAATATATATGTTTATGAGGTAATACCCATGACTAAGAGCTATGTGAAAAAGAATACAAGTAAATGTGAGAAGCTATGTGATACGTGAATGTGAATTATATAGAAATGTGCTACGTGAAACCAAACTACGTGCCTATGTGAAATGATATAAAATATATTGCCCATGTTATGTGTTATGAGAGCTATAAGTATAGTTGGCATGCCAAGAGTCGAGGTTTCTACGTGGTCATTCGGGACATATATGTTATGTGATAGTGATCCTTCGGGATATAGTGGTCATTCGGGAAAAATTCTTCGCACTCATAGTGGGAATCATACGAGCTGTGGTGACAACATATGTGCACAACTTCTATATACTCACATACCTTAAGTTCTAAAAAGTATACATGGGCTAAACAAAGAAATAACATAAGGAAATCTTGTATGATGTTATATGCTTTGTTTGTGAAAGATATAGAATGAAGTACTTCAAAGGTTAAAATCAAATTATATGTTCTAAATGGATTAATGATAGTGATAATGACAATAATGTGACTAGAATAATGATAATATGTATGCATGTATATAATTGGTATATGATGTTTGTATTATATTATGATATGAATTGTGAAATGTTCATGCATTATTGATTATATATGCTTATATGATAACAAGAAATTAAAGATAGTAATATAAGAAATGATAAGTATATTAATGATGATTTATGTATGGACACAAGCATTGTGTTACATGATATGTACATGCATTTGTTAATTACTTATATTATCATTATGTATTTACATGTCTCACTATGTCTATGACTTAACGTGTAAGTGCTTTATATGTAGGTGTTGATAAGCAAGAGGTTCAAGCTTAGGATCAGTAGAATAGCGTATCTCCACTTGAAAATCAGATCAGAAATATTTTGTAAAGTATGTCTTATTATGTAATTTCCATGTTGGCATGTAAACAAAGTCATTAAGTATGTATGCTCTGATGGAGTTTGGTAATGTTTTGAATATATTTATGTAAAAGAATAACCTTATAATAATGAAAGTTTTAAATTTCTATTGTTTTTATAAAAATAAATGGTCGATGTGACACCTTAGATTCGTATCCTGGTTGGATACGGGTTGGGGTGTTACAGGTAAATAGTAAACGAGATCAGTAATAACTCAAAACAGCTAGAAAAAGAAACACTAACAGTCCAAACAATAATAGTAACAATTAGAAATAGTAATAGCTGAGATTTCATAGAACAAGACTTTGTATGACACTCGAGAAACAACCAAGACACCCGAGTTACTTTAATAGTAGGGCGATTGTCGTATTTGTTAGTATGCCCAGGTATATACCAGTTAATGCCAAGGCACTTCTTTTTCCAGCTGGGCGCATATACCCCAAGCCTCGACGGAGTAAGTTGGAGGGTGTATGTTTCCGATGTAGATTTTGAATCTCACCTTAGTGTACCCGAGGGTATACTTGCAGGCTAGAGGGGTGCGTGAGCTCTGAGATACAGATCCCTCAGCCTCACCATGATGCCTGCCACAACTTTATGTTTGTTATTATGTATCATATATTAGTATCTGGTAGGATAAAGGGGTGCATGAGCTCCGAGATGTAGCCATTTAACCGCACTATGATGCCTACCTTAATTGGTGTATGAGTTACAACAGAGTCAATATTGCATTCAGATAATGCACAGTAGAGCCAATATCACATATAGATAATGCGTAGTAGACTCAGATGTTAGGGTTAGAAACCTTACTTTAGAGATAGAACAACTAAGCCTTAAGTAGGTAGCACTTGATTTAGATCATGCATGTATCTACATCTTAGTACCATGAATTCGGCATGCTTGTGTTTTTGAATTCTTATGCTGCTCTAGTTAGCAATTATACTACTGGGCTTTGTAAGCTCAGCCTTCGGATTTTTTTCGTTTGCTAGTTAGTAGCATGAACAGTTCGTTGAGCACCATCGCAATATGATTTCCAGCATCTCCTTCAAAGTACTGTATCGTAGCTTAGTGGACATATTATTCATAGAACTTTACTTATGTATTCATTTTATTAAACTCAAATTGTATTATTTTGATTTTAAATTATATGTCACAGAGCTCCGATTTTGTAAATTGATTTTTAGAATAGTATGATTTTTTTATTTATGATACCATTCAGTGTGTTTGAAAAAGAAAACGAACATGTTTTGAAAATCAGAGTTGCCTCGGTAGCCCAATGTGGCACTTTAGGCCCAATCGGGTCTAGGTGTTATAAGGGTCCTCGCAAGTTTGTAAAATTAATTCGAACAATTTTAGAGTCTATAGTTAGAAAGTGAGAAATTAATAATTCAAATTTTATCCGGACCAGGGTAGTGTGGGTCATATCCAGAAACGGGTCACCACAAGGTTTATCGAATGTGTTTTTATAAAATTTTTAAAAGAAGTGACTAAAATATAAATAAATAAATAAACTGTACCAAAATTAGTAAACCAAATTCACAATAATAAAAAAGAAATTGGTGACTATAAGGAAATTAGTGAAATGGATGGTTAAAAATCAAAATAAATTAAAAGCAAGGGGAGCAGTGATCAAAATGAAAAAACACGGTAAACCTTGGATGGCCTATAAGTGATTTTATCCTAACCTTCTAGTATATAGCCTACTTTTTGCTATTTCAAGTAAACTTAAACATAAAACCTAAATCAACCGTCTTTTTTTTAAGATTCTCTCAACCCTCACTTTTCACGGTACTCGCAATAATGACAAGAAAACGCTCGGCCATTGTGCACGGTGGTGGCTCGTCCTGACGGCCTTCAAACGAAAGCATAACTTTTTTATCTTTCCTTTCTTAGCCCAATCGCCCCAAACTAAAACTCTCACAACCCAAGAGCATCGTGATAACCACATACGTTAGTGACAGACCCATCTTTAACCACCACCAATGTTGGTCGGGTGATCCCAACGGACCCCTAAGAAGGACCTAACCTCTCTTTTTCCACTTTAAAATGCGAAACAGACCTTAAAGCTTCGACTTTCACTATCTCGGTGACCTTGACATTTCTTGGAACCCCAACGACGAGCCTAGCCCCGACGATCGATGATCAAGTTAAAAACTACTCACTCTCTATTGGTCTATTTTACTCGAAATACACTGTTGAAAAATAAAAAATGATTACCTTTGAAAAACTCTTTGTATATTCTATTGCTTCGTTCAAATGGGGAAAAACTTTTTATTATTGGTATTTAAAAAAAAGGGGAACCTTTTGTATTGCTTCTCTCGGAAGAAATGAAGGGGGAGATACAACTACAATCCATTTGTTTTAGGTTTTATGTTACCCTTGTTAAAAGAAAATGGAAATGGAAAAGGAAAAAAAATCATTCATTTTACAGCTCATTTCTTTTTCGTTTTTTTGCATGGAATTGTTGGTGACGAGGCATGGAGGAATGGGGGACCTCAACTTGCTAGAAGCTGTCATAGAGCGAGGAGAGGCAGGGGACTACTACTTGGTTCTTACTTAGTGACGAGGAAGCCTCTGAAAGGCCTGAGAGATACTGGGATCGGGGCCACTGAAGATGATGTGGTCACTGTTACAAATTGCAGTTGGAATATGAGTAAACGTGACTGAAATTTGGATGGCCCTAGCAGGCGACGGTTGAGGCATCTAGCCTTGCCAGGATTTCTTACATCTTATGCCTTAAGGTGCATTGGGCTTATTGGGTTTTATTTGGGTTTTTTCTTGTTGGGTCTAGCAATGGGATTAGGCTTTGAATAAAATATGTTAGATGAAGGATGGTAATGGATTTAAATTATGTATATGGGTTTTGTGATTAGGTCAATGGCTATAGGCCCAATTGATTTTTAACATTTGACTTTGGGCTTAGTTTGGTAAAACCAAGGTATGTTAAATGGGTTTGTAATGAAAATGACTAAGTTGCAGGTTTGTATTTAGTTGTAGGAATGGGTTCCTATGGATTTGTAGCTGGATTTTTGTATTTTGGACTTGAGTTATAACCATTAATAATTTTTGGGTATTTGGGTGCTAATAAAGAAGGTTAAAGATATTTGAGCCTTAAATTCCACCATAAACACACATGGTCACCCAATCCCTAAATAAATCCAATTAAGGCACCCCACTAATGGCCCCAATGCCACTTGGATTAACTCGACAATAATTCATGAACGTCTTTGAATTGGTCTTCAATCCTTCGATTCAATTTGAATTGTTTAGACAAATTTAGGGTATTACAAATTTAATATGGGGTGATTGACTCTTCTACATGAGGAAATAAAAAAGGTTCTATTTCTCTTCTTGAGAGATTGTGCGAGTTCTTCTATATGAACTGCATATTCTTCTAAAAAAAAGTCACGTTCAGGTCGAACAAGGTCTCGTATATAAACTTCTTCTTCCTTTTATTTTGTTGATCCACCTCTTTCTGTGATGGAATCTAGCAAAAGGTTGATGTAACACCCACAGATCGATGTGAGTGACCCGATTCGATCCGAGATGCCACATTAGGGCCACCGGAGTGACCCACAGTAAAATTCCAGAAAACAATTTAAAATTTTTGTTAAAATGTATAAAATCATAAAAAAAATTATAATTAAAATACAAGTTTGGAAAACTATTCATATATTACAGACATAATTAAAATAATACATGTTCATACTCATTATAAAAACCAAATGTAACCCACATGTTCCCTAACTACACTTGTATCGTACTCTGCAAACAAAGCCGAATGGAAATCTTTACTGATGTCGATAGATGTATTGGATCAAATCTTTTAACCTGAGATGAAAAGTAAAAAGAGTGAGCTTTGGGAAGCTCAGTAATACAGAACTACCAAGTGATGTTGAAAGACATGCAAATAAAGGGAAAGCATAATTTTCCTTATTGATTCAGACGTCTACAGATATTTGTGATAAGCAGATGGTTCAACTGATATTTCAGGTAGTAAACGACATGAAGCTTACAGTTCAGAGGAAACGTTCAGAGGACTAGGTTCATGAGATTATAATAGGATGTCTAGCGTGTTTCCACAAAACCAATGAAAATGTACAAATCTTTTTAAAACAATAATAGTTTAAAACATATTTTTAAAACCATAGTAAAACCCTCCATCCGAACGCAAATATGCAGTTCCCCATAACAGCATCCATAAAGACTTACCCTAAGCACATAGCATAGGTGCCACCATAAGGGAATGCCTTGGAGCCTATGGGCCTACTCAAGGGTCTCTTTAAGTCCGTAAAGATTTACTAGCTTGATCAGAGATGAACCTCCATACTCCAGAATTCTACCCATACAGTATCTAGTAGAAATCAGATTTAACATTAAATAGTAATATCTGGATCGTGATCCAGTAAAATCTTGTAAGCGTGACCATAAAATAAACCATATAACTGCCCTCTACCCATACACCATATGCAGTCCCATGATTAACCCAAGGGAGTACCTTGGGGCCTGAGAGCCTACCCAAGATAGTTTCTCGGGGAGCCTACACAAGGGTCACCTTAAGTCCGAAAGGATTTACCAGCTTGACCAGAGCTGAACCTCCATACTCCAACCTACCCAGATAATATCCCATTAAAACAGTTCAAGTAGTGACTAGTAGATATCATGATTCATAAATAAGGAACGATCATATTTTCCAGTGAAAACATGAAACCATATAACACATTTCAGGTAACCATAGTTCATAAATCAATAGATTCCATGATCTATAAATCAGAAACGATTTTTAATTTCCAGTGAAAACAAGTAACCATAAAACATATACCATGTAGCTATGGTTCATAAGCCAGTAACTCAGTAAACCATGAATCTCGATGAAACGTATTTGTTGAAACGATCCTCGCAACTTTTATTGCTTTTTCGAGGATCGATCCAACTTAATATTGGAACATGTTGGGTTTTAAAATAAAACAAATTGATATGCGATTAACCAGAAATTCACTTTGAAAAGGGTTCAAGAGTCGATTACATGTGGGCAGGATTAACACCCCCATAATGCCCAAAATAGATACTTACACGATTATACATCATTTAAATATTAAAATTTTCAAATTTGAATAATATTTAAATTATGATACATTTTTTTAGAAAAATAAAAAGGGATATTATTTTGTACGAATAATCTTCGAAAATAACTTCCTAGTCAATTAAGGGAGTATTTTTATGTATTCATTGTATAAAATAATACAACCCAGATTTTAGATAAAACACATATATTAAGAATATTAAAATAAATTTATTTGAATATAAAATATATTATTTTATTCAAATAATTCTTGGAAACACACTCCTTGTTAGTTAAGGCGTACTTCTATAAATTGCTTGAATAAAATAACATTTAAAAATAATATAATTAACAAAAATTGACAAATATATAAATAAAAAATTAAAATAATAAATATAATAATTTTAAGGAGTACATTATAAAATTAAACAAAAATCAAGGCAACAATTACAAATAATTCATATATTAGGTACTACAAGTATAAATAAACCAAAATTGTTTAGAAATTAAATTTAAGGATTAAACTGTAAAGAAAACAAAAGGAATGGCCATAAACAGAAACATCACGAAATCGAGATACTTGAATTGTAATTTATCCATCATCATTATTCGTGATTAAAATAAAAATTATTAAAAATCTAAGGACTAAATTGAATATTTACCTAAAAAAAATAAATACGGCTAATGACTCAAATAGAAATAAAATAAAATTTGAAATACAAATTAAAATAAACAAAATTAATTTTAGTGACTAAAATGAAAGTTTACAAACCTAGGGAGACTGCGGGGATGATTTACCCTTACACTAAAATTGCAGATACCCCTTCAAAACGACGTCTTTTGGGGAGGGGTATATATACCTGAAAATCGGCTCTGAAGGCCTTCAACCTTCTCATTTTCTTTTTTCTTTCTGTCTCTAAAAAGAGAGAGAATTTATCTCTTGTCTCTCTCTAAAATTCCCCGCCGGAAGAAAATCGACAGCCCGTCCGACCGCCGTACATCAATGCCGGTGACCACCACCGACCACCGTCCATGGTGGCCAAAGTTCAGAAAATGACACCAAATCAAAGCCCTCTCTTTCCTACACCCAAATCCGAGCCCCTGTTAGCCTAAAGACCCGTCTATCAGCCTAGATCTAGGCGTTTTACCTTCGAACCCGACACTCCAACAATGATAAGCTTTCTTTTCTCTCTCTCTTTTCCTTTATATTGTTTAGTGGTTGTTGTTGGTTGTATTCTATTCATCTTTTTCTTTGTTTTTGCTCTATGTTTTCTCTATATTAGTTCTCTCTGTTGCTGTAGTTTTTCTCTCTTCGTCTTCTGTTATCTTGCAGGTGGGTTCCTTATATAGAAACCCGTGGTACACCTTTCAGATCGGTCGGGGAGAAGAACCTCTCTGAGTCACCAGTTTATGGCGGTGACTAGGGGCAATGTCGATTTATAGATGGGTGCATTTAATGCACCCAGATCTTTCGGATATGGTCGGTGATATCGACAGTTGCGGTGGTGGTGGCTTGAGGAGTTAGGCGTGTGCCCCTCACGCGTGGTAGGTAGACGGTCCAGATAGACTGGCGGCGGTGGCGAGCTACTGAGTATTAGGGTGAAACCCTAGCTTTGGTTCAATCTGGGCCCTCCATCTTCAACTTGATCAGATGACTGTGATGAGGAGGCGACTGGAGCTAACATGGGAAACCCTAGCTGATTGGGTCTTCAACTGGGTTTGACTTTGCTAGGCTGATCCGGCCTGGGTGACGAGTTCAATTGTTCTTGGGTCATATTTATTGGGTCTGGTTTGTTTGTAAATGGGGTTCTAGGTTTTGTTTTTAATTGGGCCCCTAGTTTTATAATTTTGGCCTTCAATAATATTTTAATTATTAAATAATAATAATAATAATAATATGGAAATATAGACGAAAATCATTGTCTACAGCTGCCCCTCTTTGCTCATTCTTGTGTCAACAAGAATTGGGCAAAGACAAAGAGACAATGAGTTTTCGTCAGGTTGATTTCATTTTTAATGGGAAATCTGCTCCACTCTTCTTTCAGGGGAGATTAGACTTGATCGGTAGTCAGGTCAATTTTGGAAGACGGGTGTGCTCCACTATTCTTTCAGGGGAGATCAGACTTGATTTGCTCCTCTTTTTCGGGTAGCCAGATCAATTTTGGAAAATGAGTCTACTCTTCTCTTATTTCAGGGGAGATTAGACTTGATTTGTTCCTCTTTTTCGGGTAGTCAGAACAATTTTGGAAAACGAGTATGCTCATCTCTTCATTCAGGGGAGATCACACCTGATATGTTCCTCTTTTTTGGGTATTCAAATCAATTTTGGAAAACGAGTCTATTTCACTATTCTTTCAGGGAGATAAGAATAAAAAAATCTTTGGAAGACGGGTCTATTTCACACTTGAAAAATATTTGGAAAACGTGTCTGCTCTACTATTCTTTCAGGGAGAAAAGACTTGAAAAATCTTTGGAAGACGGGTCTGCTCCTCTCTTCTTTCAGGGAGATAATACTCGAAAAAATCATTGGAAGATGGGTCTGCTCCTCTCTTCTTTCAGGGAGATAAGACTCGGAAAATATTTGGAAGACGAATATGCTCATCTCTTCTTTCAGGGAGATAAGACTAAAAAAATCTTTGGAAGATGGGTATGCTCATCTCTTCTTTCAGGGAGATAAGACTCGAAAAATCTTTGGAAGACGGGTCTGCTCCTCTATTCTTTCAGGGAGATAAGACTCGAAAAATATTTGGAAGACAGGTCTACTCCACTCTTCTTTCAGGTAGATAAGACTCGAAAAATCTTTGGAAGACGGGTTTGCTCCACTCTTCTTTCAAGGAGATAAGACTCGAAAAATCTTTGGAAGACGGGTCTACTCCACTCTTCTTTCAGTGAAATAAGACTCAAAAACATTTTGGAAGACGGGTCTGCTCCTCTCTTCTTTCATAGAGATAAGACTCAAAAAATCTTTGAAACACGAGTTTTCTCCATTATTCTTTTAGGGAGATAAGAGTCGAAAAATCTTTGGAAGATGTGTCTGCTCCACTCTTCTTTCATGGGAGATCAAACTCAAAAAAAAATCTTTGATTCACTTCGCTATTCTTCTGGGAAGATTGAATCGAACCTAATTTGCTTCATTGCTCTTCATGAATAATAAATCAGAAAGATTGACTCCTCTTCGCGAGGAAGTCAAGGATTGACTCCTCTTCCCAAGGAAGTTGGGAATAACAATGATTGACTTCTCATTATGAAGAAGTCAACGATTGATTGCTCCTCGCCAGGGAGTCAGGAATAACAAAAATTGATTTTTTCCATGAGGAAGTCAAGGATTGACTCCTCCTCACGAGGGAGTCAGGAATAATAAAGGTTGACTTCTCTTCACAAGGAAGTCAAGGTTTGACTCCACTTCGCGAGGGAGTCAATAATAAAAAAGATTGACTTCTCTTCACGAAGAAATCAAGGATTGACTCCTCTCCGCGAGGGAGTCAGGAATAACAAAGATTGATTTCTCTCCACGAGGAAGTCAAGGATTGACTTCTCTTCGCGTGAGAGTCAGGAATAACAAAGGTTAACTTCTCTTCATGAGGAAATCAAGGTTTGACTCATCTTTGATAGGGAGTCAGGAATAACAAAGATTAACTTCTCTTCATGAGGAAGTCCAGGATTGACTCCTCTTCGCGAGGGAGTCAGGAATAACAAAGGTTGACTTCTCTTCACGAGGAAATCAAGGATTGACTCCTCTTCGCTAGGGAGTCAGGAAAAACAAAGATTGACTTCTCTTCATGAGAAAGTCAAGGATTGACTCCTATTCATGAGGGAGTCATGAATAACAGAGATTGACTTCTCTTCACGAGGAAGTCAAGGATTGACTCCTCTTCGCGAGGGAATCATGAATACAAAAAATTGACTTCTCTTCACGAGGAAGTCAATGATTAACTCCTTTTCGCTAGGGAGTCAGGAATAACAAAGATTGACTTCTCTTCATGAGGAAGTCAAGGATTGACTCATCTTCACGAGGAAGTCAAGGATTGACTCCTCTTCACGAGGAAGTCAAGGATTGACTCTTATTCGTGAGGGAGTTAGGAATAACAATGGTTGACTTCTCTTCACGAGGAATTCAAAGATTTACTCCTCTTCGCTAGGGAGTCAGGAATAACAAATATTGACTTCTCTTCATGAGGAAGTCAAGGATTGACTCATCCTCGAGAGGGAATCAGGAATAACAAAAATTGACTTCTCTTCATAAGGAAGTCAATGTTTGACTCCTCTCCGCGAGGGAATCAAGAATAACAAAAATTGACTTCTCTTCACGAGTAAGTCAAGGATTGACTCCTCTTCACGAGGGAGTAAATAATAAAAAAGATTGACTTTTCTTCATGAGAAAGTCAAGGATTAACTCCTCTTTGCGAGGGAGTCAGAAATAACAAATATTGACTTCTCTTCACAAGGAAGTCATGGATTGACTCCTCTTCACGTGAATATTGACTTCTCTTCATAAGGAAGTCATGAATTGACTCCTCTTCGCGAGGGATTCAGGAATAACAAAGATTGACTTCTCTTCACGAGGAAGTCAAGGATTGGCTCCTCTTCATGAGGGATCCAGAAATAACAAAGATTGACTTCTCTTCAAGGGAAAGTCAAGGATTGACTCCTCTTCGCGAGGGAGTCTGGAATAAAAAAGGTTTACTTCTCTTCACGAGGATGTCAAGGATTGACTCCTCTTCTCTAGGGAGTTATGAATAACAAAGATTGACTTCTCTTCACTAAGAAGTCAAGGATTGACTCATTCTCAAGAAGGAGTCAGGAATAACAAAGATTGACTTCTCTTTATGATGAAGTCAAGGTTGACTCCTCCTCGTGAGGGAGACATAAATAACAAATATTGACTTCTCTTCACGAGGAAGTAAAGGATTGACTCATCTTCACGAAGAAGTCAGGAATAACAATGGTTTACTTCTCTTTACGATGAAGTCAAGGATTGACTCCTCTTCACAAGGGAATCAAGAATAACAAAAATTGACTTCTCTTCACGAGTAAGTCAAGGTTGACTCATCTTCGCGAGGGAGTCAGTAATAACAAAGATTGACATCTCTTAATGAGAAAGTCAATGATTGACTCCTTTTTGCTAGGGAGTCAGGAATTACAAAGATTGAATTCTCTTTTCAAGGAAGTCAATTGATTGCCTTTCGCAAGGTAGTTAGGAATAACAAAGATTGACTTCTCTTCATGAGGAAATCAAGGATTGACTCCTCTTCACGAGGGAGTTGGAAATAACAAAGGTTGACTTCTCTTCACGTGGAAATCATGGATTGGCTTCTCTTCGTGAGGGAATTAAGAATAACAAATATTGACTTCTCTGCACGAGTAAGTCAAGGATTGATGTTTCAAGTGAAAATGATTTTTAGTTAAACAAGATTGGGTTTTCTAGAAGGCAAGTTCTAAGAAGGCCACGATTAAAATTCCTTAGGAAAACTATCTTAAGAGAGACAAAATCTCCTCAAAACATATTTTGCATACATTATTATGAGGAAGATAAAAATTTATCATGTATGGATGAAATGATGTATGATGCAATGACACAAATTCATGTATCATGTATAAATGCATGTTTTCTTGATCCATGAAGGAGTTGGCTGCAAAAGCAATCTTCATTCTTTTCCTGATTAAGTTATCTTCACTCCTGTTTTCACCAACGTGTAATCTTGTAAGTCTTGAGTTGTATCAATTTCATCTTAACCCCAGCAAATTCTTGCCTCATCTTTGAAGACTGTGTATACGACTATGTCAAACTCAGAAAAGATTAATGGGAGAACAACATATGCTCTAATTTGACTCTTGAAATACATCAAAATGAGAGTATATTCTAATTCCTTTTATGTCTCCACATATAATCGGATCTCGAACAAGGCTATTTATACTACATCATACAAAGAGGTTTAACAACCGTTCATTGTTCAATCTTAGTTGTCTCCACTAGTTTATTGCTATTAAAATTCCATCACATATTATGTGGAAAGAAATCTTCACAATTCCTCACTTTTATCCCTAGGGTTGTAGAAGATATTGGTTCAACACCATAGTTAATGGTTTGTGAAACATTTGACAACACATTCACCATTTCTTATGACTTTTGCCTAGATTTTTCAACCAAGGGAACTCTTTGCATAGTTTGCAGAGCTTTTGTATAGTATTACAAGGACACCAAAACTCGGTGGGACTATAAGTGGGATGCTTCGGCTCGCCAACATTAATGCATGTGAAATTACCATAATAATTCAACTGTATGATGGATATAATGATCATATATAGTAAGTTCTATTTTCTCTTTTTCACCATTTTCATTCTTTATACCCTTATGTCTCAATAAATGTCTTCTCAAATCATGAGCTTGTATTCTCGTATGATATGAGCATAAAAATGTCTTAACATCTTTACTTCTTATTATTATGGGCCTTCAAAATGCCCTAACAAATTTTACTTCTGGATGACATGAGCCTTGAAAAGTGCCCCACCATTCATAAGTTCTTACTCCAGCACTAAATCTGACCATGAACTTTGTATCTGATAGATGTTCATCATCTATCAAGATCTAACTCCAGAGAAATTGCATTGTTCAAAAATATTTTTCTACTTTCTTTTATTTTTTAAAAATAAAAGAATGAAAGAATTTTGTGAAGTATTACTCCTTAATTCAGGCTCACAATTGAATAAAATCATAAACATGAGTTTACAGAATATCAAAAGAATCAACAGCTCGTTTAATATTTTCAAAGTTATAACTCTTTGACAAGTGTCAAAATTGATGGGTTGGTATCAGGTTGGCTTTCCTATTTTCTTTGGTTTTAGTCATCAAAGATATATTTTCTTCCTCGATCTTTGTGAATATTATAACATGCCCCTCTTTCTTGGATTGGTATTTTAACTTGATGCGGAAAAAATGACACAACTAGTATATTCAATTACTAGACTTTCTAGAACACTTCTATTTCGGTCATCTGAAATCTTACATTTGTTCAAGCTTCGCAGACTTCTTTAGCAAAGGTAATGCAGAGACATCAGTCTAAATATAAAATTCTTGAGGTCTAGTGTGAGGTTGACTACAACAGGTGTTCCTCAACTCCCTTAGTCCATTTTACTAAAATTCCTCATTAGAAAAATTTGATTTAATCTGTCATTTTTTGCTAGCTAAATTCAGCTTTATTGTAATTTGCCTTTATCGGGCTAGTTGAAGGGTTAATCTCATCATAAAGTCTTCAACTTGACAATCACAGTAGAGCAAACACCTAACTGTCGAGTACCCGAGCAAATTCATGGTTTGAATACAATCTTTTCATAAAGTCGGGGCTTTTGAGTTTCCTCTATAACCAACTGCTTTAGAGGAATAGCTCAGCTTTATTGTATAATCTTAATAATAAAAAATCTATCAACCTTTTGAGTATTAAGATTAGAATTTCTTAAGCTCATCGAAAAGAACCTGTTATAGTCTATGTGTCTTTTTTGATGGTCAAACAATCCTATATTTAGAATTCAATTCTTAAACAACTGACCTATACTAAATCCATCCACTCCTCTATTTTATTTATGAAGATTAGGATCATCATTGAACGTCTTTAACAGAAGTGTAGTCTAGTCAATTTTGTAATGTCATACATAAGAGATTCCTTATATTGTCCGCTCCTATGCATACCAAGCCTCTTGTTCATTTTCTTATAAAAGGAGAAGGCTATATTAGTCCTTGTAAGAGAAGGGTATGGTGCTCGAGTGTATATTTTTTGGGGTAAGGTTCAGGGTCCTTGTTTTATCAGGATTCAATCTTGTCACTTTGTTAAAGATTTATAACTCTAATTATTTAAAGATTTTTTAATTCAGTTGATATTCAAAGAACTGCAAGATTTTAAGTTTGATTCAATGTTCACCATCTTTAAAGTAACACAAATTTATTTAAAATATCCTTACAAAAAGATGAGAAATAACAGAGAAATATATTCAAACAAGATGTTTTTAATGTAAGGTACAACTGTGATGGCTAACGACCTTCACTTGTTCATTTAGAATGCCCATTACTCCTAGAATGTTGGGTGTGTAATCGGACTAGGGTATTTGTCCTTATTTACTCGACATCTCTTGATCTCGTGTCAAGACTCCCTTGTCTACAAGATTTTCTATTTCTTTCATCAATGGTATACACTTGTTAGTGGGATGGAAATCATAAGCACTATTCAGGTTATAACTATAAGCAGATAGGCTAGTATTCACTCTTAAAGGTCTTGGAGTAAGGTACTGACACTTGATTAAAAGGGATAACAAGTCAGAAATAGGCACTTGAAAAACCTTGAGGGTCGTATTTTTCCAAGACATCTTTTGCGACCAGTCTCGGATCACATCTTCTTTACCTTCTTTTTCATCATTTAGCATTAAAGAAGTATCAAGAGTTGAATCTCTTATCTCTGCCTCAAATACCTTGATTTCCTTGACTTTTCTCTTTTCCCTTTTTACGCCTTTTTCTGTATGGATTTTAGTCGTGTTGACCCCATCAACTCCATTTTAGGGGTTGGCTCCCAATTGTATGACTAAAACAGACTAATTATTATCATTAACCTATATAAATCCATGAGCCAGAAGATCTTGGACTTGTCGTTTAAATTTGCTGTAATTCTCAATGGAGTGTCCTCGGGCTCCGGCATGTTATTCACAAAAAACTTTCTCATTATACCAATTCAGATAAGGGGGAAGCATAGGCTTAGCCAGACGTGGAGCAATCAGCTGGGCTTGGAGCAACTTGGAATATAATTTTCTGTACGAAAATGAAGAAAAATTGGGTAGAAGCTCTTTTGACCTCATTTTCTCCTTGCCATTATTATGACCATATTGAAGACGTTGTGACTGATCACCGAGATGTTTGCTTCGAAGATTTAACTTTTGACTAATGTCTTGAGAGAGACACTGGTTTGAAGATCTCCCTTCATCAACAAGTTTTGAGCTTTTAATTTCACAATTGCACAACTTTCTGTAGAGTTGCTAAATTCTCAAAAATTATAGACACATGATTTTTTGACACCTTTCTAATCTGGACGTAAATAAGTATTAGGCCTTGGAGGAATGGGTCTTAGGAGGCCACTTTCGAAGAAAAATGATAACAAGTCTGAATATGAAAATGAAATCAGAATGAGAGGTATTCTCTTCTTTTTCTTTCTATTCTTTTTAACCTTCTTCAATGTCACTTGAACCTCTTCCATGCTTATTTTCTTTGATTCAGGCACAACTTTCATGTTAGACGTTTCACCTATAATTTTTGCTTTTTCCAGCATGATCTCTGTCGCATTTTCTAGAATCATACCCGATTTTTGGAGTTAAATTGATTTACAACATTCCTCAACAGGTTCTTGATCCTTTTTTATCATTGCATTGGTTGCATCACTAACATTCAGATTCTCACTCGAAGTTTTCATATTTTCTTGCACAATAGGGTCCTCTAATGTTTTCTCCCTATATATTACTGTAACCATCATACTCATCAACTTAGTCATCTGTTCCTTAGACTCAACTTGGAACTTTCTTGCTTCAACAAACATTTCTTGTTGGGTCTTTACAAGTTGTTCCTGGATTTTCTTGATTCTACTAACATGAGCTAATATTTCATTTATTGCTTTCGATCCTTTATAAAGACACACCCCAGGTGACTTTAATTTGCTTTCAGAACCTCTGTCATAATATCCTTCACAAATTAATCTCATGTTTTCATGATTGACACATGTTAATATGCTATGCAGTGTATGACGAATAGATGTGAATGTAAAAATACAAAAAATGTAAATGCAAAAATACAGAAATGGGAATGCAAACTCTTAGATACAAATGCATGCATACAGAAGGTGTTATTTCAAGAGTGACCATCTTAAAACAACTTTCATTGAACACAAAAGGTTTCGGTACATTAAACAAACTTTACATATAAAGGATAGCTTTCACTCCTAATTTCTCTATTTTTCTCAAAAGTCAAGTTAGTTTCCCTCATACTTAGGTGTTGATTTATCAATCTGCT
This sequence comes from Hibiscus syriacus, assembly GCF_006381635.1. Lineage (NCBI taxonomy): Eukaryota > Viridiplantae > Streptophyta > Magnoliopsida > Malvales > Malvaceae > Hibiscus > Hibiscus syriacus. The sequence goes on along the minus strand of NW_024061947.1, from coordinate 1,977,542 downwards.
TTAATTCCCTCGTAAAGCCAGCTAAGTCAACCAGTTTATAAGCCACATTATTTTCTTGGGTAGCATTTTCCTTCATGACATTGTCTTTTTCCTACATCTTTTGTGTCAATTCTCAGAGTTATAGACAATATTTTTTAGTCTCCCTAGTAAGAAAGCCTTTGTGGTCAAGAAGTCCTCATACAAGATCTTCATATTCATTAGCAATCTTCATTAATGTATTATTCTTGGCCCTAGTGGCTTCTAATTCAGTATCATTTTCACGCTTGTGGTGCTTATATGAAACTTCCATATTAGTTATGGACATACATCTTTCCAAGTTGATGACGACTATATTGCGCCTTTCTTCTGTAATCCGTAAATCATAAGAGAACTTTTTTGCTCGACCTTCATCTGTCTTGCAATTCTTTTTCCATTGTTCATCATCGTTTTTCAGTTTAATAACCCCTGTTGTCCACTTTTCCAGGGTATTTCCTATACCAGCATTTTTAATGGCTAAACTAAACCTTTGAAAATCATCATGCATGGCTTCCATTTCTACACTCAATTTATCATTTTCATTCTTTAAATGACATTTTTAAGCTTCATATTTCAGCAAACATTCTTTTTTCTGAATGCCCTTACTAATACCCTTACTTTTAAACACTTTTGGCACCAATCTAATAGGATAATCAGTTACCACACTAGGTCGGTCTTTTATCTCAAATTCTAAGATTCCATTATCCAAAAGACGTTGAACTCGATGCTTAAAGGCGGTACAGTTCTTAATTGAATGTATTTGAGCTTCGACATGATATTCACAATGAACATTTACGTCATACCAATTTGGATACGGAGGTTGCCATGGTTTCACATAATGCGGACCCACCTCTCGGGATTCTAATAGCTTCTCGTACATTTCCTTATATGATATAGGGATATAATCAAAATGAGAGCCACTTCTTAGCTAGGATTGATCTTGAGTCTAAGACATTGGGAGTAAACCCTTAAATATTAATGAGCTTTGATTACATGACTTCTTTTCATTTCTGAGAACTTCTATAGTTGTCACCAATTTTTGGTATTTCCATATAATTCATTGATATGAATGGCGACTGTGTATAATTTTTCAGATTGGTTAGGATTAGTTTGTTCTAAAGTAATCCCTTATGTATCTAACATTACAGGATCATCTTCATCGAGCTCTTTCTTTTCTTTTACAGAAGTCTCTTTTTCTTTGACCAAAGTTGATATTATATCCATCATTTTGGACATTTTCCCTTTTATCTCTCGTATCTCCTTCTGTTCTTCATCTAATATACGATCTATGGGTGCATAGCTCTCCACTATTCTCTGAGCTTCATTAAGATGTCATTCCCTAGCTATATTATAGTTTACTTGATCATGAAACCCTTTATCCATTATGAAAACCTTTTACTTTGATGAACACTTACAAATCAACACCTTTTTGATTATGTCATGATCATGTAATGCAAGCAAAGAGAAAGCAACATAAAAACCAGTTAGTACAAAAATAAATAAATTAATAAACTAATGCAAAAGAAAAATGAAAATACAAATAAGAGACAAAGAAAAATAAGTCAAGAAGAATGGTTAATACTAAGAAAAGATCCTACCCATCATGGTAGTTACCCTAGGCTTTGTTCAACATATAAATCCTAACCTCACAATCTCCAGTTAACATGATTATTCGAAAAAAAATGAACCTAACTGCATACTCTTCTAATTCTCATGCTTTTGCAAAACAAATAAATAAATTCGAGTAAAACGTTAGAGTGAATTTCCCTTACAGACATAAATTATGTATAAAATGGGCAGAAATTTGGTACTACTAACTGGGTACTCGAATTGTCTTTTGTTGGTGCCCCCTTGAGTCTGTCAAACACTTGATCCTCACCCATTATATGCTTTAAATGGATTGAGTTCAATTTGAGATGATTCATTTCCCCATGTCCATGTGAGAAAACTCGATGTTTCATTCGTAAACATGAGGCATATGTATCCTAGAGGTTACTTGCTAAAGCCTATGCAGAGAAAAATAATGTTTCTCACGTAAGCGTAGCATTCACCCCTACCTAACGAGACATAGCACAGTTAGAAGGCTCTAACTATTTCAAATGGTTATAGTGTGTGAGGGGAAACTCACAATCCTTTACCTAGATCGCAGAACAATCAATCCAAAAAAGGTTAGGAATCTGAAACACGAAAACTAATCACATTAGTATGACAAAAAATGCGATGTGATGTAAACAAAAATATCTTTCATATTTTCCATTTTCAACTAAAAAATGACGTATAATTGATTACAGCTTTACTCTCTAAAAAAAAGTCCCTAGCGGAGTCGCCAAGCTGTCGAAACGATCCCCATGACTTTTAGGGCTTTTTCGAGGATCGATCTAACATAATATTGGAACATGTTGGGTTTTAAAATAAAAAAAAAATACATGGGTTTGGATTCGCCATTGACCTTTTGGGTTAGGTAAGTTGAATACCTAAAATACATTTTAAAATAATTTTAAGAAAAATAATTTTAAAAGATAAAAAATTGATATGTGATTAACCAGAAATTCACTTTGAAAAGAGTTCAGGAGTCGGTTACGTATAAAGAAGGATTAGCAACCCCACAACGCCCAAAATAGTTACTTACACAATTATTCATCTTTTAAATATTAAAATTGGCAATTTCGAATAATATTTAAATTCATTTGAATATTAAAATAAATTCATTTGAATATAAAAATATTATTTTATTCGAACAATTCTTGGAAATACATTACTTCTTAGTTAAGGCTTGTTTCTATAAATTGCTTGAGTAAAATAACATTTAAAAATATTATAATTAACAAAAATTGACAAATATATAAATAAAAAATTAAAATAATAAATATAATAATTTTAAGGATTACATTATAAAATTAACAAAAGATCAAGGCAACAATTGCAAATAATTCATATATTAGGTACTACAATTGTAAATAAAATAATATTATTTAGAAATTAAATTTAAGGATTAAACTGTAAAGAAAACAAAAGTAACGACCATAAATAGAAACATCACGAAATCGAGATACTGGAATTGCAAACCATCATCACTATTTATGATTAAAATGAAAATTATTAAAATCTAAGGACTAAATCGGATATTTACCTAAAACATATATAAATATGGTTAATGACTAAAATAGAAACAAAATAAAATTTGAAATACAAATTAAAATAAACAGAAATTAATTTCAGTGACTAAAATGAAAGTTTACAAACCTAGGGGACTGCAAGGATGATTTACCCATATACTAAACACGCAGATACCCCTCAAAACGACGTCTTTTGGGGAGGGGTATATATACCCAAAAATTGGCCCTTAAGGCCTTCAATCTTCTCATTTCCTTTTTTTTTTCTCTATCTAAAAAGAGAAAAATAATTTCTCTCTAACCTCTCTCTAAAATTCTTTGCCGGAAGGAAACCGACAACCTGGTCGGTCGCCGAACATCGATGCCGACGACCACCGGTGACTACCGTCTATGGTGGTCGGAGTTAGAAAAATGACACCAAATCAGAGTCCTCTCTTTCCTACACCCAAATCCGAGCCCCTCTTAGCTTAAAGACCCATTTATCGGCCTAGATCTAGGTATTTTACCTTCGAACCTGGCACTCCGACGATGATTTGAGAACTCCGATGATGATAAGCTTTCTTTCCTCTCTCTTTTCATTTATGTTGTTTAGTGGTTGTTGTTGGTTGTATTCTCTGCCTATTTTACTTCGTTCTTGCTCTCTGTTTTTTCCCTCTTCGTTCTCTCTGTTGTTGTGGTTTTTCTCTCATCGTCCTCTATTCTCTTGCAGGTGAGTTCCTTATATAGGAACCCGTGGTACACTTCTCGGACCGGTCGGGGAAAAGAACCTCTCTGAGTCACTAGTCTATAGTGGTTACTAGGGGCGACGCCGATTTATAGTTGGGTGCATTTAATGCACCCTGATCTTTCGGATATTGTTGGTGATATCGATAATGGCGGTGGCAGTGGCTTGAAGAGTTGGGCACATACCCCTCACACACGGTAGGTGGACGGTCCAGATAGACTTGCGGCAGCGAGCTGTTGAGTATTAGGGTAAAACCTAGCTTTGGTGTGATCTGGGCCCTCCATCTACAACTTGATCAGACGATTGTGATGAGGAGGCGGCTGGAGCTAACATGGGAAACCCTAGCTACTTGGGTTTTCAACTAGGCTTAACTTTGCTGGGCTGACCTAGCCTGGGTGATGGGTTCGGTTGTTCTTGGGTCATATTTGTTGGGCTCAATTTGTTTGTAAATGAAGCTACGGGTTTTGTTGTTAATTGGGTCTCGGGTTTTGTAATTTTGGCCTGTAATAATATTTTTATTATTAAATAATGATAATAATAATAATAATATGGAAATATGGGCAAAAATCACTGTCTACAGTATTTCAAAATAGATAAACAGTCATGTAGTACTTAGGGACCACACTAGAGAATCCAATTATTTTTCGGAGGTACTTAGTAATTATCAAGTGAGGGAAATACAAAACTTCTGCAACTTATTAAATTAAAAAATGAGATCCCTATAAAAGGGGGTTTCATAGCTGACATATTCAACAGTCATTCGGGAAGTGATTTATCAAGATCATATAGTATCCGAATAATTTTCAGAGGCACTAAGTAATCAGGAAAGTAATCAAAATCTTTTGTATCGAAGTTACTTGAAACTCATGATATGACAGGAGTGATTTCATTGTTCAGGAAATTAGTTGTATTTTGGACACTTTGATTTCTAGTGGATCCTTAGAAACTTAATTTGATAAGGGTGAAACGAGGATTTTATAGTGTTCAAGATTCATGTCGATTTATCAGGATATCATGTCAACTCAGACTGAACACATCCCAACACTGTAATACCGGGCAACCACTCAATCGATACGCTTTAAGAATATTCACATTTTAAGGCTAACAACACTAGTCAAACTAATCATCTTCAGAACCATCATTGAATAGATCTTGAGGAATTGTACGTATTCAGATGTTATTTGCTTTATTTATATATTGCAATAGTCTCCAAGATGACCAACATACTTGAGTCGTACTACACAACCTTTAGAGGCAATACAATACTTAGGTTTTCTCAGTGTTTCCAGAATTATCCAATAACATTCATTTATTTCTAGGTCATGAGGTTATTTGGGCCATTTTCATACTCGCGGTTACTTGGTCGTTTAGAGTTTAAGGTATTTCAATCATTTTTGGGCTCAAGAGTATTTTGGTCCTTTGAATATGGAAGGTTGTTTTAGTTATTTTACCGCTCGAGAATATTTACGTAATTCAGATCAATCCAAACATATGTATCTTTTCTGGTAATTTTGTCAGATATATTTGTTCAGCATTATTTTTCGCTCATATGGATAATCATGGTCTTTTTATAGTGTAAGGGTATTTTGGTCAAATTATAATTCAAAGTTATTCCAGTCATTTCCTTTCATCTAGTCTTTTCATTTAATTCAATTTTTCTGAATTATTCAAACAAGAATAATACTTTTGCTCTCAGGTCAGTCCAGACCATTTTTTACCCCATAGGGGCAATTTCATAATTTTATACTGAGGTGATTTCGGTATTAAACCTTTTAACGAAAATAATTAAAATTTAAAAATTCTGAGGTCATTGGCTCTTCAGATTAATCATTGTACTTGAAATCATTTCTTACCAATATTCCAATTCCTTTATGTAATTCAATCAAGTCTAAACCAATTTATCACTTTAACTCTATTCGATTCGAGTCCATCCATAATCAAACATGAATAGTAGCCTAATCATATACATTCATGCATTTATCCATTATCAACATGTTCCATAAAGCATGAAAAGAGGTAGTAAAGTATTACCTCAATTTTCATGCTACACCGATTGACAATTTAAACTCTATTCGATCACTCTCGAACTTGAATTCAATGTCCAATAATTCCTCGGATACATAGCTATCAAATTTGCGTTAGAACTGAACTTAATTGAGAAACCAATTTGATTCCGAAGATAAAACACTGGAAAACGTCTTACCGAGTACGAATTTGGCAAAACGGACTTCAGAATCGGACTCAGTACATTAAAAAACATAAAATAGGATTTTTTAGAAAATTTGACTTTTTTTGTCAAAGTCAACGGGTTGACTCAGATGAGTTGACTCGAACGGATCAAACAGACCCGGTTCGGGGGGCCAGTCCAAATCGACTGGACCGGTTCTAGAAGATTTCCAGGGCAGGGGAGGAAGTCCACGCGCATACAAAGGCGCGTGGTGGCGAGTTGCAGCGGTGATGGGCTCAAGGTGGTTGGTCAATTACTCCGCTAGTAGCTACACACCATTTCATGCCAAAAACATCAACCAAGGCAAGCCAAAATAAATGGAAACATCTGGGACTTACCCACTCTGGTGATAGAGGGAAATCGGTGGCATTGACGTAACCCATTAGTCGAGTTTTGAGAATTGGTCACGGCGGTGTGAAGAGACAGTTTTCAGATCGATCAGAATCAAGCAAAAACCGACGCGATGGGGAGATTTCTCGATGGTGCTTCTTCGACTCTTCCACGACGATTGGCAACCAATCACAATGAGGAAAATAATGGGTTATGGTCACGGAAGCTCGCTGGTCATGATGGTAGGGTTAGGGAACGACAACGACGGCCGGATCAGAGTGAAACACTGTGGAGAGGTGGCAGCTAGGGTTATGGTATTAGGAATTAATTTTGGGAATTTTTCTTCTGATCGGGGAGAAAGATTTATTTTTCTCTGTCAACACAAAATGAGAAAATTTAGGGTTAAGTCCCTAAACTTTCCAGAGTTTCAACCCGAGCTGCAAGTTTCTAAAACTTGCAATTTAGTCCCTTAAATTTACTTAAATCAATAAAATTTAGCCCCTAGGTGTGATAATTGATGTTGATCCAACTTCTTATGTCATGGAATTGAGAAAAAAAGGAATGTTGATCCACCTCCTTCTGTGTTGGAATCGAACAAAAGGATGTTGCTAATCAAACTTCTTATGTGATGAATCGAGTAAAAAGATAATGCTGATCCAACTCCTTATGTGAAGGAATCGAACAAAAGGGTGATGTTGATCCAAATCCTTATGTGATATAATCAAGCAAAAATGAATGTTGATCCACCTTCTTTTGTGATTGAATCGAGCAAAAATTTTAATTTTTAAAAATATTAAATTAGAAACTTTAAAAACCGCTTTCTCACTTTTCCTTCAGAAAATATCATATGAAAACATCATGCTCGAGTGTCTTATAAATGGCCTAAAGACTTGTCATATTTCTCGGAAGACTTACATATGATTTAAAAGATTTAATCATCATGCTTGGAAGACTTACTGATAGCCTGGAGGACTTACTTGTTTTGGAAATAGTTTAATAGGTAAGAAACTTTGGAAATCACTTTCTTACTTTCCAAAATTTTCATTTTCTAAAAATTAAATAAGAAACTATGAAAATTGTTTTCTTATTTTTTTCAAATATAATATGAAAACATCATGCCCAGAGGTCTTATAGATGGCGTAGAGGACTTATGATCTTGCTTGGAAGACTTAAAGATAACCCATAGAATTTAATCACTATGCTCGGAATACTTACTAATGACCCAGCGGATTTAATCATCATGCTCGAAAGATTTACTAATGGGGCATAGGATTTAATCATCGTGCTCGGAAGACTTACTAATGGCCTAGGGGCCTTACTTATTTTGGAAATAGTCTAGTAGGTAAGAAACATTGGAAATAGCTTTCTTACATTTCAAAAAAAAATCTTTTTTTTTTTTGAAAATAAAATGAGAAACTTTAAAAATTCACTTTTTCATTTTTTTTCAAATATCATATGAAAACATCTTGGTGGTCGGGTAACATGCCCTACTTCAAAGCAATGATTTTTCTCTATATTGTACCCCTCGATTCTGAGGTACTGCTACTCTGAACATAATTCTCTCCATTTGAGGTTTGAATGTAGATTTTCTTTTGTTGATATCTTAACATCATAATTTCCCTTCTTTCCTTGGAAAATATGTAAAAATTATGGATTTATGTATGAAATTATGAATGTAGTTAAATACATCTAAATGCAATGTATGATGCTCTGAATGTATGTAGAAATGTTGATCATCAATCTTTTAAATAGGATACCTCGATCTTTCTTCACTTGATCACTCTTTTCCAAAGCTTACTCCGATATTAATGTGGCAACTTTTCAGTTCAAGCTTACATTTCTAAAGAATTATATGATTATCTAGTGTCGCCATGTCCTTTCTATCTTATATCTTGTTAAATCTCAGAAGAAGTGTTTTTCTCTTGAATTCTTTTTTTGGTCAGGTATATGTTCTTGATGCCTCTTCTATCTTCAAACTCAATTACTTTATCATAGTTTTCTCTTGAGGACTCTACGACCAATTGAAGCATAAATGACTTACTTTTCCAACGTCAACTCTTTTTGTCTTTATATTCTACCACTGTCATTTCAAACAACGAAACACATTTTCAATGTTCTTGATTTGATTCTTGTTATCTCAATATGATATGGGTCTTTAATAATGCCCCATATGTGGGTATTTTCATGGCTCTATTCATGACAAAAATATTTTGAGTTTGAATGGTCTCACTCTTGTACCATTTATCATAATCACATGTTATCAACTTGGAAAACAAAAGTGTCACCAAATGTCTTTCTTTCTTCTTATTCTGATTTAATAGTTTAAGGGCTTCTCTTAATGAGGTCTCATAACCAAATGGTTACTTAAAAAGTTATCAGTGCTTCTAACAGGAATGCCTTAAATATTTGCTATGATTAAGATACTAGAAAATCTCAAAATAAATCATGTCCCTTTTTATTAAGGTGATCATCCGCTTCCTGATTGGTTCTAACATCACAAAGAATGTGAGAATATTATTCTTGAGTCTTACGATCTTTCAGACTTTATTGTTTGAAAATCAGAGAATGTCTTCATTGCTCCTGCATCGCATATTTTTCTTGCTTTGGATTTTATTTGATGTCTCACTCTCTAATTGAAACCGAATAAGCCTTATCAACTTCAATGACCTAATTCATTCTCGAGAGAATGTCTTGTTTGATAACGTTTTTCTCCTTTATACTATTTTTAGAATTGAAAAGAATGAAAGAACTTTATAAAACAAAATAGTGCCCCTTACTTCAGGCTCACAATTGAAACAAATCATCAATTCAATGAATATGGAGTAAATCAATAATTTTTGTTTCATTAATTTTTTTAAAACTATATCCCTTTGACAAGTTTGAAGATTAATGGGCTTGTTTTTTTTGTTGGTTTCTTATTTTTATAAGGTTTTAATGAGTGAGATGTCATTCCTTTCTTAAACCTTACAAATATTGTGACATGCCCCTATCTTGGTTTAGTATTCCAATTAGATGTTGATAAAATAAAACAACTAGTGTATTCAATTACTAGACCTTTTAGAGAACTTCTATTTCGATTCTCTGAAATCTTCTAGTTGTTCAAGATTCATGACTCCTTTACCAGAGATAGTTCATAAACATCGGTCTAAAAAAAAATTCCTAAGTGCTTGTGTGAAGTTGACCATGACAGGTGTTTCTCAACTCCCTTAGTCCATCTTCCACCTAAAATCATTCTTAATATAAACTTTAGGCATTATTGCCTTTATTTAATTCGCTCTGACGTTCGTGTTTTTTATGTTTTTTTATTATGCTTTGAACATACGATAGTATGTTAAATTTACATTAACATTGTGAGTATTCATCTTAAGGATTTCTTAAGCTATTTAAGAAGAAATTGTTCGACTTCATTGATAATCAAAAAGTTTCATCTTTAGATTTCAATTCCCAAGTGATTAACCTAAACTAAATTCATCTACTACACCATTCCATTTATGAAGATTATGATCATAACTGAATGTCCTCAACAGAAGTGTGGGCTAATAAGTTTTGAAACTTCATACGCGAAATTTACTTTATTTTGTCAGCTTATATACGTACCTTGATATATTGTCTTTGAATTCTTTATTATTTGAGGAGAAGATTATCTTCAATCCTACAAGAAAATAAGTATAATGCTCGAGTATAACTTCTTAAGCATGATCAAGGATTCTTGTTTTAAAAGGATTGAATCTTCTCACTTGTCAAAAGATAAAAGAATATTTATTATATTCATTGAACTTCAAAAAGAAATTTTTTTCCATTGCTCATAGTCTAAAAAATAGTAGTGTTTAGTAAATTATAACTTTAAAAAATCTAAAAAAACAAACAAAAAAAGAAAAAAAAATTCAAACAAAACAAATTGTTTTCGTGCAAGTGACTATGCCTTATTACTCATAGGATGTTACGTGCTTGACTCAATTGGATCTATGAACTTTTCCTTTATCATCACGTTTGCTTCCTCACAATCTCGACTTTAAAGTTCTTGCTTTGATCTTTACTCGTTCTCTTTCTCTCTTCACGACCCCATATTCTTTCTAATTCATTTCTTCATACATATGGTTTACTTTTGGTGTGGCCACTCTAGTCTCCATTGTGCAAGGAATTTCTAATATTCGATTTTTAATATAATGCTCATCTATTTTACATTTTTCTAGTTCACGCGCAAGAGGATCTTGGGATTCCCCTTTAATATTACCACATTCCTCCTTGGAACATTTTGGAGTTTCAGCTTCATTTATGCAACATACCTTCTCGTAAAGAAACTTTTGATATGGAGATAACAGTGGTTGGACATAGAGCGGTGCGGTCAGTTTATCTTTGAGGATTTTGGAGCACAAATTTCCACATGAGAAGTGGAATGGAGAAAATTGAGAATTCTTAGATAATTTTGTTTCAAGCGCATTTCCTTGAGAACTTGATATAAGGCTATTTCATTCTTGGCCTTGATATCCTTTATTCTCGGTAGTCTTGGGTTCATTGGTAAGAAGTTAAGCCTCCATCGAATTTAGAGTTTCTATCTTTAAAGCGTAGTAGCCCTTCTGTGATGAGGTTATAATCCTTAAATCTTAAGGTCTTACAGTTCTCTGTGGAGAATGATTAAAAACATCGAGATATCCGCATGAATTCTTGGTACCATGCAAAACTGGTTGCTGATAAACATTAAGTCTTGGGAAAGTCAATGCGAGAAAATGATTTTGGAAGAGATGAGGTAGCAAATCTGGGTATGACTGAAAAACTAGGAGGATAAGTGCATTCTTATTTTATATTCTTATTATTTCTGATTCTTTTAATCATCATTTGGTCTTTTTCTATGCTCCTTTACTTTGAGTGAAACACATATTTCATGGAGTAACCTTATTCTTTTATTGCCCCTTTACCCAACATTAGTCCAGTGGTTCTTTTTGGGACTATATTTGATTTTTGAAGCTGACTTGGATTATCTCGATCTTTACTAAGCTTTTAATCATTTACTAATGTCACATTAGCCCCACAACTAACATTTATACTCTCATTCAAATTATGTCTCCATTTGCAAAATGAGACTTTCTGATGGTTTCCCTTATGAATCATGACAGTCACCATTTTTTATCAATTGCATGTTTTCTCTTTCATCTTATTCTGAATGTTCTTTTGTAACACCCCAAACTCTAAACACACTAATAATTCATGTGCTCGGTCCTTGTCTATTGAGAGAAGTTTAAGAAAGCTCCAAGAGCAAGGGAAAATAAAAACTAGCTCTTGGTTGAGCTGTGGGCATTTTTGACTGCTTAGAAATCAAGGTAACACATTTATAACTCATTTTTACGACCTATAGATCACTAGATGTGTTTGGTTGGTTTACATGAGTTTATGAAGTATGTAAGCACATTCATTGTGTATTTCAGCTTATAGTGTTTTCCACCATGAATATTAGCGTATAAAGACCCCTCCTAACATACATAAGACTTAAATAATAGGTAGGTACCTTAATAGGGCCTTTGGGGGAAGTTGGGTAGCATTTTCTTGCTCAAAACAAAACATTTGTAGGCTTGGGTATCGATAATGGATGAACAATATTGATAATGTTCTTCAGATAGCCTAAAACAAGAGATTTTTGGCTGGGAGTATCAATACCTATCCATTGGGTATTAGTATTGTTCGTTGGGTATCGATACCCAATGGTGGGGTACTGATACCATGTTCAGTTTTTAAATTCTAATGGCTCAATTTGGTATCGGTACTCAAAGAAGTATCGATATTGTGTGAAGGGTGTCAATACCCTAAGCAATGGTACTGATGTTGAATTAATTTTCAAAACATCAAATATAATTTTGGTATCGATACTCAAGATGGTACTGATACCTTATTTTAGAAGTATTGATATTTTATTTAAGGGATCGACACTATCTAGTTTCCTCATATTCTATTAGCCAGTTTTGGCATCGATACCTATGGTGAGTATCAATACTCAATTGTCAGTATTGATATTAAAGGGCTTAGTATCGATATCAAAATACTGATTTGTGTAAGAAACCCAATTTGATCAAGGGATTGGAAAATGAGTCTAATAGCACCAAAACTTCACTAAATAAAACTACAAGTGAGAATAATTATTTAATACAATTCAACTAGAAACAATGTAAATTATGATGACATAAACCTAGCTATTGTGTAACGCTCAAGAAAAAATCAAGACCCTCAAGTTACTTTAGTAGTATGACGATTGCCTTGCATGTTTAGAATATTCGGATATACATCAGTTAGTGCCAAGGCACTTCAGTTGCCAGGTGGGCGCATATTCCCTAAAACTCTATGGAGTGAGTTGGTCGAGTGTACATTTATGATGCAATTTTGGATCTCACCTCGAATACCCAAGGGTACTATAGGTAGGCTAGAGAGGATAGCATACTAATTCATAGTGTTATGTTTTTGTGTGTAGGTTCTTAAGAGATCTCTCGAGGAGCGTTATCGTCACCAGTGATTCCAAAATTATTGAGGCACTAGAGTACATCTTGATTCTATTGTAGAGGGCATATAATATTCATAGACTTTCTTGTAATCAGTCGTAACTATTTATTTTTATCTTTGTGATGTTATTTTGGGAGCTCTTTATTTTGCAAACTTAAATTTCTTTTTTACTTTTCTCATTTTGATGAATGGTATTTCAGTTATGATTTATCAAATATGATTTCAGCTTCGTTTTAAAAGAAATTTTTTGAGTTAGCCACTTCGGTTCTCCTGTGTAATACTCTAGTCGGTTGGTTTATGGGTCGGATTGGATTAGGGTGTTATATCTTTACTTGGTTATGCATCTCTTGTTGGGCTCTAACGAACTGCTCTTGGAGTCCTTCAATTCTATTAACTCGCATTAATATCACATCCATGGCTCTCGATCTTTCTCTAAGTACGACCAGGGTGGCTTCAATTTACTTTCATATAATCCTCTACAAGTTACTCCCATATTTTCATGATTGAATGCATTAAAAATTCTTAAATACACAATGCAAATATGAAATGCAATGATGCAAATGCATGTATGCAAAAAGGTGTCATTCTAAAAATTACCACCAAAAGACAACTTTCATTAGATAACAAGATTTCATTACACCAAGTAGTCAAAATAAATTTATGACACTTCATCTCTTCGTTACCTTGAGTCGGATTCTTCCTAGGCCCTAATGTTGCACTTTATCACATTTGATGACACTCGGTGTCCTTAAATTACTTGTTGTTGTATCATGATATTTCCACCTCTATGAAATTTCCAAGGGGAAATAATCTTTAAGTCTTTGTAAAGAGTCTTTTTTTCTTTGATCTAACTGCATCTATCTCTTGAGAGAGCATCTTGGCCTTTGTACCTTCAAAGGAAGTCTTCAATTGGCTTAAAATTTCTTCATTCATCGATTATTTTTCTTTGTGGAGCATTAGAGCATCTCTATATCACTTGATTTTAACTACATGGCTAAGAATTCCTTGACTCATCATGAACAACCTTCTATTTAGTCAATCACTTGAGAATTAACACCTTTGGATGACACGAAGATGCAAATGCAAGAAAATAAAAATAAAATATACATGAAATAAAAATGGGTTAGTACATATAAGATAATTAGCAAGTTAGGAAGAACTATAATTAGCGAATAAAATCTACCCTCATAGGCTAACTACCTATACATGGTTTAATAGATCCTATATGAATATGATCCCTACCCTCAGGCTTTATTCCACAAGTAAAACCTATTCGTATATGTTCCTAGTTCTCATGCTTATTTGGAGAAATAAACCAAACCGCATGATTTCTAGTTCTCAAGTATTTATTCAAAAAGTAAGATTCCTCTACAAAATTAAAAGACACGTAAAAGCTTTTTCTTGTGTACTCTCTTTACGAGACTTTTGAAGGTAGGTTGAGATCTATCTAGGTTTGATTCCTGGGCTCACAATATGTTGGGTTTGTCTCTGGAGTAAGAGGTATTTGAATTTTCCTTGTTGGTGACCGATTAGGCTTTCAGACCATCAATCTTCGCCCATCACAAGTTTCTTCGGATCTAGTTCAATTTGAGGGGGAATGCCTCCCTCTGTCCATACGGAGGTGAATAACATCACGTGGACCATAAGGCATGTGCCCCGGGAGCAATCTACTATTCCATACAAAGCTTAAAACCATAACAAAGGAATAACTTCTCACTCCCACTTAAACGGGATTGAGCGGAGTTTTAACTCAATGTCATAAAGATGCAAGTGCACAGTGTGTAAGGAAAAGCTAAAAAACACGCAATCAGACAACACAAAAAATGGAGTTCCCAATTCTCTTAACATTATTATACTAAAAATATTAGTAAACAAATTAGTTCAACTATTTAATGGTTAACCAAATTGTAAAAGACAAATTTATTTAAGTCATATAAGGGATCAAAAATTAAATTAACATGATTTTGTAATTTTTATTGCAAATACAAATAATTAATTGGTTAATGGCCTAACTCTCTAAAAGTCCCCAATAGAGTCGTAAGTTGTCAAATCGATTTAAAAGTATTGATAAAATCGGGGGTTCAAAAAGGTTGTCTCTACTAATTTGGGGTTTGTTTATAAATAAAAATAGTTAGGGGAGTCGCTACCAATGTTGATTAGGGGTTGGGAACCCAAAAATAGTGTGCTTTTAACCAAAAACTCATTTTTAAAAGGGTTGAGAGTCGATTACGTGTGAAGAATGATTAGTACCCCCACAACGCCCTAAATCAGTACCTAGTCTATTAATTAGTTGTCTTTGCAATGAAACTTAATAATTCAAATGTAATTTAATTTAAGATCCTTTTTTAAACACATAAAAAATCATTCCTCAAATTTAGGAAAGGAAAATAATGATATTTAATTATTTCCTCTCAAAATAAAAAGGACATCTCATACCTTAAAGCAGTCAATTCATTTTCCAATTGAAATGAAGAAATATAATCATTTCATTCATAAATTCGTTATTAATTTCAAATACATGCAATGAAATAAATAGAAAAAATAAATTAATTATATATTACCCATCCTATACACCCAAATCTGATATGACCCAAAATCTAAAAGATTTTGATATTACAAGGAACCACCGAAGTTTCTCAAAACATAAATAATTCATCTATAAATTAAAACATAAGAGTTTAAGGTTTATAAGCGGGGAGATCCCAAAATAACATTTTAAATTAACATAAGAGATTAACAAAAAGAGTTATGACTTAATTATACAAAAGGTCTAAGAAATGCATGCCCTCTAAAATAATCGAGATGTACTCCAAAGCTCATAAAAATATGTAATCCATAAACTGGCGATAAGCTCCTCAATCAGTACCTATTGACGTACGAACATAAACAAATTTTGAACGCTGAGCTATGAGCTTAATGTCACACAGATAACTCTACTATATTGTATGCATGCATTAACTATGTATACTAGTAATTATAGTCATACGATAATGGAATGCATCAAGCATAAGACATAGTAAAATATCGAATATGTATATATATCATGGTCTTGCCATCGATTAATGGAAGTGCCTCAACACTGATGCTAAAACGCCTCAGCGCTGATGGTAAAATGGCTCAACACTGATACTAAAGTGCCTTAGCACTGATAGAAGAATATTCGAATATTTCATGCATATATTTATTATGCGAAAATCATATATTCAAGTAGCTCGGGTGTCCTTTTCATTCCCCGAGCATCACACAAGGGTTTAAGTCTTATGCATTATTCCTTTATGACGTTTGTTTATTTATCATACAACATTGGATTTTCACTTTTAAGCTTATTAGAGTAGTTATGGAGATTCAAACCTTTTTCCAAGGCCCTTAACCAAAAATTAGTCTTCTTGCTCAATTTAGTACGAGGGTATCAGTATTGGCCCCTTCAGTATCTATACTGACCCTTCAGTATCGATACACATCCTTGGTATCGATACCAAATTAGACTACTGGAATTTCAAAGAACTGACAATATCAATAATCATACTTGGAGTATCAATACCTCAATACTAAGGTATCGATAATATCCTAGGTATCGGTACCGAAATTAGGTTCGATGTTTTATTTTAAAAACTCGATATCGATACACTTCACATGGTATTGATACCCCTCATGAGTACTGATACCATTGTTTTAAGCTATCTAAGATCATTATTAGTACTATTCATTTAGTACTGCTACCCAAAACCGAAAATGCTTTGTTTAAGCACAGAAATGTCACTTAACTTTCCTCATAAGTCCCTCTAAGACCCTTAAACGTTATTTAAGTATTATGAGAGTTCAAAGGAATCATAATAGGTAATTTTAGATCATAATAAACATCAAAACATCTCATTTCCCTTATAATTACAACAACTTGTTTATGCACCCATAAACACAAAAAGAAAGCAAATCACAACCTAATGGTCTACATGTGGTATAGGTGAGTTAGGAATATGTTGCCTTACTAAAAGCTATTGGGAAAACATCCAAAAAGTTACCCATGTACTGACTTCTCCTATTATTGCTTTTTGAGCTTTCCCCAACATCTCTCACTAACCAAAGATAATGAAGAAGATTACTAACGTACTTTAAGACTCTAAATGAGTATAAACTTGATTCTAAACACTAGACCTAGAACACAAAACCCCTATAAAACCCCCTACCATGAGCACCATGGCCAAACCTAAAGATTAAGGGCTTAAAATAAAACTCTAAATGAGTAAGTGATAGTTCTTTCCTCTTTAATCCCAAACATGGAAAGCAGCACGAGATGAATGAAAAGATAAAGAAGAAGAAGAAACAGAAGAGGCATTCCAAACGTGTGGCATACAAACAATTAAGGGATTAGCTTTTATTTCAATCCATGGGCAAATTACTCCTTTGGTCATTCCTAGATATCCACCAATTAAAAAAATCTCTTTTTTATTATCATTTGGGCTCAAACCAAGTCCAATTTCATGTAACACTCAATCCAATTTATTAATAAAGGTCTAGCATGACACTCTATGCCCAAACGGTTTACCCGAAACTACTAAACCAGTTTTTGAAGTGTTACAAATCCTGTAGAAGGAATAAGGATGTTCAATAATTAAAAGACATCGAGATCGGATCTTTTATACGCTCTAACGATCTTTTCTCTCAGTGAAATTAAATAAAGGAACATTCATTTTTTCCATCACTCTTAAATTTTAAGTGAGATCATTTTTAGGGTTTTAATTGGTAGGACACCCCTCTATTTTAAAATGATTGGAAATGACTTTCTTGTATCTTAAGACAATCACTTCGCAACAATCCTAAAATGAAAAGGTATAACCCTTAGTCCAATTATTTGTTCAAATCAAGTGATGCTCATGAGTCTAACATACATACCAATTTAAAGAAAAATTCCAGACCTATATGTATAAACAAAAAAAATATACAATGATGCTTACAAAAGTGATTTCAAAGTTTAATTAAATGGATCTATAAAAGGGGGACTAAATTAGAAGTAATATAGACTACAAAACTAGAATTTAAGCATCAAATTAAGGATTTAAATCAAAGAAAATAGAATATAAAGTTCACAAATGAAAAAATGCAAAAAAGAAATTAAAGTGTTGGAATGTAAAGGACTGAAATATAAATACTAGAAATTTAAAAGGTATAAATTAAAACACAAAACAATTAAGGGGCTAAAATGTAAATAACATAATTAAAATTTAAAGGTTCATTTTTTTAGAATTTTACCCATACCATAAATAAAACGAGTCATACCCCGAGACGGGTCCTCGTGAGGTCGTAAAATTAGTTAAAAAATTAGAAGGTTAGTGAGTTAACAATTAAAATTAGATTTTTACCCAGACTATAATAATGTGAATAATATCTTAGGACATGTCCTCGCAAGGTCGTAAAATCAATTCAAATAATTTTAGAGTTAGTAGTTAGCAAGTTAGAAATTAATAATTCAAATTTTATTCGGACCACAAAAACGTGCCCCGGAACGGGTCACCACAAGGTCATAACAAATGTTATTATCAAAAATTTAAAAGTGCTTACTAAAATGTAAATAAAAAAATAAATAGTGCCAAAATTTGAATCAAAATAAAAAATGGACTAAAATGAAAACAATGCAAAATTAGTAAGCCAAATTCACAATAATAAAAAAGAAATTGGTGACTATAATGGAATCAGTGAAATGACAGGTTAAAAATCAAAATGAATTAAAACCAAGGAGTGCAGTGATCGAAATGAAAAAATACGACAAACCTTGGATGGCCTATATGTGATTATACCATAAACTTCTAGTATATAGCCTACTTTTTGTTATTTCAAGTAAGCTTTAACCTAAAACCTAAATCAGCCACATTTGTTTTTAAGATTCTCTCAACCATCAATTCTCTTCAAACAAGTCGATGCTCACAAAAAAGACAAGAAAACGTTCGGCCATCATACACGGTGATGGTTCGCCCTGACAGCCTTCAAACAGAAGCATAACGCTTTAATCTTTTCTCTCTTGGCCCCACCTCCCCAAACCAAAACTCTCACAACCCAAAAGCACCTTGATATCAACCATACGTTATCTTCAACCACCATCAATCATGGTTGCCTGATCTCATATGAACCCCCAAACATGCCTTAATCTTTCTCTTTTCTACATTAAATGCTTTGGAGTATTTCTAAGCAACAAGGTAGTGTATTTCTAATCTTTTGGTGTATTAAGCTTTCATAAATTTAGAGATTTTGCTTATATTTGGTTATTTAAGCATTTTAGGGTTTACTTTTGAATTCTTAAGCAAATCACATTTTATATGTTAATAATACATTTTTATGACACCTTAGGACCCTAAACAACTTACTAAAGCTTTAAAATAAGATTAGAAACCTACCCAAATCATTTAGAATGAATTTGGGTTTTTTTCGAGCATAAATTAATAATTTTGAGGTTGAAGTATCGATACTAGGATGAGTAGTATCGATAATGGATGAATTGGGGCAAAACTTAGGGATTTTAGGCTAGGAGTATCGATATTATCCCTTCAGTCTCGAGACTCAGAGTGTTGGTCTCGAGACCGGGCCAAATTTTCAGAAACATGATGCATTTTTGGTACCGATACTCATAGGGGTATCGAAACTTGCCCCTAGGGTATCGATACAGTAAGTAGAGTACCAATACTACTTACTTGAGATGGTTAAATTTAAGTTGTTTAAGGTCCGTAAGATCTAAAAATGATTCGTAATGGTAAGACTTAGTTCGTGAGGGACATAAATGAGCAAATATACTTGAAAACACTTATAAGAGTGGGTTACAACAAATATAACCACACTAAGTGTATTACGACAAAATATTTTCAGTCGAGGACTTACATGGATTGTTTAAGACTAGGATCGTTATAGGATGTACCGACAAGTAGTAGAAGAAATAAGTCAGAATCATTAGTAGCGCAAAGCGTAAGCTTCAAGAACATCAATGAACCCATGAGGGGTAAGACGTCCCTTTCAGTTTAAGGGGTATTGAAAGGAAGTTCAATAAGAGAGACTAGAGTGTTGCTACTTTGAGTTGAACTCGAGTCAGGTATCGAGATAGTGAATAGTACAACCAGTGATCAATAAACTCAGTAATCGTCAACAAATCACGAAATGCGTAGAAACTCTCTTGAGTCAAAAGACTAAAATGCCCTTAAGTAACGAATGACCAGAGTAGTGCAGCTCAATAAATAATAGCAATAACAGACTAATAAGCCTTCGTATACATTCCAGATGAGAGAACGAGCGACATAGCAGTTAGTGAGAGAATGAACTCACCTTAGTGAGTCAAGCTATGCTAGTGTATACTCAGGTTACTTTGATTGCTCTAGTGGAGCATTGTCAGTGTGTGAGGCACTTCATGAGCTAGCTAGGGCTCAAGAGTCGAACACTCGTAAGGAGTGGGTTAGCGGTCTCAGTGTTGTGTGACCTTTGGGCCTTATATATGTATGTATAGTCGCATCAGTCCATTACTACAGTTATCAGAAAAGCTTGGCTTGAGGCTGTGTGATACCAAGCTAACGCTTAAATTGAGTGGGAATACCCGATGCTATGTGATATCAAACTTCTCCCCCATAGTCTACCTGATGCTATTTGATACCAAAAGATCATTCAACAGCTTAGAAGTGACTGATGCTATGTGATACCAGTACTCCCTTTCAGTAGGTTAGTATCTGAGGCTATGTGATACCAGATACTAGCCCAACAGAGTCAAGTTCACATTCAGATAATGCACAGGAGTATTAGAGTCGTATTTAGATAATGTGTAGCAGTTACAATCACTAGGTTAGAGTCCCTTTAAAGGTGTGCTCATGGCGAATCCCTTAGCAGAGGAATAAGGGAAGCGTGAGACTCTTACTTCATTGATAGAACATCAAAGCCTTAAGTATGTAGCACTTGATCTAAATCATGCATATACATACTGTTTAGTACCATATCTTTAACATGCTTTCGTTTATGAAATTCTTATGATGCACTAGATTTGCAATTATACTGTTAGGCTTTGTAAGCTCAGCCTTCAGAATTTTTCCGTTGGCAAGTGTGCAACTTAGGCAGTTCACGGAGCACCGTCGCAACAAGACTTTCAACATCTCCGACAGAGTATTGTACTGTAGCTTTAGTGGGCATATGTATTTATAGGACCTTACTCATGTATTCAATTGTTAAACTCAGAGTTTTATTATTTTGATTTTAAATTATATGTCACGGAGCTCCGATTTTATAAATGTTTTTATAAAAGTTATTTATGTTTTAATTATGATACAATTCAACATGTTTAAAAATGAAATGAACAAGTCTTGAAAATAAGGGGTTACCTCGATAAACTAATATGACACTTAAGGCTCAATCGGGTTTAGGGTGTTACAAACACAAAATCAACCTCCAATCGTACACCATATGCAGTTTCCCATAATTGCAACCACAAGGACTTACCATATGCCCATTTGACTTAGGAGCCAACATAAGGGAATGTCTTAGGGCCTTAGAGCCTGCCTAAGGAATACAATGGGACCTCAGAGCCTTCCCAAGGAAGTACCTTGGAGCCTGAGAGCCTACCTAAGCGAACATCTCGGGGCCTAAGAACCTACCCAATGGTCACCTTAAGTCCGTAAGAAATTACCAGCTTGATCAGAACTAAACCCCCATAATCCAAAATCCTACCTAAAGAGTAACCAATAAAATTGTTCATACAATAACCAGTGCTTATATGATCCATAAAACATGCATATTAAATTTTCAAGTAAATTATGTACTCAAATAACATAGATTAGACAACCATGGTTTATAAACAATATCCAGTAAATCAATATATCGATCAGTAAAAAAAATCTTAAATCAATCCAAATATCAAAACATATTTTCTAATAGATAAAACAATCATATAGAATATAAGGAATACACCTCGCAAAACGGGTTAAATAAAGAGATTTACTTAGTACTCATCTAGTTGCGTAGCGGTGCATAATCCTAAATTATATCGTAATAGAGTTACTATCGGAATAATATTATAAACGAATTATTCATAAGAGTTACGAAATCATACGACTAATCACGACTTACTCATACGAATAGATCGGAAGATACTTGGTCGAGCTTCCAATTTTTTCTTATCACAAACCTAAACCATCAAATATACAAAATCGAATCCAAAATAATTTCCCTTGTGATTTTTCACTTCTCACTTTATCAACATTTCCCAAGGCTACGTGCATTCTGTACAATTGCTTCATAACTTCTTTATCCCAAAATTCAAGCTTTATCTTTCACGCAAACAATTATTATTTCATTCACTCTTTAAGCCTTTGATCATCGAATACTCCATAATTAAACAAGGAAGCTTTGCTGGTCGATCATTTATTGCCGGTAACCACCGATTCGGCCATCGTCCCCGGTCACCTTTCAGGACCAAACTTCACTATTTGAAGCGCCTTGGTCTCCTCGTTAAGAACCCGACCTCCAATCATCAAGAATCTCCGTGAACGGTCGTGGATCTACAAAAGAAGAATTGAACGCCGCAAACTTTAACCTCTCCGATCTCCTTCGTCAACCGTTGGATGGTGTTGCTCTCGAGGTATGACAGTCGCCTAGCTACAGGTAACAAACCCACCGTTGGGATTTCTCGACTGTAACACAAATAGTCAGACTGAAAACTAAAATTTCACCTACCTTCACTCTCGTTTAAACTGCTTGAGTTCGATTGGATCGTCGTTTTGGATTGCAGGTGGTTAATGTGAAGAAGATGGTGACCATCGTTAGTCATTGATGTTACAGTTAGCCCAAATTGCTATGATTTTACATGAGTTGCTACTATGGGATGCGATGGATGTTAAACTGACGGTTAAGTTTGGGTGATGGTCAATTCACTGTTCCAGTGAACCAACTGATTCTCTCACTTGGGTCTACATTTGATGCTCGATTCAAGCCTCAATTTATTTTCCCTTCATACCCGATTGTGGTGTTCCATTTCTTAAATAATAAAATAATAATATTTGTCAATCAGCCTTCAAATCAGTTATAAAAAATTGATCTCAATCATTCTAGAAAACTCCCAAATTATTATAAAATTCCTATCAAATTAAAATAAAATTTTCACGTGGATTTCCAGAACTTCATAAACATATATGACCAATGTCATAACGTTTTCTTGAGATTCGTTAGACTTAAAATTATTTTCTTTAGATAGGTGATGAAATTCAATTTGAAAAATAATTTGATTTTTTAATCGTCACAAACTATGAATTTAAGTAGGTTGGAAACCTTAAATGTCAAAAAATTATCTGTATTTTATCAAAAATTCATTTTTAAAAGTTTAGAAGTCGGTTACGTTTGGATAAGGGTTAGCACCCCCACAACGTCCAAATTTTAGTACCTAAACGATTATATATTATTTAAATATTGGGAATTACAAACTCAAAAATGTATTTAAGTTACGATCATGTTATTTATTTGATTTTATTCAAAAAGTATCAATTTCCAGATAATTAATGTCCTTTTGTGTGAACAATTTTCGAGAATGCATTTCCTTTGCAGTTAGGAGATTTTCCCATAGATTTCCCTCACAAAAGATGTTATTTCGTAATTTTCGTAAAGATAAAATAACATAAAATAAAACAAAATAAAAGGGAAAATAATTGAAAAATAATCAAAATATATAAACATAAAGGTAACACAAAGACAAATATTAAATAAAAAATAAACAAATTTGTACGAAAAATCATCGAAAAGATACATTCACTTGTAGTTGGGATATATCTTCGTAGATTTCCCTCACAATAAAATTTCTTCTATTTTGAATATTAAAACTATGGTGATTAAAGAAATAAGGTGATATTAATAATACAAAATGCAAATAAATGAGTGACCAATTTAGTACTAACAACAACTTGAAAGACTAACCAATGAATCAGAGCCAATATCACATAAATTAAAGAATACAGGTACTGGAAACTAAAATACCTATAAATAATATTTAAAGACTAAAATGAAACAAAACAGAAACATAAAAGGGTGCATAATAAGTATACATAGATATATTTATTAAAAGGTGACTAAATCAAAATAAACAGTAAACACAATGTCAGATTCAAAAATTAACAAACATTGCATAATAAATATATTAATGACTTAAATGTAAACGCTGAAAAAGTAGAGGTTCGAAACAAAATAGTACAAAGTTACATTAATGGTTAAAATAAACATTTACAATTAAGGAGAGACCTCAATAGTAATTAACCCACAACAATTAAAATGACAAGGGTGAGATTACAAAAGGGGAAAGACTGAAACTGCTAATAACCCCAAATGCAAAAACATGCATATTACCTATTGTCAAAGATGTCGTTCGCGTGTTGTGATATAAACCCATTTTAGGGTTTTATAACACTCTATTCCTATTCTCTCACCCCTTCTTAGCCGTTTAAAAACATAAAGGGGAGGGTTTATTCAAACTCTCCCCAGCCACAACCATAGAACATCACTTCGGCCACCATATGTGGCAACCCAAAGCCCCGACCATCGTAACTTAGTGACTATATGGTTACAACACTCGAATAACCACCAAGACCCAACCTTAAAGGTACGAGATTTTACATTCGATGATAGACTCTCCTCACTCATATGGGGTTATCGACAACAACAACTGGATGAAGGGTAAAAACTCTCTATTTCTTCTCTTTGATTTTTTTCTTTTTATTTTTTTTTTATTTTTTCTGTGTTTTCCTCTCTCGGTTTCCCCCTTTTTGCTCCACTAAATAATTTTTTCCTTCTCCTTTTCCTCTTCTGACCGAATCCTCTGTGTTTTTAATGTTGTCTTTTGGGTGAGATGATGATATCTAGGATGTAGGGAAATAATTTCTGATTTGTTGCTAATAAAATCCCGATTTTTCAGGATTTAATCTTTTTTTTTAATGGGTCTTGATTTCTACTGATTTGGTTACTGTTTTGGGTTGCTATTGATGTAGGTTGATGACAACGACCAGCTCGGGAGTATCGGTGGTGGCTCACGTGCCGATTGGGGAGCTGAAGAGGCGATGTGTGCATCACACGCGCCGGTGATGGACGATCCATCTTCTGTCGGTGGCGGTTGCTAGAGATAGAAGTTAGGGTTTTAAAACCCTAATTCAGATGGGTCAGATCCGGGTCGGGCTCTAATTGCAATTAGGTTTCGGGTTGGGTTGTACCGGGTCGGGCTGTGGGTATTGAGTGTTGCGTTGTATGTTTGTAATTGGACTCCTGATTATATTGTGCCTGCAAAAATTGTAATAAGTAAACAAAATAACAATAATAATAATATAATATTAAAAAAAGAATCCGGAAAAAAACGGGTGTCTACAGCTACCACTCTTTACACTTTATTATGTTTACAAGAATATGGAAAAGACGAAAAAGATAACAAGTTTTTGTTTGGTTCTCTCTTTGGTTTTGAAATCGGATATGTTTATAGATGAGGATAACACTACTCATGCGTGATGAAGAGTTCTGGTCGTCTAAAGGTGACACAGCTCCTAAGCGATGAGGAGATTTGGTTAGTGGATGACACGGTTCCTACGTGATGAAGACAACTGGTCATCTTTAGGAAATAGTGATAACACGATTCCTACGCGATAATGACGACTGGTTATCTAAGGGTGATACGACTCCTACGTGATGAGGAGGTCTAATTAATGAATGACACGGTCACTACGTGATGAGGACGACATCTATCTTTAGAGATGATAACACGGTTTCTACGTGATGAGGATGGATGGTTATTTGAGGTTGACACATCTCCTACGTGATGAGGAGATCTGGTCAGTGGATGACATGGTTCCTACGTGGTGAGGACAGTTGGCCATCTTTAAGGATAATGTTTCAAAGGAAACAGACTCAAAGATGATGTTTAAAGGGAAATTGTCTCAAACGAGACAAATCTGTTTGAAAGAAACAATCTCAAGTGAGATTAATTCTTTTCAAGTAAAACAAACTTTGAAATTTATATTCCGGAGGAAACTGTCTCAAGCGAGACTAAATTTTTTTTAGATAAATTGTTTCAAGCGAGACAAAATTTGTTTCAAAATTTTCAAATTTTGTTGAAAATTGTCTCAAGCGAGACAAATTTTTTTTAGAGAGATTGTCTCAAGCAAGACAAAAATTGTTTTTATAAAGAAATTGTCTCAAAGGCGACAACCAGTTTGCTTGTTCCTGCATGTATAAGAAAGGTCTTCAGAATATCTAATTGTTAACTTTAGGAAGTCAAATAATTGTTTCTTAAGGAAAGAGACATCTGGTCATTTTCGAACATTGGTTTCCTGAAAGATCAAAACTATGCATTTGTGACTGACTATCTTGGATGTTATGATGGATGACAAGATGAAGTTTATTTGATGTGTTTGATTTGATGAATTATTGAGTTTTCCCTCAAGAGAGGGAAAAAATGTCTTTATTGCTCATGATGATGAATACAAATATGCAAATTTCATGTGTCATGTATGTATGTTTTGAAGTATGTTTTCTCGATCTGGAAGGAGAATGATTGTGAGAGCAGTCTTCATTCTATCATTGATTCAGTTTGTCTTCATTTCCATCAGGGTGTACTCTTGCAAACTTCGACCTGAGACAATTTGTTTTCCTTGCCCCATCCAATTTTGCCCCAAAATTCAGCTTCCTTTGCCCCAGCTTCGATCATGAACTTCGGAGAGGTATTTGTTAAATTATAAGATATGCTTCAAGAGATAATGTTTTTCTTCCTTTCTTTATTTTCAAAATTTTGAAAAATATCAAAAAGAATTTTGAAAAATAGCCTCCTTCTAAGTTTCACAATTGAAACAAATCATAAAACAGGAGTTCATCGAATATCAAAAGAATCAACTGCTATTTTAATATTTGCTAGCTGCAAATCTTTGACAAATATCAAAATCGACAGGTTGGTTTCGAAGTTGGCTACCTAAACTCTAAGGTTTATTTCATCGATTCAGTCATCATGAAGATCATGGCATGCCCCTCTTTCTTGGTTTGGCATTTTGATCGGAGGCGGACAAAATGGCACAACTAGCATAGTTAATTGCTAGACATTTTAGAACACTTTTGTTTCAGTTCTCTGAAATTTTCCATTTGTTCAAGCTTCGTAGGCTCCTCTAGCCAAGGTAGTGCAGAAATATAAGTCTAAAATGAGATTTCTGAGTGCTCGTGTGAAGTTGACTATAACAGGTGTTCCTCAACTCCCTTAGTCCATATTCACCAAAACTTCTTATTTAGTAAATTTGAATTAATTTGCCATTGTTGACTAGCTGGATTCAGCTTTATTGTACATATATTTTATAATTGTCTTTATCTGGCTAGCTAAAGGATTCATGTCCTTACAAAGTCTTCGACTTGACAATCACAGTGGAGCAAACACTGAATTGCAAAGTACCTGATCAATGTCATGGTTTGAATGTAATATATTCATAAAGTCAGAGCTTTCGAGTTTCCTCTATAACCAATTGCTTTAGCGGAATAGCTTATCTTTATTGTATATATATATATTCTAGGTATACGGATTCTATTTCTTAAGCTCGCCAAGGAGAACATGTTATAGCCCTGGTGTTTGTTGAAGGTCAGAAAATCTCATCATTAGAGTTCAATTCCCAAGCAATTGACCTAAACTAGATTCATCTACTCGACCATTCCATCTGAGAGGATCATGATCATCATTGAATGTCATCAACAGAAGTAGAAACCAACTAGTTTTGTAATCTCATGTGCTAGTTGCCCCATTTTTTCCACTCCTAATACATACCTAAATGTCAAGATGATTGATTGTACATGTGAAGAGAAAGCTAAATCGGTCCTTTTAGGGGAAGGGTATGTATTCTGGTGTATATTCTGGAGTAAGATCAAGGATTCTTATTTTGCATAGTTCAATCTTGTCATTTGTCAAATATTTACAACCTCAATTATTAAAAAGCTTTTAATTAAGATGATATTCAAGGAATTTCAAGATTAAAATTTGCATATTGTTCATTTCTTCAGAATGAAGCATTTTATTTAAAATGTTTGAACGTTAAGTGACATACAAACATTCACACATTGATAAAAAAACAAGTTCAAACAAGATGCCATGCATAAAAATGCAACAAAACTCCTGATGGATGCCCAAGCCGACTGCCGATCAGAATGCCCCATCACACATTGAATGTTAATGCCCCATAATCGATCAGATCTTGGACCTTGTGCTTCAATGCCCCACAGTTCTCAGTGGTGTTCCTTGAGCTCCCAATATAATAGATACATATGGCATTAACATCATGGTCTTCAGGATATGGGGCTTCTATTGGTTTGGATTGAACTGGAGTCACAAGGTTCTTCTCAACTAGCATTGGGAGCAATTTCTCATATGTCATTGGGATTGAATTAATGTGAGTCTTTTCACGGAAGACATTATGATGTTTGGTCCCCAGATTAGATAGATAATATCCCACTATGTTAATCTCAGCTTTTTCCTCAATGTTAGTATTGCTAGTGCCTTCTATCTGGCCATTTTTTACAGCTCTTTCGATCATTTTTCCACTCATGACGATTTCAGAGAAAATCTTAATGGAAGCCCCTAACATATGGTTAATAATGGAAATTTCAATGTATCAATGAATAGAGTGATTAACTCTCTTTCAGTCATCTATGGATGCACTTGAGATGCAATATCCCTCCATCGTTAAGCATATTATCGGAAGCTCTCACCACTCTTCATCTCCATATTTTGTAGCATTATTCGATCAGGGCCTATATCAATCATGTGCTTGTATTAGCCTAGAAAGACACTAGCCAAATCCTTCTAAGAGAGAACTTGAGTACGACTCAATTGATTATACCACTTAGAAGCGAGTCCAATCAAGTTGTCTTGGAAGCAGTGGATCAACACCTGATCATTGTTGGTGTATCCAGTCATCATTCGAACAAAAATCAAGAAATGGGCATTAGGGCAACTGGTTCCATTGTACTTTTCAAGCTCAGACATCTTGAATTTGGGCGGAAGAACAAAGTCGGGAACTAGTACTAGTTCAGTTGCATCCATTTCATTGTGAGAGCTCTGTCATCTCATTCCTTTGAATATCTCTCTACACTACTGTTTTAAGTTCTCAAGGATCTCATTTTTGGCTCTTCCCGTCTCATTATGATCTGATCTACTGTAATTAGTAGAATTATCCCAAGGATATGTCATAGTTGTACGAGTTTTAGTGGCAGAGAAGCCTATTTGGTGACTTGGAAAATGTTCGAAAGAAATGAATATTTGGGGACTAGCATGGGCCATCACACATTTAGAGGTTTCACAGGTCGAGAAAATATTTTCTTTGCCTCTTTCTTGGTTGAGTCCAGTCAGTTTGGCAACAAGTTGATCAACCAGGTTTTTTTGGTTTTGCAAGATACAATCCATGGTGGCTTTTTGCGCCTGCTCCATTTTAGCTTCCCACTCTGCTTGCATCCTTCACAAATTCTCTTCAAACTCTTTCTTCATCTTCTCAAATTTTGCTTCCATTCTCCTATGTGAACGAAGTTGCACAGTTAGAAGCACTTCCTGAAAGTCCTCCATGAGAGAAACCCATGATTTCATGATTAATGCATGTAAAAATGTTTCAATGAATGCAATACATAATGAGAAAAATCAAATGCAGATGCAAAAAATGTGAAAATATTTAAATAAATGCAATGCAGAATATGAATGCAAAAGGTATTGATTTCCAAAAGTAACAATTCCTAGAAAGAGTTCCATTCATCTAAAAGAGTTTTCATCTTTACAAGATAGATCAATCTACGAATACGTTTTGTGATATGTAATCCCCAGGAAAATTATCTCTTTTTTTCCCTTTGTGTTTATTTAGACCAAGCTCGGACCGCCGGATTGTGTTCTTCCTTGTTATGAAAATTCTTTTCCATTTTAATGGTTTCTCTTCTATTATGATGATTACTTGGTTAATCAACACCTTTCTTTATTTATGATGATCATGCAAAATGCCAAAGAATAAACAATCAATCATAGAAAATGTTTCAGTATAAAAAATCAAATATCAAGCAGATATTATTAAAAGGTAATTATAATACCTACCTATATCCTTTTCTACGCTTATTAGGTTAAATCTTACCCAAAACATGCTTTCCACCCCCATGCTTTATTCGAAAATAAAACCTAACCACATGTTTTTCTAGTTCACATGCTTTATACGGAAAATAAAATAATGTTTGTAAAGAAAGAAATGAGGTTTAGTGTCGTTTCTCCTTTTTGTACGCTTAATTAGGGTACCTACTAATGGACAGAGGTTTGACATGAATTTTATCAAGGTGACTTACTAGGGCTCATTATATGCATAATTGGGTCCTAAAAAAGGTACTCGAATTGTCCATGTTAGTGCCCCCCTTAGGCTGTCAAACCCTCAATCCTGACCCATTACAGGCTCGTGCAGATCGAATTCAATTCGAGATGATACATTCCCTTATGTCCATGCGGAGAAAAAATTTATCTCACGTAGACATAAGGTATATGAACCCCAAAGGTTACTTGCTAAAACATGTGCTGAGAAACAAATTATCTCACGTAGGTTAAGCTTTCACCTCAACTTAAAAGGGACAAAGCTCGTAAGTGAGCTTATGGTATGTAAATGCACATGTTGAGTGTGCGGAGAAACTCACAAACATTTAAAAACACAAAAAGAAACAACACTCTCACAATTTCCAAAATTTGTTCAAATATGAAAATCACTAAAATCAAAAATCAATTAGTTTAAAAAATAATGTTGAAACTCAAAATAAAAAAAAAGATCATAAATTAAATACAATTTAAATTTGTAATTCCCAAAAATAAAAATAATGTATAATCATTTTTGGCTTGACTCTCTAATTCCCTAGCAGAGTCGCCAAGCTGTCATAACGTCTCCCTAGGGATCCGTTAGACTTAAAATTATATTTTTTTCGGGAAAGATGATGAAATTCAATTTGGTAAACAATTTGATTTTTGAGTCGCCACCAACCATTAAGTTAGGTAGACTGGAAACCTTAAACGTCAAAAAATGGTATGTGTTTTACCAAAGATTCATTTTTAAGAGTTCGGGAGCCGATTACGTGTGGGGAAGGGTTAGCACCCCCACAATGCCCAAATTTTGGTACCTAAACGATTATATATTGTTTAAATATTGGGAATTACAAACTCAAAATGTATTTAAGTTGCCATCCTGTTATTCATTTGACTTTATTAAAAAATATCAATTTTCGGATAATTAATGCTATTTTGTGTGAACAATCTTCGGGAATGCACTTCCTTTGCAGTTAGGAGACTTACCCATAGATTCCCCTCACAAAATACATTATTTTTCAATTCTCGTAAAGATAAAATAAAACAAAATAAAAGGGAAAAGAATTGAAAAATAATCAAAATAAATAAACATAAAGGTAACGCAAAGACAAATATTAAATAAAATTAAACAAATTTGTACGAAAAATCCTTGAAAATATACCTTCCCTTGTAGTTGGGATATATATTCGTAGATTTACCTCACAATAAAATTTCTTCTATTTTTGTATATTAAAACTATGGTGATTAAAGAAACAAGGTGATATTAATAATACAAAAGTGCACATAAATGAGTGACCAATTTAGTACTAACAACAACTTGAAATACTAAACGATAAATACCAATAAAATATAGCCAATATAACATAAATTAAAGAATATATGTACTACAAACTAAAATACCCATAAATAATATTTAAGGACTAAAATGAAACAAAACAGAAACATAAAAGGGTACATAATAATTATACCTAGATGTATTTATTAAAAGGTGACTAAATCAAAACAAACAGTAACCACAATGTCATATTCAAAAATTAACAAACACTGCATAATAAATATATTAGTGACTTAAATGTAAATGCTGGAAAAGTAGAGGTTCGAAACAAAATAGTACAAAGTTACATTAATGGTTAAAATAAATATTTACAAATGATGAGGGACCTCAACAGTAATTAACCCATAACAATTAAAATGACACAGGTGAGATTACAAAAGGGAAAAGACTGAAATTGCTAATAACCCTAAATACAAAAACACGTAGATTTTCCCTTGTCAAACGATGTCGTTCGCGCGTTATGATATAAACCTATTTTAGGGTTTTATAACTCCCTATTCTCATTCCCTCACCCCTTCTCAGCCGCTTAAAAAACAGAAAGGGGAGAGTTTATTCAAACTCTTCCTAGCCACAGCCATGGCACATCACTCCGGCCACCATATGTGGCAACCCAATGCCCCGACCACCGTAACTCGGTGGCTATGGGGTTACAGCACTCGAACAACCACCAAGACCCAACCCTAAAGGTATGAGATTTTACCTTTGATGATAGACTCTCCTCACTCAGATGGGGTTATCGACAACAATAACTGGATGAAGGTAAGAACTCTCTATTTCTTCTCTTTGATTTTTTCTTTTGGGGTTCGAATCTTTTTTTTTTATTTTTTATGTGTTTTACTCTCTCGGTTTCCCCTCCACCGAATGATTTTTTTCCTTTTCATTTTTCCCTTCTCACTGAATCCTCTGTGTTTTTAATATTCTCTTTTGGGTGAGATGATGATATCTAGAATGTAGGGAAATAATTTTTGATTTTTTGCTGATGAAATCTCGATTTTTCAGGATTTAATCTGTTTTTTTAATGGGTCTTGATTTCTACTGATTTGGTTATTGTTTCGTACTGTTTTGGGTTGTTGTTTATGTAGGTTGTTGACGATGACTGACTCAGTGTCAGTGGTGGCTCACGCGTCGATTGGGGAGCAGAAAAGCACACGCGCCGGTGATGGACGATCCATCTTTTGTCGGTGGTGGCTACTAGAGATAGAAGTTAAGGTTTTAAAACCCTAATTCAGATGGGTCAGATCCGGGTCGACTCTAGTTGTAGTTGGGTTTTGGGTTGGGCTGTACCGGGTCGGGCTGTGGGTCTTGAGTGTTGGGTTGTATGTTTGTAATTGGGCTCCTGATTATATTGGGCTTGCAAAAATTGTAATATGTAAATTAATAATAATAATAATAATAATAATAATATAATGTAATATAATATTAAAAAATGAGAACCCGGACAAAAACAAGTGTCTGCAACCACATAAGGAAAATTTTACCATGGTAGACCTTGAATTTTCTCAACATTTCCTTTTGGACCCCAAGTTATTACTAGAATTCTATTTCAACTTTATAAGAAATATAACCACAAAGTTTTGGGTGCGACATGCTGGGATTGGGAGCACTATTGCAAACAGCAGCTAGAATGTGAGTAAGCGTGACTGGAATTTGGTTGGTCCTAGTAGGCGACAGCTGAGGCATCTACCCTTGCTAGGGCTTCTCACACCCTAAGCCTTAAGGGTTCATTGGGCTTATTGGGCTTCATTTGAGTTTGTTGTTGTTGGGTCTAGTAATGGTATTGGGCTTTAAATAAAATGGGTTAGATTGGAGATGGTAATGGATTTCAATTGTGTAAATAGGTTTTGTTATTGGGTTAATGTGTATATGCTTAGTTGATTTTTAACATTTAACTTTGAGCTTAATTTGGTAAAAACATGCTAGGTTAAATGAGTTTTTGTTAAATGGGTTAGAAATGTAAATGGCTAAGTTGTGGGTTAGTATTTAGTTGGATGAATGAGTTCCTATAGATTTGTAACTAGACTTATTTATTTTGGACTTGGGTTATATCCTTTAATAATTTTTTTGTATTTTGGTGCTAGTAAAAAGGTTAAAAATATTTGGGCCTCAAAGACAAGCACACATGGTCATCCAATCCCTAAATAAACCCAATTAAGTAAAGGCACCCCACTAATTTCCCCAATGCCACTTGGATTAATTCGATAATAATGTACTAGCGTCTTTGAATTGGTTTTCAATCCTTATATCTGTGTTCTTTTAATAGTTTTGAGTTTCTTTTTTGGTTCATTTGCCGATGCAATTAAATTTGTCTGCATCTATCTTTATTTGATATTTTTGGTTGGATTTTTAACATTTTTCTTATTTGGTCTTTATTTGATCTCAAGTGACTAGTTTATTGTGTCAATGGTATAGAGAAATATCCTAATTATTTCTTTTGCTTACATCACGGTTGTAAACATTAGGCATTTGTTCTTTCAATGAAACTAACGGCTTTTATTCAAAAAATGTATTAATATAAAAGAAATAGATACCTACTATAATAATTAATTGGGTAAACTACAAGATTAGTCACTTTCATCTAAACCTTATATATTTTTCCTCCCTAAATTTGAAAAACATAATATTTGGTTACTTTCGTTTTTATTTAATTAAGATTTGATGGCTTTTGTTTTTGTAGACACTCATTTTCGTCCATATTTATTTTCATTTTTCATTTTTTTCATTTTTGGTCTTTTTTATTTTATTTTATATATGTATATATTATATAATTTTGAAAACATTTTGAAAATCTATATGATATATAGTTTTTAAAACATTTTTGAAAACATATATATTATATAATTTTTAAAACATTTTGAAAAAATATATTATATAGTTTTTAAAATATTTTGAAACCATATATATATTATATAGTTTTTAAAACATTTAAAAAAAAACTTATATATATTACATAATTTTTAAAATGTTTTTGAAAAATATATATAATATATAAGTTTTTAAAACAAATTTTGAAAATATAAATTATATAGTTTTGAAAATTATTTTTTAAACATATATATTATATGGTTTTAGAAAATGTTTTTATTATAATTATTATATTTTTTTACCTTCTTTTTTATTTTATTTATTTTATTTATTACTTATTTTTTTCTCTTTTCTCGTTTTGTCCCAGGGTCCAGTCCAATAGTCCAAAAAGTCCAGAATGGGCCTGACCCAACCCGTACCAATATCAAACTAGGGTTTCTGGTAACAGTCAGCGTCGTGGAAAGTCGGGAGATCAAGGGTCACGCGAAACGGCCAGATGTCGGCCGAGGATCCTGGGAATGAACTATCCCGGGATTTCAGCAGCAACGCCCCGAGCAAAATGGAACAACCCGGGGTACTGGTTCACCGAGCAGGGTATAAATACCCCGATGACTAACACGGAGGGGGGGGACGGCCAATATCATCGAAACCCATCAACCACGGTACCAACAAGGTACACCATACATCATCGAGAGAACCCAACAGATCGAACATCATAGAAAAACAAGAACATCACTACAACAGAACCACATAGAAAAATTGAGAACATCATCGAACCAAAGGCCAACCACAGAACCATCAAAACACAACAGATCAACCAAAAAACACAACGTCAGGCCACAAAAAATAACCAAGGATCGAGCAGATTTGGGTAACCACACACAGCAGCAAAACAATAAACATAAAAAAACAAGTTGAAAACAAGTCAAGCCGAAGATAACCGTGTCCAAAGGCGAAGGCTCGGAGTGCATCTCATTGAAGAAACCACCGGAAAAGGGAAAGGTCACCAAAGGTAACGTTTTCTGGGTAAGGGTTTGTGAAGTTTTTGTGTGGGTTTTGTATTTGTATATGAGAAGAGAGAAAAGAAGGGAGATGGGAAGTAAAGAACAACGCAAGGAAATAGGGGTTCTGTATAGAATTAGATTTTAATTAAACCTAAACGCGTGAAAATGCTTTGGCCTTAGTGGAAATGTCCAATGAAGAAATATGGGTTAATTACACGTGAAAGGGCAACCTTTTGTAACCTTGTGTTTCATCAATTTATTTGTTTTCCATATTACTTCTTCATATTTATTTTATTTTATTTTGGTCTCTTAATTATTTTTAAATATTCATTTTTTCCTTTGTTTCATTTATTATTTTATTATTATTATTTTTTATTTTATTTCATTTTTCTATTTGATTTATTTTCCTTTATATATATTTTTTCTTTATCTTTTATTTTTTTATGTTTATTTTTACATTTTTCCCTTTGCTTTATTTTATATATTTTTATTTTATTTTCCTTTGATTTATTTTATTTTATTTTATTTTTCCCCTTTTGCTTTATTATTATTATTATTGTTTTTGTTTTTTCTTTGATTTATTTAATATTTATGTATTATTTTTTATCTAACATTTTTGACTTTTTTAGAACAAATTCAATCGATCAAAGGTAAGTAATTTGAATCGGGTATTTTAAATATAAATATAAATTTTTTATTTTTCGCAATTAAAGACAACCGACAAATTAATTGGTACCGAAAGGGCAATTCAAGGGTGCTAATCCTTCCTTGACCGTAACCGACTCCTGAACCCGACACGTTTATGGTACAACGCAGATCAGGTAAGATGGTGTCCGACCCACCTATTTGTTTTAAAATAAATGGTCGGTGGTGACTCTAACCCAAATATTTCAAGTCGAGGCCCAATTCCGGGGCCCACTCGAAAGACGGTTCCAATAGTTTGGCGACTTCGCCGGGGAAATGTAAGTGAGTCAGGCCGAAATTAATTTTCGGTTGCCTTTTTTAGCGAAAGTTATAAATTTTAATTTTAATTTATTTATTCGATTCTAATTATTTACCTTTGATTATTTTTCAAGTAAATAGTTGTACTAACGTTTTTTTAATGATTTCAGATTTTTCAAAATTGTCATCTCTAGCTCTATACCCGAGCTCCGAACCCTTTTAGTGGGGGTGAAAGCGACGCCTTCGTATTAATTTATTAACCGTATGGTCCTAGCAAGTAACCTTCGAGATTCATATACCTTATGCATTCGTGTGAATTTATTCTCCGTATGGGCATAAGGGAATATTTCCTCTCGAGTTTAACTTAGTCCACATAAGCTTGTAATAGGCTTAGGACTAAGGGTCTGGCAAGCCCATGGGGGCACCGATAAGGAGAACTCGAGTACCTTTTTTTAGAACCTAAACCGGGAGAGTACAGGGAGTTAGAGCCCACCCCAAAACCTCATTCCAAACCCTAGACTATTTTGTTTCCTGCTTTATTTTTTGTTCAAAGCATGCGAACTAGACAAATATGCGGTTAGGATTCGTTTGAAATTAGCATGCGGGATAGAAATCATGTCCGGGTAGGAATATGAAGCATGTTCGGGTAGATATCATGTGGAGTAGGATTTTTTTATGATTTTATTATTATTTTTACCTCACTAACTCTTTTTTTTCTCTTTCATTTTATTTTCATCACTTGCATCATTTAAAAGAGGTGTTGATCCACCAAAAACGTGTTTGTTAAACATGAATAATCTGCATTAATGGACAAAGGGGTTGTAATACAAGAGATGAAAATGCAGAGGACAGTCTACAAGGAGACTATGTGTCACATTTAATCCAGAAGACGTGGTGCCCGTAATTGAATAGTATATAACTATACTGCATTATAAAGGACTCAATGAACTGAGTCTACATCAAGCACAATGAAAGTCTATCTTTGAAGAACTGACTGGCAGAAGTTGCAGGGGTAAGATGAAGACCACTGATCTTAGGAGCACTTCAAAGATGACAATGGCAAAACAATAACTGAAATTGGAGACCATTCCTGACGAATTCAAGAAACAGACAAATGGACTTCACATAGTTCCTATCAATTAAGGGCTCCAATGACGTATTCGTTGGGAACAAGCTCAACAAAAGATAAATGTCAGAGGTGCAGTCATTCGAGACTTTTTTTGGGGGCAAACAACTCGTCATTTGCACGGTTCATCCAGAGAAGGCAGAGCGGTTCGACAGGTTATTCAACCGGTGACGGATGAAGGCAGAAGACTAGTCAACATATCAGAAGCTGTCAGGATATTTTTGTCTCTTAAAAGATAAAAGACTTTTGTCCCCAATAAGGATTATTTCTAATAACAAACACATTGTTTGGGTCAATGCCTCAAACATTGCATGCATCATGCATTCCTGCATATTTCACATTACTTTTCTCTTTTTTATTACATTCACATGTCTAATAAAAAATGAGAACATTTCTATCCTATGACATATAATGAGCTTTACCAACAGTTATTTGACGCACATGTAGTGTCACCATATCCAGAGAAATCCATGAAGCCCCGTACCCTAGGTAGTATGATGAGAACGCTCATTACAAATATCATAGCGGTGTCCCAGGGCGCACTTTCGAGAACTACTCCACATTCAAGAGAATCGTACATAAAATACATAACAAGAATTGGATCGACTTCAACAACTTGGGGGTAGGGATGGTAAACGGGTACAATTTCGTGGATTCCGCACCGCATCCGCTCCAATTGGGGCGGGGATGGGTATACTTTTAGCAGGTAGTGGGCGGGTGTGGATTTAGAAAGTGGTACCCGTCGCGGGTGGTGGGCGGGTAATGGGTTTGAGACATTACCCGCCCCGCATCCGCCCGCCCCATATCCGCCCGCCCAGCTAAATATCCATTAAATTTTGGACCATTATGAATTTAGGTGTAATTTTAGAGACTAATTTATAAATTCTAATATTGTATAAGATATAACATGTAATTTATCCAACTCTCCAACAAATAGCAAATGATATTTTGGGCATTCCTGTCTCCACTATCCCATCAAAATCTGCATTCAGTATAGGTGGAAGAGTAATTGGTCCTTATCGTAGTCGACTACTTCCGGAGACGATTGAAGCATTAATGTATGCTCAAAATTGGCTTTGGGACGATATTAAAGGTAATATTATTATTTAGTTTATATTAGTTGTCAAATTGTATCTTATTAAAGTTTAGTTACTAACTTATATTAGTTTTACTTTCTATTATATATGTAGGTAGTAGTGAATTTAAATTAGAGCGCTCTCAGTTGGAGGAAATAGAGAATGATGATTGTAATACTGGAGTATTATATGTCACAAATATTGCCTGAAATTTTAGAATGTTGTGCCAAAGAACAAAAACATTATGTGTTTGTCATTTATGTTTCTAGACTTTAATTATGTACTTTATTATGGTGTTTTATGTATTTTAAGATCTATATTAACACTTAACTTAGATAATCCTTGGATTATTTTATTATGTTTCTTAATGGACATGATTTTTTATGTTTGTTGCTTATGTATAACTTAAGTTTACTATCAAGCGGGTCTAGACGGGTACGTCGCTAGTGGGTGTGGGGATGGATTTGAGAATGTACCCGCGTGGGCGGGTGTGGATTTGAAAATTTGTACCCATCATGGGTGGTGGGCGGGTGGTGGATTGAAAAAATTAGGTGGGTATAGGGATGGGGGAGGGGGTATCCGCACCCGACCCGCCCGCTTGCCATCCCTACTTGGGGGCATCCAAGTGAGGAAGATCATTTCATCATTTAAGGCATTCTGTTTGAACTTGTTTTTTTTTCACTTTTTGTCAAGTTTTTGTAAGAACATTTGAATCAATTTATGTTACTTTAAAGATGTTAAGCAATGAATCACATTTGCAAATTTACAATTCTTTGAATATCATTTGAATTAAGAAACTCTGTAAATGGTTTGAAGTTACAGATCTTTGACGAAGTAACATGATTTAAAACAAGGACTTTGACCTTATCCAGAATATACCCTCAAACACCTTACCCTGCTCTTGCAATTAACCAATATAACCTTTTCCTTTCATAAGGTGCGGACAACATGGGGCATCATTTGCATATGACAATTACTATGCTTTTCGTTTAAGACGTTCAATGATGATCATTATCTTTACAGATGAAATAGTCGAGTAAGTGAATCTAGTTTAGGTCAGTTGCTTGAAAATTGAACTCTAAAGATGAAATTTTTGACTTTCAACAACACCTAGACTATAACAGGTTCTTCTTGATAATCTTAAGAAATTAAATCCGTAAAGCTGAGCTATTCCACTAAGGCAATTGGTTATAGAGGAAACTTGAAAGCCCTGGCCTTATGAATAGATTATGTTCAAACCATGATATTGCTCGAACACTTGGCAATTCGGTGTTTCGTCCACTGCTATTGTCCGACCGAAGACTTTTGTGATGAGATGAACCCTTCAGTGAATTTGATAAAACTGATTATAATTTAAGTTGTCCCTCTAAAGCAATTGGTTAAATGCCCCGGCTTTATGGATACAACTAGCCAGATAACGGTAAATTAAATCAAATTTATCTAAGCAAGAAATTTTCGGTAATGATGGACTAAGGGTGTTAAGGAACACCTGTTATAGTCAACTACACACGAGCACTCAAAAATTTCATTTTTAGGCCGATATTTTTTGTACTACCTTAGTTAGAGGAACTTACAAAACTTGAACAAATGGAAGATTTTAGAGGATCGAAATAAAGGGTCTAGCAATTGATCATGTTAGTTGCGTCATTTTGTCCGCACCCAATTAAAATACCAAAGCATGTTGTGATGTTTCAAAAAATGACATTTTGGGTTATCGAAACCTTATAAAGGAGGCCAACCTAAAGCCAACTAATCCATTTGAACATTTGTCAAAGAGCTGTAACTCTGAAAGCGTTAAAAGAGCTCTTGATTCCTTTGATATTCTTTGAACTCACGTTTACGATTTGATTCAATTGTGAATAATATTTTACAGCATTTTTATCATTTTCCCTCCTAAAACAAGAAAAAAAACATTTTCAAACAGAATAGTCTCAGATATAAAGGGTCTGTAAAGCCCAAGCTTAAAAAAGGATGGGGCACGATCAATTTCAAGGACCAGATTGGCAGACAAAGCACGAGACTCCGTCCAAGAGATGAAATAGAGTTCATTCATGTTGCATGCATCTTAGACATACTTAGGTGCATGACATTTATCATTTTAGCATACATGATTTTTTGCAGTTTATAGAGTCAAGTTTCAACTTCAGGATGAAGGATACTGGATTCACAAGCGCCTTTAAAGAATGATGGTGGTTGCTTAACCTAGCAGTGAGAAGTTACACCTCAACCGACTTGACATATCTACAAATCTCATAATCAATTTCAGATAGGTTCGAGAACCAATTTAGAACAAATCCAGTTCAGCTCAACTCAACAATGAGCGCATGTTTCCAGTTAATGTCTTCAATCCATATTTCAATTCCACAACGGAAGATATCCGACTGTCAAAATTTATCAATGGGCTTCAGGGGAATCATTCAAAGACTCGTGAAGAATCATGACCGGCTCAGACCCGTGAAGGGAAGCCATTTTTTTTAAAGAAACTATTTGCAGCATAGCTTAAGTCAAGAAGGGCTATCTGTCACCAAAAGACATTCGAGTTCGACTACGCTCAGCTCCGAGGCATATCATTTGCAGAATAGCTTAAGTCAATAAGGGCTATCTGCCAAAGACCCCCGAGTTCGATTACACTCAGCTTCGAGGGAACATCATTTACAGTATAACTCAAGGCTAGAAGGGTTATCTGTCACCAAAGACCTTCGAGTTCGACTACGCTCAGCTCCAAGGCACATCATTTGCAGCATAGCTTAAGTCGAGAAGGGCTATCTGCCAAAGACCTTCAAGTTCGATTACACTCAACTTCGAGGGCACATCATTTGCAGCATAACTTAAGTCGAGAAGGGTTATCTGCCAACCAAAGACCTTCGAGTTTGACTACGCTCAGCTCCAAGGCGCATCATTTGCAGCAAAGCTTAAGTCGAGAAGGGCTATCTGCCGAAGACCCTCAAGTTCGATTACACTCAGCTTTGAGGGCACATCATTTATAGCATAACTCAAGGCTAGAAGGGTTATCTGTCACCAAAAGACCTTCGAGTTCGACTACGCTCAGCTCTAAGGCATATCATTTTCAGCATAACTTAAGTCAAGTAGGGTTATCTGTCAACCAAAGACCTTCGAGTTCGACTACGCTCAGCTCCAAGGCATATCATTTACAACATAACTTAAGTCGAGACGGGTTATCTGTCAACCAAAGACCTTCGAGTTCGACTACGCTCAGCTCCAAGGCACATCATTTGCAGTATAGCTTAAGTCGAGAAGGGCTATCTGCCAAAGACCTTCGAGTTCGACTACGCTCAGCTCCAAGGCATATCATTTGCAGTATAGCTTAAGTCGAGAAAAACTATCTGCCAACCGAAGACCTCCGAGTTCGATTACATTCAGCTCAGAGGCAAACCAAATTTACAGCATAGCTCAAGGCAAGAAGGGCTATCTGTCAATAAATTTGTCAAGTTCGACTTCATTCAGCTCGATGACACATCAATCACACTACTTCCTGATGGCAGTTAAGGTTTTCAAGTCAAGAAGAAGGCATGTGGTTAACCTTACCGTAGTGACAATAAACCACTTTTCGGCAGCATAACATAAGTCGGGAAAAGTCATCTGTCGACGACGACTTTTCGAGTTCGATTTCATTCAGCTCGAACGTCTATCAACCACATGATGGAGTCAAAGAATTATTTTTTAGTCGAATATTTAAACATGGTCTTTAAACGAAGAAGAAGACCGAGGTTGACTGCAATTAGGCAACGAGAAGCTGCATCTTGATTCAAATTTTGAACTATGGTTTCAATTCCATATCATTTCAAGATGGACTCGACTTCGCGACGGAGGAGCCATCCGCAACTCAATTCGACAGGAAGTTATTCCTCAACTCCACTGAACGAAAATCTGTCTTTTTATCTTTGTCCTATTTTTCGTTCTACGAAAAATGACAAAGAGGGACAGCTGTAGACACTCATTTTCGTCCATATTTATTTTTATTTTTTATTTTTTTTATTTTTGGCCATTTTTATTTTATTTTATATATGTATATATTATATAATTTTGAAAACATTTTGAAAATCTATATGATATATAGTTTTTAAATCATTTTTGAAAACATATATATTATATAATTTTTAAAACATTTTGAAAAAATATATTATATAGTTTTTAAAACATTTTGAGACCATATATATATTATATAGTTTTTAAAACATTTTAAAAAAACTTATATATATTATATAATTTTTAAAACGTTTTTGAAAAATATATATAATATATAAGTTTTTAAAACAATTTTTGAAAATATAAATTATATAGTTTTGAAAATTATTTTTTAAACATATATATTATATGGTTTTAGAAAATGTTTTTGTTGAGTTAATCGATTGACGGAATCGGCCAAGAGGGGGGTGAATTGGCAATTAAAATTTTGGTTGAAGCTTTTGCAGAAAATTGAAAGTAATTGCACAGCGATTTAGAGTGGTTCGACTTTCTCAACCAAAGTCTACGTCCACTACCTTAGCTATCCACACTAAGGATTTTCCAACAAATTCACTAATTTGTTCTTTCTTTTGAGGACAAAGAGTAACCTTACAACTCCCTCAAGAATTATACCCCAAATTCTTTAGCACACTCTTTTTCAAAGAGAAATACACAAATTTGCAAACTTACAAGGAAAACCTCACAAGGTAAGATGTTTGCATAATTCTAGAACAAGAAAAGAACACTAAAAAATAATTACAAATGAGCACAAATGGTGTTCTTGAAAGCAAAATGAATATTGAAAGGAAAATTGGCTTGATTTGCACAAACTTGGTGTTTGATGCTTTCTCTCTTGTTTCTCTCTTGATTCTAGTTGCTTGATGTTTCTTGTTGT
Source organism: Hibiscus syriacus (assembly GCF_006381635.1). Lineage (NCBI taxonomy): Eukaryota > Viridiplantae > Streptophyta > Magnoliopsida > Malvales > Malvaceae > Hibiscus > Hibiscus syriacus. Next base: position 1,934,180 of record NW_024061947.1, on the reverse strand, counting down.
TGATCAATGGCTTCTAAGCTTGCTTAAATACACCTTGAATCACTTCTAAACGTTGGGGATGATTAGAGAAGATAATATAGCCGTTTTAGTGTGAAAACAATTAATAAAACAACTTGGAGCGTGGGGGGAATTGGTACCCCCTATAGGGAATCGATTCCCTAAGTGTAAAATTCAAATATTTCGACTGTTACACAGGGGGGAATTGGTACCCCCTGGGGGGGAATCGGTTCCCTCCGAGCATACTGGAATTCTCGGAGCCAAACCATTCAGGGGGGAATCGGTACCCCCTTGGGGGGGAATCGGTTCCCTCTGAGCAATCTGGAATTTTTGGCTTTGAGATGGTTCGAAATATTTTCTAAAATCGTTTTGAAATTATTTTAAGATTAAAACTTAATTTTACACTTGAGTAAGGATTAAAAATGACATTTGAAAGATTTGGAGTAATATTTTGATATTCGAATAATTATATCGAATATACTTAGAAAATCTTTTTGGAAAATCTTAAAATTCATTTAACTTAATTTTTTATATCGAAATATCAAAATGTTTTCAACAATCTCTCCCTTTTTGATATAACAAAACATTTTAGTAATTTTAAGATTTTGAAATCAAGTTTTGAAATTACTCCCCCTTACTCTAACACTTCTCCCCTTTAAAACACTTTAATATTTCTCCCCCTTTTTGTTAAATCAAAAAGACTTTTAAAACAAGGTTTTGAAATCATTTAGCCAATTGATGATAAATATATATAGCTTAAGCTGCTAAGATCACAATCAAGAGAAACGTTAGCCAATAGCTTCATAATTCAATATTCATAAATAATGTGAAATGACAAAAATTGGTCATAATGCAACTAATATGTAAATGATGCAAAAATAAACATTAAGCTCAAAATGAAAGTTAAAACCAAACCAAATATATAAGCATGTAAGTTCAAATATCCAATTATCCATCAAATTCAAACATCTAAAATAAAACAATCCATGAACATCAAAATGTTTCACAATTCAAAGTTTTAAGTTCGGGATGATAAACCCATTGACCCAAAGATCGAGTTTGATAAACAAATTACTAAGGAGACAACCATAAACCAAGGTTTCTATATTCTTGGAAGGAACAATGTTTATGGAAACTCACTAAAGATGATCTGTGGCAAATTAATCTTTTTTTTATGTTGGATACAATATATCCACCATATATCTATGTTCCTAAGGGATGAGTACCTACCTCCGGATGGTCTAAACCACTAAGAGATCCAATAATGAAAGAATCTATCACGATGAGTTCTTAGGGTACTCTCACTATCCTTAGACTTATAGGGTGAATCCACAGTCTCTTTTTCATTAAACCTGAGTTATCTAGTCCAAAATGGGTAGCGATTGTGCCGGAGTAAATAAAAATGAATTATCCTAAAAGATAGGATCGAATTCCTATAATTTCATATCGGCGCTCGTTTTGGACACATACCACATTGGAATAGAAAAATGCGAACTAATTGATGATAAACCAAAGGTTTGAGTTTAAAGAGTTTATCAAACTTCTAGGATTTAAGAGTAGGAAGATATTGGAAGTCCATATCTTCTATAGCTTGAATCGAAGGGATACGTTCTTCCCGGATTTTGTATGACTCAAAAACAAGTATGGTAAATATGGTATAGATCTTGTGTACGACTAGGTACGTGAAACAAGAGTTCAAAATGGTCATATTTGGGTTATTTGGATTGGGTGGAGGAATAAGAGGTCGGTTTTGACTTGAGCGACTAGACAATGTCCTAGGTCGTTTAGGATTTGACATGGTTTAAGAATCGGAATAGAATATGTAACCTGCAAATTTAAACACATGTATGATATATAATCAAACTCAAAACTCAAATGAGTCCTCAATATTTCAAGTTTCTCTAAACCGAATACTAAAGGGCAATGTTTTGAAAAACTATTTGGAAAATAATGTTTGAAAATCATAATACGTATAGTTTTTATCAAAAACATCAATTAAAACAACAATTTTTATTTTTTTAAATTAAAAGATAATTTTGAAAAATTGGTTTTTGACGAAGTTGGTTGTAAAATCATCATAAAACCAATGCCCGATGTAATGTTCATCTTAGAACTAATCAAAACTAGTCCTAAGTTCAAAAATCAATGAAATAGAGGATTTTGAAATATTATCTTGAAAATTTGGATTTTATGAGAATGTGATGTTGTTTGTAAGGATTAGAAGTTGAAGAAAGATCTAATTCCGACTTGTATTTGATGATTTTGACAAAAATGGAGATTTAGAGAGAAAGAGAGGATGAATGACGTTTAAGAAAGAAGAGAGGGTTTGAGCAAATATTGTGTTCTGCCCGTGTTAAAACCAGAACCCCATGGGGGCATCGATTCCCCTACAGGGGGAATCGGTTCCCATTCAAAGGGGGAATCGGTTCCCTCATGGGGGTATCGATTCCCTCTGTACCAAAATGCTAAAATTCGATTTTAAACACACAAAATGCTAAATTAATTTTCTCTAGTGGTATTGGCAACTCATATATTGAAAATTAATCATGTTTAAACAATCAAATTATTCTTTAAACGATATTTGAACATAAAATTAATTTTTCATCAAGAATCATAAACTCCCCCTAACTAATAGCAATGAATGCAATCAAAAATTAGCATTTTTCATTTAGTCTTAAAAGTGTTAAAAATTATTTTTAAACACTAAGTGAAGATAGGTGGTTAAACCTAATTCTCTCCTAAGTGTCCAAAATCTTTCCTTCTCTAAAGGTTTTGTAAAGATATCCGCTAATTGATGCAAAGTATCAACAAATTCTAGAACTACATCTTCCTTAGTGACATGGTCTCTAATGAAGTGATGCCTTATTTCAATGTGCTTAGTTCTAGAGTGTTGGATGGGATTTTTAGTGAGACAAATAGAACTAGTATTGTCACACTTGATAGGAATGGTACCAACTTCAATTCCATAATAAAAAAGTTGTTGTTTCATTCATAAAACTTGTGCACAACAACTACCAGCTGAAATGTATTCGGCTTCAGTGGTAGATAATGCAACACAATTTTGTTTCTTTGAAAACCAATAAATCAACATATTTCCAAGGAATTGGCAAGTACCAGAGGTGTTTTTCCTATCTAATTTGCATCCTCCATAATCTGCATCAGAAAAAGCTTGCAAGCTAAAGCTAGAGCCTCTAGGATACCAAAGTCCTAAACTAGGAGTGTCCTTAAGGTATCTAATGATTCTCTTAATAGCTAGTAAATGTGATTCCTTAGGGCATGATTGAAATCTAGCATATAAGCAAACACTAAACATAATGTCCGATCTACTTGCAGTTAGATAAAGTAGAGATCCAATCATTGACCTATATAATTTAACATCTACATATTTACCTCCTTCATCTAAGTCAAGCTTTGTTGAAGAGCTTATTAGAGTGTCAAGAGGTTTGCCATTTTCCAGTCTAAACTTCTTGAGCATATATTTGACGTATTTAGCTTGATTGATGAAGATGCCATCTTTTCTTTGCTTGATTTGGAGTCCCAAGAAAAATGAGAGCTCCCCCATCATGCTCATTTCGAATTCACTTTGCATTAGCTTGGAAAATTCTTGGCAAAGAACATCATTAGTAGAACCAAATATTATATCATCAATATAAATTTGAACTACTAATAAATCTTTACCTTTATGCTTTAAAAACAATGTAGTGTCAACCTTCCCTTTTAAAAAACCTTTTTCAATTAAAAAATTTGACAATCTTTCATACCAAGCTCTTGGAGCTTGTTTTAAACCATAAAGTGCTTTTGTCAATTTAAGAACATGATCCGGAAATTTTGAATCTTCAAAACCTGGAGGTTGTTCCACATACACTTCTTCTTTTATAAAACCATTTAAAATGCACTTTTAACATCCATTTGATATAGTTTACATTCATGAAAACATGCAAATGCTAATAACATTCTAATTGCTTCAATCCTAGCTACGGGAGCGTATGTTTCATCATAGTTTATGCCCTCTTCTTGAGTATACCCTTGAGAAACAAGTCTAGCCTTGTTTCTCACTATATTACCACTCTCATCGAGCTTATTATTGAATACCCATCTAGTACCTACAATAGATTTATTACTAGGCCTTTCAACTAATGTCCATACTTTACTTCTCTCAAATTGAATTAATTCTTCTTCCATAGCCATAATCCAATGTTCATCTTTTAATGCTTCTTTAATATTCTTAGGCTCTATGCATGAAATAAATGCAATATAATTACAAATATTTATAAGAGAAGATCGAGTTATTACCCCTTTAGATGGATCACCTATAATCTCACCATCCTTGACATAGTTGTACTCTCTTGGATAAGATACTTCCCTTTCTTCAATGGTTGGATTCTCAAGAGGATCATGAGTTACCTCATCTTTTGTTTCTTCCTTTGATGATGGTTCTTCAACGTCATGTCTAACTTCATTTGTATTTACAATACTTACATCATCATTCACAGAAGAATCCTTCCTCGGAAGGGGATTATCATCGAAAACAACATGTATAGACTCTTCTACAACTAAAGTTCTTTTATTAAGTACTCGATAAGCTTTAGAATTTAAGGAATAACCCAGAAAAATTCCTTCATCACTTTTAGCATCAAATTTGCCAAGGTTTTCTTTATCGTTGTTCAAAACAAAACATTTACATCCAAAAGGATGAAAATAGATAATGTTAGGCTTTTTATTTTTGAAAATTTCATATGGAGTTTTCTTTAAAATTGGCCTAATCATTACTCGATTTATAACAAAACAAGCGGTATTTGTGGCTTCCGCCCAAAAATATTTTGGCAAATTATTTTCACAAAGCATGGTTCTAGCCATTTCTTCTAAAGTTCGATTTTTCCTCTCAACAACTCCATTTTGTTGAGGGGTTCTAGGTGCTGAAAAATTATGGCTAATACCATTAGAATTACAAAACTCAGTAAATCCAAGATTTTCAAACTCAGTTGCATGATCACTCCTAACACTAGTTATAGAGTAACTTTTTTCATTTTGGATTACTTTTGAAAATGTGATGAAATTTTCTAATGCTTCATCTTTAGTACTTAAGAATAGAACCCAAGTGTATCTAGAATAGTCATCTACCAAGACAAATGCATATTGTTTTCCACCCAAGCTAGTAGTCCTAGTTGGCCCAAAAAGATCTAAGTGGATCAATTGTAATACTCTACTAGTTGACACATCATTAATGGATTTAAAAGAAACTATCTTTTGTTTTCCTTTAGCACAAGCATCACATATTTTATCATTATCAAATTTTAGTTTAGGCAGCCCTCGAACCAATTCTCCTTAAACTAACCGTTGCAAAACACTCATACTAGCATGTCCTAGTCTCCTATGCCATAACAAATTATCATGCTCATCCCTAGCAACTAGGCACAAAATAGTCATATCAATAAAATCTAAATGCATCATGTATATATCCCTATTTTATGACCAACAAGCATAATCGAAAATAGATACAATATCAATTAATTTTGCAATCATTTAAAATAAAACATTCTATCTTTTATCAAATTTATTTTTCAAAAGATTATGATTTTAACCCATTCACATATAAAACATTATGCAATGTTGATTATAGAGATTAAGAGCACATGCATAAAGTTTTTGAAAATGTTATGCATTAAAACTTTATAATATTTAAACAAAAATCTATGCATAAACATTAAGAAAAATTTCAGGTCAAAATTTTGCAAAACCAAAGTTCTTGAAAACTCGATATCAATTGTTAAAGAGATATCAATTACATTTTAAAAACAATTTTGACCAAAAAATAATATGATGAACTAGAGTTTATAAAACATTACAAAAAATTATCATGTTCATCATACAATAAATTTTTTTTAAAATACATGAGATAAAACATAATTCAACATTTTAAAACTTCATGCATGCATAAACTAAATGAGCAACCAAATAATAAAAACATTAAGTTTAGAGGTTACCCATTCCCTTTTTATGTGTGGCTAGAGCATCTTGAATATCATCATCTTTATCACCATTGCTCTCACACACCTACAAGAGACATTTAAGTAGATTTTGGTATCCAAATTGCTTTGGATCCTTGAACATTAGTTTCAATACCTCTTGTTCCTTTTGGAACCCATACTTGTCTAATTTTAAATCGTTTTCCTTTCTTTAAAGGACAAGTATGTTCCTTATGACCATGATAATGACAATGTGAACATATTGTCATTATTGAACTAGATGAATTATTTAGAATGATCTCTTTTTCTCTTGTTAAACATTCAAGCTTATCTTTCAAATTGAAATTTTCTTTTTCAATACTTTCAAATTTCATTTTTGAGAGTTCTAAATCCTTCTTCAAGATTTCATTTTGATTTTCAAAATCCATTTTTATTTCTAGAAGAAGTTTGTTTAATTTGAAATTTTCTTTTTCAAAGTTTTCAGATTTTATTTTTGAAAGCTCTAACTCCTTTCTCAACATTTCACTTTGATTTTCCAAGTCTATTTTAGCTTTCAAAAGAATATCATTTTTAGCAATAAATTTAGAAATCAGTTTATTGTATTTGGAGTTCATGGTCTCAAAATCCGAAAATAATTTATCATAAGCATCTTGTAACTCATTAAAAGATTTTTGAATGTGATATATTTGAGTTAGAAGATACCTTTGGCTCTGTGAGAGCTAATAGAGACATTACTTTTATTGGTTCTTCTTCTTCCTTGTCTCTATAGATCTCCTCAAGCTTATCCCACATTTCCTTGGCACTTGAACAAGAAGAAACTCCTTTATATACACTAGGATCAATTGCACAACACAATATGTGCGTAGCCTTTGAGTTTTGTTGAGCTTCATTCCGTTCTTGAACACTCCACTTCTTTGCCTTCTTAGTAGGAGAGGAATATCCTTTCTTGATTATCATCCAAGATTCCATATCAAATGCTTTGATGAATATCATCATACACCTCTTCCAATGACGATAATTTGTTCCATTCAAGTGTGGAGGCACGTCAATAGGTCTGGATTCTTCCATGGAGAATGAACCGGAAGTAGACGCCATCTTTATCGATTTAACTCTTCCCGGATCGACTCAAGAGGCGATTAAACCTTCAAATGAGTGAGGCTCTGATGCCAATTGTTGAGTTAATCGATTGACGGAATCGACCAAGAGGGGGTGAATTGACAATTAAAATTTTGGTGGAAGCTTTTGCAGAAAATTGAAAGTAATTGCACAGCGATTTAGAGTAGTTCGACTTTCTCAACCAAAGTTTACGTCCACTACCTTAGCTATCCACACTAAGGATTTTCCAAAAAATTCACTAATTTGTTCTTTCTTTTGAGGACAAAGAGTACCCTTACAACTCCCTCAAGAATTATACCCCAAATTCTTAAGCACACTCGTTTCAAAGAGAAATACAAAAATTTGCAAACTTACAAGGAAAATCTCACAAGGTGAGATGTTTGCACAATTCTAGAACAAGAAAAGAACACTCAAAAATAATTACAAATGAGCACAAATGGTGTTCTTGAAAGCAAAATGAATATTGAAAAGAAAATTGGCTTGATTTGCACAAACTTGGTGTTTGATGCTTTCTCTCTTGTTTCTCTCTTGATTCTAGTTGCTTGATGTTTCTTGTTGTTGATCAATGGCTTCTAAGCTTGCTTAAATACACCTTGAATCACTTTTGAACGTTGGGGATGATTAGAGAAGATAATATAGTGGGTTGAATGTGAAAACAATTAATAAAACAGCTTGGAGCGTGGGGGGAATTGGTACCCCCTATAGGGAATCGATTCCCTAAGTGTAAAATTCAAATATTTCGACTGTTACACAGGGGGGAATCGGTACCCCCTTGGGGGGAATCGGTTCCCTCCGAGCATACTGGAATTCTCGGAGCCAAACCATTCAGGGGGAATCGGTACCCCCTTGGGGGGGAATCGGTTCCCTCTGAGCAATCTGGAATTTTTGGCTTTGAGATGGTTCGAAATATTTTTTAAAATCGTTTTGAAATTATTTTAAGATTAAAACTTAATTTTACACTTGAGTAAGGATTAAAATTGACATTTGAAAGATTTGGAGTAATATTTTGATATTCGAATAATTATATCGAATATACTTAGAAAATCTTTTTGGAAAATCTTAAAAATTCATTTAACTTAATTTGTTATATCGAAATATCAAAATGTTTTCAATAGTTTTTATTATTATTATTTTTACCTTCTTCTTTATTTTATTTATTTATTTTTATTACTTATTTTTTCTCTTTTCTCGGTTTATCCCAGGGTCCAGTCCAATAGTCCAAAAAGTCCAGAATGGGCCTGACCCAGCCCGTACCAACATCAAACTAGGGTTTCTGGTAACAGTCAGCGCCGTGAAAAGTCGGGAGATCAAGGGTCACGCGAAACGGCCAGATGTCGGCCGAGGATCCTGGGACTGAACCATCCCGGGATTTCAGCAGCAACGCCCCGAGCAAAATGGAACAACCCGGGGTACTGGTTCACCGAGCAGGGTATAAATACCCCGGTGACCAACACAGAGGGGGAGACGGCCAATATTATCAAAACCCATCAACCACGGTACCAACAGGGTACACCATACATCATCGAGAGAACCCAATAGATCGAACATCATAGAAAAACAAGAACATCACTACAACAGAACCACACAGAAAAATTGAGAACATCATCGAACCAAAGGACAACCACATAACCCTCAAAACACAATAGATCAACCAAAAAACACAACGTCAGGCCACAGAAAAAATAACCAAGGATCGAGCAGATCTGGGTAACCACACACAACAGCAAAACAATAAACACAAAAAAACACGTTGAAAACAAGCCAAGCCGAAGATAACTGTGTCCAAAGGTGAAGGCTCGGAGTGCATCTCGTTGAAGAAACCACCGAAAAAGGGAAAGATCACCAAAGGTAACGTTTTCTGGGTAAGGGTTTGTGAAGTTTTTGTGTGGGTTTTGCGTTTGTATCTGAGAAGAGAGAAAAGAAGGGAGATGGGAAGTAGAGAACAACGCAAAGAAATAGGGGTTCTGTATAGAATTAGGTTTTAATTAAACCTAAACACGTGAAAATACTTTAGCCTTAGTGGAAATGTCCAATGGGGAAATATGGGTTAATTACACGTGAAAGGGCAACCTTTTGTAACCTTGTGTTTCATCAATTTTTTTTCCATACTACTCCTTCATATTTATTTTATTTTATTTTGGTCCCTTAATTATTTTTAAATATTCATTTTTTCCTTTGATTAATTTATTAATTTATTATTATTATTTTTTATTTTATTTCATTTTTCTATTTGATTTATTTTCCTTTATATTTTTTTCTTTATCTTATATTTTTTAGTTTTTTATGTTTATTTTTATATTTTTCCCTTTGATTTATTTGATATACTTTTTATTTTATTTTCCTTTGATTTATTATATTTTATTTTATTTTTCCCCTTTTGCTTTATTATTATTATTATTGTTTTTATTTTTTCTTTGATTTATTTAATATTTATGTATTGTTTTTTATCTAACATTTTTGAGTTTTTTAGAAAAAAATTCAATCGATCAAAGGTAAGTAATTTGAATCGGGTATTTTAAATTTTAATTTTAATTTTTTAATTTTCGCAATTAAAGACAACCGACAAATTAATTGGTACCGAAAGGGAAGTTCAAGGGTGCTAATCCTTCCCTGACCGTAACCGACTCTCGAACCCGACACATTTATGGTACAACGCAGATCAGGTAAGATGGTGTCCGACCCACCTATTTGTTTTAAAATAAATGGTCGATGGTGACTCTAACCCAAATATTTCAAGTCAAGGCCCAATTCCAGGGCCCACCCGAAAGATGGTTCCGACAGCTTTTATTTAATTAAGATGTGATATTTGAGGGTTAATTGACTCTAAACCTTTAATAGATTATTGACGTGACACGATAAATTTAGAAAATTAAAAAGGATAAACAATACAAATGGTCACTAATGTTTGAGTAAGTTTTTATTTTCCCCATTAATGTTTCAAAAAAAACTAATTGCTCACTAAAACATCAAATACGTCTTTCAACAATGATTTTATATCTAATTTATTCTTAAAGTTTTTTATTTGTCATTCGAAATATTTGACTACTTCAAGTCCAAAAAAAGTTAATTTCTAAGTTTTATTTTTAAAATTTAAAAGGTATATATATATATATTGGATAAATTAGAAAGCTTTTGGGGTAAATTGGATTTAAAATCATTGTTCAAAGACTTTTTTTCTTTTATTAATATGGGGTAAGTACAAGACAATATATGTTCAATGATAACTCTAAGCCACTTGACATTGAACTCACACACCCCTAGCATTCATGATGCTCGAATTCAAGACCTCAAGGAACAACAACAATTTTTTTACCATGAGGTCGCTTGGTTCGTGCCATTGTTCAAAGACTTGTTTGATGTTTTAGTGACCAATTAGTTACTTCTAAAACTTTAGTAGGAAAACAAAAAATTATTCAAGCATTAGTGGCTATTTGTGTAGTTTATCCTTTTAATTTTATAATTTCACTGTGTCACGTCAACAGTTTGTTAAAGGTCTAATGGTAGTTAACTCTCAGTGATCACATCTTAATTAAATAAAAATGAAAGTGATCAAATATTATATTTTTTAAATTAAGTAAAAAAATATACAAAACCCAAACAAAAGTGATCAATCCTTTAATTTACCATAATTAATTTTGTCCAATCTTATTTTAAAGCCCAAATAAAAGAAACAACAAAACCAAAAAAATATAAATTTATTTATTACAAAACACACGAACTCAAATCTATTATAAATTAAAACTGGCCCAAATCTCAATTGACACATGTCTACAAATAGTAGACCGAACCCATAGCCTAATACATATACGATATCATCTGTTTAGAATTTTCTTAGTCTTTCAATAATACAAATACTTACTTTATAGATGCAATTTTTAAATAATCTGTTTAAATCTGAGATCTTTAGAGAGAATAATACTCCTTTATATTACTAAGTTCACTTAGTAAATTCATGAGAGATGACTCCTAAATGGCTATTCGGAGGGATTAACGGTCAAGGTAAAGTAGAGAGTGTTATCCAGAATTCACACCAACTAGAATGCCAGGCTTATTGGGTTAGTGATCTTATTGGCCCAACAACTAAGCCTTGTCATTTAGAATTGCTATATGATTTTAAAGTTGATTAGCAAGTATGATGGTTCTGATGGACTAGGTTCATGATTTCAAAGCAATTGATTTTAAAGTTGATGTAGTGCAAGGTCTTAATAAACCATTTTTAGTGAAAATGTAGGAAAAGCATCTTAGCCTTGTAAAATTCGAATTTCATTTAGCGATCCTTTAATGGAATTTTACCATATAAGACTTTTTAGTATGTTGGGTTCCTATACAAGACTTGCAGTTACAGTGCTGGACTGCAGCCCACTTTTATAATAACAAGAACCGTTGAAATAAGCTGTCTATTTTCACATTATATACAAAACTTGATTTTATCTCGTCAGAGTTTTTAAGGCTTTAAATTTTGAATTATTTATTGAGAGAAAATGTATCTAGTTTCGACGTTTTTTAAAAAAAAAATAGAAGTCACTACTCGCTAGCATTATTAAGAAATGAAAATATTCAAAATTATAATAAGAGTTTACGATCAACATCGCAAGTAAAATAAATAATTTGGACATTTTCTTATAATATTGACACAAGAAACTAGTCACTTATATCATACAAGGAACACATATGAAAATGGTTAAAAATCTAACTATAAGACTCGAATGATAAATAGATACGAATAAATCTAACTAATCTATAAATGTCCCACAAAAAGAGATTAAACTATTGAAAAACTGTCAAGAATCGTAAATTAGAGTTGAGCATCATGAGAAACTATCTACAAATTTAAAATCTCGTATTTAAATTCAATCTTAGGGTCAAGTTCAGGGAATATCAACATGATTATAAATTAGCGTCATCTAGATCAGTCACGGTGTCGTCAAATCCAACCGAAAAAACATGAAATAAAAAGAATGACAAAATGTTCCAAAAGGAAGACAAAAATGTGTAAAAAACAGAATTATTCTTATTAAAAATTAAAAAAAAACAAGATAACCTACTCTTACCAACTAATATTAAAATCGAAACCATCATCCGTTGAAAATTTTTAAAAGAAAATATTGATCTAATATATAAAGAACGATAAAAACTCCAAGGAAAAAGAAGGGATAAAAGACTTTCAATGTTTATTAAAAGTAGAATATATAGTCTTAATAAATTTTTGGGGAAAGTACATAAATAGTTCTTAAACGTTTAGGTTGATTGCATTTTAGTGATCCAACTTTTAAAACTTACAATACAACCACCGAACTTTTAGTTCATTTTTAGTAAGGTCTATAACGTTACCTTCCGTTAGTTTCATATGACATGTCGCGCTATTGTTATTTTCAACTTAATAAAATATTTTTAACCAATTTCAGCACCCTAAAAAATTTCTCACCCAAAATTGATTGAAAATCCTAAAAATTAAATTTAGGATCCTTAAAATTTTGAAAAATTTTAATATGATCCCCCAAAATTTTTAAAAGTTCATAATAAACTTAAAAAAAATAATGTTCTTAATTAAACATCCTCTCATAATATTTAAAAATTCTCATTAAGGCTCTCAAAATTAAAAAAAAAAATAGTTAAACCCTTTTATTTTGGAGAAAATGTAAACTAAATTCTTCAAAATTTTAAAAAAATATTTTAACATCTGAATTTTTTAAAATTTTAAATTGTCCTCCTCGAACTCTATCACTAAGTTCCACCATTGGTTAGATATTAGGTTATCCTTAGAGATTTCTCTTATATATTTTTTTACTTTCGACATTAGTGAATTTTTTCATCTTTTGTTTATAATTTTTCTCTAAAAAAATCTTAATATATATTTTTATTATATAATCAATATATTGAGGGTAAATTACACGTTTAATACCTAAACTATTAGTTTTGATCCATTTTAGTACCTAAACTTTGAATTTTTTTAAAAGCATACCTAAAATTTAGTTTTTATTTCGTTTTAGTACCAATGTTTAAAATTTAACGTTAAGTTGTTTTTTGGGGGGTGGAAATGAAAGTTTAGGTACTAAAACAAATCAAATTGATATTTTATGTACCAAAAGTGTTAAGTTTTTAACAATAGGGTACTAAAATGAAATAAAAATTAAATATTAGATGTGATTTTGAAAAATATTAAAAGTTTAGGTATTAAAACGGATAAAAATGATAGCTTAAGTACTAAAAGCTAGTTTACCCATATATTTATTGTTATCTTCGAACGCTAATGTTTCACATTATGCTTGACTTTTCATTTTAATGCCAAATCGATTCACTTTGTTTTCTTTGATATTCCACTAAAGCTGCCATCATATCAACCAATCAAAGCTGGTAACGAACTCTTGGAACTTAAACATCACATAGAAAACATTTGAAACTGTAGTTTATGGAGGACACCTGTCAACATTTGGTGGGGTTTTGATTGTTTAAATGAAGATACTCTTCTACAGTATCTTTAAATATTTTTATTAAAAAAATTGGACGACAACTCACATATAAATTTAATTAATTAAAGCCTAAATCAAATCCTTTCAACTTTCTCACGCTTCATGATTAAGCTTTGCAAGGGTGACAACTCATTCCCTCAAATCGATACAACTTTTAGCTGCAATCAACCATAACTCTTGCCTCCAGTCTACTCTCTTTGCCTCTATTTTCCGGCCACCAATCTTCCCTTTATTTTGATTCTCTCCTCCCTTCTATTTTCTCTACTGTCACCCAGAACCAAGTTAGAAATTTGAAAATAGAGATTCACAATTATCTTGTAAAATTTTGAGATTAAAATTTAATTTTATTAATTTTTCATGATCACTATTTTTTTTAACTATTTTTTTTATTAATATATTAGAATTGTTGACGTTATTAAATAGATTATACGACTATAGATGGTTTATTATTTGAATGAAGAGTAGCGTATCATTGGTTAGCGTCAAAGTATTAAACCTCCATAAAGAAGTAAGAACAAATGTGAATAAGGTGAAGTGGTTCTATCTAAGTTGTCTCTTTTCTCTCGATTTTAATCGAGAGATTTTATAGTGATTCTTAATATAAATGCCAGTTGTATGATCATCACAATTATCTATAGACTACCATATTAAGTGGATATAATCAAATGATAATAGATTTGACTTTGATAAGTCGCGCTAACTTATCAAAACTCATACAAGTAGATAGCGATTTTCCAAATAATATCAAATATCGATTATCCTTCTCCACAAATTTTACGAAATTCTCAAAATTCTTTTTTCTGAAGGCGGTCTTTCAAAATTCTACTTACTAAGAGACTCTTCCTTCGAATGCTTTGGGATGTGAGTGTGAAGATGACACAAAAGGGTTTGGCATAAGTACAACAAGAATGATACGTGTCAATATATATATATAAATTGTGTCCATTTATATAATCAACATACAAAGAAATATTGTATTTATTTGTAGTAATAAAATATATTATATTTTGAAAGAAAAAAAAGAATAATTCAAATTTTAGAGATTATATTACGACACAAAATTTAAATATAAACTATAAATGGTAAAGATATGTGAATAGATCTCCCGTGAGTTTTCCTGGTAAAAAGATCTAAGTAGAAAATGAATTTTAGAAAAGTTTATGGAGAAGTACTGTAACTAACAGGCAGTGCACGTTATGGCAATAAAGGCGTTTGTTTTAGTATAGCATACCTGTTACAGTATTATCTGTTTATTTTTCTATTATCCATTCCCCTCTATTTTGGTCTCAGAGCCAGTACTCCTAGATCTATTTGTATACCTTTATTGATTTTCAGGAAGGAGAAATTCTCAGAAATATGACAGAATCTATTTCAATACCCTCGTCTTCAAAATCCCTTGTTACTATGGCTGATTTTCCTTTAAAATATCATGTTTCTAAAAAGATCTCTTCCTTATATGAAGTAAATTATTCAGAATATGAGAAGGTTCAGCCTACTGAACTTCTTCTTGTAAATCCTTACTCTGCTAATAAAAAGATCTCTTTTTCTCCTATTAAAAGTATAAAATCTCTTATTTACACTTCTTCTAAGAGTGTAAAAGAGTATGTTCAGTCCTCCCGTTTTGATAAACCTTTTATCACAGGAAGTGCTACAGAGCAGTTTGTTACACTAGAAATTCCTCATGACTTTCCAGGCAGATGGATAGAAGCTGGTTACTCTTATATTCATTTTGGAGCTATTCGATTGGCTTTAAACTACCATGGCACAAAAGGCAAGCCTGTTGTTGCTAGAATTACTCTGTTGGATACGAGATACCTAAAGTACCAAGATGCTTGTATTGGTACAATGGAAGCAACCATGAACAATGGTTTAGTTATGATAACCCTGTTTCCAAATTTTACCATGGCTCTTGCAGATCCAAATTTGGTAGATACTTTAAAAGTCCAGATTCACATAGTGGGAGCAACACAAATAGAATCCTCTATTTATACTACCAGATTATTTACAGGATCCAGGATAATGCTTTCAAACTCAGTGGATCAGGAACAAGAGATTATCTTCTTATTTCTGTCAATACTTAAGAACAACCACACTGTGTTCATGTTCCCAGACAGATTTCCCGAAAGGAGCTAATTCAACTATTACCATAACGGTGGGTGACAAACTATGAACAGATCCATGAGAAGAAACAACCTATCCGGTCTACCAACAGTCATATCATTTCTAAGGATGGTGGCACTACTAAAATCAGATTTGATCACAATCACTTAAAGAGTCCATCAACACCATCAATATTCCCCACACAATTGATGATGCTACCTATGGGTGACCCCAGAGAAGCCCATGATAAATAATATCCAGATTGTTACTGTGATTTATGCAAGCCCAGCTTTGAAAGCAGATATGTGGAGACTTTTGATCCATCAGAAAGACCTATCTACATGCAACGAGATCCAGAAACTGGCCATAGCTCATTTGATCTAGATTGTTCCTGGAAATCATGCAAGCAAACAAATCTAGAATCATGGCTGGATGGAAACTCTCACACATCCTACAATCCTCACAAGATGATGAACAAAAAGAAGAAATCCTCTCACTCCAGCTTATACCAGAGGTATCTGCTAGATGACCCCTATGTTGGATCATTAGGAGAAGACAATGGAAAGTTCCAGTTCCTTGTTGACTACTATTCCAAGACCCCTCTAAAGAAAAAAACAAACTTTAACTTCTCAACTACCTCCTCCACCAAAACCAAAAACACCACCATCACCCTCATTAAAAGATTCAGGAGTTCTTATCCAACCATGTTACAAAAAGATCCAGAAATGGATTAAAAAGAACCCTAAACCATAACCTCAACCAGTTATTATTGTCTGTATATTCCAACCCTCTAACCCTTCTTATAACAAAGAATTTCCTCCTCTTGAGGAATTCACTGAAAAAGAATACAGACATACTCCAAAAATCCCAAACCAACTTACTGGTGATACGATAAGCGCTGCTGAAACAACCCTCAATTGGGAAACTGAAAATACTTTAGCCCAAAATTCTACCTTGAAAAAGATTGACTCCAAGCTATCACAGATGGATTCCAAACTTTCTCAAGTTGAATCTAAGGTAGATGCCAACACCAAAATTTCCAATGAACTGATTGTTCTACTCCACATGAGGTTACAACAAGGCGAAAGACAGACAACTTCCTCAGGAAAAGACTTATTTCTCCATTTCGAGCAAAATGAGAAGAAAATCCAAAAGCTGAAAGAACATATCATAATACTTGAGGAAACAGGACAGGTTCCTCAGCCATAAAAAGAAGATAAATTTTTCTCCCTCTTTGGGAAAACGGTGACAGAACCATAACCCTCCATATTCTCGTCAACCATGAGTCATGCAATATCTTCCCAAGGATTGATTTTTCCGTCTTTCGGTATTGAAAATAAGAAACCAACAACTTGCGAACTTTATCAGCAAATCAAAAGACAAGACGCTGAAAAGAAAAGAGAGAGATAAAGGGAAGAAAAAAGAAGAAAAAGAACACCCTTCCCCAAAATTTTCAAAGGCTTTGATGATCCAACAGGGGCAACAAAATCTTTTAACTTCTTTCCCAAAAAAGTATCAGGAAGCTGTAGTTCCAAAGATAGCTACTGTCAGCCATCAAGAAGGAACATCTGAAGAAGTTTCTGATTTTGAAAATTCAGAAAGCTCATATGCCTCTTCAGATGATCTTATTATGGCTACCATAAACCAACCTGAAGTAAAAACAGAAGACTCTGAACCTGGGAGTCCATTGGATGCAGAAACCTCCACAGCAAGACAACCATTTGCAGTTCGTGGAGGAAAATACACATTCACACTAGATGATATTCCTGTCTCCAGATGGCCTCAAAGACTACAAGAATTCCATTCTTGGATGGAAACTCAAAAGTTGACCAGAGACAGTAATTATGATATCCTTATAGAATTTGTATCCAGATTTACTGGAGTTCTCAGAGACTGGTAGACATCATTACCTCAAGGAGATCAGATGCAATTTCTTGTTCAACAAGATTTTGCAGTCGTCATTAGGGTAATGCACAATTGTTTTCTTGTTAACCCATATGACATCAAAATTCTTAAGAGAAAAGAGTTTTTCAAAAGGAAGTGTTGCTCTTACAAGAAAAAAGATCTGGAGAGACACTTCAGTATAATGACAAAGCTTTTCTATACTATGGGAGCATATCAAAGTCTAAAGCATGCAAATCTCGCTGCAATCCCGAAATTATTACAAAATGCTATCAACAGACATCTTCAACAACAAAGAAAAGATATTTTACAGTTGACTGTCGGTGAAATCCAACAGGAAACTTTTATAGTAGTTGAAGAACTCTGTGAAAAAAAATATTATTAAAGATTACATGACGGGAACCAGAAAGTTAGACCAAGCTTGCAGAGAGAAAGGTCTTACAATCAAGTGTAAACCTCCTCAAACATGCCATTGCAAGACTCGCACCAGAACGAAGAGTAAAAAGTATTCTCAATATCCATTTATTCCAAGAAAAGGGAAAAGAAAATGGAGATACTTGAGAAGGAAAAGAGCCACATGTGTAAAATCCTCAAGATGCTATGTTTGTGGCCAAAAAGGACATTTTACAAAAAATTATCCCAAAAACAAGAAAGGCTCAAAGATGATCCAGCAAATCCAGGCAAAAACAAGAATCAAAATCAAAGAGGATGATGATGTTGAATCTATTTTATCTATTGATGAAGAACCTAATGAAGAACCTACTGATCAAACTCTCTTTGCAATACAAAGTTTAGAGAGTGAAGATTCTATAGATGGAGATATTTCCTCTAAAAACGAAGGGGTTTATATGCTTCAAAGCATGATCAGCTCTTCAATAATATCAGTAGTTCCTGTACCATATGTTCCAGCAATAGTCTACCTGGGAAAATATGAAAAACCTATCTCAGTAATTGCTTTCATTGATATTGGAGCAGCAGAGACCATAATAAATCCAGAAGTTCTCCCTCCAGAATGGTGGAAGCCTCACACTAGATATTTCAATTCAGCATCAGATCAAACATTCACCACACACCTTATTAGCAAGCCTATAACTATTCAATTCTTACCAGGTTGTGCAGTTACAACCACAGTTCTTGGTTCGCAGTTACCTGGAAAAGACTTGGTTGTAGGTTTTGATATAAACACCAAGACGAAACATTTGAGAATTCTACCTAATGGTCTTAAATATAAACAAATGTTTAAACCATTTGTGGAAATCTCAAGGTTATATTTAATGGAGACCAAGGAAAGAATCAATAGAGCTATAGAAGAACTCAAAGTCAAAGCTTGTGCAGAATCACATGAGGAATTTTTATCCAAATTTGATCATCCATTATGGAGAAATTCAGAGTTCTTTATTCAGCTACCATTAAAAAACAAAGAAGATATCAATCCAATAAAAGCTAGTCATTCAGGGATGAATCCTGAACATCAGAAGCTATCAGAAACAGAATGTGATGAGCTTTTACAACAAGGATTGATTGAACCATCAGATTCACAGTGGGCATGTGAAGCATTTTATGTCAACAAAAGGTCATAAAAAGTACGAGAAAGCTAAGGTTGGTCATAAATTACCAGCCACTCAACCAGTTCTTACAAGATGATAAGTTTCCATTGCCCAACAGAAATGCACTATTCTCAAGCCTAGCTAAAGCCCATAATTTCTCAAAGTTTGATCTTAAAGCAAGATTTTGGCAACTGGGGATAAACCCGATAGACAGGCCCAAAACAGGTTTTTGTATTCTTAATCATCACCAGTGGAAGGTCATGCCATTTGGACTCAAAACTGCCCCATCACTATTCCAGAAGACGATGATCAAAATCTTTCAGTCTGTTATGAAAAATGCTCTCATTTATATTGATGATATTCTCTTTTACAGTCCAGATGAAGAATCCCATCTCAAGCTATTAGAACAATTTAAACAACTTGTTCTACAATATGGGATAATGTTGTTAGAAAAGAAAATGAAGATTTACCAGCTGGAGATTGAGTTTCTTGGGATGCATCTCAAAGAAGGACAATATCATCTAGGACCTCATATTGCTTAGGAATTGCTTAAATTTCCAGAAAAAATGACCTTACAAAGAAGCAAATTCTGTAATTTTTGGGATAGTAAATTACTTACGAGATTTTATTCCCAAAATCTCAAAGCATACTAATCCTCTGAGGAAAATGGTTAAGAAGGATCATTTTCCATGGAAGGAAGCTCAGACTGCGGCGATAAAGATACTTAAGGAAAAGCTTCAACAACTACCACCTTTGCAGATCCCTTCGGATGGAAATAGAATACTCTAGATAGATGCTAGTGACAAATACTGGGGAGCTATTCTTCTAGAAGAAAGGGATAAGAAGCGGTACGTTTGCGAACATAAAAGTGGAAGATTCTCAGATATAGAAATCCATTATCTCTCCACTTTCAAAGAAATTCTTGCAATCAAGAAAGGTATATCCAAGTTTGAATTTCATCTTATTGGATATCACTTTCTAGTAGAGATGGATATGTGCTCATTCCCTCAAATGTTGATGTTCAAGAAAAAGATGATTCCAAATCCTCAACTTCTCAGATGGGAAAAATGGTTTTCAAAATATTCATTTGACTGTAAGCACATCAAAGGTAAAACTAATGTTCTTGCAGGTATATTGTCTAGACCATCACAGAACCAAATCCATAAGATCATGATGTACAGAGCTTCGTCATCCTCTTCATCAAAACCACCAAAGAAACAAAAACCCAGCCACCAGAAACAACTTTTTCAATTCCTCCAAACCTAAATCCAGAATTCCCTCCTGAGGTGTACAGATTGGTAATAGAATGAACATTTCATTCCAAAGCTCGAAATATGATCTTTGAATGCCAGTTAGAACTTTTTAGGTTCTATGGACCCTGATTACCCATTTATTTATCCAATCCCTTTTGAATTCACTAAAGTACCAGATGAGTTAAAATGGTTTTTATGGTATTTCACACACATGCACAATGTAGCCATCCAGTTCCATTTAGAAGTTCTTCAGCATTTTCTTAACAAAGCCAATAGAGGAGCAGCTCAACTAGAATTAGGAATGATCCATCCTAAACTTAAAAATCTTTTTTTTTATTTTAGAATGGTTTTATCCTCTATCCCAATGGCTTAAAATGGTAAACAAAGAAGCACATAAGACTCCAGGACAATACATTCTGATCATCTTCTACAAGCCGTATTATTTCCTTTAACATGGAGCCTCAAAGCAACTTGGCACATTACCGACAACATGGATACATCGAATCTACCCTAATGATGTCAGAAAACTCGATAAACAATACAGAGATCTTCAAAGATACTTATGCCAGATAAACAAACAAATTCCTATTGAAATCTGGCTACCTCCTGATGTTGATGCGCCATGAGACACTTGGCCTAGTGACCCCTCACTTTTGACACCCTATTACAAATCAATAATAGAGGCCACTAAAGCATTCAAAGAAATGGTCCTAGATCTATCAGAATATTCTCAAGATTATCCGTGGATCAACAGTGTTGCCAGTCAAAGTGGTGAGTCATCACAACATACAGAACACTCATCAACACAAAGGATAAATCCCTTGCCAGCTCCAGAAAAAGAAAAAATGGAAATGGACCCAGAAGCATGGTATGAAGCATATCAGTTGGAATGCTACAGAAGAAGCCAAGAAAAAGAACACATAATTATTGAGCTAAATATCACTTCAGATGAATCTAGTGATTACAGTGACATATCACTATAGTACTTTAATTATTAGTAATATATTATTATTACCGTTACTTTTTAAAGCACCAGACTTTGTCTGGAATCCTATGTACTATAATTATGTAAGTTTGTCGTGTTATAATCATGTAAGTTTGTTGTGTCAGTCTCCTTGAGACTATAAAAGGAGACCTTATGTATTGTAACTGGTAGAACCGAGCCTATAATAAAAATCGTTTGTTTTAAAATCCCATGAGTTTCTAAACTTTTATTCTTTCTTCTTTCTGAAGTATTCAAGATATGTGAATAGATCTCCCGTGAGTTTTCCTGGTTAAAAGATCTAAGTAGAAAATGAATTTTAGAAAAGTTTATGGAGAAGTACTGTAACTAACAGGCAGTGCCCGTTATGGCTATGGAGGCCTTCGTTTTGGCATAGCATACTTGTTACAATATTATTTGTTTATTTTTCTATTATCCATTCCCCCTAAAAATTATAGAATTTGCTTCTTTGTAAGGTCATTTTCTGGAAATTTGAGCAATTCTTGAGCAATATGAGGTCCTGGATGATATTGTCCTTCTTTGAGATGCATCCCAAGGAACTGAATCTCCTGCTGATAAATCTTCATTTTCTTTTCTAACAACATTATCCCATATTGTAGAACAAGTTGTTGAAACTATTCTAATAGCTTGAGATGAGATTCTTCATCTGGGTTGTATAAGAGAATATCATCAATATAAATGAGAGCATTTTTCATAACAGACTGAAAGATTTCTTCTTTTTGTTCATCATCTTGTGAGGATTGTAGGATGAGTGAGAGTTTCTTTCCAGCCATGATTCTAGATCTGCTTGTTTGCATGATTTACAGGAACAATCTAGATCAAATGGACTATGGCCAGTTTCTAGATCTCGTTGCATGTAGATAGGTCTTCTTGATGGATCAAAAGTCTCCACATATCTACTTTCAAAGTTGGGCTTGCATAAATCACATTAACAATCTGGATCTTCTTTATCATGGGCGTCTCTGGGGTCACCCGTAGGTAGAATCATCAATTGTGTGGGGAATATTGATGGTGTTGATGGACTCTTTAAGTGACTATAATCAAATTTGATTTCAGTAGCGCCACCATCCTTAGAAATGATTTGACTGTTGGTAGACCAGATAGGTTATTTTTTCTCATGGATCTGTTCATAGTTTGTCACCCACCGTTATGGTAACAACTGAATTAGCTCCTTTCGAGAAATCTGTCTGGGAACATGAACACAGTGTGGTTGTTCTTGAGTATTGACAGTAATAAGAAGAGATTCTCTTGTTCCTGATCCACTGAGTTTGAAAGCTTGATCCTAGATCATGTAAATAATCTAGTAGTGTAAATAGAGGTTTCTATTTGTGGTGCTCCCACTATGTGAATCTGGACTTTTAAAGCATCTACCAAATTTGGATCTGCAAGAGCCATGGTAAAATTTGGAAATAGGGTTACCATAACTAAACCATTGTTCATGGTTGCTTCCATTGTACCAATACAAGCATCTTGGTACTTTAGGTATCTCGTATCCAGCAGATCAATTATAGCAACAACAGGCTTGCCTTCTATTCCATGGTAGTTTAAAGCCAATCGAATAGCTCCAAAATGAATATGAGAGTAACCAACTTCTATCCATCTGCCTGGAAAGTCAGGAGGAATTTCCAGTGTAATAAACTACTCTGTAGAACTTCCTATGATAAAATGTTTATCAAAATGGGAGGACTGAACATACTCTTTTACACTCTTAGAAGAAGTGTGAATAAGAGATTTATACTTTTAATAGGAGAAAAAGAGGACTTTTTATAAGCAGAGTAAGGATTTACAAGAGGAAGTTCAGTAGGTTGAACCTTCTTATCTTTTGCATAATTTACTTCATATAAGGAAGATATATTTTTATAAACATGAGATTTTAAATGAAAATCGGCCATAGTAACAAGGGGTTTTGAATGTGAGGGTATTGAAACAGATTCTGTCATATTTCTAAGAATTTATCTTTCCTGAAAATCAATAAAGGTATACAAATAGATATAGGAGTATTGGCTCTGACACCAAAATAGAGGGGAATGGATAATTGAAAAATAAACAGATAATACTGTAACAAGTATGCTATGACAAAACAAAGGCCTCCATAGCCATAACGACCACTGCCTATTAGTTACAGTACTCCTCCATAAACTTCTCTACAATTCATTTTCTACTTAGATCTTTTTACCAGGAAAACTCACGGGAGATATATTCATATATCTTTCATACTTCAGAAAGAAGAAAGAAGGAAAGTTTAGAAACTCATGGGATTTTAAAACATACGATTTTTATTACAGGCTCAGTTCTGCCAGTTACAATACATAAGGTCTCCTTTTATAGTCTCAAGGAGACTGACATAACAAACTTACATGATTATAACACAACAAAGTTACATAATTATAGTATATAGGATTCCAGACAAAGTCTGGTGCTTTAAAAAGTAACGGTAATAATAATATATTACTAATAATTAAAGTACTACAGTGATATGTCACTGTAATCAATAGATTCATCTGAAGTGATATTTAGCTCAATAATTATGTCTTCTTTTTCCTGGTTTCTTCTGTAGCATTCCAACTGATAAGCTTCATACCATGCTTCTGGGTCTATTTCCATTTTGTCTTTTTTGGAGCTTGCAAGGGATTTGTCCTTTGTATTGATGAGTGTTCTGTATGTTATGATGACTCACTACCTTGACTTGCAACACTGTTGATCCACAGAAAATATTGAGACCATTCTGATTGATCTAGGACCATTTCTTTGAATACTTTAGTGGCCTCCATTATTAATATATAATAGAGTGTCAGAAGTGAGGGGTCACTAGGCCAAGTGTCCCATGGCGCATCAAATCAGGAGGTGGCCAGATTTCAATAAAAATTTGTATGTTTATCTGGCATAAGTATCTTTGAAGATATCTGTATTGTTGATCTAAGTTTTCTTACATCATCAGGGTAGATTTGATGTATCCATGTTGTCGGTAGTGTGCCAAGTTGCTTTGAGGCTCCATTTTGAAGGAAATAATGTGGCTTGTAGAAGATGATTAGAATGTATTATCCTGGAGTCTTTTGTGATTCTTTGTTTACCATTTCAAGCCATTGGGGTAGAGGATAAAACCATTCTAAAATAACAAAAATATTTTTAAGTTCAGGATGGATCATTTCTAATTCTGGTTGAGCTGCTCCTCTAATGGCTTTGTCAAGAAAATACTAAATATCTTCTAAATGGAACTGGATGGCTACATGTTGTATGTGTGTGAAATACCATAATAACCATTTTAACTCATCTGGTACTTCAGTGAATTCAAAAGGGATTGGATGGATAAATGGGTAATCATGGTGAAGTCCATGTGGTTTGAGAAAAGACCTCCGTAGAACCTAAAAAGTTATAAATGGTATTCAAAGATCATATTTCGAGCTTTGGAATGAAATGGTCCTTCTATTACCAGTCTGTATATCTCAGGAGGGAATTCTAGATTTAGGTTTGGAGGAATTGAAAAAGTTGTTTCTGGTGGCTGGGTTTTTGGTTTTTTTGGTGGTTTTGATGAAGAGGAGGACGAAGCTCTGTACATTATGATCTTATGGATTTGGTTTTGTGATGGTCTAGACAATAGATCTGCAAGAACATTAGTTTTACCTTTGATGTGCTTACAGTCAAATGAATATTTTGAAAACCATTCTGCCCATATGAGAAGTTGAGGATTTGGAATCACCTTTTGCTTGAACATCAATATTTGAGGGAATGAGGACATATCCATCTCTACTAGAAAGTGATATCCAATAAGATGAAATTCAAACTTGGATACACCTTTCTTGACTGCAAGAATTTCTTTGAAAGTGGAGTGATAATGGATTTATGCATATGAGAATCTTCCACTTTTATGTCCGCAAACGTACCGCTTTTTATCCCTTTCTTCTAGAAGAATAGCTCCCCAGTATTTCTCACTAGCATCTGTCTAGAGTATTCTTTTTCCATCTGAGGGGATCTGCAATGGTGGTAATTGTTGAAGCTTTTCCTTAAGTATCTTTATCGCCTTAGTCTGAGTTTCCTTCCATGGAGGAGGATCCTTCTCAAGCATTTTTCTTAGAGGATTAGTATACTTTGAGATTTTAGGAATAAAATCAATTGCCCTCATTAACAAACATCGGGTTGGTAGCCATTAGTCGAAACATGGTCCACGTGGAATTGAAATTTATGGTCATGAGGGTGGTGGCAACCATTCATCAAGTTCCCACAATGTTGAATGTAAATGGAATAAAAGAGATGGATGAGTTTTGTTAGAATGTAAAACCATTTTCATATCCTCCACATTCATAAACTTATAATTTGTTCACTATATATACAAGTATCAAATCTAACAACCTAACTAACTCAAAACTGCTTCTAACTAATTAGTAACAGCAAACTAATTGTAATCTTAACACTCCCCCTCAAGTTGGACATTGAAAAACATTTTCAACTCCTAACTTGGATAGCAGATAACTATGTTGCTGGCTTCCCAAAGCTTTTGTCATGATGTCTACAAGCTGCTCATGTGTTGAAACATGTTCTGTTTGAATCATCCCTTCCTGAATTTTTTCTCTCACAATTTGACAGTCAATTTCAATATGCTTTGTCCGTTCATGATACATAAGATTCACAGCTATTTGAAGTGCAGCCATGTTGTCACAATAAAGCTTTATTGGTTTCAAGCCTTTCATAC
This sequence comes from Hibiscus syriacus, assembly GCF_006381635.1. Lineage (NCBI taxonomy): Eukaryota > Viridiplantae > Streptophyta > Magnoliopsida > Malvales > Malvaceae > Hibiscus > Hibiscus syriacus. The sequence continues at coordinate 1,908,139 of NW_024061947.1, read as the reverse complement.
TAAGTTTTGCAAGTAAACCTTGTAACCATACTAACTCAGAAGTAACTACTGCCAAAGCTCTATATTCTGATTTAGCTGAAGATCTTGCTACAACATTTTTTTTCTTTCATTTTCATGAAACCAGTAAATCACTAATCTTAATGCAAAACCCTATCACAGATTTTCTTATCATTGGACATGACCTCCAATCTGAATCACAATAAGCTGAAATTTCACAATCTGAAGAAAATTTCAACAAAACTCCTTGTTCTGGTTCCTTCTTGACATACTTGACTATTCTTAAAGTTGCCTCCATATGAGACCTCTTAGGTTGTTGTATGAATTAATTGAGAAAATTTACTGCATATGTAATATCAGGCCTTGTATATGTCAAATAAATTAATCTCCTAATGAGTCTTTGGTAAATTGACCTTTCAACTAGATCATACTCATCTTCAACATCATGCTATATAGCTTTATAATAATCCAAAGAAGTCAATTTCAAATTCTGTTCTAATGGAGTAGCAACATATTTGGCTTCCTCCAAACCAGTATCTTTGATTAACTAAAGTTCATATTTCCTTTGATTCAAAAGTATACCTTCCTTTGACCTCAATACTTTAATTCCCAAAAAATACTTCAATTCACCTAAATCCTTCATCTTAAAATGGCTATTTAATATTTGCTTCAATTCAGTAATCAATTCACTACTATCTCTGTTATTACCAAATCATCAACATAAACTAACAATAAATCCATTTTACCTTGCTGCCTCTTGATAAACAGAGAATAATCATACTTGCTCTGATACCATGTTAGAATGTAAAACTTGAAAATGAAAAATTACTTTTCATATCCTCCACATTCATAAACTTACAATTTGTTTAATATAAATACAAGTATCAAATTTAAAAACCTAACTAACTCAAAGCTGCTTCTAACTAATTACTAACAGAAAACTAATTGTAATCTTAACAAGTTTATCCTTCACTACCCTAATATCTTAAGTAAGCCCCTTTATCATCATATAATTTGTGCAAATATTTCTCTAACATTCCCTCCTTACAAGTAATGATGTAATATTTAGCCTTTGATCAAGCATATTTAATTTACATAATCAATTGTTTTTTAAATACTTGGGTTTAGTTTGATTCAAAACTATAAGCACCATTTTTTTATTCAATATCCCGTGCTCATGCCTCCACCACGCTACCACCATCCCCTGTTTCCTGCCACTACCAACTTTAAAAGAAATAAGTGCATGTGAGATTTAATCCAAATCATCATCACACTACAAGTTGCTATTTTTTATGTAAAAGTTATGTAAAATAGGGGCTATAAAAACCCCAACTAACCATTGTAAAGAGACGGAGTCGATCCCGAAAATTGAGGAATTAAATAAGAAAGTTTTTTTCTCTCCATATTGGCTCCATTTTTTTCTTTCATTTTCCTTTGTCATTGGTTTTTCTTTTTGTTTTTTGGGGGTTCTTGGGTGGCTTTCGTTGGTCGGTTCGGACGTCGGTCGGAGTTTGAGCTTCTCCGTTGAGTCACGAAGGTGTTGTGGTCGTGGTTGAGGCTCGGTTTTGAGCTCTCTCTGTTATTGAATGAGGAAGAGAAAATAAGGAGAAAGTGTGAAATAAAAAGATAACGGGAAAGGTTCTCGGCCATTTAAGCTGTCATTCGGGTTTCTTTTGACCGGGTAAAGGTCGTCGGTGGGTGTATATCGGTCAACGTCCCGGTGGCCGGCATGTGGGGGCCGACGTGTGGCGGCCAAGAGAGTTTATTGAATCTTGCAGGTTTCTCGGCTGGTTCACGTGAAACAGGGGGAAATATTATGTTTGTATAGAAAATGGGTAAATCATGCATCAGGTCTTTGGTTTTTAGAATATTTCTGCTTTGTTCGCCTAATTTAGGGTCAAATTGCATTCAAAGTCTTCCCAGTTTCAGCATGTTTTACGCTTTGGTCACTACCAGGGTAAAATCACCTTTAAGCTCTCCATATTTTAGTGTCTTTTGCACTATGGTCATATTCTTTGGTATGTGTTTCGAATATGCATATGGATTTTATTAGCTTTCGATTTGGTCATTATTTTTGCTATTTTATTAGTTATAACATAGCCTCTATTTTATTATTTGTTGTATTTTGGTCACTTAACCTTTTGTTTCTAATTTATTACACTTTTATCATTTCATTTAATTTTATTTTAATTAAGTTTATTATCAATTGTTTTGTTTCATGATTTATTTTCTTAGATTTAGTTTTATATTCAAATCAAATTGAGAAATTAGGACGACATTATAGTTTAATTAGGAAGTAATTTGAGTCGAGTTTTTACATTATACGCCCGATTACTCGAATCAATTGTTTGATTAAAAATTAATTAACAATTAATATTTTCTAAAAATTTTAGTTTAATAATTTAGGTAATAATTAAGTTTTAACTAGTCCCTTAACTTTAGAAATTATTAATTTAGGTCCAAAACTTTTTAATCTTTTAAAGCCTGATATTTTAGACTTTGATCCTTTTGGTCCCTCGACTTAGATTAGACTCTTAATATTGATATAATTAAATAGGTTAAATAGAGCCTCCATTTTAACTTAGATTTCAAACTAGTTTTTTTTTTAATTTTAGGGGATAATTCTAATCGGCCCTCTTATAAACGCTCGAGGGACCATCTTAGTTATTCAATTCAATAATTATTTAAAAGCAAATAGGATTAATACTAGAGCCTACTTTTTTATATTTGAGCCCCATAGGTTCCTTAATTCTCATAATTTGGCACCTTAAGTTAGAAAAAGCCTTAATTTACTTTAGAATAATTAGGATAATATAAAATTTTGTTTGCTTGCATTTTATTTTAAGTTTAAGGCACTGTTCACTCATTTAAGAAATTTATAATATATCTCCCGCGATCATGCTTAGGGGGTGACTACTGGAGATTCCCTAAATAAGTCGACATCTTTTTTCAAAACCACATCATGTTTTCCAAAAAACGAGACAATATTTGGTTATTAGACATAATAGCATATCTCTCGCATTTACGCTTGAGGTGAATGCTATCGCTCTCAATAAACGAATACCCTTTTTAACTTTGCATCCTTAATGATTTTTGAATTAAATAAAGATCGAACTCAAAATTTCCAATTTTAAATATAGGGTAATCAACTAGGCACCAATTTTTAGGCACTTGTGGGGGTGCTAATCCTTCCCCATGCGTAACCGACTCCCGAACCTGATTTCTAAATTTTTGTAGACCCCAAAACTTGATATTTTATTAAAATAAAATGTTTTATTAAAATCACCCGATTTTTTACGGTGTTCCAATCTCACATTAAATGAATTGTGGCGACTCCTCACATTTTGAAATATTTTTCAAAGAGAAAACCCCTGAGTCGGTATCGGTCTTTCCCTGCCCGAGCGAAAAAACGGTGTCGACAGCTTGGCGACTCTGCTAGGGACTTTTGTTTTTTAAAACAAATTGAGAGTCGAGCCACAAGTTGGTTACCCTGTATTTATGATTTTGGAAATTAAGAGTTCGATCTTATTTAATTTACGGTTCATTATGTTATTTCAAAAGAAAAAAAAGATTTTCTCTCTAATTAATGCTTACACTTCTGTGAATTTATTTAGGATTGTTGCATGTCATAGCTCTAAACCTGAGCTCTAACCCGATTTACTTAAGTAGATTGAAACATTACACCTCATGAGGAACATTGGGCTTCCTTGTGTGGGCCTTATAAAGTATCTCTGGAAAGCATCCTAAGTTGCCTATATGGATATCAGATCCGAGGTACGCTTTTAGTGGTGTGATCCCCTGAGCTGAACCCGATTCGTAAGTCTGTAATGGGCTAGAATCAGGGACAACCTTAGGAGGTTGTAAAAAATGGCTTGGGAACCTTTGTTAGAACCCAACCTCATATAGAGAATTTAGTAAGACTACCCCGCTAGAGCCATGTGGATAGCCTAGGAGAACTAGAATGCATGCGGTTAGGATTATTAATTTTCTTTGTATGCCTTTTTAGTCTAATTGTGAGTCATATTTATTTATTTTTGCTAAGATTACATTTCTGGACTAATCATTTCAACTAACTTGATTATTTCTATTTTGTTTATACTAACATTGGTTTCCTTTTGTCTGGTCTTATTGCATTTTTGCATGAACATGACATATCATTCAAAGGTATTGATCCCTAAATAACTGATCATTTAGAAGGTTCTTGAAAAGTAATGCCACAACAATGCCTTTCGCAGGGATCAGTAGGAAATTTGAAGATACTCTACGTAGATCGAGTAGCATCAAGAGTGAGTCTACCTACCAACGAGACAAGCCAGACATCTGCCTATTGAGGTAACAAGTTAGACTCGAGATGATTCGACGCTGAAGCCAACAGTTGAAGATCGCGAACCAGCTCGAAAGATTTCTGAAAGTAGGAGATGAAGTAGAAGTTTTAAAGACGATGTAGAACCATGATGCACACAAAAGCTAAACGACTTACAGATGGACCAGATCTTCACCTCCCCAGTGTACCGAGACATTTTCAGTTTTTCGAGAATTGTTCTAAGAACAATTATTTTGGGATCAATTCCTTGTTGCATTTGTATCTCGCATTTTGCACTCCCATTTTTTCATCTTTGCATTTGCATGTATATCTTTGCATCTTTTGCATTAGTATATACAATTTGTGCATTACATGGTATATATTGCATCTCAACATTTGTATTAATCATGGATCCCGAGAGTAATTCGTGGAGAATCTTGTGATAAAGGTTTTGAGGTGAGATGAAGTCACCCTATTCGTACAAAAAATAGGTTTGAGAGCTATGGACGTGATGATATCACCATATGAAGATCAAGGTACCTTACTGAGAATTGTGGGGCATTGAAACGCAAAGTTCAACATATAATCGATTCAGGGGCATGAACATTTGATGAATGATGGGCATTCTGATGCAAACCGATAAAAATCATTGCAACCACTATAAACTTTCGATGCACTCACATATTGTCTTGTTTGAACTTGTTTTTCTATTTATGTTTAAATGTTTGTAAGTCACTTGACGTTCGAATATTTTAAATAAAATGTTTTCTTCTTAGGAAATGAACAATGAGCAAATTTTAATCTTGAAATTCCTTGAATATCATCTTAATTAAAAGCTCTTTAATAATTAAGGTTGTAAATCTTTGACAAATGACAAGATTGAACCCAAGTAAAACAAGGACCTCTTGATCCTACTCCAGAAATACATCACAATACATACCCTTCTCTTGAAGGAGTCGATCTAGTTTTCTCCTCGCATGAATAGGAAATCAAAGGTTTGGCATTCAAGTATGTGTCAAGAGCGGACAAAATGAGGCATCAGACACATGAAATAGCAAAGCTGATTAGTTTCTACTTCTGTTGATGACATTTAATGATGATCATGATCTCTCATATGGAATGGTCGAGTAGGTGAATCTAGTTAGGTTAGTTGCTTGGAAATTAAACTCTAATGATGAGATTTTCTGACCTACAACAAACACTGGGACTATAACAAGTTCTCCTTGACAAGCTTAAGAAATGGAATCTGTATACCCATAATATATATATGTGTATGTGTGTGTGTGTGTGTGTTTGTACAATAAAGCTGAGCTATTTCGCTAAAGCAATTGATTATAAAGGAAACTCGAAAGTCCTGGCTTTATGAATAAATTACATTCAAACCATGACATTGATTGGGTGCTTGGTAATTCGGTGTTTGCTTCATTGTGATTGTCAGGTCAAAGACTTTGTGACGACATGAATCCTTTAGCTAGCCGAATAAAGGTAATTATAATATAATTTACAATAAATTTGAATTCAGCTAGCCTAACAATGGAAAATTAAATCTGATTTACTAAATAAGGAGTGTCGGTGAGTATGGACTAAGGGAGATGATGAACACCTGTTATAGTCGAACTCACATGAGCACTCAAAAATCTCATTTTTTAGACCGATATTTCTACACTGTCTTTACTAGAGAAGCCTACGAACCTTGAACATATGGAAGATCTCAGAGAATTGAAACAAAAGTTTTCTAAAGAGTAGCAATTCAATATACTAGCTGTGACATTTTGTCCGCCTCAAATCAAAATGACAAGCCAAGAAAGAGGGGCAGGCCATGATCTTCACGATACCAAATTGATGAAGCAAACCTTAGAATTTAGATATCCAACATCAAAACCAAACTTTCGATCTTGATTTTTCAAAGATTTGTAACTATGAAAGATTAAAAGAGTTGTTGATTCTATTGATATTTACTGAACTCATGTTCTGTGATTTACTTCAATTGTGAGCCTAAAAGAATGACGTTTTTCTTAAACGTACTTTCCATATTTTGAAAATAAAAAGAAAGAAAACATTTTCAAACAGGACAAACTCTCTGGAAAGTTTAGTCTGGAAATTGATAGAGGTCACTCAGACCTAGAAGGTCAGAATCAGAATTTGGGGCAAAGAATTTGAATGTTAGAGAGGTAGGAAATATGATGTTTGTAAAGAAATACATTGGTACACCTTGGTGTGAGATAAGAATGAAGACGAACATATCAAGAAGAGAACCAAGATTGCTTGAGCACATTTTGACTGCTATTAATCAAGAAGAACATGCATTATACATACATGAATTTTCATCTTTGCATCAAACATCCATCATCAAGATAGTTACATCCAGATATATTTTACAGATCTTTCAGAAGAATATGAGATTAAAAGACAACAAGACGTCCTCAACAAGAGGGAACAATCATTTTCAGATTCAATATTTCTAGACAAATTTAGTCTCACTTGAGATAGTCTCATTTAATATAGAGGATTTATCTCACTTGAGATTATTTTTCTTAAAACAGACTTTGTCTCACTTGAGACAGTTTTACTCGAAAGAAGACATTTCATTTGACTCAAGATTGTTTTTCCTAAAACAAGATTTATCTCGCTTGAAACAATTTTTACTCAAAATAAGACATTTCATTTCACTACATGCTGTTTTTCTTAAAAAAAGATTCGTCTCGCTTGAGACATTTTTTACTCAAAATAAGAAGATCCATTTCAATTAAGATTGTTTTTAAAGAAGATTTTATCTCTCTTTAGATAGTTTTACTTGAAACAGAAGATTTTATCTCACTTGAGATAGTTTCCCTCGAAACAGAAGATTTGTCTCGCTTGAGACAGTTTTTACTCGAAGCAAGAAGATTTATTTCACTCTAGATTATTTTTCTTAAAACAAGATTTATCTCGCTTGAGACGGTTTTTACTCAAAAGAAGATATTTCATTTCACTCAAGATTGTTTTTAAAGAAGATTGTATCTCACTTGAGATAGTTTCCCTTAAAACACAAAATTTTATCTAGCTTGAGATAGTTTCCCTCGAAACATAAGATTTTATCTCGCTTGAGTTAGTTTCCCTCGAAACAAAAGATTTTGTCTCGCTTAAGATAGTTTCCCTCTAAACAAAAGATTTTATTTCGTTTGAGATAGTTTCCCTCCAAACAGAAGATTTTATCTCGCTTGAGATAGTTCCCCTCAAAACAGAAGATTTTTTCTTGCTTGAGATAGTTTCCCTCGAAACAGAAGATTTTATCTCGCTTGAGATAGTTTCCCTTGAAACATAAGATTTTTTCTCGTTTGAGATAGTTTCCCTCGAAACAAAAGATTTTGTCTCGCTTGAGATAGTTTCCCTCGAAATAGAAGATTTTATCTCGCTTGAGATAGTTTCCCTCTAAACAGAAGATTTTGTCTCGCTTGAGATAGTTTCCCTCGAAACAATAGATTTTTTCTCGCTTGAGATAGTTTCCCTCGAAACAGAAGATTTTATCTCGCTTGAGATAGTTTCACTTGAAACAAAAGATTTAAAGAAACTAATCTTGATTTTCAAGGGTTTCTCGATGAGTAAGTCCTTCGGGCCATCAGTAAGTCTTTCGAGCATGATGCTTAAATCCTTCGGGTCATCTATAAGTCTTTCGAGCAAGATGGTAAGACCTTCGGCCCATCCATAAGACCTTCGGGCAGGATGTTTTTAACATTTTTGGTACTCGATTCATCACATATGGAGTTGAATCAACAATGCATCACTTGATGGATCAACATTTCTAGTGGAAAGACCATGATGAAAAGAACCCATAACTAGAAGAACTGAAGATGATGACTCAACCAAGAGAACGAAACAAATATGACAACATTTGTAGAAAAGACTCGATGAATTTCACAGAAGGAGAAGAATTGACTTTCCAGTAAGAGTTTGTAACGTGAAAAGAAGAGACTAAGATAAAAAATAGTGTTTTATGATCTTTGTTTCATTCTTATTTCACAGCAATAAGCAAAGAGGGGCAGCTGTAAGCACCATTCTTTTATTTAACATCCCGTGCCCATGCCTCCACTACGCTGCCACTATCCCCTATTTCCTGCCACTACCAACTGCTAAAAGGAATAAGTGCATGTAAGATTTAATCCAAAGCATCATCACACTGCAAGTTGCTATTTTTTTATGTAAAAGTTATGTAAAATAGGGGCTATAAAAACCCCAACTAACCATTCTAAAGAGACAGAGCCGATCCCAAAAATTAAGGAATGAAATAAGAAAGTTTTTTTCTTTCCATCTTGGCTCCATTTTTGCTTTCTTTTTCCTTTTTCATTGGTTTTTCTTTTGGTTTTTCGGGGCTTATTGGGTGGCTTTCGTTGGTCGGTTTGGATGTTGGTTGGAGTTCGAGTTTCTCTGTTGAGTCACTAAGGTGTTGTGGTCGTGGTTGAGGCTCGATTTTGTGCCCTCTTTGTCGTCGAATGGGGAAGAGAAAAGGAGGAGAAAGAGTGAAATAAAAAGATAACGGGAAAGGTTCTCGGCCGTTTAAGCCGTTGTTCAAGTTTCCTTTAACCGGGGTAAAGGTCGCTGGTGGGTGTAGATCGGTCACTGGCCAGATGGCTGACGTGTGGGGGCCGACGTGTGGCGGCCAAGAGAGTTTGTTAAATCTTGCAGGTTTCTCCACTGGTTCACGTGAAACAGGGGAAATATTATGTTTATATGGAAAAAGGGTAAATCATGCATCAGGTCCCTGGTTTCTAGGATATTTCTGCTTTGTTCGCCTAATTTAGGGTTAAATTACATTCAAAGTCCTCCCAATTTCAGCGTGTTTTACGCTTTGGTCACTACCAGGGTAAAATCACCTTTAAGTTCCCCGTATTTTAGTGTCTTTTGCACTCTAGTCATATTCTTTGGTATGTGTTTTGAATATGCACATGGATTTTATTAGTTTTCGATTTAGTCATTATTTTTGCTATTTTATTAGTTATAATTTAGTTGTTGTTTTATTATTTGTTGCATTTTGGTCACTTAACCTTTTGTTTCTAATTTATTGCACTTTTATCATTTCATTTTATTTTATTTTAATTAAGTTTATTATTAGTTGTTTCGTTTCATGATTTATTTTCTTAGATTTAGTTTTATATTCAAAACAAACTGAGAAATTAGGATGACATTATAGTTTAATTAGGAAGCAATTCGAGTCGAGTTTTCGCATGATACGGCCGATTACTCGAATCAATTGTTTGATTAAAAATTAATTAATAATTAATATTTTCTAAAAATTTTAGTTTAATAATTTAGGTAATAATTAAGTTTTATCTAGTCCCTTAACTTTAGAAATTATTAATTTAGGTCCCAAACTTTTTAATCTTTTAGAGCCTGATATTTTAGACTTTGATCCTTTTGGTCCCTCGACTTAGATTAGACTCTTAATATTGACATAATTAAATAGGTTAAATAGAGCCTCCATTTTAACATAGATTCCAAACTGGTTTTTTAATTTAGGAGATAATTCGAGTCGGCCCTCGCGTAAATGCTCGAGGGACCATCTCGTTATTCAATTCAATAATTATTTAAAATCAAATAGGATTAATACTAGAGCCTACATTTTTAGATTTGATCCCCCTAGGTTCATTAATTCTCATAATTTGACACCTTATGTTAGAAAAAGCCTTACTTTACTTTATATTAATTAAGATAAAATAAAATTTTGTTTGATTGCATTTTATTTTAACTTTAAGGCATTGTTCACTCATTTAAGGAATTAATAGCATATCTCCCTCGACCAAGCTCAGGGGGTGACTACTGGTGATTCCCTAAACAAGTCGACATCCTTTTCAAAACCGCATCATGTTTTCCAAAAACGAGGCAATGATCGGTTATTAGACATAATAGCTGATCTCCCGCATTTACGCTCGGTGGCGAATGCTATCGGTCTCAATAAACGAATACTATTTTCAACTTTGCATCCTTAATGATTTTTAAATTAAATAAAGATCGAACTCAAAATTTTGAATTTTAAATATAGGGTAATCAACTAGGTACCAATTTTTGGGCGCTTGTGGGGGTGCTAATCCGTCCCCACGCGTAACCGACTCTCGAACCTAATTTTTGGATTTTTGCATACCCCAAAACTCGATATTTTATTAAAATGAAACGTTTTATTAAAATCACCCAATTTTTTACGGTGTTCCAATCTCACCTTAAATGATTGGTGGCAACTCCTCACATTTCGAAACATTTTTCAAAGAGAAAACCCCCGAGTCGGTATTGGTCTTTCCCCGCTTGGGCGAAAAATGGTGTCGACAGACACAAAATCAAGTACATTTTTACATAATTTGATTCAAACTAATGTATTTCAATGGTTAAAGTGATAATTGTTATCCCTAAAGGTCTTGAGTCTGAGCACCTACGACTACAATGTATTTGAGTGTTCATTATCAAATGGTTTATTATTATAGAACATATACTACCACTTGTAATCACCCTAGATTAATAAAAAAGGTAAATTATACCAAAGACCACCCAACTATAGCTTCTTTTCATTTCGATCACCATTTTTGAATTCTTGTCAATCAAACCACCCAACTATTTAAATGCATTCAATCATGCCACTAGTCGTTAAGAGTTAAGGGAAGTGTTGATGTGGCAGTTAATAAAACTGGTATAATTACACATTTGATCCTCAATATTTATACATTTTTTCAATTTGGTCATAATTGTTAATTCAATATATTTTATATCCAATCAGGTGGTGACACATGTCACCACCTTTTTTGATAAAAAAAATGGCAAAGGATAATTTGGCAACCATGAAAAATCAAACCATTGACTTCCGAATTCAGCCAATAATAACTTAACCACGGGGCTAAGCCCTATAATTGGTAATAGTTTAGAACATTTCATATATTATCTTTCTAACTGAAGACAAGAAAAACTAAAAAAAAGAAAAGAAAATAAATTGTAACTAATCGAAACTAAGTCGTCGAGTGGGTTTGGGATCACTCGTACAAAGCATCAATGCTCATATTTGAACTATATTTTACGACATATTTTATTTATTTTGTATTATAAGGGAAATAATAAAATGAATCAAACCTTAAATTTTTAGAGAATATATAAACACCAAAACTATTTAAGCAAATTTAATTAATATTATACAAATATATACATTTTATATATTTTTAAAATATATTTAACACAATATTTAAAATAATAATAAAATTTTAATATTTTAAAGTTAAATTTGATATGTAGAAAATTAATAAATTTAATATTTTTAAAATAATTTTGAAAATTAAAAATGAATTTCACCAAATCATGAATTCAAATTTTAAACCATATTTATTTTTTAATAACCAAAATATAATTTTAATTTTTATATAATTAATCATATTTATATATATATAATTTCTTTATATATAATCATTAAATTATATCCAATTTATTAATTATATTAAAAAGGTTAATTAAGTGATTATATATAAAGAAACTATATAAAAATAAATATAGTAAATTTTACTTTTTTCTTTTTTAAATTAATTTAATGATTATATATATATATATAATATTATAAATTTTAAATGAATATAAGACTTGATTTAGTGGATAAGATGCTTGCACTCCCTCTTAAAATACCTAGTTTTAATCATTCTACAAGCATTTTAATTTCCTTTTTTCTCTACTATTAGTTATAATAAGCTATATATAAAATGTTGCAAGTTAATACTATTTTAAAGCCTTAGCCCAGTGGTTTGGCACGCTTGGTGGATCGGTTGGTCGTGGGATTAACTGCAAACTAATTTCTATTTGGAATGTTTTGTTTCAAATAGGTGGTGAAACATGTCACCATCTGATTGGATATAAAATAAAATAAATAAAATAATTTAAATTAATAAAATATCCTCTAATATGATAGGGACATGCGTCACCACCCAATTGGATATTAAACTTATTAAATTGAATTAAAATTGTGACCAAATTGAAAGAATGTATAAATATTTAGGATCAAATGTGTAATTATACCAGTTTAAATAGTTAAATGCTAACGGCTAGTGGTCTGATTGAATGCATTTAAATAGTTGGGTGGTCTAATTGACAAGAATTCAAAAATGTTAGTCGAAATGAAAAAGGTTATAGTTGGATGGTATCCTGTATAGTTTACTCTAAAAAACATGTGATAAAAAAATGGTTCTAAAAATTTGAATCAACTATTTCTTAAAAAAGTAAACAGATTATAATTAAGGCTATGGAATATAATATTACCTCTGATAAAAGGGTTTTATCTAAATATAAGGTTATCGAGCACATTTATAGAGATTGTACATTATTTTGTTCGACTCATTTGACTGAAATGTGAGATTTATTATATTTTATTAATGAGAATATGAGATTACTTAAGAATAATTTTACTAAATTTTTATTATGATATATTGAAAAATATATAAAAACTTATGTACATACAATTAATATATATATTCTTCCCAATGCCTAATGTTACTAAGTCTATATATGAACAAACTACAAATTAGTCATTATTGCGGAAAATTTGTTCTAATCAAATCAACGTTATATCATAAATATTATTTTATTCAACCTAAAAAATTACATTCTTGATAAAAATTTTATTTATAATGATTTTTATCGTTTTTAATTTTACGTTAACTAGTCGTATTTTAAGATTTCTACCAACAATATCAGAAGTTGACTCATTCACAGAGATTTGATGAACCGCGTTAATTAGGAGTTTAGTCGTGAATATGTTGGCTGCCTAACGTTTTGAAGACAAACTTCACGAGTCGAAGCTAGAAAGGGCCATTACCTAATAATAATAATAGTAATAATAAAGGGGCCGTCAAAGTATATACTATAATGAACAATTTATCTACCACAATGGATGCAAATTGATTGTAAATACCATATCAATTAATTTTAAATTATAACCTGTCATGAAAAATATATTATAAATGTATATATTAATTAAAGTATTTTTTCTATATAGAGCGCTGAAGAAAAAACAGAATGATAGAAAGAGGAGAGCAGAAATGGTCTCAAGGGACGGATGGGGACAATCGGTTTCTGAAAATTTAAAATTATTATATATTTAAAATTATTTTTATGTATTTACTAATAAAAAATTTGTTTCTCCCCTTCGAATTTTAGTTCATTCTCTTAAATTTAAATTCATTCCATAACATAAAATCTTTGTGGGGGTAGATTACTCAACTCTTCACTTTTTATCATGGTTTTCAGAACCGGACCGGTTAGCGAACCGGTCATGCTACCGGTTCAACCGGTCGAACCGGTCTGACCGGTCGGAAGAACCGGACGACGTCATAATTATTTAAAAAATTAAATAAAAATACCAAAAATATTTAATAAAAAATAATTTTTTATATCACAATTCATATTCAAAGCAAGTCATAACATATATAAGTTAAAAACCATAAAATCAAGTGAAACAAAATGATTCAAATTAATTACAACATAATATTTAAGGTAAAACATATTAAATAATAAATATAATTATATAACTATAATTAAAAAATAAATTTGGGGCTAAAAAAATCATAACAAAATGATATTGTTTGGTTTAATTTTTTTTTTAAAAAAAACAATCTCACATGGCTAAGAAACATAGAAGATCATCCCAACTAACTTCTATAAATAATAGAGGTAATTTGACATTCAAAATCATGGAGCCTTTTGGTAAGCATTGAGTGAACTATTCTTTCACTTCAATCAAGCTCGAATTTTAGGCTTCAATCGAGCTTCTAAATTTTTTTTGAGTTCAAGTCTTTTCAAGTTCAAGTTTCAATATTATATTTCGAGTTCGAGTTAAACTTCATAATTTTTAGCTCGTGAGTTTGAATCGAGTTGAGTTTACTTTTAAATTTTTCAAGTTCGAGTCGAGCTCAACAATACTCGAGTTCAACTTAGCTCGTTTAACAAACTACGTCGTTTGGTTTAATTTTTTTTAAAAAAAATTAGCGGTTTTTCCAGTTTTTCTCGATTTTTTTCGGTTTTCAGCCGGTCCGGTTTGAACGGTTCAACGGTTCTGACCGGTTCACTAGTAACGGTTCAACCGGTCTAGATTGAACCGGACTAGACAACGATTCCTAGTTGAACCGACCGGTCCGATCCGGTTTTCAAAACAATGCTTTTTATACTCACTGCAAGTTGCTCTCGTTCCTCTCTCAAATGTAAATTTCTCTCTTTTTTTTAGGGGGAAAAAGATAAACGAAATATCAAATTCCAATCCATAGCCATTCATTACTCATACATCATATCCATCAATGGAGGAGATTGATTGATATCCAGCTAAGGGAGGGGACCCACATGAGCTGACCAATTTTGTCTGTCGGGATCACACCATTTAATCTCATCATCATCCTAATCATTCACCTCAAAATTTGCCACGTCTTCCCCTGCACAGCCTGATACCTCATCATCTGTGGTCCAGTCATTTTAACTGAATTCTTATAGGAAAATATGTACAAATCTTGAAAATCAGTTATTTACGAGTATAAAGTACGTAGTATGAAGTATGAGAGGTAAGTGACAGTATAGCTATGCATGTGCATGGATGGCACGTTCTGGTGCTAATTGGATAACAAGCTATCAGATCTGAGACTGAGACCTCCTGCCCTCTGACCATGCTGTCCCAATTTGCTTCTGTCTCTGTCTTTCTTACACACCCAAACCCCAAAGCACTGAGATTCTTCTCTTCAGTTCTTGTCTCCTTCTTCTACCCCTTTCTGCATGCCTCTCCCTCCAATTCTAATTCCATGCATTTCATCATTTCTAATTATTTTAAAATTAACGTATGATTTTATTTTACATTTCCAAATTTCGATTATTATATTTGACAGTGAAATGATTTATGGTTGGTTTCGTGTTTTATATATTTATACATGAAATAGTTGCAGACACTATATTTTACAAGTGTTTGACAGTATAAATAACCCCACCATCTGCAATTTAATATCTTAGATTGTAAAAATAGTTATATCTTCACTTGTTTCCTGATTAGAATTGCAAACAACAGGTATGAAGCTTCTGTTATTTATTCTACGTACTAATAATATTAAATGTTGTAGGATTGTAGCTTACTCTCAGTTCCCTATGACAAGGACAAGCCGTTGAAAACTTCACATAGGAGTTTGGCTCCATAAATATGGGCATACGTATCAAATTTTAAACTAGAAGATATCTTTCTTAAAATGGAAACTTTATCATAATTAGTATGCTTTTTTAGAAAAGTAATTTTTATTAATAATATTTAGTCTTAAATTGTAATTCTCGTTAAAAATCTGTTCTCCCTCTATTTCCACTTTGCAATGTCCCATCCTTGGTCTCAACATGTCTCGGTTTTCTTCTCTCGATGTTTTGTTCGGTCCTAGGCCACTTCGAGAAACTTGCTGCTAATAATTGCTATCCCATAAACAATGTCAAACATTCAAATATTAGTTTAAAATTATGGTTTAAAAGATAATTTTTAATCTAACATCAAGTGTAATCCCCTAAATTCAACCTAAACGTTACAGTGGAATCTCGGAGATCACGTAACTCTTTTAAAAAAATATCAACATTATCAAAGTAGCTTGTAAAATAGTTAAACATCAATTAAAATATTCTTAAATAAATAATAATAAATATTCATAAGTAGTAATACAATGCATGCTGAACTATATAATCCAAAGTCCCACAATAGTACCAGAACGGTTTAATGATAACCATACTGTGTTGAATGAAAAATATCGCTAGTCGATCATCCAAGTACTAGAACAATTCTAATGGTCAAGTGAATCAAAAAGTAAGAAAACTAAATGGGTGAGCTATAAGGTCCAATGTTTCTTCTAAGTGCGTTCAAACAACACGAAGTATAAGATATATTCAATCCACGATAAATAATAATGTAAACATACTATAATCATAAAACGAAAATGCAAAATGCATACAATGCAACGCTCTATCCCATCTACATAATCATACGATCATTCAATGATTGATCACTACCATTCGCTTAGGATGTACCAGCCTATCATCTGATAATTGGGATTTACCATCTAAATAGGATGAACCAACGTATAATTCGATGATTGGAATTTACCAATCGATAAGGATAAAGCAGTCTGTAATTGGGTTACTCTTTCACTTCACGAACCCAACCCCATGCAACACACATGATGAGCATCATGACTTTAGACATCAATAAATCATACTCAGTGTAACCCCCTCAGACCGATGCGGGTGACCCTATCCGATTCAGGGTGTCACATTAGGGCCACCAGAGCGATCCACCGTAAAAATAACAGAAAATTTATATCTTTTAATAAAACATGGAAACTTTTCCAGTATTCAGAAATGAAACAAATTTTCAGACTCGTTATAAAACAAAATACAACATACATGCCCCCTAATCACATGTACCATACTCTGCAAATAACGCTAGAAGAACTCCCTTACTGATGTTGATAGCTGTACTGGTTCAATTCTTTTAACCTGAAAAGGTGAGTAACAAAGTGAGATTTGGAAAGCTCAGTAATACAATACTACCAGTTGATGGTACATGACATGCAGATAAATGGAAAACCATATAATTTCCTTATTGAATCAGACTTATACTGATTTTCGAAATAATTTGGGGTTTTTCTGGTAGTTCATCAAGTAAAAACTATGAAGATCTTAGTTCATAGGAAGCATTCATAGTATCACATTTTCAGGAGGTCGAATAGGATATCTAATGTGTTCTAAATCAAAACCATTGAAAATATATAAATCTTTTAAAACCATAGCGGAACCCCCCAACCAAACTCCATTATGCAGTTCCCCAGAACTGCGTCCGTAAGGCTTACCCTAAGCACACAACAATAGGGAGCCAACCTAAGGATATTCCTTGGGGCCTATGGGCCTACCCAAGGATATCCTTAGGTCTGTAGGGTTACCCTAAGCACAAAACAAAGGGAACCAACCTAAGGATATGCCTTGGGGCTTGTGGGACTACCCAAGGGTATCCTTAGGTTCATAAGGACTTACCTGCTGGATCAGGGATGTGCCTACATACTCCAGAATCCTACCCATATAAAAATCCAGTAGAAATCAGTTTTAGCTATAAATCGTAATACCTGGATCGTGATCCAGTAATATGTCATAACCGTGATAATGAAATAAACCGTATAACCAATTTATACCTGTACACCATAAATAGTTCCATGATTAACTAAATGGAGTGCTTAGGGGCTTGAAAGCCTACCCAAGGATCACCTTAGGTCCGTAAGAAATTTCTAGCTTGATCAAAGTTGTACGTCCAGTCTATCCATATAATATCCCAATAAAACAGTTCGAGTATAACCAGTGAAACATAAAACCATGGTTCATAAACTAGTAGTTTTCATGATTCCATAAATCAGGAAAAATTCATATTTTTCGGTGAAAACCATAATCGGAGATCACATACCATGTTGTCATGGTTCATAAACCATTAAATTAACACTTTTATTAAAACTCATTTTAAAACATATAAAACCATCATGTAGTACATATGGAACACACTAGAGAATCCGAGTATTTTGCAGAGGCACTTGGTAGTTATCAGTATGGATAAC
Organism: Hibiscus syriacus; assembly: GCF_006381635.1. Taxonomy (NCBI): domain Eukaryota; kingdom Viridiplantae; phylum Streptophyta; class Magnoliopsida; order Malvales; family Malvaceae; genus Hibiscus; species Hibiscus syriacus. The sequence goes on along the minus strand of NW_024061947.1, from coordinate 1,890,244 downwards.
ATGGAACTTATACACTTTGATCGGATTCCAGGAATTAGGTCCTATTGAAGAGTGATCTAATTAAACATTTAAGGTTAATACTTTAAAATCCCACTATGATTCATTTGCATCAGGAAAGTTTTCAAGAACCTTTATACATAATAATTCTAGATTCAGATTTACTGAGGGTGATTCCATTACCAAAATAATCAAGGGTATTCAGGAGTATACATTGAATTCATAGGATTTCAGCCCAATTGAACCAAATGGGGGTATTCAAGATCCTTTACATCTGAGATACTTGCGTGTTAAGATATGACCGAAGTGATTTGAGCTGATAAAGGAGAAATGAAGATTAAGAACATTTACCATTTATATTGATCGTTCGAATTATCAAACAAATCCCAGAACTGATGTCTGTTGATTGGTCAATTTATTGCCCTTCAAGGGTATTCACTCTTTATTACAAAAAATTCTTGTCCATATCATATTCAAAATCATCGATGAATAGATCTTAAGAGACTAACAGATATACCAACGGTCTTTAATTTATTTCCACATTGCAACAACATCAGAAATTGTTGACATGATAAATTCTTGGTTCATAACCCATAGAGATGGTACATCATGTAAGTTCATCCAAGTTTCCAGACTTATCCAAATCACTTACTTAATCCTCAATCATTAAGGTTACTTAGTTCATTTAGTAGTCAAGTCTCTCCCGGATACTCTAGAGTTTTCCAGAATAATTCGGACGTTTCTGAATTTTGGATACATATTGTACTTTCGTTTAGTTCAATTTGGCATTTGTGGCTGATTTGTCTAACGAATATCCATTCTTAGTACCGAATGCGCTCTAGAGTTGAGCTGAGCTAACTACTTCCAGAATTATCACCGATCCAAACTTGAGGAGACGAACAAGGATTCAAGTGGTATTTATACCATACAAATACTGACATAACATTAGAGTTGATCGACCCACTTAAGCTGTGTTGCATAACTTTTAAGGGTAATACATCAGCCATGTTTATTTAGATTCCTTAATTAATCCAAGACATTTACTTAGTTTAGGCCATAAGCGCATTTTGGTCATTTTGGTGCTCAATGTTTTTCCTTTCATTTCAAAGCTTGAGGATATCTATTCATTCCTGAGCTTGATGATATTCTTGAGTGCTTTTCCATTCAGGGTTAATTTGGGCTACTTTTCCCTCTCAAGGGTAATTTTGTAATTTCTTAACCATATAATCTCGGTATTAAAACTCTTAACAAAGATAATTATAATTTAGAGATTCCAGGGTTAATCTCTTTTCCGGATAATCTCTAAACTTTAAATTATTCCTTATCAAACTTCTAGTATCTTGTACAAGTCATCTTGGGTTTAGAAATCGGTTATCCAGATTTCCTAAGAAAAACTAGTATTTTCTATACACATCAGTAGTTGTAACATATCAATATGTCATTACAAACTTCTTATCCAACTTTCAGAGTCAAATCTTATCTTTTTACAAAATAAGGGTATTTTTGTAATTTTACCTAATCGATGTATTCTCATAATTTATCACTTAAATCATATTCGGTTCGAAATCATCTATAATCAAACATGCATAATAGACCAATCATATACATCCATGTATTTATCCATTATCAACATGTTCCATAATGCATAAAAATGTAGTAATATATTACCCCATTTTTTATGCCATACTGATCGACCATTGAAATTCCATTCGAACGCCCTGGATCTTTAATTCAACATCCCATAATTCCTTAGATACAAAGAATTCGAAATTACATCAGAAACGGAGCTTAATTGCGAAAAACGGGTCGAATCGAGCGATAAATCAATGAAAAATAGATTATCGGGTTCAAATTTGGCGAAACAGACTTTGAAATCGGACTCAGGACGTCGAAAAACATAAAATATAACTTTTCAAAAATTTTGACTTTTTGGTCAAAGTCATGCCAATCAACGGTCAGTGCAAGTCAACGATCAACGACTCAGTCGGCTTGGCTCGGCTCGACTCGGCGACTTGGCTCGGCGGCTCAGCTCAGTGGCTCACCAAGCTGCCAGACAAGGCCCACTCGAAGGGGGTGGCACGTGAGGAGGCCTAGAGTGTCCAAAATATTTTGTAAAAATTTCTAAAAATATTTTAATCCATTTTGAGACACTTACCAAGCCCGGTTCACGATTTTGAACGGCGGAGAGCTCGATTCTAAAACTTCAAAAATAAAAACTTCTTCACCTCCCTCACGTATCGATGACGACGGAGATAAGAAAAACACAGGTGGACTCGAAATGATGCAAGGAACACGATGGTGTGGGAGGTGTCAAAAATGGGTGGCCGGATCAACATGAATCGATGAAAAACCAATAACGATCGAGTTAAAATCGATTATATTTCCGGTAGAGGTTTACGATGAACGACGCCGATTAACGATGAGGGTTTGAGGGATTTTGTTCATCGGTCGACAACGAACACGATGGTGGTTTCGGATCGAAGAACGGTGGCCGGACGGTGGAGAAATCGGAGGTCAAAGGAGGGTTGGCGGGGGGAAAAATAGGAAAAATAATCTAGGAAAAACCATATTACACGGGGGGGGGGGTGGAGAGAGTTTATAACTCAACATATAAGAAAAATAGATAAATTCAGGATTGGGTCCTTGAATTCCCTACACTTCCAAAAATGGTCTGCTAACTTTACGATTTTACACTTTAATCCTCAATATCTTTCAAAATACCACTTAAATTCAATACTTTATAATTTCTAAAATTTAGCCCCTAAATTAGGGTGTGACAATTCTCCCCTCCTTAAAATAATTTCGTCCTCGAAATTCATTAATGTCATATAATTACATAAATGAAACTTTCATCAGTACTTTCATATCTTCAAGTAGCTTTTACAAAAGTACGTGTCCTCTACTAATCCTTAACCAACTGAGTATACATCCTCATCAGAATTCTCCCTCATTCCAATAAAATAATTAGAACAAATTCATCCTTGTGGAAACAATTCAACCTTGGTTATGAAATTAGACTAATAAAGCGATAACATATCCCAATTTCATTTATGGAGTTGGATCGAAATTTCTCTTATGAGTAACTCTCACATGACTCGTGAGGTACATTACAAAATTTAGATAGAAGTTATTGTATTCTTTTATGCAAAGGTAGAGCCTTAACGGATAAAAACTTAGGTTTGCTCGTTACAGATAGGGACTCAACCTTGGAGTTTCGGCTCAGAGACGTATGATTGTAATCTAGGGGCATGTACTGGCTGGTCTATTTGGAAAAATTTTGACTCAAAACTAAGCTCTGATACCACTTAAATATAACCCTCTCGGACTTATGCAGGTGACCCGATCCGATCCAGGGTGTCATATTAGGGCCACCGGAGTGACCCATCGTAAAAATAGCAGAAAATTTAAAACTTTTAATAAAACAAGTAAATATTTCCAGTATTCAGAAATGAAACAATTTTTCAGACTCATTATAAAACAAAATACAACATACATGCCCCCTAATCACATGTATCATACTATGCAAATAACGCCAGAAGAACTCCTTTACTGATATCAATATCTGTACTGGTTCAATTCTTTTAACCTGAAAAGGTGAGTAACAAAGTGAGCTTTGGAAAGTTCAGTAATACAATACTACCAGTTGATGCTACATGACATGTAGATAAATGAAAAGCCATATAATTTCCTTATTGAATCAGACTTATACTGATTTTTGGAATAATTTGGGGTTCTATTGGTAGTTCATCGAGTAAAAGCTATAAAGATCTTAGTTCATAGGAAGCATTCATAGTATCACATTTTCAGGAGGTCAAATAGGATATCTAGTGTATTCCAAATCAAAACCAGTGAAAAGATATAAATCTCTTAAAACCATAACGGAACCCCAGCCAAACTCCATTATGCAGTTCCCCAGAATTACGTTCGTAGGGCTTACCCTAAGCACACAACAATAGGGAGCCAACCTAAGGATATTCCTTGGGCCTATGGGCCTACCCAAGGGTATCCTTAGGTCCGTAGGGTTACCCTAAGCACAAAACAAAGGGAACCAACCTAAGGATATACCTTGGGGCCTGTGGGACTACCCAAGGGTATCCTTAGGTCCGTAAGGACTTACCAGTTGGATCAAGGATGTGCCTCCATACTCCAAAATCCTACCCATATAAAAATCCAGTAGAAATCAATTTTAGCCATAAATGGTAATACCTGGATCGTGATCCAATAATATGTCATAACCGTGATAATGAAATAAACCGTATAACCGATTTCCACATGTACACCATAAATAGTTCCATGATTAACCCAATGGAGTGCCTTGGGGCCTGAAAGCCTACCCAAGGATCACCTTAGGTCCGTAAGAAATTTCCAGCTTGATCAAAGTTGTACGTCCAATCTACCCATATAATATCCCAATAAAACAGTTCGAGTATAACCAGTGAAACATAAAACCATGGTTCATAAACCAGTAGTTTTCATGATTCCATAAATCAGGAAAAATTCATACTTTTCGGTGAAAACCATAATCGGAGATCACATACCATGTTTCCATGGTGCATAAACCATTAAATCAATACTTTTGTTAGAACTCATTTTAAAACATATAAAACCATCATGTAGTACATATGGAACACACTAGAGAATCCGAGTATTTTGTAGAGGCACTTGGTAGTTATCAGTATGGATAATATGAAACTTATACACTTTGATCGGATTCCAGGAATGAGGTCTTATTGAAGAGAATCGATTACTAACCGATCTAATCAAACATTTAAGGTTAATACTTTAAAAGCCCACTATGATTCATTTGCATCAGGAAAGTGTTTAGGAACGTTTATACAGAATAATTCTAGATTCATATTTACTGAGAGTGATTCTATTACCCAAATAATCATGGGTATTCAGGAGTATACATTGAATTCATAGGATTTTAGCCCAATTGAACCAAATGGGGGTATTCAGGATCCTTTGCATATGAGATACTTACGTTTTCATATATGACCGGAGTGATTTGAGTTGATAAAGGAGAAACGAAGATTTAGAATATTTACCATTTATATTGATCGATCGAATTATCGAACAACTCCCAGAACTGATGCCTTTTGACTGGTCAATTTATTGCCCTTCAAGGGTATTCACTCTTTAATACAAAAAATTCTTGTCCATATCATATTCAAAATCATCGATGAATAGATCTTAAGAGACTAACATATATACCAATGGTCTTTAATTTATTTCCACATTGCAACAACATCAGAAATTGTTGACGTAATAAATTCTTGGTTCATAACCCATAGAGATGGTACATCATGTAAGTTCATCCAAGTTTCCAGACTTATCCAAATCACTTACTTAATCCTCAGTCATTGAGGTTACTTAGTTCATTTAGTAGTCAAGTTTATCCCGGTTACTCTAGAGTTTTCCAGAATAATTCGGACGTTTCTGAATTTCGGATACATATTGTACTTCCGTTCAGTTCAATTTGGCATTTGTGGCTGATTTGTCTAACGAATGTCCATTCTTAGTACCGAATGCGCTCTAGAGTTGAGCTGAGCTAACTACTTCCATAATTATCACCGATCCAAACTTGAGGAGACGAACAAGGATTCAAGTGGTATTTATACCATACAAATACTGACATAACATTAGAGTTGATCGACCCACTTAAGTTGTGTTCCATAACTTTTAAGGGTAATACATCAGCCATGTTTATTTAGATTCCTTAATTAATCCAAGACATTTACTTAGTTTAGGCCATAAGCGCATTTTGGTCATTTTGGTGCTCAATGTTTTTCCTTTCATTTCAAAGCTTGAGGATATCTATTCATTCCTGAGCTTGATGATATTCTTGAGTGCTTTTCCATTCAGGGTTAATTTGGGCTACTTTTCCCTCTCAAGGGTAATTTTGTAATTTTTTAACCATATAATCTCGGTATTAAAACTCTTAACAAAGATAATTATAATTTAGAGATTCTAGGGTTAATCTCTTTTCCGGATAATCTCTAAACTTTAAATTATTCCTTATCAAACTTCTAGTATCTTGTACAAGTCATCTTGGGTTTACAAATCGGTTAACCAGATTTCCTAAGAAAAACTAGTATTTTCTATACACATCAGTAGTTGTATCAGATCAATATGTCATTACAAACTTCTTATCCAACTTTCAGAGTCAAATCTTATCTTTTTACAAAATAAGGGTATTTTTTTAATTTTACCTAATCGATGTATTCTCATAATTTATCACTTAAATCATATTCGGTTCGAAATCATCTATAATCAAACATGCATAATAGACCAATCATATACATCCATGCATTTATCCATTATCAACATGTTCCATAATGCATAAAAAGGTAGTAATATATTACCCCATTTTTTATGCCATACTGATCGACCATTGAAATTCCATTCGAACGCCCTGGATCTTTAATTCAACATCCCATAATTCCTTAGATACAAATAAATCGAAATTACATCAGAAACGGAGCTTAATTGCGAAAAACGGGTCAAATCGAGCGATAAATCAGTGAAAAATAGATTATCGGGTTCAAATTTGGCGAAACAGACTTTGAAATCGGACTCAGGATGTCGAAAAACATAAAATATAACTTTTCGAAAATTTTGACTTTTTGGTCAAAGTCATGCCAATCAACGGTCAGTGCAAGTCAACGATCAACGGCTCAGTCGGCTTGGCTCGACTCGGCGACTTGGCTCGGCGGCTCAGCTCAGTGGCTCACCAAGCTGCCAGACAAGGCCCACTCGAAGGGGGTGGCAACGTGAGGAGGCCTAGAGTGTCCAAAATATTTTGTAAAAATTTCTAAAAATATTTTAATCCATTTTGAGACACTTACCAAGCCCGGTTCACGATTTTGAACGGCGGAGAGCTCGATTCCAAAACTTCAAAAACATAAACTTCTTTACCTCCCTCACGCATCGATGACGACGGAGATAAGAAAAACACCGGTGGACTCGGAATGATGCAAGGAACACGATGGTGTGGGAGGTGTCAAAAATGGGTGGCCGGATCAACATGAATCGATGAAAAACCAATAACGATCGAGTTAAAATCGATTATATTTTCGGTAGAGATTTAGGATGAACGACGTCGATTCACGATGAGGGTTTGAGGGATTTTGTTCATCGGTCGACAACGAACACGATGGTGGTTTCGGATCGAAGAACGGTGGCCGGACGGTGGAGAAATTGGAGGTCAAAGGAGGGTTGGCGGGGGGGAAAATAGGAAAAATAATCTGGGAAAAACCATATTACACGGGGGGTGGAGAGAGTTTATAACTCAACATATAAGAAAAATAGATAAATTCAAGACTGGGTCCTTGAATTCCCTACACTTTCAAAAATGGTCTGCTAACTTTACGATTTTACACTTTAATCCTCAATATCTTTCAAAATACCACTTAAATTCAATACTTTATAATTTCTAAAATTTAGCCCCTAAATTGGGGTGTAACAATTCTCCCCTCCTTAAAATAATTTCGTCCTCGAAATTCATTAATGTCATATAATTACATAAATGAAACTTTCATCAGTACTTTCATATCTTCAAGTAGCTTTTACAAAAGTACGTGTCCTCTACTAATCCTTAACCAACTGAGTATACATCCTCATCAGAATTCTCCCTCATTCCAATAAAATAATTAGAACAAATTCATCCTTGTGGAAACAATTCAACCTTGGTTATGAAATTAGACTAATAAAGCGATAACATATCCCAATTTCATTTATGGAGTTGGATCGAAATTTCTCATATGAGTAACTCTCACATGACTCGTGAGGTACATTACAAAATTTAGATAGAAGTTATTGTATTCTTTTATGCAAAGGTAGAGCCTTAACGGATAAAAACTTAGGTTTGCTCGTTACAGATAGGGACTCAACCTTAGAGTTTCGGCTCAGAGACGTATGATTGTAATCTAGGGGCATGTACTGGCCGGTCTATTTGGAAACATTTTGACTCAAACCTAAGCTCTGATACCACTTAAATATAACCCTCTTGGACTGATGCAGGTGACCCGATCCGATCCAGGGTGTCATATTAGGGCCACCGGAGTGACCCATCGTAAAAATAGTAGAAAATTTAAAACTTTTAATAAAACAAGTAAACATTTCCAGTATTAAGAAATGAAACAATTTTTCAGACTCGTTATAAAACAAAATACAACATACATGCCCCCTAATCACATGTATCATACTATGCAAATAACGCCAAAAGAACTCCCTTACTGATATCGATATCTGTACTGGTTCAATTCTTTTAACCTGAAAAGGTGAGTAACAAAGTGAGCTTTGGAAAGTTTAGTAATACAATACTACCAGTTGATGCTACATGACATGTAGATAAATGGAAAGCCATATAATTTCCTTATTGAATCAGATTTGTACTGATTTTTGGAATAATTTGGGGTTCTATTGGTAGTTCATCGAGTAAAAGCTATAAAGATCTTAGTTCATAGGAAGCATTCATAGTATCACATTTTCAGGAGGTCAAATAGGATATCTAGTGTATTCCAAATCAAAACCAGTGAAAAGATATAAATCTCTTAAAACCATAACGGAACCCCCAACCAAACTCCATTATGCAGTTCCCCAGAATTGCGTTCGTAGGGCTTACCCTAAGCACACAACAATAGGGAGCCAACCTAAGGATATTCCTTGGGCCTATGGGCCTACCCAAGGGTATCCTTAGGTCCGTAGGGTTACCCTAAGCACAAAACAAAGGGAACCAACCTAAGGATATGCCTTGGGGCCTGTGGGACTACCCAAGGGTATCCTTAGGTCCGTAAGGACTTACCAGTTGGATCAAGGATGTGCCTCCATACTCCAAAATCCTACCCATATCAAAATCCAGTAGAAATCAATTTTAGCCATAAATGGTAATACCTGGATCGTGATCCAATAATATGTCATAACCGTGATAATGAAATAAATCGTATAACCGATTTCCACATATACACCATAAATAGTTCCATGATTAACCCAATGGAGTGCCTTGGGGCCTGAAAGCCTACCCAAGGATCACCTTAGGTCCGTAAGAAATTTCCAGCTTGATCAAAGTTGTACGTCCAATCTACCCATATAATATCCCAATAAAACAGTTTGAGTATAAACAGTGAAACAAAAAACCATGGTTCATAAACCACTAGTTTTCATGATTCCATAAATCAGGAAAAATTCATATTTTTCGGTGAAAACCATAATTGGAGATCACATACCATGTTTCCATGGTGCATAAACCATTAAATCAATACTTTTGTTAGAACTCATTTTAAAACATATAAAACCGTCATGTAGTACATATGGAACACACTAGAGAATCTGAGTATTTTGTAGAGGCACTTGGTAGTTATCAGTATGGATAACATGAAACTTATACACTTTGATCGGATTCCAGGAATGAGGTCTTATTGAAGAGAATCGATTACTAACCGATCTAATCAAACATTTAAGGTTAATACTTTAAAAGCCCACTATGATTCATTTGCATCAGGAAAGTGTTCAGGAACCTTTATACAGAATAATTCTAGATTCATATTTACTGAGAGTGATTCTATTACCCAAATAATCATGGGTATTCAGGAGTATACATTGAATTCATAGGATTTCAACCCAATTGAACCAAATGGGGGTATTTAGGATCCTTTGCATATGAGATACTTACGTTTTCATATATGACCGGAGTGATTTGAGTTGATAAAGGAGAAACGAAGATTCAGAACATTTACCATTTATATTGATCGATCGAACTATCGAACAACTCCCAGAACTGATGCCTTTTGACTGGTCAATTTATTGCCCTTCAAGGGTATTCACTCTTTAATACAAAAAATTCTTGTCCATATCATATTCAAAATCATCGATGAATAGATCTTAAGAGACTAACATATATACCAATGGTCTTTAATTTATTTCCACATTGCAACAACATCAGAAATTGTTGACGTAATAAATTCTTGGTTCATAACCCATAGAGATGGTACATCATGTAAGTTCATCCAAGTTTCCAGACTTATCCAAATCACTTACTTAATCCTCAGTCATTGAGGTTACTTAGTTCATTTAGTAGTCAAGTTTATCCCGGTTACTCTAGAGTTTTCCAGAATAATTCGGACGTTTCTGAATTTCGGATACATATTGTACTTCCGTTCAGTTCAATTTGGCATTTGTGGCTTATTTGTCTAACGAATATCCATTCTTAGTACCGAATGCGCTCTAGAGTTGAGCTGAGCTAACTACTTCCAGAATTATCACCGATCCAAACTTGAGGAGGCGAACAAGGATTCAAGTGGCATTTATACCATACAAATACTGACATAACATTAGAGTTGATCGACCCACTTAAGCTGCGTTCCATAACTTTTAAGGGTAATACATCAGCCATGTTTATTTAGATTCCTTAATTAATCCAAGACATTTACTTAGTTTAGGCCATAAGCGCATTTTGGTCATTTTGGTGCTCAATGTTTTTCCTTTCATTTCAAAGCTTGAGGATATCTATTCATTCCTGAGCTTGATGATATTCTTGAGTGCTTTTCCATTCAGGGTTAATTTGGGCTACTTTTCCCTCTCAAGGGTAATTTTGTAATTTCTTAACCATATAATCTCGGTATTAAAACTCTTAACAAAGATAATTATAATTTAGAGATTCCAGGGTTAATCTCTTTTCCGGATAATCTCTAAACTTTAAATTATTCCTTATCAAACTTCTAGTATCTTGTACAAGTCATCTTGGGTTTAGAAATCGGTTATCCAGATTTCCTAAGCAAAACTAGTATTTTCTATACACATCAGTAGTTTCATCAGATCAATATGGCCTTACAAAATTCTTATCCAACTTCTAGAGTCAATTCTTGTCTTTTTACAACATAAGGGTATTTTTGTAATTTTACCTAATCGATGTATTCTCATAATTTATCACTTAAACCGTATTCGGTTCGAATCCTCTATAATCAAACAGGCATAATAGACCAATCATATACATCCATGCATTTATCCATTATCAACATGTTCCATGCCATATTGATCGACCATTTAAATTTCATTCGAACGCCCTCGATCTTTAATTCAACATCCCATAATTCCTCAGATACAAAGCAATCGAAATTACATCAGAAACGGAGTTTAATTGCAAAAACGAATCGAATTGATAAGTAAGTGAAAAACAACTTACCAGGTTCGAATTTGGTGAAAAAAACTTCGGAATCAGACTTAGGACATCGAAAAACATAAAATATAACTGTTCAAAATTTTTGACTTTTTGGTCAAAATCAACAGTCAAAGTCAATGCCGGTTAACGGTCAGTGCAAGTCAACGGTCAACGGCTTAGTCGGCTTGGCTCAACTCAGTAGCTTGTCTCGACTCGGCGGCTCGGCTCAATGGCTCGGCTTAGTGGCTCACTAAGCTGCCAGACAAGGCCCACTCGGAGAAGGTGGCGCGTGAGGCAGCCTAGAGGGTCTAAAAAATTCCGTAAAAATTTCTAAAAATATTTTAATGCATTTTGAGACACTTACCAAGCTCAGTTCACAATTTTGAATGGCGGAGAGCTCGATTCCGAAACGTCGGAAACTTAAACTTCTTCACCTCCCTCACGTGCCGGCGACGACGAAGACAAGAAGAACACCGGTGGACTCGGAACAATGCGAGGAACACGATGGTGCGGGAGGTGTCAAAAACGAGTGGCCAGATCGACATGAATCGACGAAAAACCAATAGCGATCGAGTTAAAACCGACGATACTTTCGGTTGAGATTTACGACGAACGACGTCGATTCACGACGAGAGGTTTGAGGGATTTTGTTCATCGGTTGACAACGAACACGATGGTAGTTTCGGATCGACGAACGGTGACCGGATGGTGGAGAAATCGGAGGTCAAAGGAGGGTTGGTGGAGGAGAGAAAATGGGAAAAATAATTTGGGAAAAACCAGATTACACGGGGAGAGAGTTTATAATTCAACATATAAGAAAAATGGGTAAATTCAAGATTGGGTCTCTGAATTTCCTACACTGTTTAAAATGGTCTGCCAACTATACGATTTTACACTTCAATCCTCAATTTCTTCCAAAATACCACTTAAATTCAATACTTTAAATTTCTAAAATTTAGCCTATAAATTAGGGTGTGACACGCAGTCATATCACAATACAATACACGGTAAATGCATGCAGTCATATCACAATACAATACACGGTAAATGCATGCATTTATTCTCTATAATCAATGGAGGAGATGATTACACAAGCGGTGATCGGAGTTCAATAATGGCAAACATAATGGTCAAAGAGCTCCCAAAAATCACGAGAGTTATTTACTCTCTTTCTCAATGATTGGTTCAACAACATAAGGAACTCTTACAAGGGTTTTGATAGGAAGAGCAAGGGGAGTGTAACGGTGGTAGAAGTGAAGGCTACAATAACATCAATCGAAGGTGAGGTGAAGAGATTTCAAAGACTTTTCTCTCCTGGGTTCTCTCTAATAACGGTCGACGGTTAGACGATGAGGGTATAGTTTTGCTCGGAATGGTAAGGGAACCACAATAGACGCAATGGTGACAACCACGTTGGGACAGTTGCTTGGGGTTGGTTCTTCAATGAAAGAGGAAAATGATGGAAAAAAAAGAATGGGAAAGGGTCTTGGCGGCTGAACAAAAAAAAAATGAATAAACATGTTGATCGTTCGGGTAAAGTCGAGTCACTTGTTTTTTGGTTACTAAGCAAAGTGCACTGGTCGCACAGGCAAGTCACAATGGTGCAGCACCACCTAAAGGTTGCGCAAGGACAAGAGAGGGGTTGTTTCCAGCCATACTTGAATCCGTGGAGGAGACGATTGCTCAAGCGGTGATTGTCGTTCAATAATGGCAAACCCAATGGCCAAGGAGTCCCCAAAATTCATGAAATTTATTTACTCTCTTTCTTAATGATTGGTTTAGCAACATATGACACCCTTACCAGGGTTTTGATCGGAAAAGCAATGAGAGTGTAACGTTGGTAGCAATGAAGGCTACAACCGTATCAATTGATTGTGAGGTGAAGAGATGTCGAAGACTTTTCTCACTTGGTTTCTATCTAACGACAATCGACGGTGAGACGGTAAGGGTAATGTTTTGTTTGACTTTTAAATTTCTTTATTATTATCATGAAAACTCTACAGAAACCCTCACCTTTTACACGCTATATATAGGCATGATTTCACACTCACAAATAACCACTCAACAGCTCACCTAACGAGGCCCCACATACAACATAATTCAGCTCAAACAACTTTTCTATCAAAATATTATCACTTACTAACATTCACCCTGTACAGTGACAATTCAAAAGGACTCAAAACTGCTAACAATGTTTAGCTTGTGGCGAAACGTAGAAAAATATGATTTTGAAAGAGATTTGATAAGTCCATCCGCTAATTGAAACGACCAAGAACATAGTTGATACATACCGAACCATTCGTGATCTTCTCCCGAACAAAATAAACGTCAAGCACAAGATTAACACTTATAGCCCCGGCACTTGTATTATCACTCCACACAATCGGAACGACATTAGACTTAACACCCATATCACCGAAGAACTTGCAACCACATGATTTCAGACACAACATCAGCAATTCCTTGATGTTCAGCCTCCATCGTCAAGCGTGATATCGACCTTTTTTTTTGAACGCCAAGAGACAAGGTTGTCACCAATATATACACAATAACTTGAAACGAATCGACGATCATCTGAATTACTTGCCCAATCCACATCCGAAAATGCACGAATCAAAAGAACACTCATGAAACAACAACCCATAATCAATTATTCAGCTCAAATAACTTAAATTTCGTTTGACGACTAACCAATGTAACTCAAACGGTTGATGCATGTATTGAGCAACACACCCCACGCTAAAAGAAATATCAGGTCAGGTGTGACTAAGATATAACAATTCACCCACAATACTATGATACAATTGAGGATCATCAAGAGCTCTACCACCATCATGAGATAACTTAGAAGATGACAACATAGGCGTGGAAGCCGACCGAGCATCCCCCATCTCCGTACGTTTCAACAACTCATGAATATATTTACGTTGGCTTAAAAGCAAGACACCATTACATCGATCAACTTCAAGATTAAGAAAAAAACTCAATTCACCAAGATCTATTAAAGAAAATTCATTAACAAGTATACAAATAATCTCCTCAACAAGAGCATCACAACTACTCACAACTACCAGTGATGACAATATCATCAACATAAACAAGGATATAAACACACCGAATACCACCACATTTAATAAAGAGTGACACATCAGCCTATGTACCAACAAACCCATTGCAAATTAAATAATCACGAAGCTTAACATGCTAATTTCGAGGCACCTGCTTTAAGCCGCAGATAACTGTTTACGCCTTTACAACCGGACTAAACGTATCACGAAAATTATGATTCAAATCTTGCACAAATCCTTTCTCCACCAATCTCTCTTTATAACGATCAACAAAACCATCAAGATTTTCTTTATTCGGAACAACCATTTACAACCAATTACAATTTTATTTTTAGGTAATGGTACTACGGTCCACCTAAGATTTTTAATAAGAGCATGATATCACACTTATCACACTCACAAATAACCACTAAGGCCCCACATACAACAAAATGCAGCACACACACTCACCGAAGATCCCACACACCAACAACTTTTCTATCAAAATATTATCACTTACGAACATGTTTTGTTTGGGAAAATAATGAAAGCATAGTGGACGCAACAGTGACGACCACGTCGGGGAGGTTGCTTGGCGTTGGTTCTCCAAAGAAAAAGGAAAATAAAGGAAAGACGAGTGGGAATGGGGCTTGGCGGCTGAACAAATGAAAAAAGAATCAACTGTTGTTATCATACGATTTATATATAAAAGTTTAGAATTTTAAAAATGGATTAATCACCTTTAAAGTCCCGAAACTTGGTAAAGTTCAGGAAAAAGATCAAGAATCCTTTTAAACTTCACTTTGGTCCCTAAATTTTAGAAGATTTAAATACTCCAAAATTTGGGTTGTGACATCAAAAGTTTATATTAATTGGAAATCATTTTAAGGCGAAATTCTATTTTTTCCTCAACTATTTAATTTTAATTGGGTTTTTAAATTAATACATATACATATATAATTATATATTAATTTTTTATTAATATTTAAATTAATTGTTAGATATCAGTTGATAGATCTTTAAAGAGACTTTTTTGTGTATAATCATCTAAATATTCTTATTGAATATAAAATAATTTTTATAGTATTTATGTTGAGATAACAAATATTTTATTCTAAATTTATTTCAAATTTGTTATGTGCATGTAATGAGTATTTTTGTATATATTTTTTTGGTACATAGAGCGGAACTGCAATCGCAACTGAAAGTAGTGGTCGAATTTCCCCAAGGGGTTCTTCCAGAAACCCCAGATTTGTTTCTCGTTCGAGTGTCATTCTTGCCAGTTATCAGCTTATATATTTCCCTCACACGACTTTCATCACCCAACATTCCTTTTGAAGTTCTTTGTAATCCCTTATGATCGTCTAACCTGGATTAGCTTCTACCAGACCGTTGTTTAGTTCATCAACGATCCATTTAGTATCAGGTTCGATAATCAGATTTCTAGCGTTTATTTCTTTTGCCATTTGGAGACCTTGTCTGACCCCCAAGCCTCAGCTAGAGTGCCATTTTGTATTCTAATTTGGACCATAAATCCACTTATCCAATCCCTATTTCCATTATTTCCCAGGTTTACTGAGCTATCTTGTAGTTCCTTAGAATATGTTCTATTGTTTCAACTGTATTGAGGCATTCCTTTCAATTTGCTTCCTGTGACATATTTTTTCCAACTTTGATTTCATTTGTATTCAGCTTATTCAATATACAGGGCCAGATGAACATCCTTATACGCTCGACGGTTTTAACTTTCCAAATCCAACCTAGGTCGCGTCTTTGTATGGTCGTGTTTTTCATGTTAGCCATTATTGAGTAAGCAGTCTTAACGGTGATTTTCCCATCTTATGTGTGACCCCAATAAATTTTGTCTTGTTCTTGACCATTGTTTCTAAAAGAGATGGGGATTACCTTAATTCGGTTTTTAGTCTCTTCGGAATTTATATCATGGACTTCCTGTAGGTTCCAAGTTCTTTGCTCTATAATAAAATGAGCCATTTTTTTCGTTCCATTGATCCCTTCTATCTCAGGATAAGTTTCTTTCAAGGGTTCCTTACCCATCCACCAATCTTGCCAAAATTGTTTGTTTCCATGAGACTATATGATGTTTGTTGCCTGCTTTGATGATTTTACGGGTGTTGAGTATGCCATTCCAAGTAGAGGAATAGTTCATTTCTGTATTTGCCTCCATAAAATTCTTCCGAGATTGATATTTTTCCTTGAAAATGTTACCCCAAAATATGTCTTGTTGTTGTAACAATCGCCATCCATTCTTTACCATCAAGGCCAGATTCATTGTCTTAGCTTTTCAGAGTCCTATACCTCATATTATCTTTTGTTTACATACTGTGTCCCAATTAACAAGATGCTTGTGAGTATATTCGGTTCCACCGTCCCGGAGAAAATTCCTATTTAGGCTGTCGATCTTATTACAAGTTATACTACAGTATGCTTCATGTGAATAGGAATAAAAGCATGTATCGATTGGAATAGTGTTTTTCTACCCGCCAAGAGGAGCATTTTTCCTTTCCATCCAGTTAAACGCTTAGAGATCTTATCTATCAACTGGGAATAGGTGTTAGCATTTATTCTTTTGTGAATATGTGTTTATGTTTGGTGACACAAAGATTCTCAATTTATGATGATTTACTTCCAGCCCTGATGCCATTCCAAATACTTTCAGGCAGTTCCTCACCCAACATATTTGCTTTTGCCTCTGCAAACAATAATAGGTCATCTCAAAAAAAAATATCGTTTATTTTTTAATCCCCTGTCAAAATTTTTATGGCTCTCCATTCTCCTCGACTTTCTCTAGGATCATATGAGATAACTGTTCCATAACAAGTATAAAGAGGTAAGGTGATATAGGATCTCCTTTACGAAGACCTTGTCATGGTTCAAAGCATTCAATCATCTCACTATTCCAAAAGGGTTAGATATGGTTGGATTTAACGTAGAACATAATAATAGCTGTCAACTCTTCTAGGAAGTCAAAGTCTTGTAATGTACGATGGAGAAAAGACCAATTGATCTTACTGTAAGCTTTTTGAAGGTCGATCTTCATAATCACAGATCCTCTTCTACCTTTTAGATTTGCTAGGAAACTATTTTGAGCAATTGTCTTTGAATAGGCTGATTGGGCAAAACATGGTAATCATGTATGCTGGATTCACTTTAGGGATTAGTATTGTAACACCTCAAATTCCAGGATAATAGTTTCGGGATTACCCGGGAGCTAAGTGGACCTCGTGAAATTCATAAGTAAAGTTGTTGGGATTAATTAGGTTTGAGCTTGGGCCAAATTAGCCTTAATAAGATCGTTTTTCAATAGTGGAGAGATGGGGAAGGACCAAAAGTGTAATTTCCCCATTTTGTAAAAATGAGGGTTTTTATATCCCATTTCATCACTTTCTCTTCATTTTCCTCTTTTCCTTCTCTCATTTCTTCTCCAAGAGCCAAGATCAAAGGTAAATCATTTGGGTTATTTCTCACTTCCTTTAACCTTCATCTTCGTTCATAATCCCTCCATTAAACTCTTATTAATGTTTCAATGCCTTGGGTTCTCTCTAGTTAAAGAAAAGTGGGGGTTTTCACCCAAATCACCAAGAATTAGAGTATGGCTAAGCAAGGAGCTCAAATTCAGGATTCAAACTTCAAGGTAGTGTATTTATAATCCTTTGGAGTATTAAGCTTTCATGAATTTCAAGTATTTGCTAAGATTTGTGTAGTTGAACACATTAGGGTTTAAATTTGATTTCAAGATTAAAAGATGTTTTAGGTGTTATTAATGTGTTTTATGACACCTAGGGACCTAGTTAACTCTCTAAAATTTCAGTGTATGATTTAGAATCAAACTATGGCCTTTAGGATAAATTTTGAGTGTTTCTCGAACCTAAAATAACCTTTTAAAGGTTCGATTATTAATACTAGGATGAACAATATTTATACTGGTTAAATTGGGGAAAAAATTAAAGATTTTGACTGGGAGTATCGATATTGCCCCTACAGTATCGATATCAAGGTGAAATATCGATACTGAGGCCCCATTTTCGCAACATAATATTTTTTGGTACCAATACTCATAGGGGTATCGATACTTGACCCTAGAGTATCGTTATTGCAAGTGGAGTATTGATACTACTCACTTTGGATGGTTAGAATTGACCCGTTTAATTTTTTTAAGAGCTAAATATGATCCATACCTAGTGCGTGAGGGACACAAATGACCATGCATACCTAGAAACACTCATAAGAGCATGCTACATCATGTGTAACCATATTAATCATCATACATCAAAGTACCATCAATCGAGGACGTAAACAGATAATTGGGACCGAGGATTGTTACAGGAAATATCCAATAAGCGGTACGATGAATATGTCAGATTTAGTGGTAGCGAAGAGCATGAGTTTTGAGAATATCAGTGAACCCATAAAGAGTAAGTCGTCTTTTTCAGTTCAATTGATTCTGAAGGGAAATATAATAAGATTGAATGGAGTACCGTTACTTAGAAATGAACCTGAGCTAGATACTGGGCTAAGCAATTCCTTAGTTAACAAATAAGCTTACACATAATGTTATAGGTGAAAGAATGAGCGAGGTAGTAGCTAGTGAGAGGATAACCTCACTTTAGTAAGTCTAGTTAGACTAGGGATATAAGTTCTGATGCATGTAAATTATGGTTCTTACCCCGAGGATTTTGAGTAGTCAATGTAGGCTAGTGTGTTGTCATGAGATGCACATAAATTCCTCTGACCACACCTCTTGTTTGTGTCAGATATGCATGGGTAGTTATGTCAGTTCAGTACAGTCAGGTAAGCTTCCGATGCACGTAAATTTCGGTTCTTACCTCTAGGCTTTTTCGTAGTCAATGTAGGCTGGGGTATTGTTCCGAGATGCACGTAAATTCCTCCGACCACTCTACCAGACCTACCTCATGTTTGATTATTATGTCATGGATGTATAGTCCCATTAGTTCATTATGGTAGATATGTTAAGCTTGGCTTAAAGATTATGTGAGACCGAGCCAATGCTTTAGTTTGTGCGGGAATTATATTGATGTTATATGACACCGAGTTCCCCTTCGTGACTTACTTGATGACTATGTGAGGACCAGGAGATCATTCCGTACATTTTGTAGGAATTACAAAGACGCTATGTGACACTGGGGTTCCTCAGGTAACTACTTTCTGATGGTTATATGAGACCAAATAATAGTCAGGTTTGCATTCAGTTAGTGCACGGTATGTCAGGGTGCATTTAAGTAATGCACATTACGTTCAGGTTGCATTTAGGTAATGTGTATCAATGCAAGCATTAGAGTTAGAGACCTTTTAGAGGTTTACTCATGGCAAGGCCCTTAGCAGAGGATTAAGGGAAGCGTGAGACCCCTACTTTAGTGATAGAGTAGTAAAGCCTTAAGTAGGTAGCACTTGATCTAGGTCATGCTTGCACCTACTCCTTAGTACCATATTTTCAACATGTTTATGTTTATGAAATTCTTATGCTTCTCTAGATTAGTGATTATAATGTTGATCTTTGTAAGCTCAGCCTTTAGATGTTTTTCACTGGCAGGTCAGTAGCTCCAGCCATTCGTGGAACACCATCGCAGCGGAACCTTGCTCATGTATTCAGTATATTAAACTCATAATCTATATTATTTTGGTTTTAAATTATGTGTCACAGAGCTCCAATTTTTTAAAATATTTTTATATAAGTTATTTATGTTTTATTATGATACCATTCAGTATGTTTGAAAAAAAAAATGAACAAGTTTTGAAAATAGGGGTTGCCTCGGTAGCCCAATGTGGCACTTTAGGCCCAATCAGGTTTAGGGTGTTGCAAGTACTAAATAAACTTTCAAAGTTTCAATATCTACTTTACCTGTTGTGAGTGTTGAATTGACATAAAAAAATATCGTTTCTTTGATGGTATCTCAATTATTTATGTAGAAGATTGGTTGTATGCCATCCGATCTAGGAGTTTTTGTACCTTTCATGGAGAATAGGGCAAATCAGATCTCCTCAACTGTCATTGATCTTATGAGGTCAGCTTCCCCCCGCTATTGATCAATGATTTAAAGATATAATATGCTTTATCTAGAAGTTTCACTTGAGCTCTTTTGAAGAGGCTTTTAAAGTAGTCAACAACATGGTTCCTTATTAAGGTTATATCCATGCACCATTCCTCACCCACGTACAAACCTAAAATCTTATCATGTGAAAAAAATATTTTTTTTGATCTCCTTTCATAACCCAATCGAGTATTGATATTTGTATCCTTATCATCTCCTCTTGAGTGAAGATCTTTATTATAATCTTCGTTTAGTCTTTTCTCAAGGTATCACAAATTTATGGAATTTATGTAATTTTCTTTTATCTTTGAATACCTCTTTTAGGTTTGTACGTGGGCGAGGAATTTCCTGAAGAAAATCTGATAGTGGCGCATGGTTAATTATTTTGCCACATGTAAGTTACCATTAGATTTCCCAAGAGTTGAAATCAATAGAATTAAATGAGATCCCAATATTATATTTGGGATTATCCTTATTCACGGAAGCACTACTCGGATAAGGTAATTTGACTATGCATTGCCGAAAATGAGGTAAATTCAATTTTACAATTTTGTCACTCTTACTCTTGTGGTGGTCATTTTAGGCCCATAACTCATAAAATTCTTGAATATGGCTTCTTTTGGCTTATCATCTTTCGAGATTCTTACCTGTTTTGTAAAACTTGTGAAAGATGTCAACGTATAGGTAATTTAAGTTGTAGAAACGAGATGCCACTTAATCAAGTATAAATTTGTGAGATTTTTTATGTTTGGGGAATCGATTACATGGGTCCATTTATTTCTTCATTTGGAAATACCTATATAATTTTGGCAGTTGATTATGTTTCTAAATGGGTGGAAGATAAATCTACCCATAATAATGATGCTAAAACTACAATTAACTTTTTGAAAAATTCTATCTTTTCCAGGCTTGGCACGCCACAGGCTATAATAAACGATAGAGGAACTCACTTCATTAATCGAGTAATTGAATTGTTGGTGAAGAAATTTAAAGTAACTCAAAGAATTGCTACCTCTTACAATCCACAAACAAATGGGTAGGTAGAAGTATCAAATTGATAAATAAAAACAATTCTTGAGAAAATTGTTAAACAGACCGTAAGGATTATAGTCTAAAATTAACCGATGCACTTTGGGCATATCGAACCACTTATAAAGGTCTTATTGGTATGTCTCCATACCGACTCCTTTTCGGTAAACGTGTCATTTTTTGGTTGAATTGGAGCACAAGACATATTGGGCAGTTCAACAGTGTAACATAGACATGGATGCGATTGGTGAAACTCGAAAATTACATATTCAGGAACTTGAGGAAATCCGGAGAGACGCCGATGACAGTGCTCGAATATTTAAAGAAAAAACAAAAGAATTCCATGATAGTAATATTTCTTTTAAAACATTTTTTGTCAGTCAAAAGGTTTTATTATTTAACTCCAAATTTCAACTCTTTGCAGGGAAACTCAAATCAAAATGACTCGGGCCGTTTATAGTGACTCAAGTATTTCCTCACGGTGCTATTGAAGTTGAAGATAACTCATGAGTTTGATTTAAAGTTAATGGTCAAAGGTTAAATCCGTATTATGAAAATGCTTCGGTTGGTCTAATCGAAGAAATCGAATTAGAGGAGCCTAAAAACTAAAAAAATAGGTCGTCAAACTAACGATGTTAAACAAAGACGCTTTGTAGGAGGTAACTCGCTCAATTTTATTTTATTTTTCGCATGTTTTATTTTTATTTTCCAATATATTTTTATTTTTTATTTTTTATGCTTATTTTATTTTATTTTCTGAACAATTTTGAAATTTGATCAAAACCAATGAGCAATATTTCAAGTATGGAGATAGGGGTCGGTGCAGGGTAGCATAACCCACCTCCCACAAATGCAAGATAAAAATTCCCAAAGACAAAACTTTTCCCTCCTCTCTGAAACTTATAATTTAGGGGGACATGAAATTCTTCTCCAACTTTCAGCGAAACCCATCTTATCATTTCCCCTATCACAATCTACACATTTTACAATTTTAAACTAATCCCAATACCCAATCCCTTTTGGCCGGTTATATCCTAACCAAAACCAAACTCTCATTTTATTTTATTTTATTTTATTTTACCTTTTATCCCTATCTCTTAAATTATAGTTTGACTCAAAGTCAAACTCTCCTTTTTAATTTATAACCCACGTGACCTAGCCCACATTTATCAAAATCCAAAATGTTCTTTTCCACCCAGCCGCACGACACTCGCCATCTTCTTTTCATCGATCGACCATACACTCTAACCTCCGCCTTCACAGCCGGACACCACCTCTCTAGCCCCAGATCCCGTCGTTAGTCCTCCTTCCTCCTTTCCTTGCTCCACCACTTCACCTTTTTTCCATAATGGTGTGCACCCGTAACCAAGCCAACCAAGGAGCTCCTACGCCACTCAACCTTGGAAGGCGGACCTCCATACTGCTCCAGCCTTTCTAACTGTTCTGAGCGATTCTGACTCGCTACCCGCTCCACCTCGTCGTGGTTGGCGACGATTGTAAGGCTCTCCACTATACACTATAACGTCTACGCACGAAACTATTGTTGCTCATTCGTTCACCGACCATTTTACCTTCTCTCATCGTCATACTACCGGTCCAAGTAATCCACGATCATCTAGACCTTCATCACCGGCCACCCCGACGTTATACTCTATTCTGTCGGGTTCCACTTCCTAGTCGATGCCCGATGCCATGCTACCATCGTCTGTTGTCCCTGAACAACCTGATGTGAACTTTACACCTTTAGAGATCGAACCTTTACAGATGTGGCACCATGTTGTTAGTTTTACAGAGGACTTTAAACAATGTTGTCCCATTCTGACGGATGTTGTCACTGCTTCCTCTTTTCATTAGCGTGATGCGCCACCACCTTCTCCTTCATTTACTGCAAGCTTTACTACCGATTCTAGTGAGCATTCTGCTCACGTGGGTAATGTTGATCATGATAATTCTTTTGAAAGATACCGTCGGGGCCGAACTTATTCAGTCCCAATTGAAGAAGTGCTCCAGGGATATCTTCAATTTAATAATGACGACCTGGAGGTTTGATAGCATCCGACATCGTCGATTTTAGGTTTGCAATTCCCTCTCTTACTCTTGATACTTTACATTTACGAGATTATATCTCTAAATATTTTAATGCCATTGGTTGGAAATTGTATCATGAAATTAGGTGTAACATGTATTATGAATTAGTGTTTGAATTTTATGCTACGTTTACCTTTTTACAGCATCGAGTCGTTTCTATAAACTCTTATGATATTATATCCTTTCAATTACTTAGCCAGTATTTTAGAATGTATGTGAATGATTTCGCTTTTTCTTTGGGGTTCATGATGGATGTCACATATCATGGATAACTAACTGCTTTACTTGAGATGCCTTAAGATTTCAACGCTGGCATAGCTTATGAGGCACTCACAGGATCAGTGGGAGTTCAGTACAATGCACGCACTACTAAAGCATGACACATTCATGATCCCACTCTCCGCTATATCCATCGGTTCTTAGCATACAATTATTATAGACGTAACGACACTACGTCCACAATAAGTAAGGTTGAACTGTTCTTTTTATGGTGTATGCAAACTGGTACTAAGGTAAATTTGGGATTTTGGTTCGCCCATGCCTTTGAGTGAGTTGCACTCCGATCGTCCCCTTATTCTCGAACCTTATATTATTCACCTTGCATCTTGTTTGTTTCCATTGATGTTTGACAGTGCTCAATTTACTTATGTTTTTTCTATGGATCCTCTGGATGATAGGTGCTTGGACACAATAGGCCTCCTTTCCGGCACCCGACATTTCTCACATGGTTCCTCTCAGCACTATCACGCCTCGTAATCAATGATTTTTTCTCTAGAGGACTACACCATAGCCACCACTAGTCAAACATCCACACGGTGAAATCCATGAAGTTCATGGACACCTCGATTCCATTGAGTCTAACTTAGCTAAGATCCTGTCCTATCTTCGTCCGGGTTCATTTCACCATAGCCGCGGTCGCGATCTCCATTAAATCAGGGGAGTAATTTTATTCACTCTCTTGTGCTTTTATATTCATATTGGGACAATATGGTCTAAGTGAGGGGGTAAAATTTGTTATCAATTCTATATTTGCTTGTTTAATTGGTTGGAATTGAGTAGTTTTGATATTGATGTGTTGAAACCTTTAGTTTCTATTCTTGAAATTTACTTTATGCTCTTGTTTCCTCTTGAATTATGACCATGTTTTGATCGAACTTAATTTCCATGATGGTGATTGTTATAGCTGGTGATTTTCTGTTTAGTATTGATATTTCATGCATTTGTTGATGGAGATGAACTTGACTCAGTACATATAAGCCTTTTCTTGTGAGATTCGAGCCTAACATGCATACATTTTCTTTCTTGCTCATTGTTTGACTTGAGTGTATCGGACTAGTTATAATATTCTAGAACTTGTAATCACAATGCATATCGAGATTATATGTTGGACATAATGTTTTAACATGATAGGGGCAGTTAAAATTAAACCCAGTTTTTCTCAAAAAGCCTAGCCATTTATATAACCATTAGTGAACCATATTTGAGCCTATTTCCCTTTTTTTGATTTTCAACTCACCAAATTAAACCTGAAGCCTTTCTTTTTATTTTCTTCTCTTTTCATACCCTTACCGAG
This sequence comes from Hibiscus syriacus, assembly GCF_006381635.1. Lineage (NCBI taxonomy): Eukaryota > Viridiplantae > Streptophyta > Magnoliopsida > Malvales > Malvaceae > Hibiscus > Hibiscus syriacus. Next base: position 1,865,284 of record NW_024061947.1, on the reverse strand, counting down.
ACTTGAGATCTTGTATCATTCTTGTCCCATGAAAAAACAATTTTGTAAAAAAATGTACATTGTTCACTGTTTCGAACAACAAAAAAAAGAAAAAGAAAAAGAAAAAAGAGACACTTTGTTCGAATCAAAAGAAAAAGAAGAAGGAAAAATTGATTGTTTTAATTGCCTTTCATTTATTCTTTTTTCATGTTTTGTTTTTCATTGTGCTTCATGTTAATTCGTGGATTGTTCCTAATTATTTTGATATCTTGTTTTGGCATATTTTTTTTTTTAAAAAAATATCTTGAGTAGTTGCATTATGTTCGCCTTTAGTAGTGGAGACTTGATTTGATTCGAAGCTTATGGAAATATCTTGATTAGTTTTGACTTGAGCGATTTTAATTTACCCTAAACATTTTGAATGGATATGTGTGAATCTCTGTGAGGTATTGAGTTATTTTTATTGATGTTGGCAAATAATTGAGATATCTTATTTGCTTAAAGTTCTACTTAGTTGTGTCTTTACTTGATTGCATCTTGAATTCGACAATTGTCATAGACTTAGTTCAATTGGAAGTTTGAGAAATAATTTGAAATTGAATATGACAACTTGTGATTTTGATGTGTTAATTGAGGAATGCTTGAGGACAAGCATTGAATAAGTGAGGGGAATTTGACAGGTGCTTTATTTAGTTATTATTTTGACTTTAAATTCCTCCTTAATTGTTAGTTTTTATGGCTAATTTGTTTTGATTTATTTTCTGGGCAGGACACTAGATTATGGAAATTGCACTAAAAAAACAAAGTTATGTATTTTTTTTGGAACCAAGGCTAGATTAGTGGACATGACACATCTGACGAGGCGATGAGTCAGTACCTTCTAGAAGGTCCAATCAACGCTTCTAGAAGGACGAATGGATTAGTCACACGTTTATGCAATTCGAATTTGAGTTAAACTCATGTTTTTAGGATATTAGTTTAAATATTATATTTTATCTTATCTTTATTTTTAGTATTTTAGTTTAAATAGTTTAAGAATTTTCATTAGGAATTATCTCTTTATTTTAGGAATTATATTTTCCATATTTTTAGGATTTTAAAGGCTATAAACACCCTCTCAGGGTAAGACTAGAAACACATTCAGAAATCATTATTATTCTTTGCTCTAGTTTTATAAAAGTTTTTCTTTTCTTTTTTATTTAAATTTTATTTTTATTTTTATTTTCAAATATGCTAAATATGATTTCCGTACTTAGCTAATTTCTCTATAGCCAAAGGCTGAAGCGATGACTCAATCCCTATTGTGAGGATTGAAAAACACTCAAATAACTTCAAGTTATTTTCTCAATTTTCTAGAGGAATAAGATTGATAATCGAGCTATCTTTTTAAAGTCAAAACATTTTCAAATAAAAAAGAGCTAGTTGATTCAGAAGTTGTTCTGATTTATAGTTAGGAGGAAGAATGGGCTGGTAGAAAGTTTGACTTCCTGTGAACACACTTAGCAGCGGTCTGCTAAGGGAAATTGAGATGGGGCTCGATTATCATTGAGGCAACATAGTCCGAGTCAGGTTTTTTGAAAATCTATAAAATAGTTTGGCTCTAACGACGATAATTGTAGTTAGTCTCCGTAAATGACTGATATCCAAAAATAGATTTTGGGTTATCGGTTCAGAAGAGAGAAAAACAAGTTACAGAGGTTGGGCCCTGTAGACTGTAACCGGTGAATAACCGAAACAAAAATTTATTTCGAGGATCTATAGGAATTTGAGGCAAAAACTGAAGCCAGAGGCCAATTTCACTATAAGTTTCTCTTTATCTCTATCATTTTAAATTATTTAATTATTTTCTTTTATTCATTTGTTATCTTTTATTTTTAAAACAACTTTTAAACCCCTTATTTAATCTTATCCGAAACTTTACCTTATCTCATCATTTTCTAAATCAAAAACTTAACTTCATCAGAAACACCAGAGTCTCAGTGGATTGAACCTGCTTCCCTACCCCATTCTCTTTTTTTTATTATTTATTTTTAAGAAGCTGAAATTATTTTGATAGTAAAATGACACTTGTCAATAACTCCATGTTATAAAATTTGAATACAATAATTAGAGTCCTATGAATACATATGCCTACTAAAGCTACAGTGCAGTACTATGAGGGAGATACTGGAAACCCTACTGCGATGGTGCTCCACGAACGGATCACACTAATAGCCTGCGAATGAAAAATATTTGAATGTTGAGGTTAAAAATCCCAACAGTATAATCGCTAATCTATAGAAACATTATAAGTCTTATAAACACAAACATGCTAAAGAAATGGTACTAAGCAATAGGTACATACATGATCATAATCAAGTGCTACCTACTTATGGTTCAAATGTTCTATCACTGAAGTATGATTCTCATTCTTCCCTTAATCATCTCCTAAGGTCTTCGCCGCGAGTATGCCTCTATTAAGTCTCTACTCTCACTGACTGTAACTGTTGTGTATACTCTAAATATGACACACGACACACTACTATACATTATCTGAATGCAATACATGATTCAATACTATTCATTATCTAAATGTGACACATGATTAACTATTATGCATTATCTAAATACGATACACTACTAGTATCTGGTCTCACATAGCCATCAGATACTAGTTAACTGAAAGAACCCAATAATCACATAGAATCGGTAAAATTCTATCAGCTACCGAATTATTTCTTGGTCTAACATAGCAATTAGGTAGATCATGAAGGGGGACCCAGTCATTACATAACAATCGATACAATTCTTGCTAAACTAAAGTATTGGCTCGGTCTCACACAGTCGTCAAACCAAGATCAAAGGATATTTGTTGTACTAGACTAATGTAACTATACATGCATGACTGGTCTCAAGGCCACTAAATACTGACAATGCCCTACGTTGGTAACTTAGTTAGCCTAACTACACACTATTGTAACTCGACACACTAAAGTGAGATCATCCCCTCACCAGCTACTATTTCACTTATTCTCATCTAAAATGTAAGGGTTTATTAGTCTATTATGTTTGTTAGTCTGTTAAGCTACTCTATTCTGGTCATTTGTTACTTAAGGGCGTTTTAGTCTCTTATGTCTCTAAAGTGGTCTCTATACGTTTCATGATCTTATGACGATTACAATGTTTGTTATTCACTGGCTGTAATTCTAGCTAGCCTGATACCTTACTCACTTTCATTACTGGGTAACAACACTCTAGTTTATTGAATTAGATGGATGAATTATACGTTCTTGGTTCACTAGAGTTCCTAGAGTATACAATTTCGTTATTACGTAATATGACTTACTTATCACACCGCTTGTCAGTACATCATCTGCAACGATCCTCATTCTTAATTATTTGATATGTGATCGACTGAAGATACTTGGATGTATTAAACTTAGTATGGTTTCTTTGATTATAAACCACTCCTACATGTGTTTTTAGACCCCTTGGTCATTTATGTCCTTCACAGACTAAATTCCACCATTATGGATCATCCTTAACTCTTACAGGCCCTAACGAGGTTAAATTTTACCATACTTACTTATGAGTATCGATAAGTATCGATACCTCCATGAGTATCGATACTAAAAATGGTTTCTGTTTGAATAAATGGCTCAAAGGACTCACCTTTAGCTATTGCATTTGGAAAATATGAAGGAGAAGGAAATGGGAAAAAGAAAATGGAAAGTGAAGAGAATAAGATAAAATGAGATATAAAAGCTCTCATCTTTTTTAAAAATCCTTGGAATACCATTCTTAACAATAGGAAAAACCTTAATTAATGTCAAAATGGGAGAACTCACTATGAGAGTAAATGACCAGCAAGTCAAACTGAATGTTTTTCTAACCTTAAAGCATGTTGATGATCCATAAGAATTTCGAGTAATTCAAGCCACCACCGAATTTAGTTTTGAAGTAGAGAAGAATTGCTATGGCAATTCTATTACTGAACCGGAGAAAGTTGAAGAACTGGATGTTGGAGAGCAAGATGAAACCCACTGGATAATACGAGGCAATTATTACTTCCTTTCAATTCTCGGTTAAAACGTTTCCCGGGAAAACTGAAATCTAGATGGTCTGGTCGTTCGAGGTAGTAAAACCTTTCTCCCATGGTTCCAAGTCCACCATCGATAAACATGAGTTTAAAGTCAATGGACAACGATTTAAGCACTACACCTGTTCCCATGTTAAGTACGGCAAAGAAGATACAAGAATCCATAGCCATGAAATCTAAAAGCATGATTAACCCGAGCGATGAGGTTAAGGACAAAGGATTCCAAGTGCACCATCAGTAACATGTTCTCAACCACTGCAAGCAGCAAGCAAAATCAAACAAATGACTCGAAGGAAAATCACCATTCAAGGTGATGTCATTTCTAACTAACCCATTCGTTTTGCATACGTTGAGGATAATACTCCTCTCGAGTTTTGAGGGTTTGTTTTATAATTATTAGCATTCATATTTAGTTATCTAATTTAGTTGCATCTAGAGTTTTGGGGGGTTTGTTACTAGTTTTGTTATATTGCATGTGTTATATCATACTTTGTCGCTTTGCATTGTTTGTGTTGTTCAATCAAGCTTTCCATGACAATTACTTTTCATCATATTTATACAGGTAAACAATTGTCGAGCCTTTGTACTTACCTATGATGAGATAATTTCCAATAACATTTTAATGTCGAGAATTTTACGACTAAGAGATAATTTAAGATTGCCTTAATGATTCTTATGATGTTATAGCTGTTTACTGAATGTCGTGTTTGGTTGACTTGTGGCCATTTTGGCGAATACTTAATTATCATGAATTTTTGTTTAAGTTCTATGTGAATTACTAGAGGTGCCCAATTGGATATAGCCGAATAAATTACCATAACAATTTTTTAGCTCTAGAACAATCCGCTGCTAAAGCAAATTTGGTATGCTTAGTGAATATTAAGTAGGAAAGATAGTTGTGAATAACATGAGTTAATGAAAGTCTTTACGGGATGACTCTACCTAAAAGGCTAAGGGGTTCTTTGTTAACAACATCTTACTACTCATGGAGGTAGTTGTGATAAGCTGAAGCTCTGGTTAAGCTAATTAATTGTTGTGACATCTTTTGACTTATTAATTAATTTGATAATTTTGTTATTCTCTGCAAATACCCATGGTGGTGAACCTTCACGACTAAGAGCACACATTTATACAGGAATCATAGATTGAATTTAGTTAATTTTGTATTATCTTGAGGTTTAAATGTGATTAGCAGGAAATTGCTAAGGTTTTGCGGTAACAGGTGCAAAGCAAGTGTAAGAGTGATGTTATCTAATTGCTAGGAAAAGAATTGGATTTCATGCATTGCTTGAGGACAAACAATAGTTTGAGTTTTGGGTGTGTTAAGCGTATAAAAGTACTATATTTTCTACCATTTTACCCATAATTATTTCTAGATTTAGGTTCGATCTAGTTGCATTATTAATTATTCATGTATGATTTCATTGTTTCCTTCACAATTAAGTTTGATATTGCATTTTGGTTGGTTTTTGTGGAAAAAATACTATTGGTGTATGTTACTTTGTGCAGATAAGGAATTTCCCTAGCAAGCAGAAAATTTCGTGGTATTTGAAGATAATCATAACACAAGGAATAAATCCTAAAAAGTTAGGATATTCACGCAGAAATTAAGGAGGGAAAGAAGTATTATTTGCAAAGGATTTTAAGATAAAGATAAAATATATTTATTTCCTCTTTTATTAGAAGATATTTATTACTCTTTTAGTCCAATTAAAACTCTCCTTCAACAAGAATCAAAGAAACCTAATCCTCTCCTATAAAAGAAGACCAAGACGTAACAAAAGTGGGGGAGGCGCACAAGAGAGAAAAAACTAGTGTATATCATCTCCTTCTTTTCTTCTTTATTTTTTTCATGTTGCTGGGAAATCTTTATCTTGTTATCTTTTCGCACCCATCCATGACTAATTTTAATTGGCTTGGGTTATTGGGTTTTTGTAGTTGTGAAAACTCTTAGATTTGTTTATGTTCTTGATTGTGGTTTGAATTCAAAGTTTGTTCATTATTGGTTATTTAATTGATTTTGAGTTGATTAGGAGAGGATATCGAGAATTATCCATTTATATAATATTGAGAGAGTTAGATTTAATAAACGAATGAGTATGATCTTTATTTGAATGAACGTTGGTTAAGTTTAATCCATCTTAGGGATAAGATTCAAATTTCAATGGCTAAAAGGAGTGCAAGATCAGTTGTTGTTATCCCATGGTTGATGTAGGGATGTATCACCAAGGCTTGCACATAATTGAACAGTCTTTCGGGTTAGGGATAACAAGAAGGCATTGAAGAACGCTCTGCTGAGCTTTGAAGGAGGAAACCCAGTTACTACACTAATTGAATCATTTTTAGTTTTCAAGAAAATAAAGTTTCCTCAGCAATCAATTATCCATACTATCCAAACAGTTGTCACACTGCACTTCCCAATAACTCGGCTTGTTATCTCATTTGATATCACTCAACTTTTATTTACTTGCTCATTTATTTTATTTTTTTATTCACACTCCTACTATTACCAATTTATTTCTTTTTACAGTGCAAGAAGTTATAATACAAAGTTGCATCAATATCTGTGGAGACGATATCTTTTCTATATTATAACTTGCAACGCGTACACTTGCACTATTTGTGGAGCACTAAAATCACGCAATCATATGTTTGTATATGATTATGTTTTTTCTTTATTATAATTTAAATTGATTAATTTCCATATATCATAATGTTAATGATATTACTTAAGTCAACTTATTTTCAATTTAAAATATTATAATTAAAATAAACATTTTATCTTTTTTAAATTTCTATTTTATAGCAATAACAAAACTTAAGCTTAACTTTTTTAAAATTACTTTTCAAAAGTACTTGTTAGCATTACTTTCCAAATCATTTTAAAAGTAAAGTCAAACTTACCCTAAATAATTTGATATTTAGTGTTTGAAAATTAAATATTTGGAATAAAATTAAATTTTTAATTAATAGTAGAAAGACCCAAACAAAAAATAGAACTAAAATACAATGATTAGAAAGTAAACTATTAGTTTTGTTGTAATAAAAATGTTAATGGTCGAGTTTTAGCACTCATATATGTAACAACATTATACATAATTATTTAAATCTATTTTAATCTTAAATTTATCTAAACATGCTCTTATTATTAATGACTTGTGTAGACCTATTTAACTTAGTTTTTTCCTTAAATATATTGTTTTTATTTAACAAAGTTAGGGACGGAGCTAGAACCAACTATTGGGAGGGACAAGATATTTAAGTTCAAAATAATGACTTATTATGTATTTAATTTAAAAATTAAGGGGCAGAATTCCAATTTTAATTAAATTTAAACTGATTAGGACCTAAAATACTATTAAACCAAAAATTTTGGGAGGGATAGGAGTCCCTCCCACTCCTTAAATAGCTATGTCCATGCATGTAGTAATTTAATATATTTCTTTATTATTCTTATTATAGTTGTATGCATAAAAAATCATATATATATTATATAATTTAAAAGAATAAAAAACCTAACATATTTTGTAATTCCCAAAATATGGGTTAGGAGTTTTGGGTTTGTTTGAATGGACGTTATAATAAATATTCCTTAGTGTCTTAAGCTTTGGACCCGATTGGTTTTGATTTGGGTGTGGGATGAGTCCAACAAGCTTGATAAGGGGATATTTTTAATCATAAATCAAATAAAGAGGGACTAGGAGGGTAATTAACTCATTTATTTGAATCAAAGGTAAAAACCATTTATGAAACATGATCTCACGTCCGGACGTCTGGGACATTTCGTCTCTTTGTCACCAAAAGCCTTATCTTCTTCATCTCTACTCTTTGTCTCCCTTTCTCTTCAAGAACAAGTAAAAGTTTGGAACTTTAAGAAATTCAAGCCTCCCTTGTGAATTCTAAGGTAAGATTCACAATCTTCATCCTTCAAGCTATCATTCAAACCAACTTTGGTAAGATTTGGCTTAGTTAGCCAAAATAGGTTTTAGTGGGGGTTTGTAGAATCCTAAGTTTTGGTTCATTTTATGAGATTTAATTTCAAAGAAAATGTTTTTAGCTTCTTTTTAAGGCTTAAAATGAGCTATCAACTTATTAAAATTGTTTTGATTAGTGCAAGAGCAAATGGAGAGCTCAAAGGCTAGAGGCAAGGAGAAGTTATTACTTGGGTGATTTGAGAATGTTTTTCAGTCACCTAAATTTAAGGTAACACGATCCTAACTTGACAATACCATATATAGGTCATTTATGTAAATATTTGGTGTATTAAGCTCATGAAAGTATGCTAGAGTAAATCCATGGCATAATTCATATTTAATGTTTGTAAGCATGAAAAATGATAACTTTTGACCTCTAAAACCTCATATAAGACTCTAATAAGCTTTTCTAATCTTAGGGGAATGTATGGGTGAGTTTTGGGTATGTTTTCGTGCTCAAAACAGAGCACCCAGGACCATCGATATCAGCACTGGAAGAATAATACCGATACTATTTTTCGTGAAAGGCAAAAGCCAAGTAATTTATAAGGGTGAATCGATACCCCTTCAAGGAGTATCGATACACATGGTCCATTATCGATACTGAGGCATTTTTGAAAACATTGAAGCCAAATTTGGTATTGATACTCACAGAAAAACCGATACCAAGATATTTTTCAAAACATCGAAGCTAATTATGGTATCAATACTCACGTGAGTATCGATTGTAATACCCCAAAGATAGGGTCGGTGACCAAGTGAAAAAAATTAAAAATTTGGTGGGTTAATTTGAATAAATTGAAAAGTACAAGGATTTATTTAAAAAATTATGTTTAAGACCTATTAGTAAGAATAAAAGAAATAGAGGGGCATTATGGTCTTTTTAGAAGTAAATGAATTTAATATTCATTTTTTAAGGGTTAAAAGAGGGAAAAAGAGGATAAGTCTGGGAATATAGTTTTATATTCTTTTTCTTTTGCTCGTCGTCCCGTACCTTCCATAGGTAAGGTAAGAATTCTTCAATGTTGGTTTTTCCTTTCATTTTTGGGTTGGTTTTGAGACCTTAAGTCATATAGATGTTTAAGGAAAGTTCAAGGAGGATTAAAACTAAGAGATGAAGGTTTTATATGAGATTTAATAAAATGGGTTTTTAAATGATTTAATGAAATATGGTTAGTTATGGAAGTTTAAAGGTATTTTTGACTTGTCAAATAAGTGAGTAAGAGATTTGGAGCCTTAGAAGTGATTAAAAACAAGTTGGAAAAATTGGTGTGATTCTTAGTTTTGAGTGTTCTTTGGAGATTTTAGATGTTATAAGAAGATTTATTGATGCAAGTGTTAGAGTATGCCCAAAGATCAATCATATGATGATTCTAATAATGCTTTCATTTACCATTTTTATTGAATAAAGACATTGCTGCTATTATTTTCAGTTATATATATGTGTTTAACATAAATTGGAAGATAATAAAGTCCATATAATGTCATAATTGCTATTATTAAAAGATCCCTATTAAGTATTATTATGGGCTTGGACAATAATAATACGCTTAAGACTAACATGTTATTGATTGATGACAATGACTTGTCATTGACATAGAGATGTCAGAATTGATACATGATTACATTGTTAGAGAACAATGTATTGGATTGACCCACCATGAGCATAAGTCTTGGATTGTTATGTGATAGTCATAACATTGCTCGGATTATTATGTGATAGTCATAACATTGCTCATGGTGATGACTATATGTATGATCCACACACTTGAGATCAGTACTATCCCACCATATATTGTTGAAAGTTTTGATGCAGTTAAACAAGTTTCGTAATTGGTTGCTCTATAAAGACTGTTATTGAATATATCTCAATATATGTAGTGGGTGTGTATGATTAAGATAAGATTTGTCATTCCTACATAATAGGAAATTTATCACAGGCCACTTGATTGAGTGAGACTATAAACGCATGGTCATGCTCTAATAAGTTGATATGAGATATTACAAACTATTCATTAATTAAAGTCTACTCTATATATCGAGAAACAATAGATGGGCTATACAAGTGTGACTATTCGAAGACTTGTTCCTATTCTAGATATAAATGACATAAGGATGTAAAACATAAAAGAGTTAATCACCAAGATGATATGTCGAATCATATTTTCTTGTAACATAGGAGACAATGATATATTACTAGATGTCACTCATTGTATGTAATATTAGAACTGTTCTAATAATTACTGCCAACGTTACAAAAACCTACAGGGTCACACCCTAGGATTAAAACGAGCAAGGATGTACAATTGTTGTACGTTACTAGACTATATCTAGAGGTAATATATGTATGTTTGATATACATATGTTTTAATAATCCTAAATATTTAATTCCAATTAATTAAATAAATATTTAATTAATTTAAAATAATAAAAATCCCTAATATGATTAGGGTAACTAGGATATAAAAGGATGTGTTAGGTCTAGCAGTCGTTTAGTGCACACATAATCTTCAGCATTTTTTCTCAAAAATAGTTTTGGGGAAAACAAATATTGCTCTTAATCGGGTGAACTAAGAAGAGGCCGAGACGTGATTTCATGGAGGCTTACAATTTGAACTGATAGACACCACCATTAGCCACTGTTGTCCTTGCTGTTTTTCAAGGAATCCGCTGTAAGTATTCGCATCTCTTCCTCCCGATTTCAGTTTTACGTACTTGGATTGCTGGTGACACTGTCGAGTTTTGTTTTCGCTACATCGTGGGGTGCGTCAACGGTCCCAACAATGGTGTCAGAGCCACTTGTACGATCTGAATTCGAGTTAAATTCTTGGTTGATGCAATATGTATGAGATGCATGTTCTAGTTTTATCGTTTTCGGCAAATATACATGATATCATTGTTCGATTTGATAACCGCAATGATAAATATATATTAATTTGTTAATATGTTTTTACAACCTATGTGTTGATGCTAGGATTTTACGAAATCCATATGTCAATTCTTGACATGATGATCCGTGGGTGTGCGATAACAGATCACATTTGGTAGTGGAACAATGGTTGTTCTGTTGTAGAAAATCTTCTGGATTGAAAATCCCAAAAACACGATTTTGTTTATAAGTGTTATAAAATCATGAGGTTTTTCTATAGAAACGGAAGTATTGTTTTTCAAAAAAAAAATCTCACCGACCGTTGGCTCTGCCCCTTGACCCTTCATCAGCAGTACAAATTAATGGACCATATTAATATTTTAACAAAGGCGTAACAACGTGTATATATATATGATATGTTTGTTTTGTAGGATGTTTGACATGCATGGTTATAGCTCTTGTTCAATTTTAAAATGGTTTAACTTGAAATACGGTCTGCGAGCCGTGCCTTTTCTATATTTTAGTTGTATTTCTCTTCTCATCTTACTCCCTCGTATGTAAAACGACTTTCTTTTAAAATTGTAATCCTATGAAGATTCACAAAGAATAGAAGAATGACGAGAAGATACTTAGAGAGCAGTCTTAGGCTTTAGGTGTTTTTGGTTCTCCCATTGGCTTGGGATGGGCCACATTAGTTATTATTTTTGGGCTATAACCATTGCATCTTATTTATTGCTATATTTGTTATGTATGCAATGCATCAAATGATAAAATAAGAATGAATATTGATGAGATCAATAAGGGCCTAATATTAAAACAAACAATGATGAGATAATTACGCAAATCCCTCTTTATAATCTAAGTTAACTTAACCGTCCAATATTTACCCTCGTTAAGGCTTTGATCGATATTGTGTGGGCTTTGCCAAAGCATTGGCACATAAATCTATCTTGGTTAAACGCAAAGAATAAGCAAGTGATATTCACCAGTTGTGATATTGGTAATAACTTAGCTAGGTTATTCTAATATGATTTAAAACCTAGAGGTTAAATATTTGGATAAGTCATGAGATGACTTGAACAAGAGTTGTTCACCAAAATGAGGAGTTACATGAGATGTAACTAGTAAAGTGTTACCTAAATAATCACTATCCTAAAATAAAAGCCAAAGCTGATTTAGGAAATTGATGTATTATTATTCTTCACCCACTAGAAAAAATTTCGTTGAATTTTTCTGAAATTAGAACAGAGAGGATTTTTAATGTTGAACAAAATAGTGGGAGTGATTTGTAAATAAAGACCTATTTATAAATTTTAATTTGGTAAATTTACTTATTTTAATATTTCCATTGTTGTAGATTTAATGACAAACAACACTTTATCACTGTGATCACTCCTTGAGAAGGATAAACTTAATGGCATAAACTTCCTTGACTGGTTTCGTAATTTGAGAATTGTTCTCAAACAGGAAATGAAGGAATATGCCATTGAAGAACCTATTCCTGATGAACTGGCAGCTAATGCTTCAAGAGATGACAAAGACAAATTCAAGAAACATATGGATGATATGTTAGATATTGGATGTCTAATGGTTGCCACCATGACTCTTGAGCTTCAGAAGAAACATGGGGACATGGTTGCATATGAGATGATTCAAAATCTCAAAGAAATATATGAAGGGCAAGCACGTCAAGAGAGATATGAGACTTCTAAAGCTCTATTTCAATGCTGTAGGAGCTCATGTCATCAAGATGATGGGCTACATCCAAAAGTTGGAAAAGTTAGGATTTCCACTCAAAGAAGAATTGGCTACCGATGTTATCCTGCAATCGTTGCCAGATAGCTTTAGCCAATTTGCCCTTAATTTCAACATGAATGAAATTAACAAGACTTTGCCACAGTTACTTGGCATGTTATGAACTGTTGAAAGTAACATGAAAAAGGTTGGACCTAAGCCCATTCTGATGGACCTAAGCCCATTCTGATGGTCTACAAGGACAAAGGAAAGGGAAAGAAAAATGTAGTGGCAAAATCTAAGGGTAATGGTAAGACCAAACCAAAAGGTAAAAATTCATTGAAACCCAAAGGGGGAGTTAGCATGGAAGGAAAATGTTTCCATTGCAATAAGGCTGGAAACTGGAAGAGAAACTGCCTTGTTTACCTTGAAGAGGTCAAGAAGGCAAAAGCAAACAGAATGTTTGTTTCAGGTATTTATATTATTGATGTCTACTTCTTGGGTATTAGATATCGGTTGTTGTTCTCATATTTGTACTTACGTACAGGGACTGCAAAAAAAAAGGAATATGGCTAAAGGAGACATAGACCTACGAGTGGGAAATAGAGAAAGAGTTGTTGCATTATCTATAGGGACATATGTTTTATCATTGCCTAGTGGACTTGATTTAAATTTAGAGGATTTTTATTTTGTGACTAGTTTGACTAAGAACTTTATTTCTATTTCTTGTTTGGACAAGATTGGTTTTGAGATTATTATTAAGAATAATTGTTGTTCTTTTTATCTCGATAGTGTTTTTTATGGTTCGACACAATTGGTTAATGGTCTCTATATTTTGGATCAAGAAAACACCATTTATAACATAAATACTAAGAGATAAAAAACAAATGACTCGAATCAAACTTATCTTTGGCATTGTTGTTTAGGCTATATAAGTGAGAAACACATATCAAAACTCCTTAAAGATGGATTCTTAGATTCATTTGTTTTCGAACAATATGATGTATGTGAATCTTGCTTGTTGGGAAAAATGACTAAAGCTCCTTTTAATAGTAAAGGAGACTGAGCAATTAATTTATTGGGGTTAATACATAGTGATGTATGTGAACCGATGAATACACAAGCCAGAGGTGGATTCTATTACTTTATTACTTTCACCGATGACTTCAGTCGGTATGAGTATATTTATCTTATGCACCATAAATCTGAAGCCCTTGAAAAGTTTAAGGAATTTAAAAATGAAGTACAAAATCAACTAGGCAAGAGTATTAAGGCACTTCAATCAGATCGAGGTGGAGAATACTTAAGCATATAGTTTGATGAACTCCTAAAAGAATGTGGGATTGTCTCGCAACTTACACCACCTGGTACACCACAGTGGAATGGAGTTTCTGAAAGAAGAAATCGAACACTGTTCGACATGGTTCGATCGATGATGAGTTATAGTGATCTTTCGACTTCTTTTTAGGGATATGCACTTGAAACAACCACTTTCACACTAAATCGTGTTCCATCTAAATCGGTTCAAAAGACACCATACGAGATATGGACTGGGAAGCGTCTTAGTATGTTTGTTATGAAGATTTAGGGTTGTGAAGCTTATATAAAACATCAGATGTCTACAAAGCTCGAACCTAAATCTCATAAGTGTATATTTTTTGATATCCTAAAGAAACTAAGGGATATTATTTATTCAACCCTAATAAGAACAAAGTCTTTGTTGCTCGAACATGAGTTTTTCTCGAAAGAGAATTTCTCTCAAAAAAGGGAATGATAGAAATATTGAACTTGGAGAAGTTCAAGAACAACAAATTAATGAACCTGAAGTTGAGCATGTTTTACAAGTTGTTGAGGAACAATTAACAGATTTAGAAACACAACCACTGCACAGATCCACAAGAGAATGCCGTGCACCTGAGAGATTTGGATTTCTTGTTACTACACATGGAGATGTTCTTCTTATGGATCAAGATGAGCCTAGGACTTATCAAGAGGTAGTGTCTAGCCTAGACTATGAGAAATGGCTTGAAGAAATGAGATCTGAGATGGATTCCATGTCAGTAAACCAAGTGTAGACTTTGGTTGAACCACCTAAAGGGGTCAAACCTATAGGGTGTAAATGGGTTTTCAAGAAGAAAACTGACATGAATGGTAATGTACAAACATACAAGGGGTGATTAGTCGCTAAAGATTTTCGACAAGTTTATGGTGTAGAATATGACGAAAACTTCTCCCCTGAAGCTATATTTAAGTCCATCAGGATCTTGCTCGCAATAGTTACATTACATGATTATGAAATCTGGAAAATGGACATCAAAACCACTTTCCTTAATGGAAAACGAAGAGGATGTGTTTATGACACAACCAGAAGGTTTTGTCGCTCCAGGAGATGCAAGAAAGGTTTGTAACATACAGAGGTCTATTTATAGACTAAAGCAAGCTTCTCGAAGCTGGAATCTTCATTTCAATGATGCAATCAAATAATTTGGTTTTATCAGAAATGAAGATGAGCCTTGTGTTTATAAGAAGGCTAGTGGAAGCATTGTTTTTTCCTAATCTTGTATGTAGACGACATACTCATTATAGGAAATGATAAACCTACTTTACAGTTTGTTAAGACTTAGTTAGGTAGTTGTTTCTATATGAAAGATTTGGGTGAGGTAGCGTATGTCTTAGGAGTTAAGATCTATAGAGAAAGATCAAGATGACTTTTAGGTTTGAGTCAAAGTACATATATAGACAAAGTGCTGAAAAGGTTCAGTATGGAAGAATCCAAGAAAGGATTTTTGCCTATGAGACATGACATTTCTCTTTCGAAGGAAATGTGTCATTCAACTCCACAAGAAAGAGAATAGATGAATACGATTCCATATGCTTCGGCTATTGGTTCTATAATGTATGCCATGATATGTACTCGACTAGATGTATCGTATGCTCTAAGCATGACGGGTCGGTTTCAAGCAAACCCTGGTGAAAATCACTAGGTTGCGGTTAAAATATCCTTAAGTACTTAAGAAGAACTAAGGATAAATTTCTAGTCTATGGAGGGGAGGAAGAACATAGTATAAAAGATTATACTGATGCTAGCTTCCAAACTGACAAGGATGACTCACGATCACAATCGGATTTTGTGTTTTGTCTTAATGGAGGTACTGTGAGCTGGAAAAGTTCGAAGAAAGACATAGTAGTTGATTCTACAACAGAGGTTGAATACATTGCAGCCAGTGAAGCAGCAAAAGAGGTTGTTTGGATCAAGAAGTTTATATTGGAATTAGGGGTTATTCCCAGCATATCAAATGATGTAGAACTCCGTTGTGATAATAATGGAGCCATTGCACAAGCAAAGGAACCCATATCTCATCAATGATCCAAACATATTTTTAGGCATTTTCATCTCATTCGATATATCATAGATTGAGGAGATGTGGAAATATGTAGAGTACACACATATGACAACATTGTTGATCCCTTGACGAAGCCTCTTACACAACAGAGGCATGATCGTCAAACTGAGTCACTCGGTATTAGATATGTGAGTGATTGGTCTTATTACTAGTGGGAGATTGTTAGAGTATGCTCAAAGACCAATCATATGATGATTTTAATAATCTTTTTATTTACCGATTTTATTGAATAAAGACATTGTCGCTGTTATTTTCAGTATATATATGTGTTTAACATAAACTGAAAGATAATAAAGTCCATATAATGACATAATTGTTATTATTAAAAGATTCCTAGTCAAGTATTATTATGGGCATGGACAATAATAATACGCTTAAGACTAACATGTTATTGATTGATGACAAGGAGTTGTCATTGACATAGAGATGTCAGAATTGATACATGATTACATTGTTAGAGAACAATGTATTGGATTGACCCACCATGAGCATATGTATTGGATTGTTATGTGACAGTTATAACATTGCTCATGGTGATGACTATATGTATGATCCTCAGACTTGAGATCAATACTATCCCAAAATATATTGTTATATGTTTTGATTCAGTTAAACAAGCTCTGTAATTGATTGCTCTATAAAGACTGTTATTGAATATATCTCAATATATGTAGTGGGTGTGTATGATTAAGATAGGATTTGGCATTCCTACATAATAGGAAATATATCACAGGCCACTTGATTGAGTTAGACTAGAAATGCATGGCCATGCTAGAATAAGTTGATATGAGATATCACAAACTATTCTTTAATTAAAGTCTACTTTAGATATCAAGAAACAATAGATGGGCTATACAAGTGTGACTATTCCAAGACTTGTGCCTATTCTAGATATAAAGGACATAAGGATGTAATACATAAAAGAGTTAATCACCAATATGATACGTCGAATCATATTTTCTTATAACTTAGGAGACAATGATATATTGCTAAATGTCACTCGTTGTATGTAATATTAGAATTGTTCTGATAATTACTGCTAACGTTACAAGAACCTACAGGGTCACACCCTAGGATTGAAACGAGCAAGGATGTATAATTTTTGTATATTACTGAAATATATCTACAGTTAATATATTTATGTTTGATATACATATGTTTTAATAATCCCGAATATTTAATTCCAATTAATTAAATAAAGATTTAATTAATTTAAAATAATAAAAATCCCTAATATGATTAGGGTAACTCGGATATAAAAGGATGTGTTAGGTCTACCAGCCATTTAGTATACACATAATCTTCAGTCGTTTTTCTCAAAAACAGTTTTGGGGAAAACAAATATTGCTCTCAATCGGGTGAACTGAGTAGAGGCCGAGACGTGATTTCGTGGAGGCTTACGATTCGAACCAATTGACAACACCATCAGTCGCTGCTTTCGTTGCTATTTTTCAAGGAACCCGCTATAAGTATTCGCATCACTTCCTCCCGATTTTGGTTTTACACAGTTGGATCGTTGGTGAGACCGTCGAGTTTTATTTCCGATGCGTCGTGGGGTGCGCTGATGGTCCCAACAGTAAGTTAGTTAGATTCATTAATGATGAGTTTAATGGTATGGTTGGGGATAAAAGTAAGAGATTTAGGCGAAAATATGGTAAAACTTGAAGTGAAATACGTAAAATCTGGGTAAAGGTATATGTACTGGAAGAACAGTACATATACTATAGGGTTAAATTTAAGGAAAAATGATGAACACGATGAACAACATCGATACTTATGCAAGTAGTATCGATAATGAAGAGGAGTATCGATACCAAGAGGAAAATATCGATTCTATTATTGAGAAATGGATTCCAAAATGCAAAAATGGTGTCAATATTAAAGGGAGTATCGGTACCATAGTATAGAAGTATCAATACCATAGAAGGGGTATCGATACTAATCAACCTGAATTTTCAGTTAGGATGAACTTTAATAGAATTCGAGAATAATAGAACTTTTGAGTATTATTATTTTGTATAAATGTTAGAAAGTATACTAACACTGTATTGTATGTGTGATTATGGATAATTGTGTATATCGTAATCAAGCTCCTAAGTCAAGCAAACAGAAAGGCAAGGATAAAGTTGCCGAATAGTTAGACATCAGTAAGGCATAATAGTGAGGCTTACTAGGTGAGTGCATTTATTATGTACTTATATGTTATGATAGTCATAGATGCATTTTGTTTAATGTAAATGTGTGCAACCCCACAAAATTTATAATGAGTTTATGAATTTCCGTATTCACACTATGTGTGCAACCCCACGAAATTCATATTGAGTTTATGAATTTTCGTATTGGCACTATTTGTGCAACCCCACGAAATTCATAATGAGTTTATGAATTTTCGTATTGTCACTATGTGTGCAACCCCACGAAAATCATAATGAGTTTATGAATTTTCATATTGGCACTATGTGTGTAACCCCACGAAATTCATAACGAGTTTGTGAATTTTCATATTGGCACTATGTGTACAACCCCACAAAATTCATAATGAGTTTGTAAATTTCTGTATTAGCACTATGAGTGCAACCCCACGAAATTCATAATGAGTTTGTGAATTTCCGTATTGGCACTATGTGTACAACCCCACGTATTTCATAATGAGTTTGTGAATTACCGTATCGGCACTAAGTGTACAAAACCACGGAATTTATAATGAGTTGTAATATCCGATTCATGTTTTGATAGTTATGATATACTTATGTTTTAAAAATTCACCTCATTGTTATTATGCCTTACTAAGTGATTACTTAGCGTGTGTTAATTTCACGCGTAGGTATTAGTACGAGAAGAGTAAGGAGTGCATTTGACATCGCCAATCAAGGGTCGCCTCATCTGTAACTGTACGACAACTATGTCTACTTTTGATGTTGTTAGCTGGCATGTAATAAACTTATGACAATGCTCTGAAAAGTATTTGACTTATGATGATGTAAAATTAAATATGTTCGAACTTTAAGATTTGTTTACATACTATAACGTTATACCCAAGGGTCAATAATGATGGCCCAATATTAGTACCATCGGTGATTTTTGGCAATTTTCGTTCAATCAGTTTGGGTGTTTTGAGTTCGTATAAGCCTTAGGTATTCAATGAAGTGAAAACAAAAAAGTTTACTCAATTCTCACCTAGAAATCAAGCAAGATAGGATGACATAAGATTGGCCTTTGTATGATGCTCGGGAAACAACTAGGACACTCGAGTTACTCTAGCATGATATTGTTTGTTTGGTACACATCCGATGCACGTAAATTCCAAGTCATACCAGTAAGAATTTCGATGCACGTAAATTCTGGAATCGTATCTTATGCTGGACTAGGTTCGAATTGTGAGCTTTTGATTCACGTAAATTCTGGTCCTCACCTCAACCTCTCGAGTATCCGAGGTAGATTAAGGGATATAAGTTCTGATGCATGAAATTTTTATTCTAGATAGGTTATGGTGTTGTCTGAGACGCGCGTAAATTCCTCTGACACACCACTTTGCCTATCTCATTTTTGTTATGTACTTTTGCATGTTTATGAATTTTCCCACGAACTAAAATTTTGGGTCCATGGAAATTGGCACAAATATTCACAAGAGGGGTTCTATGTGCGCAGACTTGGGCTTGTTGGGCATGATGAGTTGGCCCAGTTCTTGGAGAATGCTTACGAGTCCATGAAGGATCAAGTTCGAGGCGTCCGAAAGAAGTGGCGAGGGTGTTACATGTTCAATTGGGGAAATTTTTTCAAGGCTTGTGGATTCGGACCGAGACTTGTATGTGCAGATTTCTGTAGGATAATCCTATAGAGTGTTGGGCTTACCCAGAACCATTAGACCTGGCTCGTTCCTTAGAAGGTTCTATAAAGGATAATATTATCCAATAATTAAGGAGATAGATACTTAATTAGGGATAATGTTGTTGAAGTCAAAATCCTTAGAGATAGAGTTCTGGATAAGGTAGGATTCAATCTAAACCATCGATGTACTTTAATCTAGATCGTTGGATCTTGAGGGCCTCAACTATTTATAGAGAGCTTCTCTCCTCATTTGTAATCATTCCATCAATTTCATTATTTCAGAGTAATAAACTCAGGCATTTACTCTTACTAGCTCTGAGTTCCTTTGTTTATAGCTTTCTAGCCTTGTAGACTTGTTCCCCTTCGTGCTGAAGCCTTTGTGGCTTGTGTTACCAAACATGAGGGCTGCGATAGCCTCGAGAGTTGTTACCTTTTGAGCTCTTTTGAAGTTCCAAAGTAATTCAAGTCGTGATGACTTAGGAAGTCCCCACATTGCTCGTGCTTCTTAGATTCGTTCAACCTTGGAGGCTTGGATTAGCCCTAGTGGTGTTTTGCTTCTGTATTGTTGCTTAACTTGAGATCCGTTCAACCTAAGCTGCTTGGATTAGTCCCAGTGGTAGTTTTATTATGCATTGTTGCCTATCGCTATCAAGTGTTTTCATCACTAAGTGAGTCAGAGACTCACAAGGATGTGGTTAAGGCTGACTTAGGCGTCATTCTAACCTGAAAATCGTCTAAGTGTCGCACGAATCAACTAGCAGAAGTCTAGCCCCATCATAAGGGGTATCAGAGAAAGTTATTAGTGTAACAACGAGTGTACCAAATGAATTTTATGGAAAGTAGTGTCACAGTGAGTCGTTGGGGACAGACAATGATCGTTGTATACGTGTATGGTAGTAGTGGTCAGAGCAAGTCGGAGTGTAGGTGTTGTGGATTCAATAGTGATCTGAGCTTGTTTTGTGATTAGAAGCATCATAGCGAGTTAAAGGAAGCCTTTGTGAATTCAAAAAGTGTTCCATACAAGTTTGTGGAAAGAGAGCGATATGACACAACAAAGAGGAGTTGTTCCCACAGAGAATGGCGTGGAGAGCCACAGTGGTGGGATTGAGGTAGGGAAATAAAGTCTGGGAGTTATCCCAATATCATTGAATATGAGGATCAAGAACCTTAAAAGTTTTACTGAGTAAGCCAAGGAGGTCCAGGGAGTTGTCGAGTCTTGTCTTGAACAGCTAGAGTTCATGAGGGATGAGTTTAAGGATGTGGCACAACGGAGTCTCAATGATTAGACGCTGATAGAGATAATTAATGCGCTCAGGGTCGAGGTGATGGCCTTGAAGAAAGACATAGATGGGCTCAAAAGTGAGCTACTCATGTGTAAGGGAGAAATGTGAGATGGTGGAGTGCGCAAGACCTTTGTTATAGGACTTAGACCAGGGGTGATGCCTTCTAGTGAGAAAGATGATGCCCAGAGTTGTTCAAAAGCCAGAGTTATAGCCGAGTCAATGTGTGAGCTTTTAGGAGTCAAGCCAACTAAAGATGAGTCATTTAGGCCCATACCTGAAGACAGTGGTGAAAATGGAGGAGACCATGACAAGTGACAATATATACATGGTGAATAAAGCTCTTCGAGTAGCCAAGAAGTGGCATCGACTGATCATGGTCGAATAAAGCCATCGGGAAACCATGGCAAGGCTAAGTCCATGTAAAAAAAATAAGGAGAGTTGAAAGCCACTTAAATGCTACTTCTGTGATGGTCTTCATTTGATAAGAGGATGTCCCGAGAAGAATCACCTTGTTGTCATTGTCAAAGGAAAAGACAAGTCAGAAGGGGAAGTATCCAAATATGGTGTGACTGCGGGTGTCAAAGCAGTCAAGCCAGGAGGGAGGCTCGATGAAAATGAGAGTGGTGTAGGAAAACTGAGGGTAAATAAGCAAGATCTACTAAAGTGTTTCCTATTTCAGGGACCACATAGGCCAAGAGTTACCCAAATGCAGAAAAGCTTGGTGCCAATGCAAGTGGCGAAGTAGAAAAGGTGAGGGTAAATAAGCGAGATTCATTAAAGTCTTTCTAGTGTGGGGTACTACACAAGGTCCGTGATTTCACAGATGAAGTAAAGCTCGACACAAAAGCCAAGGGCCAAGCAGGAAATTCGAGGGTAAATAAAAAGGAGCAACTGGAGTTTTTCCAGTGCAAAGGTCCACAATGGTGCGTGAATGCCCAAACTGAATCAAACTGTCTAAGGGAAAAGATAAGGCCGAGAGTAGTGAGCTTGCCATGCTTGGTTAAATGATGTTTACTTCTTCCAAGTTTAGTCCAAGCTGATGGGTTGGCCAAACCCAATGTTGTCAAGGAGCTTGCCAAGGATGCCGAGGAGGTAGTCGTTGCTGTGGAAGCTACAGTTCGCAAAGGGCCAAAAGAGCCTGAGTCGTTTAAAGAGCAGTTGAGCTCAGTGCATACCAAGAGTAAGGCATGGTCTAAGTTTATGAGTCTTAAACATGATGGGACATTGAAGGAGTATGTTATTCGGTCAATGAACTTATGCTCTGTAATACCCCAAAATTTTAGATAATGACCAAAATGCAAATTTTGAAAGTTTTATGGTCAAAATAGAAAATTTGGGAAACGTTTAAGGAATTAAGTGGAAATTTTCCCAAAATGAATTTTATTCAGTAAATGGATTTATTTAGTGACCAAATTATAAATTTGGTAATATTTGGTGACCAAAGTATAAACTTTGAAAAGTTTAGGGATAAAAATGTAATTTTAAAAAAATACAAATGGGTCACGAATATAAGAAAATAAAAATATTATTTTCACATTTTTAAAATGTTGGAAAATAATATTTAATGGTTTAATTCCATGTTTAATTTGAACCATTTGATTAAAGTGACTGAATTGTAATTTTTGGAAATTACAACGGCAAATCGATAAACTAAGATATTATTTGTTCATATTTGACCTATGGAAGAAGATAAGGTTCAGGTGATATGATTTGGAAGATGATAAGGATAAGAATCTTGGTTTTATGGTAATTATGAAGTTTTATTAAGGGTATATTGGTATTTTCTCAATTTAATGAATTTAATATTCATTAAAGGATAATTTAATTATAGATAAGCATGAAAAATATCTGAAATTTCATGCCAAAGTGTTCATCTCTTCTCCATGGATGTGAGTTATGCCAAGGTAAGGGGAAAATATTTGTTTTCTATTTTTGAGTCAATTCCTTTAGAATTCGGGTTATGCCATGAAATAGGAAAGTGATCTACGCGAAAAACGCTATCAATTAGTACCAATATTTCTTTCTAATCTTTCTGGATTTCAAAGATCCCAAATCTAAGGGTTTATGTTCATGATAGGATTCATGAAATTGATGATACATTTTGATGATTTAGAGGTTGTAGATTTGTTTTCAAGCTTGATTTATGGTTAAAACATGTTCAATCTTTCTAGAGATTATTATGTAAAATTCGGCCAAATATAAGTTGGAGAACTTTGTGTTCTGATGAGAATTTATTAGGGATTTGATTGTAGATATGTAAAAAGGTTGATTGAAAGTTGATTTCATGCTTGAATCGAATCAAAATCGAGCAAAATCATGGAAACGTAGTTTTAAAGGATAAAGTATTCGATCATGATGTATCTAAGTGATAAAATGGTGAAGAACCATTTTATGTAATTGGAAAAGTTGGTGCCAATGTTAAAAAGGAATTATTAAGTGTTAAATATTTGGTGGAAAATGAGTTCCAAGTATATTATGGAGTTGTTATGGGATATGTTTATGTTAGTACAATACTAACATATGTATTGTTATGAATTTGTGATTTATACAGATTGTGATTGATTTGTGATCGAAGCAAGTCAAATAGAAAAGGGTTTACTGTGGATAATTAGTGAGGCACATATTTTGAAAGATATAA
Source organism: Hibiscus syriacus (assembly GCF_006381635.1). NCBI lineage: Eukaryota > Viridiplantae > Streptophyta > Magnoliopsida > Malvales > Malvaceae > Hibiscus > Hibiscus syriacus. The sequence goes on along the minus strand of NW_024061947.1, from coordinate 1,841,497 downwards.
AGTGTCAAGGTGAGTGCAATACATGCATGACATTGTACATATATGTTTTATACATCATGTACACAGATGTTTTATACATCATCAGGAAGACTTGCTATAAGTCGACCTTGTTTATATCAACATGATATTATGTCATTTTTATAACTTCAATATGACATTGATATGTCATAGTGTGAAATTATAATGCATTGATCATGAATAATGTGATATTTTACCATGAATGTTATTTCGGGTATGAATTGCCCAATGTTAAATATTGATAATATATTTTGCCATGGATAGATCAAATAAAATAGACTATATGCCCAAGTAAGTCATTGAGGGATAGGGTATAGTTGGCATGCCATAGAGTCCAGCATCAGGCTGCATATTAGGATACACTAAAGGATACCTAGTGTATATGGTGGACATGACCTTATGCGTCATACATGACTGTACTTAAGGATACCTAGTACAGATGGTGGACACGACCTTATGTGTCATTCGGGTTAGCATTACGGTGCTTATATTTGACTCGTGTACCCAGGGTCCTTAAGGTTTTATATTAGGATATGGGCTATGGTTTATGGTTTATTGGTTAATAAATGGTAAGTATGCGAATAAGCTTACGAGCTTATGGAATAAATGGCAAGTATATTGGAAAGAATTTTTATATTCAGTTATAATATTTTGATCATGGCAAAATATTGGAGATGTATGTAACATGATCTTATGACATTTGTTTTTGGACAATGAAATTCATGCATAAATTGTATTACACTGTTTATTATTTTAATTGTCTCACTAAGTATATACTTAGCGTGTGATGATTTTCACGGGTAGGTAAAATGCCAGTAGTGGAATAAAGAGTTCAAAGAGACATCAAGCATCGAGGAGTATATTTCAATATCAGTAAGTCATCCTAAGATTTAATGTTGACTTTATTAGTGGCATGTAATTATTAATGTTTTATTTTCTTTGTTGAACAAATTTGGAAACAAAATGGTAATTTTATGAGTTTTATATATATTGGTGAAATTACTGTAGTAGTATTGTAGCAGTGCATCGATACACATTTTTAATTTGAAGTTTTTGTGCATCGGTACACTTTTCACGTTACTATAGCAGTGCATCGATAAGTTGTTCAATGTTCACGGTATTGTATTGTTCATTACTATTCATAGTACTATTCATAAATACATCTTTTGCCTTAAATTTTTTATAAAGAATCATAATACATATGATATGATATTTTTATAATATCATTTACCATTTTAAAGAAAATAAATTTTAAATCACTTTTGAAGTGGAAATGGTTTTAGAAATATAGGTGACATCTATAATCTATATAGGTATAATTATACAGGTTATGGGTGTTACATGCTCAAAGTCCCAAAGTTGACTGAAGAAGATGCATTCTTCACATTCACAGATGGATTAAAGCCATGGGTAAAGATGGTGATGGAGAAAAGGGGAATCAAGAAGTTGTCTAAAGCTTTGATAGCTGCCGAGTCCATCATAGAACTTGGAGTTAAGAAGATGTCTAAGCCGAAGTTTAAAGCCATGGGTAGTGGCAAAAGAATCTGAGATGAGGGTCGGTCCAGTGAAGAGGAGCTAGGCTCTTCGAGTGATGCTTGTTTGAGTCGAGTTTGTTCGAATGGTGAACATTTGAGCAATGATTGTTCAAGTGGTGATCACAAGTCTGGAGAAGACATGTGTGTGATGTTGGCACAAGTAAAGGTGGCAGGTGCCTTAAGCCAATGGCAAGAAATGAGCAAATGGAGGGTCATCAAAGTAAGGGGACACATGAGTTGCAAGCTTGCCTGGATAAAGTTGAGTGGTCCGAGAAGATAGACAAGCCCAGGATCGAGTTACCCAATGACATGGGTGAAGATAGGGACATGATGGGAGAGAGCTTGCCACCCATATAAGAGGGTGGAAGTGTAACACCCATCTCCTGTATACCTTTCCGTACACGAGATACAGATGTCACATCACTTAATGAAACATTTACTCATTTGAAAACCCGTAAAATTTTGTTCAAATTTTAAAACCACACAATTTAACAATATGATTAAATATTCATTGAAACAAATTACTATAAATACATTACAAAATATTTTCTTAAGTTCAATTACATGTCAGCTAAGTTTTAAAATGAGCATGATTGTCCTACTGTTACTGACGAGTCAACCTTAATTGATGATAGTTGATGCTACTGTTGCACTCCTTACTTGACTAGTCCCCATTTTTACCTACGTGTGGAAGCAACACACGTTAAGTATTTCCTTAGTGAGACATAATATTGTAAAGAAACAATAATGTATACATAAGTATATCATAGTTATATTTAGTTTCGTACTAAATCGAATACTCCTTAAGGATCATATAAATCCTCCTCAGTTCAATAGATTCCCATTCACATAATTATCATAATTATTCCCTAGCATATGTATCTTTCTTTATATTTTTCTTTATCCATTTATCTCTTTAGTAATTATTCTTTATTTTCATTTTTGGCATCCGTTCATGCTTATAATGCACCATTATGCATTTTCATTTATGGCATCCTTTCATACCAATAATGCGCTGTTATGCATTTCATTTATAACATCATTTCATGTCGATAATGCACCGTTATGCATTTCATTTATTGCATCCTTTCATGCTGATAATGCATCGTTATGCATTTTTTTATAGCATCCTTTCAAGCCGATAATGCATCGTTATGCATTTCATTTATGGCATCCTTTCATGCCGATAATACACCGTTATGCATTTCATTCATGGCATCCTTTCATGCCGATAATGCACCGTTATGCATTTCATTTATGATATCCTTTCATGCCGATAATGCACCATTATGCATTTCATTTAAGGTATCCTTTCATGCCGATAATTCACTGTTATCTATTTCATTTATGGCATCCTTTCATGTCGATAATGCACCATTATGCATTTTATCTATGTATTCATTTTAGAGTAATTCATACTCTAAAACTCCTTCATAATATCATTTCTATACATATAATGAAAACATATTAAATACTGTAAAAAATACATTAAATTAAAACATTCTAATTTGAATCAATGTGAATCTTCTTCATCTCAAACAAATACAATAAATGTATTCACCTGGTAATCCTCGCTAATAAGGTGTAGTGATGTCTGGCTATTGAACAACTTTATCTTTGCTCTTTTTCTTGCTAGACTCAGGAGCTTGGTTATGATCTACACAAGCTTCTATTAAAGACACATACCATATCAAATGTTAGTATATTTCCTAACATTTATACTTTAATAATTCTCAAAAGTACTATTATTTCAATTTCTTTAACAATCTCAACCTATCTTTTATTTCCAGGCTCAATAGTATCGGTACCCCTACCATGGTATCGATACTTCTATACTATGGTACCGATACGCCCATTCAGTATCGATATTATTTCTACATTTTGTAATTTATGGTATCGATACATTTCCCTTAGTATCTATACATCTATATTTTGGTATCGATACTCCCTTTCAGTATCGATACCATTTCGACATTCTGGAATCCCTTGTATCGATACCCACAGCAATATCGATGCTAATTGCATCTGTATCAATATTGTTCATCAAAATTCTTCAAATTTAATCCTATAATATCAGCACTGTTCTTCCAGTACCGATACCCCTACCCAGATTTACCATTTTTAGCCTAATTTTTACTAACGTTTCCCTTATATCTCTTACTTTTACCTCCAACAATAATATTAAACTCTTCTTTACTTAACCCAACTAATTTTCCTTCATTTATCCTCTTATAACTTTTAAAATCTCCAAAGAACATATCAACTCAAGAATCGTGCCACTTTTTATAACATGTTTTTAATCATATCCAATGCTTCTAATCTCTTATTCACTCCTTTGACAAGTTAAATATACTAATAAACCTCGATAAAAACTAATATATCAATATATCATTCAAAAACCCATTTCCTTAAATCTCAAATAAAAATCCACCTCTTAGTTTAATCTTCTTTAACCCTTCCTTAGGCTTACATATCCAATGCTTCTAATCTTCTTGCAGTTGGGCTTTTAATTCTCTTAATTCAGTCAGAGCCATCCGATATGGAGCCATAGAAACAGGTTTGGTGCCTGGGTAAACCTCAATCCTAAATTCCACTTCACGATCTGGAGGTAATCCCTATAATTGCTCAAGAAAAACTTCTTATATTCAAGTGTCTATAACATTGGCTAGAAAAACTATACATCATTTTCCTTGCAGTGATGGTTGATATCATATTTGATGGTGATTTCGCTTTTTCGCCAATCACTACGATTTTTGAGCCTTCTACATCTTTTAGAAACAATTGTTTCTTGCGATAATCGACCCATCCATAATGTGGATACAACCAATTCGTTCCCAAAATGATGTCAAATTCATCGAAGGGCAACTCCATCAAGTTTGTCGGGAACACAATCTCTTGGATCTTTATAGGATATTTTCTACATACCCGAGTTACTCTCGCACCGTGACTCATAGGGTTTATCGCTATCATCTCACTAACAATTGGTTCTAAAGGGATTTCTCTATATCTAACCAATTTGGTACTAATATATGAGTGTGTAGAACCAGAGTCAACTAAAACAAATACAAGCTCATCAAAATGATGGAAATTACTTGTTATGATTTCAGGGGCATCCCGATCCTCATTGGTCTTAATGTTGTAAATTCTAGTGACTTCCCGAGTTTCTTGTCTCTGCATTGAATCAGATTTCCCCTGGATCTACCCCTTTCTCTGCTTCTATTAGAGGCTACCACTGATCTTTCAGATTGTGTCGAATTGTCCCAAGATTTCTTAGGACAGTTTCAGGCAAAGTGACCAGTCTCGCCACATTGGAAACAAGCTCCACTGAGAAGTCTGCATACTCCACGGTGCAATTTACCACATGTTTGACATATAGTCCTTTCCCCGGATGCTCTACCCGAGCTAGCAGCAAAAGACTGGGATTGTCTATTTTCTGTTAAGCTACCGCAGAACTATGTCTATCAGTATATCTAGAACTTGAGCCCTTGCCTCTCTTAACATGATGGGGAGTTGAAGGCATTCCCACTCTTTTCCCCGTCTAAAAACTCTGCTCCGCAGATAAGGTCTCCTCTTAAGCTCTTTCAATAGCCTTGGCTCGGTTTATGACTTCTTGCAAATTCGACAAGTTCAAAGCCAACGTCATCTCTTTTAACTTTGGCCTTAAACCCTCTATAAACCAATCACGTCATGCCTTATCATTTGGAACTATATCAGTAGAAAAATGGCACAATTTGTTGTACTCAACCTTAAACTCATATACGGCTCGATCACCTTGTTTCAAATTAAGGAACTTTAACAATATTTCCCATCCAAAATGCTCACCCACATACTTGTTCTTGAATTCTTCCAGGAAGAATTGCTAGGTCACTTGCTCCGGTGGTGCATACATCATAGTATTTGACCACCATACTCGAGTTGATCCTCTAAGTAAAGATACAAATCCATCCAACTTTTCTGGATCCGAACAGTGAAGACTTTCGAGCATTATTATAACATCATTTAACCATAAGTCCTCCTCTATAGGAACCTCACCCTCTTCTCCCCAGAACTCTAGAGCTCTCAAGCTCTTTAGCACTTTTGGGATCAACATCCTCGGAGTTGGAGGAGTAGGGGGAGGTTCAAATTGAGTAAGTATGGCGCCAAGAGCTTGCATAAAAGTTCCAAACTCAGGCACCGTAATCCCTTGATGTGTAAGCGCACTAGCATTCTCAGATGGGATCGGTTGTTCACTATTAGCCTCGTAACTTTCGATACCAGTTCCTTCTCTCATCTCTTATTCCCCCGCTCTTCACGAATTCGAATATTCTGACATCTATTATGAAATACATAATAATAACACTATAATTAGTAATGAGTGTCATCAATCACCCTTTTAATGACACCATATCAGTAACATTGACAATCTTAATGGCATGTAATCCTTTTTTCTAATTTGAAATAAAATCGGTTTCGGCCAAGAATCGGCTAAACCTGTAGCTCTGATACCAATAAATGTAACACTCGTCTCCCTTATACCGTTTTATACACGAGATACATATGTCACATCACTTAATGAAACATTTACTCATTTGAAAACCCGTAAAATTTTGTTCAAGTTTTAAAACCACACAATTTAACACCATGATTAAATATTCATTAAACATATTACTTTATATACATTACAAAATATTTTCTTAAGTTCAATTACATACAAGCTAAGTTTCAAAATGAGCATGATTGTCATATTGTTATTGATGAGTCAACCTAAATTGATGATAGATGTTAGTACTGCTGCACTCCTTACTTGACTAGTCTCCACTTTTACCTACGCATGAAAGCAACACACGTTAAATATTTATTTAATGAAACATAATATTGTAAAGAAACATTAATGTATACATCAGTATATCATAGTTATTTAGTTTCGTACTAAATCGTATACTCTTTAAGGATCATATAAATCCTCCTCAGTTCAACAGATTCCCATTCACACAATTATCGTAATTATTATAGTATACCTAGCATACCTATCTTTCTTTATATTTTTCATTTTCCATTTTTCTCTTTAGTAATTATTCTTTATTTTCATTTATGGCATCCGTTCATGCTTATATTGCACCATTATGCATTTCATTTATGGCATTCTTTCATGTCGATAATGCACCGTTATGCATTTCATTTATGGCATCCTTTCATGTCGATAATCCACCATTATGCATTTCATTTATGGCATCTTTTCATGTCGATAATACACCGTTATGCATTTCATTTAAGGCATCATTTCATGCGATAATGCACCGTTATGCATTTCATTCACGGCATCCTTTCATGCCGATAATGCACCGTTATGCATTTCATTCATGGCATCATTTCTTGTCGATATTGAACCGTTATGCATTTCATTTATGGCATCCTTTCATACCGATAATGGACCGTTATACATTTCATTTATGGCATCCTTTCATGTCGATAATGCACCATTATGCATTTCATTTATGGCAACATTTCATGCTGATAATGCACCGTTATGCATTTCATTTATGTATTCATTTTAGAGCATTTTGTACTCTAAAACTCGTTCATAATATCCTTTCTATACATGTAATGAAAATATATTAAATACTATAAAACATACATTAAATTAAAATGTTCTAATTTGAATCATTGTGAATCTTCTTCATCTCAAAAAAATACAATAAATGTACTCACCTGGTAATCCTCGCTAATAAGATGTAGTGTTTTTTGGCTATTAAGCAACTTGATCTTTGCCTTTTTTCTAGCTATACTCATGAGCTTAGGTATGATCTACACAAGCATCCATTAAAGACACATACCATACCAAATGTTAGTATATTCCCTAACATTTATACTTTAATAATACTCAAAAGTAATATTATTTCAATTTCTATAACAGTATCAACCTATCTTATATTTCCAGGCTCAATAGTATCAGCACCCCTACCATGGTATCAATACTTTTATACTATGGTATCGATACGCCCTTTCAGTATCAATATCATTTCTACATTCTTTAATTCATGGTATTGATACTTTTCTTTTAGTATCTATATTTCTATATTATGGTACCGATACTCCCTTTCAGTATCAATACCATTTCGACATTTTGGAATCCCTGGTATCGATACCCATAGTAGTATCGATACTAATTGCATCAGTATCGATAATGTTCATCAAAATTCTTCAAATTTAAACCTATAGTATTGGTATTGTTCTTCCAGTACCGATACCTCTACCTAGATTTACCATTTTCAGCCTGATTTTTACTTATTTTTCCCTTAAATCTCTTACTTTTACCTCCAACAATACTATTAAACTTTTCTTTACTTAACCCAACTAACTTTCCTACATTTATCCTCTTTTAACTTCTAAAATATCCAAAGAACATCTAAACTCAAGAATCGTATCACTTTTTCTAACATGTTTTTAACCATATACAATGCTTCTAATCTTTTATTCACTCCTTTGACAAGTCAAATATACTAATAAACCTCAATAAAAACTAATATGTCAACATTTCATTCAAAAACCCATTTCCTCAAATCTCAAATAAAACATCCACCTCTTAGTTTTAATCTTCTTTAACCCTTCCTTAGGCTTACACATCACTTAATGTTACAAGAGCAAACCAGAATCAGAATGAAAAACTAGTTAAATGAAGTTTACCTTTTTCTATGGAGGAGAGCACAACCCACGGGAGGAAGAAGAAGAGAAGTAACTTAACTAAATTTTTAACTTTCCCCTTTTCTTAAATCCATATTCTTTAAAAAATGAGTTTTAATTTCATTTCTTTCCAAATGACCAAAATGCCCTTTTAATAATCCTTTTCTTACTAATTGGTCTTACTCAAATCATTCATTATACTTTAACATTTATTAAATTAAATCCTTAAAATTTTAAATTCTTTTAAAATAGTCATTGATCTACCGTTTAGGGTAATATAGGAAGTCGTATCGGACATCAAGGGAGGAACTGTCGATGCGAGTAGAAGCACTAGACTTCATGATAGAAGTGTTGGTATGTGAAGTGCCAGACTTTGTGGAGTAAGAAAGGCTGACACATAGAGTAAATTTGTTGAGAGAGATCGAGGGACATCTTAAACACATTCCAAGTTTTGAGTTTGATTCACCATTATTGATGAGTGTAGGTTGAGGACCTAACCATCTTTTCATAGAATTATCAAATGTTGGAAGGGGCAGATGAGACTTTCAAAGTTTTTAGGGGTAAGCGAGTGTTGTTGAAGAATCTGAGTTGTCGTGTTGTATGTTTTCGGAGTATCCAAGACTTTGTTGTTGGATCAAAAGTATCCTTGTTTGGGTGAATGCAAATAGGTAGGATACGCTCGAGATGTATGCCATGATGTGTTATATGGTGATAATACATAACAGTGTTAACCAAGGCTAGCAAGACAAGGTGTTTTGTTAAAGCGTCCAAGGTGACAAAGACCAAGTGTTCTCACCTAGCAACGAGGGTGTCGCTAGATCAAGTGGGGGAGAATGTCATATACTAAACTCTTGGTTACATGGACTTTGTCGTAAATGTTCACAAGAGGGGTTCTATGTGCGTGGACTTGGGCTTGTTGGGCATGATGAGTTTGCCCAGTTCTTGGAGAATACTTACGAGTCTATGAACGATCAAGTCTGAGGCGTCCAAGAGAACCGACGAGGGTGTTACATGTTCGATGGGGCAATTTTGCCAATGCTTATGGATTCGGAACGAGACATGTGTGTGCGGATTTCTGTAGGATAATCCTATATAGTGTTGGGTTTGTCCAGAACCATCAAACCTAGCCCGTTCCTTGGAAGGTTCCAGAAAGGATAATATTATCGAATAATTAAGGAGATAAATACTTAATTAGGGATAATATTATATTTGAATTCAAATTCCTTAGAGATAGAGTTCTAAATAAGGTAGGATTCAATCTAATCCGTCAATGTACTTTGATCTAGACCGTTGGATCTTAAGGGGCTCAACTATAAATAGAGAGCTCTTTCACTCATTTGTAATCATTCCATCAATTCCATTATTTTAGAGTAATAAACTCGAGCATTTACTCTTACTCTCTCTAAGTTCCTTTGTTTCTAGTTTTCTAGCCATGTCGATTTGTTCCCCTTTGTACTGAAGCCTTTGTGGCTTGTGTTACCGAACGTGAGGGCTGAGATATCCACGAGAGTTTTTCCCTTCCAAGTTCTTTTGAAGTTCCAAAGTTATTCAAGTCATGGTGACTTAGGAAGTCCCCATATTGCTTGTGCTTCTCAAATTCGTTCAGCATTGGAGCCTTGGATTAGCCCCAGTGGTGTTTTACTTCCACATTGTTGCCTAACCTGAGATCCGTTCAACCTAGGTGGCTTGGATTAGCCCCAGTGGTGTTTTGCTTCTGCATTGTTGCCTAACCCTATCAGGTGTATTTGTCACTTATTGAGCCAGAGACTCACAAGGACGTGGTTAAGGTTGGCTTAAACACTATTTCGACCTGGAAATCATCAAAGTGTCGCACGAATCCACTAACAAAAGTCTAGCCCCGTGACATTTTGCACATCAACATGATCATGTAATGAATGCATTTAGTATTGCTTAGTTATTTTCGTGGCACTGAGCTTGTAAGCTCATCGTATGGAATGTGTTTCCGTGTTCAGGTTAGTAGAGGATTTGTTGAGGAGCCTATCGTATCAATACATTCCATACCAGACAATTTGCAGAGTATATCTTGAGTATTAGTTATAACTAAAATTGCTTAAATCATGGATTTTGATTTTATTTCGTATTTTGTTGATTTGGTTGAAGATTTGGATTAAACAAGTTCAAAATCTAATGATTAGCACGATCTCCACAAAATCCCAAATTAAATAGGAAAAATCGGAATTCAAGAAGTTGGCAAGACCATAAGAGGTTTTCGCAAAAGGCGTGGGCACGACTTATTCATCCAGACCTATCGCAGAAGAAGTCTGCAGTTAAAACGTGGGCACACCTTACCAGTTCGTATAACCCTAAATTAGGGTTACAAATTTACAAGGAAAAATGATTTTAATGACGGCTGAAAGACTCTATTGAATTATTCTTATCTTTAAAGAAGGATGAGCGTATTCAAAAAACCCTTATTTTGGTGGGATTGACTTTTGGGAAACTTCCTTATCTAGAATAGGGTAACCCTTAAAAAAGGGGAGCTAGGGTTTTCAAAGTTTAGGTTTTCTCTACGATTATTCTGCAAACTTGATCTTTATTTTCTTTTTGTGTTCTTTCAATTATGAGTAGCTAAATATTTTTGTTCCAACTGAAGGATAATTGAAGGTTTGGTTCTTCAAGAATTGTAAGATCTAAATAATTTTCATTATCCTTTTATTTCTTCACTATTTATATATCTTCTATATTTATTAAGAATTATTATCTTGATTGATTGTTGCAAAGGGTCCGTTGTTCAACTATCAGGTTGGGAAATTACCATTTAGAACTTTAAATCTGTAATTGTTTAAACGTTCTAATATTAATGGTAAAGTAACATAGTTGACTTTTGATTATGTTATGAAGGTATATAATCTAGTCTAAATGAACCGAGCTTGTGTATTTGTTGGCTAGAATTGGTGGTCTCTAGTAGTTAATGCTGTTGGTGGATTAAATCTTAAGCTTTTGTCTAGGTTTGTTCATTAATAATGGAAATAATCAAAGAGCTTCTCTTGATTATCAAGAAACTAAAGAGAGATAGGTTGTTAGAGCTTGTTAGTAACCATAAACGATTTAGTGAAAAATAAAAGATTTTATCATTGTATCCATGATCAATTCTCTGAACCAATTATGAAATTATACCTTTAGTTGGATATTTTCTTGATATTAATTTCTCTAAATTCTTGGTTGATTATAATTTCCTTCTCTTTTGATTTTCTCAATTTTAAAACCCTTTTTTTTTGCTTTAATATTCATTAAAATATGTCTACCCAATCCCTGTGGATTCGACCTTGCTTATAGCTAGTACAATTTATATTTCTAAAAGAAAGTATTATTATTTATTGGATTCGAAACCCACCAAATTGTTGGCGTCATTGTCAGTGACTGGTGTCATTCAGACTTATTTTGATGCCTTGTTCTTCTTGTGCAGGTGAACTTCAATATGATTCTAAGATCGAGAAGACTGCTCGCAAGTTAAGAAAAGAAACTAAATTGCACAACAGACAAGCTTCTTCTTCTTCTTCATCCCTTGAATCAAAATATGAACTCAACTTGGTTGATTCATCCAGCGATTCTATAATATAAGGAACACTGGACAATTAAGAAAGAACTCTAAGAGAATTGGCTGCACCAAATGTGAATCAATAACCGCTCTACGTTGACTACCCAGGTTTGGAGGTAGCTTTAGAACTAAAATCTGGTTTGATTCATTTGTTGCCTACTTTTCATGGACTTGAGAATGAAGATCCTCATAAGCATTTGAAGGAATTCCAAGTGTTGTGTTCAAGTATGAGACCGCAAGAAGTGACTGAAGAGCAGATCAAACTGTGTGCTTTTCCGTTCTCGCTAACCGATAAAGCTAAAGATTGGTTCTTCTATTTACCCTTCGGTTCTGTAACTACTTGGGCAGAGATGGTGAGGTTGTTTCTTGATAAATTTTTCCCTGCTTCAAGAGCCGCTGGCATTCGAAGGGAGATATGTGGAATAAAACAAAACGATACTGAGACCCTTCATGAGTATTGGGAAATATTAAACAACTATGTGCAAGCTGGCCTTAACATAGGATTTCTGAGCAACTTCTTATCCAATATTTCTATGAGGGACTACTATCCATGGAGAGGAAAATGATGGAAACAACTAGTGGAGGTGCCATAGTGAATAAGACTCCTCACGATACTAGGGAATTGATCTCCATCATGGCCGCCAATTCACAATAAATTGGCCTTAGGCAAGACACGTCTTCAAGAAGGGTGAATGAGATAGGTTCGTATTTCATTGAACATCAATTATCGTATCTCACCTCCCTTGTTCAACAAATAGTTATAGGAAACATGCAACAAGTTAAAGCTTGTACGATATATGTTGCGATTGGTTACCCAACTGACATGTGCCCTACACTTCAAGGTGATTCTCATGAGCACACCAATACAGTTGGAAGGTTTCCATGCCCACCATAAAGGAAGTATGATCCTTACTTAAATACCTATAATCTAGGATGGAGGGATCATCCTAACCTTAGCTATGGGCCAAGACTATCGTAATTCTAGCGTTTTCCACCTGAGCAGTCTTCTTCAAAGACATGTATGTCACTAGGGGAAATTGTCAAATCAGTTGCAACTAATACACAACAATTTCATCAAGATACGAGAATAAGCATATAAAATTTGGAGAATCAAATGAGTCAATTGGCATCTTCCGTGAGTCGGTTAGAATCCCAAGGTAAGCTACCTTCACAAACCATTGTTAATCCAAAGCAAATGCTAGTGCAATCACATAGAGAAGTGGGAAGGAGTTAAAGGAACCTAGTCCATTGGCACATAGGTTAACCTTAGAGGAAGAAACTGAAAAGGATTTTTTTGCTCCTCAGACTAAAAAAGACCAACCCAAAGGACTTAGAAGCGAACAACCGAAGGCATTGGTAACAAATCCTCCTTTTCCAGCTAGATTTGCTAAGTCCAAGAAAGAAGAAGAATAGAAAGAAATTCTTGAGACATTTCACAAGATTGAGGTAAATATTCCTTTACTTGATGCAATTAAACAAGTACCTCGATATGCTAAATTTCTTAAAGAATTATGTACCAATAAGAGAAAGTTCAAGGGTAATGAAAAGGTATGTACAGGGGAGAATGTTTGAGTTGTCCTTCAGAAAAAACTAACCCCCAAGTGCAAGGACCCATGTATGTTTACTATCCCTTGTAAACTTGGAAACGTTAGGATTAAGAGAGCAATGTTAGATCTAGGAGCCTCGATAAAGGTCTTGCCTCTTTCTATTTACTCATCTTTGAATGTTGGTCCTTTGAAAGATACATGAGTGGTTATTCAACTTGTTGATAGATCTAATGTATATCCTGAGGGAGTTTTAGAGGATATTTTGGTGCTAGTTAATGAATTGGTTTTCCCATAGATTTTTATGTGTTTAACATGCTAGAAGGTGATTCTTATAAATCAACATTAATTTTGTTAGGAATGCCATTTTTGAAAACAGCTAGGACAAAAATTGATGTAAATGATGGTACACTTACCATGGAATTTGATGGTGAAATTATTAAATTCAATATTTATGATGCCATAAGATATCTTAGTGATGTGTCCTCTATTTTTGTCATGGATGTTATTGATTCTCTAGCACAGGAAATTTTTTATTTAAATGATGATGACAAGTTGAAAGTTACACTCAACATGAATTTCACTTTTGAATGATTATAGGGAATCATGAAAAAGTTTGTGTTGGATCTTAATTTGCAAGATGCAATCCAAGAACTAGAATCACTCAAACCCATGAGGTATGATGTATCTTATATTGAGTTGCCTCTTTCTCACACCAAACTTCTTTCTTCTCTTGTGTAGGCACCAAAATTGGAAATGAAGCATTTAGTAAATCATCTGAAGTATGCATATTTAGGAGAAGATGAAACTCTTCCGGTGATCATTTCTAGCAAACTCTCTCGTTTAGAAGAATAAAAGTTGATTCAAATTCTTAGAGAGTACAAGGAAGCTATTGAGTGGAATATAGTTGACATTAAGGGATTGAGCACTTCCACATGCATGCATAAGATACTATTAGAGGAAGATTCTAAGCCCTCTAGAGAAACCCATCGTCGATTGAACCCGCCTATGATGGAAGTGGTAAAGAAAGAGATCTTGAAACTCCTCGATGCGAGTATGATTTATCCAATTTCGGATAGTAAATGGGTAAGTCTGGTCCAAGTGGTTCCAAAGAAAACATGAATAACTGTGGTTAAAAATCCTGATGGTGAGTTGGTGACCACTCGAATTCAAACCGGGTGGCGGGTTTGTATAGATTATAGAAAACTAAATGCATCAACTAGGAAAGATCACTTTCCTCTTCCATTTATTGACCAAATGCTTGAACGTTTAACTGCTCGTACTCACTATTGTTGTCTTGATGGTTATTCAAGTTTTCATCAAATTCCAGTCGCACCTGAAGACCAAAAGAAAACCATATTCATATACTTGTTTGGTACCTTTACATACCAACGAATATCGTTTGGGCTTTGCAACGCCCCTTCCACATTCCAAAAGTGTATGGTTAGTATATTTTTAGATTATGTGGAGAACATCATTGAGGTATTTATGGATGATTTTACAGTCTATGGTGACTCTTTTGATACATGTTTATCTAACCTAGAAAAAGTGCTAAAAAGATGCATAGAAACAAACCTTATTTTGAACTATGAAAAATGTCACTTAATGGTTGATCAATGTATTATTCTGGGCCATGTTGCATCTTCTAAGGGGATTTAAGTTGATAAAGCTAAGATAGATGTAATTAAATCTTTACCTTACCCCGCCAGTGTATGGGAAGTTCGCTCTTTTCTTAGACATGCAGGATTCTATCGACGTTTTATTAAGGATTTCACCAAGATCACTCAACCTCTATGTCGGTTACTGTAAAAAGATATGACATTCGAATTTGATGAGCCATGTAAAAAGGCATTTGATGAGCTAAAAGATATGTTTACTTCAGCACCAATCATCCAGCCCCCAGATTGAAGTCTCCTATTTAAAATCATGTGTGATGCAAGCAATCATACAGTTGGTTCCATTCTTGGGAAAAGAGTTGGAAGAGCTTCTCATGTCATTTACTATGCTTAAAGGATGCTTGATAGTGCCCAGAGAAACTATTCAACTACAGAAAAAGAACTTTTAGCTTTTTTTTTTTTTTGCTTTAGAGAAGTTTCGTCCATACTTATATGGCTCTAAAGTAATTGTCTATTCTGATCATGTAGCTCTCAAATATTTTCTCTCAAAGAAGGAGGCAAAACCTAGACTCATTCAGTGGATACTCTTGTTACAAGAGTTCAACTTGCAGATACGTGACAAAAAGCGTGCATAAAACTTGGTTGTTGACCATTTCAGTAGGCTAATCACAAGTAAAGAGCTACCACCACTACGAGATGATTTCCCATATGAGTATCTTTTTTCATTTTAAAAGAGAACCCCCTATTATGCAGACATTGTTAATTATCTAGTTACTAGAAAACTACCAAATGAATTGTCTAGAGGTCAAAAGGATAAAATCAAAAGTGATGCTAAATATTATGTTTGGGATGACCCTTATTTTTGGAAATATTGTTATGACCAAATCATTTGTAGATGTGTCTCTGAGTAAGAAATCCCCTCCATCTTAAGATTTTGTCACTCATATACATGTGGATGACATTTTGGTCCCAAAAGGAGAGCCTGTAAGGAATTAGAATGTGGATTGTTTTGGCCTACTTTGTTTCATGACTCATATATGTTTTGTAAGGCATGTGAACAATGTAAAAGAACTGGAAACCTAGGACATAGAGATCAAATGCCCTTAAACCCTATTCTTGTTTGGGGGATATTTGATGTGTGGGGTATTGATTTCATGGGTCCTTTTCCTCCTTGTTATGGTAATGTTTACATTATCCTTGTTGTGGATTATGTTTCAAAGTGGTAGAAGCTAAGTCTACCCGAACTGATGATGCTAAAGTTATTGTAGATTTTGTCAAATCTCACATTTTTGTTAGGTTCGGGACACCCAATGCCATAATTAGTGATCGTGGGACTCACTTTTGCAATAGAGTGGTGGAAGCCTTATTCAAGAAATCATGTTACTCATAGTGTGTCTACTGCTTATCATCTATAAACTAACAGGAAAGATGAGGTATCCAATAGAGAAATCAAGTCCATACTCGAGAAGATTGTCAACCCAAATAGGAAAGATTGGATTATGCGACTCAATGACGTACCATGGGCCTACCGCACGGCTTACAAGACCCCTATCGATATGTCTCCTTATTGTTTGGTATATGGGAAGCCATGTCATCTTCCAGTAGAGCTAGAACACATGGTTTATTGGGTCGTTAAGCAATGTAACATGAAGATGGATGAGTCAGGTCTTCAAAGGAAATTACAACTGCAAGAGCTAGAAGAAATTTATAATGACACTTATAAGAGCTTGAGAATCTACAAGGAAAAGACTAAAACTTTCCATGATCATATGATTTCCAGGATAAATTTCTCTATTGGTCAGAAATTTCTACTTTATCACTCTCGATTGAAATTATTTTCTAGTAAATTGCATTCTAGATGGGTTAGACCCTTTGTTGTTACTAATGTTTTTACTCATGGTGCAGTTGAAATACAAAGTTTGGATACAGGTAAAATATTTAAGGTCAATGGTCATCGTTTGAAACCTTTTTATAAAGGTTTTCAGGTGCATACTGTTGACTAAACCATTTTGGAGTACCCAACTTATGATAATTAAGAATCTACAACGTCTAGCCAAAGACGTTAAAGAAATGTGCTCTTGGGAGGTAACCCAATTTTTCCTTTTCAATTTCTATTTTTTTTTTTTATTATTTATTTTAATTTTTATTCTTGAATTTTCGAAGTACAACTAATCTTGTTTTCTTCTCTAGGTCAGAAGATGATTTTTTTTAACTTATGGGCACGCCTTATAAAAGTATAATTATTCCTAAAGTCTCTCACTATCCAGAAGATGTTTTTGTATAAGACGTGTCCACGTCTAAACTCAACACCACTTATGGTTTAGGAAGCAAAATTCAAAGAAACTCTTTAAAATATAAATATCACTGTGCCCTAATTTTTTCTCTATTTTCTCTGCTCTTTTTGAAGAACGTGCGCAACCCAGCCGTCATCCCTACTCCAACGTCGACGCACAACACCATTCCACCCTACCCACGTCACCACTCAGTCTAAGAACCAATCAAGCCAACGCATAGCCCCACTCCACCAGACCCACACCATCGCCCAGTCTGAGAACCGACCCAGCCGCACGTGACCCTACCAACATCCAGGTCGACCTGACGTGCAAACCTACTCCAACACACGTGCCCCTCCAGCAGAGGACAACCGACATAGAAAAAAGGCAGAGCACCAGGCCACAGCCTCCCCCAGAATGTAAGAGAGCAAGATTGGGCAAAGGGAAGCATATTCTTCCACCGTCTGAGACAGAGCTGAATGGGCATTTGACATTCACAAAAAAAACAAAGAAAAATATCAAGATATTTGTAGGCGACCCATCATTTCCTGTAAGTATATTCATTCCCCTACAATGGATGCATTGGATATATTTATTGTTATGTTTGAGCTCATTGACAATATTGGGTGGAAAAATTACTTTCTCATCAATTGCCCTGCATATATTGAATTATTCAGAGAATTTTACACTATTTTGGAGTTCAATAAGCCTAATAATTTCACACTCCATAGCCCACAAGTAGTCAAGTTTAGATTAATGGGACAAGAATTTAAGCTCTCAATCACTGAATTCAACATTGCTTTTGGATTTATCTCTGAAGAATATGTTATGTCTGATGAATATTTGAGCAATTCTTGTGATTTTAGTGAAGCTTTTGAACCAGTTATATTGTATAACACTCTCTCCACTACTGATCACTATGACCCAAGTAAATCCAAAGACACCTACCTTCATGACCCTATCTTGAAGTACATTTATAGGTTTCTTGCATTTACTTTTTTGGGTAAGAAAGATTTTGTTGTTGTATTGACGAAAGCTGAGTTTTATTTTTTGTGGTGCATGCAAAACAAAACCAAAGTGAATCTTAGTTGTTGGTTAGCTTCACAATTTGCTAGTGTCTTCAAAACCAAGTGTCCCTTATTTTAGGTTCACTAATCACCCACTTAGCTGTTCATGAAAAATTGATTGATCTTCAGAATAACGATCTTCATGTTGCTTGTAAGATGTTGCCATTGGACTTATCTTGTTTAGAGGGGATGGGTTTAGTTGGCCGCAAAGATGGTATTTCTATTTTTATCCTCCAGGGCCTGTTCTGCCACGATCACAACGCAAGCTACTTAGCGCCAATGATGATTACAAGGTCGACACTTCTACTGACTTGTCATCTACATCAACCACATCCTCCCAATGATAATTTGGTGATCAGCTTTCAAGACTCGAAGACAAAGTTGCCTGAATGGAAAGAAACGTGACAGCTTTCTTTGCCTACATGTGATTCACACCACCTTCACCCCCAGCTCGTGACAGTTATCGTGGTTGATACTCAACATTTTCAGGGGAGTTTTTTATTCTTATTCTTTTATGGTTTTTTAGAATCTACTTTTGATATATTGAGGACAATGTATGGATTAAGTGTGGGGGAGAGTATTTCATATATGGTTTTGCTTTGAACATAATTTTGCTTTTATTTTTGAAAAAATATATAAAAAAACAAGTATGCTTTAGTTCTTGTTTGTGATTTTTCTCTTCAAAATTCTATATTCTTTCGATGTTTGTCCTTACATCATTTGGATTGTTGTGAATTATCGAATTAAGTTGAAGCATAATAGGGGATTAGCTTGAGTAGTTAAATTCTTATTTGCTACACACTGGTTGATTACTCTTGATGACTGATTGAATGAAAAATGTGTGATATTTGATACATGTTTACCCTTTATATGAGTTTTTGAGCCAATGAGCACTCATTTTACAGCATGCTCAATTTCTTGATTGAGTGATTGTTATACATAGTTGATTTTTCTAGAACTTGCTTTGTTATACATGTTGAAGACCACATTTTAGAATTAGATGCATCAAGAACGATAAGGGTATTTAGGTGAAACCATTTTAACTTTCGTAAAGAGCCTACCCTAATTATCATCCTTAGAAAGCCAATTTTGAGCCTGAGCCTTTTTGTTCGAAATTAACCATGGTACAAGAAAATATTAAACCATTTTTGTTAATTTCCCCTCTTTTGAACCTTGAATTGGAGGATTGTATGAGCTTCTTCACAAGAAAATTCAACTTATCTTTAGAAGATCGGAAGATGTTGGAATAAACTAATTCGAGTTGCAATCTCTTTCATTTGAAAAAAAAAGAAATATTGTGCAAAGGAAAGGAAAAAATAGAGATTGTGCAATAAATAAAGGTTATGTGACTTGAAGGGAACATTTGAGATTGAGTTCCATGTGGATAAGTTTGTATGACTCCTTCGATAAAACAACTCAAATTCAT
The DNA here is from genome assembly GCF_006381635.1 of Hibiscus syriacus. Taxonomy (NCBI): domain Eukaryota; kingdom Viridiplantae; phylum Streptophyta; class Magnoliopsida; order Malvales; family Malvaceae; genus Hibiscus; species Hibiscus syriacus. The sequence continues at coordinate 1,821,799 of NW_024061947.1, read as the reverse complement.
TTCCTACCAAACCTCACCTAAGCCCCATTACCCCTTGTTTAAGTCCCTGAGGTTTTTGATGCATTCAATTCATCGATTAGTGGTGGGGATGTGATAGACTAGCAAGTTTATGGTAAAAATCTTTCTATGTTTTGGCTTGAGAGTTTATTGACAACCTAAACACCTCGAGCGTATTGAGTGAATCCAATGTGAGGGTATTAGATCCTACTGCATTTTTATTTAAAAACGATTGATGGAGTGATTATTCATGTTTGTTGGTTTATGATAATTTCTTCTTCGAATTTCTTGTTCCTTAATTGGGTCTAGATTTGAGTCTTTAAGGCATGACAATTTTGATTGTGGAAGGATGAGCAAATGAAGAAGAAGGATTGATGTTATTAAGAGTTATGAATTTGAACTATAGTATGCTTGAGGACAAGCATTGGTTTAAGTGTGGGGGAATCTGATAAGATGCATATTAGCCATATATTCTATGATATTTTCCTCATATTTGAATACCTAAAATTGCTTAAATCGTGTATTTTGATTTTATTTCGTATTTTATGGATTAGGTTGAAGATTTGGATTAAACAAGTTCAAAATCTAATGATTAGCATGATCTCCCAAAAATCCCAAATTAAATAGGAAAAAAAGGAATTCAAGAAGTTGGCAAGACCAGAAGAGGTTTTCGCAAAAGGCGTGGGCACGACTTATTCATCCAGACCTATCGCAGAAGAAGTCTGCAGTTAAGACGTGGGCACACCTTATCAGTTCGTATAACCCTAAATTAGGGTTACAAATTTACAAGAAAAAATGATTTTAATGACGGCTGAAAGACTCTATTGAATTATTCTTATCTTTAAAGAATGATGAGCGTATTCAAAAAACCCCTATTTTGGTGGGATTAACTTTTGGGAAACTTCCTTATCTAGAATAGGGTAACCCTTAAAAAAGGGGAGCTAGGGTTTTCAAAGTTTAGGTTTTCTCTACGATTATTCTGCAAACTTGATCTTTATTTTATTTTTGTGTTCTTTCAATTATGAGTAGCTAAATACTTTTGTTTCAACTGAAGGATAATTGAAGGTTTGGTTCTTCAAGAATTGTAAGATCTAAATAATTTTCATTGTCCTTTTATTTCTTCACTATTTATATATCTTCTATATTTATTAAGAATTATTGTCTTGATTGATTGTTGCAAAGGGTTCGTTGTTCAACTATCAGGTTGGGAAATTACCATTTAGAACTTTAAATCTGTAATTGTTTAAATGTTCTAATATTAATGGTAAAGTAACATAGTTGACTTTTGATAATGTTATGAAGGTATATAATCTAGTCTAAATGAACCGAGCTTGTGTATTTGTTGGCTAGAATTGGTAGTCTCTAGTAGTTAATGCTGTTGGTGGATTAAATCTTAAGCTCTTGTCTAGGTTTGTTCATTAACAATGGAAATAATCAAAGAGCTTCTCTTGATTATCAAGAAACTAAGGAGAGATAGGTTGTTAGAGCTTGTTAGTAACCATAACCGATTTAGTGAAAAATAAAAGATTTTATCATTGTGTCCATGATCAATTCTCTGAACCAATTATGAAATTATACTTTTAGTTGGATATTTTCTTGATATTAATTTCTCTAAATTCTTGGTTGATTATAATTTCTTTTTCGTTTGATTTTTCTCAATTTCAAAACCTCTTTTCTTTGCTTTAATTTTCATTAAAATAAGTCTACCCAATCCCTGTGGATTCGACATTGCTTATCGCTACTACAATTTATATTTCTAAAAACAAGTATTATTATTTGTTAGAATCGACACCCACCAGCATGTATTATATATGGACCTTGTATTATTCGAGTCATAACTCTAGTTTCTATTTTGTTTAAAACTCTACGGTCGTAAATGTACGTATTTTGGGAGACTCCCATTTTGTGTAAACTTTGATTTCAATTCCGTTGATATTATGATGAATGATTTTGATGCTATTAAACGTTTTTAAAAAAAGAAATTTTTGAGTTGACCATTTCGGTTGTCCCGTGTGACATCGTAATCCATGGACCTTCGGGTTGGACTGAATTAGGGTGTTACATATTTTTAACATTTACAATATAGACTTTATTTTTATATAGAGTAAATCACAACTCCAATAAAATTAATATATAATAACTTGAAAATGGATTTACTCAGTTATCAAATTAGATAATAAATTGAACTGTCTATGGGTTTACCCAAATTCCGTTTGAGCAGTGACTATGTATAATATGAATAAAATATTGTTGTGTAAATCTGATTTGACTTGAAATATGGAGCTCAATATTTATTTTACTAAAATTTTGAACATAATCAAGGCATTAGTTCAATATTAATTTAATATTTATATTATAATATTATGTATTAAATTTTCATATGGTATAAATTACATAATAAATAAAATAATAGAAAACTAATAGATCAAATCTATTAATTCGTATTATGTGTAAGTTGCAGTTTAGTCATTATATTTTAATTTAATTAATTTATCACTCTGTTTTTTAAAATTTTAAATTGTAGTCCTTATTCAAATGGTAGTCGTTAAATCTGTTAAGTTATAATCTATTATTAGTTCTTATATTATTCATAAATTGTGAATTAGACTCTATTTTCAAAATTTTATATTATCCATAATTTATGCGTAGTAGATGGGATAATAAGATTGACTTCAAACCCGACAAATATTTTAAACAGACTTTGATTTTTCTTAATCAAAATACACTTTTTAATAGGTAAAAAAAATAATTAAATTGTGCTTTTCTTTATTTTAGGTAATTAAATTATTTTTTTTCAAACTAGGTACTTGAATTATTATATTCAATTATTTTAAGTTATAATATTTTTTCAATTAGAAAATTATTTTTCGACCAATAAGATATTGACAAGCCATACAAAATTAGGTATTTGTTTTGACCAAAAAATATTTTAGGAGCTTAAAGAAAAAAATGATATAATTTAGGGACTTATTTTTTATTATGATAATTTAAGTACCTGGTTTGGCAAAAAAAAATTAGATACCTAAAATAAAAAAATAACATAATTATTTTTATAGTTTAAACCTTTTTAATATAACATTTTTTGTTTAAATATTTTCAAGAACTTTTGAATTTGGATAAATAATCTCTCTTCGGGCATTTAACTTACATTATCTAAGAGAATGAGCCTTAATTTACAGTATAACATAAAATTATAGGTTGTCAAAATAATAACATAAAATTATAGTATTTGATTTACGAATATTACGGACAATTCATAAACTTATATTATGTAATGATATAATTTCATAATTAAGAAACTAATAATCACAGACATAATCATAAATTTAAGCTAATTTATTATTTATAATACATTAACTATGATTTATAATTTTATTTTAAATCGTGTTTTTATTTTCTAAGTAAAACAGTAGATATAAAAATTTTATTTATTTTAAACAGTTTAAAATAATTATAAAATAATATTTATTTAAAAAATTTCTTTACCATTTTTTATATTCTCAAACAATTTTACAATAAACGTTTAATCACCCTTACTACGGTCATTGGTGTTGGAACCTGTTAGCTCGAGGAATATCAATTCCTTTAACCGTTATAACGCGTATAAACACGAAATTCCACAACTTTTAAAATAAGAAGTAATGTATAGCCTTCAAAACAATGGAAATAGTTAGTAAAAAAATTGGACGTAGCCATCAAAGCGTAGCCATCAAAGCGTAGCCATCAAAGCATAGCCATCCTAATAGAATAAAAATCAAGATCATAATACACAAAAATAAGAATTAATGTATTTATTTATTTATTTATTAATATATAAAATATAGTAAAAATATGTGTAATAATTAAGTTATGATCTACTTATATTGTGTAAAATTATTTTAGTTTTACACTTTTTTAGGATCGTTGGATTGAGGAAAATCAAAGACTGTGATTACCTCCTTGTTTTTTTAGAGAATATCTTTTCATTTTCTATAGTTAATCTCAACATTTAATTTCTCTCATCCAATGGTCCTAAAAAGGTGTTAAACAAAAGAATTTTACACGATTTAATTAGATCCTTATTATAATTTAATGAAATTTAAACTAAAAATTATTAAAATAACTAAACTTGTTATGAAGAAAACAAATTCTATAAAAATATTTTAATAAAATATATCTTTAAATAATTTTACATCCCTCGTTCAATCTCTATAGTTTTATATTTCAATTCAATAATTTTAATAAAATAATGTAATGTAATATTTTACATAATATAATATTATAATCTTATATTTTATAATCTTATTCTAAAAAATACTTTGTATTTTATCAACAAAACGTACCTAAAAGTAATCTAATAATAAACCGTTAAATTAAAATTATGACACTATTTTGTTGAATTCTTTGATTATTAAAAATTATAAAATAGTTCTTCTACCATGGGACATTATTTTGTTAAGTCCCCAACTATTAAAAGTTACAAAATAGTCAATTGACTATTTATATGTTCCAAACTCTTTCTATTTGATAAAATATTGGCGTCCGTCTAAGCTGGATATTAATCTATTGACTGAGATACGATAAAATATAGTCCTAGAACCGTTTGAGCTATCGTTTATGAATCGACTATCTGTTTATACCATCGAGCTATTGCTTGAAATATTATGTTGTTGAGCATGTTCTTAAAAGCAATAATGATACCAGTAGATATCATTAAAATATAATTTTATCATATCAGCCAGTAGGTTGACGTCTAGCTTAAACGGTTGTCATTTTTTTAAATGGTGAGTTTGAAATATATGAATAATCGGGTGACTATTTTATAACTTTTAGTAGTTAAAGGACTCAACAAAACTGTATCTTACAGTTGGGAGATCATTTTGTAACTTTTAATAGTTAGATGATTCAATAATCAGTACTCTATGGTCGACAAGCCATTTTTGTACTTTACCCTAATTTTAAATAGATGTAAATAACGTGTTTAGTACCTAAACTATAAGTTCTAGTACTTAAAATTTCAATTTTTTTCAAAACAATGCCTAAAGTTTAGTTTTTGTTTCGTTTTTTACCCCTCCATTAAAAACTTTAGTTTTTGTTTCATTTTAGTACACCAATTCAAAATATAACGTTAATTTTTGAAAAAATTGAAAGTTTAGGTACTAAAACATACCATAACTGATAGTTTAGGTACTAAACGTATTAAGTTTTAATGATAGGGTACTAAAATGAAATAAAAACTAAAGGTTAGGTATGATTTTAAAAAAATAAAAAGTTTAAGTACTAAAACATATCAATACTTATAGTTTAGGTATTAAATACACAGTTTACCTTTTAAATAGTAATGTTTAAATTAATAGAAGCGTAAACTATACAAATGGTCACTAATATTTTGTTGAATCCTCTACTTAAGTTTCGCTTTATAAAAATTAATCACTTATCTTTAGCTAAAGTTATTAAGGTAACATAATACTGATGTGACATATTAATCTCACTTTTATGATATCATCATCCCCATCAATTTCTTCGTCTTCTTTAGTATTCTCTAACTCTTCGTATCCTTGAAATAATTCCGTATTTTTCAAGCTCTATCTCCTCTTTCTCATCATTATTTTCCTTAGAAAACCGAATGATAACATCTATAACTGTAATCCTTGCACCCAAGATTTTTCTCCAATTCTTATTGAATCTTTCTAAAGACATGGACGCTCACCCCACCCAACCAAACTAAAGCTTAATTAAGAACATCACATGTCACTACATTATTGCTATTGAGAAGCACTACTAATATAACTAAAGAATAAATCTTCAGTTCCCTTGCTTCTGTGTCAAATATATGTATGTTTGGATCGGTATTCTGTTAACGAGCGAGAGCTTTTCATTTTCTGATATGTTTGGATCAGTATTCTGTAGAAAAAGCAGGGGACAGAGTGGTGGGTTCTTTGAACCCCTCCGGAGATTGTCTTGTAAGGTAGGGTTCTTTAGCCTGACCTTGTGAGATCCTACGTTATCAAAACAAAAATATTTTTTATTTCTATTTGTGTGCTAAATATTATTTCGTAACTCCCCATCCCCTCCTTTTGCAACATGTTTCCTCTTCCAAATCTTCCACATCATTTTCACTCTTCACATAAACACAAACATTTTATTCCTGTTCATGGAACCAATGGAAGGAACTAATCATGTCACTCGTTAAGGAAAATGATGATGGGAAAAAGGAGATAGAACTTGAAAATATAGAAATTTTTCAAGGGAGTTAGAAAAGATTAAAGAAGATAAAGAAACTAATGAAGATGATGATGTCATAAAAGTGAGACTAAAGTGCTATATTTAATGTTTTGTTGCCTTAATAATCACAGTTAACGGTGAATGACGAATTTAATATAAATTGATATTATAAATGATACCTAATACCTACTAGGCTAGAACGAGGGGATAGAGAGAGGGAGATTGGGCGGTCTAAAATGGGGAGGATCCTTAGATACTGTATATGCATCAGCAAACGACTCACACATCTTCTTTCCTTAGCTTTAACCATGTGTCCCTCTGTCACTGATTACTCTCTCATCTTTCCCTTTCTTTATCCCTGCTGTTGATGTTGCCATACGTGTGTTGGACTCTCCACTTTCCCTTTTACTTTTGTCTAAACCAGTGAAAACCCACTCTACCCGCGTTCCCACACTCTCACTTACATAATACGTACATTTATACACGTATATGGGACCATTGTCCTTTGCTTAAAATTCTAGCTTTTTCGTGAAAGACACGATCCGACTCTGCCGCTCTCTCCCTCTCTCTCTTTTTGTAGCTTCGCTTTGCTTCTCTTCGATATGGAAATGGAGAATCATCATCCATATGGCATGCCTGATCTTAGGCAACTGCTCAACGGAAGAACAAGCCATTTCCGAACAGTTCCACAGGGTCCTGAGTTATTCTCCTCCGGCAACCGGAATCTTCCGCTCCCACAACCTCACCACCACCAGTTTGATATGATGCAAATGGCCGTGGGTAGGCAAGTTGGTCATGAATTGATTCCTCGTGGACTTCAACACGAGTTCCATTCCGATGCTACTGCTACTAATAATGTTACCACCACGGCTGCTGTGGCTGTCAACAGTGGTTCGACTCCTAGTGCCAGTTGTGGGTTCGACGGTGATGCTATTCCCTTTGGAGGTGATGGAGGGACTGGAAGATGGCCTCGTCAAGAGACTTTAACACTTCTTGAGATCAGATCTCGGCTTGATCCTAAGTTCAAAGAAGCTAATCAAAAGGGTCCTTTGTGGGAGGAAGTTTCCAGGTATTCACAAACTAATAGCCTACCCTCTCTCTCTCTCTCTCTCTCTCCTCTTTCATTTGCAAAGGGTTTCTTTTCTTCTTCCTCTTCTTCTTCAAGTTATCAATTAAAATGGGTTCTTCTGGTTTCACTGTTACTAGTTCTACTGATATGAAAATGGGGCCTTTTTCGCTTTCTTCTTTCTTTCTTTCATTCTTCTTACATGATTCCAACAGAAACATGTGTCTCAAATCTTAACTTATGTCGAGAATGCATGTAGTCATAGAGTTTCCTGCTGTTAGAGCAAACTTTTGAAACAAATTAAGGGTTTTAAGAAAACGACTATGCTGAAACAAGTTCAGTTCAGGACCAGTAAACCAGGCGCTGTTTCTTATTTTTTTTTATTTAATTGAGAAAAAGAAGGATGTTTGATCATTTCAATAATCAGTAGTCTTGTACTGACTTGTTTTTCCTTTGAAAGTGTGTTGCCTTCATTATATTGCAAAGCTTTTTGAAGTTTTTTTTTTTAAATTTTCTTTTTAAATTTTCCTATAAGAATGACTGACCTTTTGGATGTTTAAATACACATCTACTAGTTTTATCCATCTTTGGTTGCATATTTGAATGGTCAATAGTATGCTTTATTGGGTTAACTGCAAAATGTTCAGCAAGGGAAACCCAGTTTTTTTATTCATAACATTGGCAAATATCATCACATGACATGATCTTTTGATGGTCATCTTTTATGTTTCAGTTACCAAATTTGAATTAGGGTTCCCATTTATAATTTCAACTTATTACCCCAATTTTCATTCATTTTTTTGTTTTGTTTCTGTAGGATCATGTGTGAGGATCATGGGTACCAAAGGAGTGGGAAAAAATGTAGGGAGAAGTTTGAGAATTTGTATAAGTATTACAAGAAGACCAAGGAAGGGAAAGCTGGAAGACAAGATGGTAAGCATTATAGATTCTTTAGACAGCTTGATGCCTTATATGGAGAAACCAGCAACTCAGTTTCAGGCCAAGAGAGTCAACTCGTTGGCAACAATTTTCGGTTACATGCCAGTCAAAACTGCAATATTACTCAAACAAATCAAGATGTCTATCACTCTCAAAAGCTTTGTGATAGTCTAAGCCTCTCAAATTCCTTTGAATATGACCCTTCTTCCTCGGATGACAATGGTTTAAGCACTGCAGCTGCAATGGAGAATGGCACTTCATTGAGAAAGAAAAGGAGTGGCAGTAGGTGTTGGAAGGCGAAGATAAAAAAAGTTCATTGATTCACAAATGAGGAAACTAATAGAGAGGCAAGAGGCGTGGCTTGAGAAGCTGACAAAGACTCTTGAAGAAAAGGAGATGGAGAGGGTTTTAAGGGAGGAACAATGGAGGAAAGAAGAGGAAGCCAGGACTGAGAGAGAGCAGAAGTTTTGGGTTAAAGAGCGAGCTTGGATTGAAGCTCGAGATTCTGCTTTAATGGAGGCTTTGCAGAATTTGACTGGGAAACAATTGAAGGGTGTTCCATCATCTGCGGTGATAATGTCTAATGAAATGGAAAACCAAAGTGAAACGTTGAAAGACACCGTTATGGCAGATGGGTGGCAAGAGACTGAGATTTCTAAGCTAATACAGCTGAGAACCACCATGGAAGGGTGCTCTGAGGAGATGCTATGGGGAGAAATAGCTGCTAAGATGGTTTGTTTAGGCTTTGAGAAGAGTGCTTTAATGTGCAAAGAGAAATGGGATAGCATTGGCGCTTACTTGATGAAAACAAAGGAGAGCAATGAAAAGCAAAAGGAGAAAACAAGATATCACTGTCGCTATTATCAGAACAATGAGCCACTCTACACTGAAACAGTGAGACTCCAAGAAAATGATGGCTCTTCCCCTTGTAACTCCAATGCTGTTGGAAGTGGTGTAAATGACAGTTGCTTTCGCTTCTTAATAAACGATGGAGAGAACTATTGGGAAAGCTATGGTTTGAAGATCAATAAAGGTGAAAACCAGTAATAAATTGAAAGCTCCCCCTAAAAAAGAACAGATTTCTATTCTAATCCCACATCTGATGTATGCAAATGGGTGCTGATACTATCAAGAGGTAAGAGACTATTTGACAAATTTTACACACTCTTTTGAGAGGGGGGGGGGGGTTTACAATGTTTAAGCAACAGATTATGAGAATTTTATGTATAGGAAATTGTGTTTGATGTGGTTCCCTTAGCAACTCCACATTTAATATTAATAACAATATAGGGTTTAAATATCTCGAAAAGAGGAAAAAGAAAGACTTAAATGTTGTTCTAAATCACTGAATTCTTCATATCTTAACTTCTTAAGTACATATTTCTGCCATGCATGGAACTTTGATAATTCTTTTAGTTCTTCACTAGTTTAATTATCATTTGTTGTTTAAATTACCATATAGCCGGAGCAAATTTTCTTTCTTTGTATGCAATATACAACGTGCATGACTTGAGAGCATTTCCCCTCACGTGTGCTCAAGTTTAATATTTTCTCTGCAGTACGGTGTATAGGTTATATACATAGATGGACAGAAAAATCATTTTTAACCGCAGCAGTAGTGTTGAGTGAAATTTGTCATTCTTTTCTACCAAGTTATTTTCTTCACAATATTCAAAGAGTTTGTTTGGTGATCTTGGAAATTCCTAGGAAGCAAATTGCAGATAATTTAGGTCCTTTGATAAACTGCTAATTGGCCTTCTCAAACAATAACAAGCTCTCTTTTCAGATTCAATGCAACAAGAAATGTCCATTTCACAATGACTGTTCCTTGATTGGAAGTTTATATATATATGACGTTACGAATAGAAATAGCAACCTTCCTTTTCTGTCTCTTTGAAACTTTTTGGCCATTAACAAGCAAAATAGTCATATTACAGGAATCAACAATACCTATGCACTCATCAAAAGAATCCTTGTTTTGAAATAGATACATACATAATACATACAAACACACACACATATTAGTAGTAGTAAATGCATAACTTTGTTTCCACATAAATATAGCTTGAAGTGAACAAATCCTGAGTTTCCTCACATGCCTTGGCTACTTTTGGTGAATAAAAAAAGACACTAGAAAAACGCTAATTTTTAAAGCAATATTATTCCAATGATTTTTGCTTTTTGGAGGTTATATGAAGTTGGTGATGCTGCAAAATTAATGGAGGCAAATGAATCATTAATGGCAAGATGGACACATGATTTTATACCACATGGAGCAAAATTATAAAATTTTAAAGAACGACGAATTTATAAAATTTTAAGGGACGAAAATATATTATCAATAGAAAATATAAAGAAAAAAATCTAAAATATAAGAAAAATTGTAAATATTAAGGGGACGACTGCCCCATGCTCCTCCTCAAGTCATCCCTTGTTGAGGGGTTACTAGTATTTATCTTTTAGAAATGTCATAGACTTCAACATATGTGCACAAGGACGGACTCATGAATTTATGTCATGGGTGCGAACATAAAGATTATATTAAAACTTTAGGGGTATAGATTATAAAATCTCAATGAGTGCGAAATTAAATAATTCATATAAAATACAAAAAAAATATCTAAAATACAAGGGAGATTAAATAACCCAAACATCCCCTGCGGTCCAACTTTGTAGGTGCGTATGAATATGGTTTGCCTTTAACTGTTTATACTTGTAGCCACTGATTAGGATTCTTTGATCGTCTTCAATAAATGCTTTTTTTTCACGTTTAAGAGTGAAAAGAGGCCCTAAAAAACTTTTGGACCACCTTTAAGTTTATTTATTTATTAATCATATAAATGTAATAATTTAGTATTAACCGCTGATTAACTTGGAATTTAAAGGATAAAAGGGACATTTAAATCTTTTACTGACGAATTCATTGAATAGTCTCGATTGTAAAAGAAAATTAAAATAACTATTAAAAATATAAACTAAAAATCTCATTTTCAATATGAATGTATATGTTGTAATACCATTAGTATCAAATTAAAGTAGATAGGTTAAATCTCATATTTCAATTTAAAAGACAGGCTAAAATTCAAAATTAGACTTACATTTTTTTACATATATACCTTTATATATATATGAATGCGCAGGCATGTCTAAATACATGCATGTATGTAGCTTCAATAAAATGGTGGAAAGAAATGCAAGAGATATGAAATACTGAAGAGGAGTAAGAAAGAGATGGATTGGTGTTGCCTTGCATGGAAGCTTTTTCACATTGTTGTAGGAGTAAAATCTCTCAGTTTCATGTTTCATGTAACATAGACACTACATTTATGATCTCCCATACTTGCGTCAACTAGTGCTTTTTTTTTCTTTTTTCTTTTTTTGCCCTTTCCAGACAGGGACTCTCCGTACATAGGAAAGCGTAAAGAAGCTTCCCGCACCAGAATGGGGGACCAAACAAAGGGGGAGACAGCATTGCAGTCATTTTCACTGCAATAAATTCGAAAAAAAAGGAAAGAGAAACGTACATAACCATCCAGCTCAGTTGGTAGAGCACAAGGTTCTAAACCTTGAGGTCGTGGGATCAAGTCCCACGGAGGGCATTTCATAATTTGGAGGTCTCCTACGGAAGCTGCTCTCAACCTGGTGTTGGGGGCAGTCTACTATCTTACCTCCCCCTTACCCCATACATATGGGAAAAAAGGGACAGCCATTTTTTTTGAAGCAAGCTTTGGTTGTCCCAAGACATTAAGACAGTACTTTGCAGTGCATTTAGCAGTCAAAGGAAATGGATATATAAAATTAGAGGATAAAGTACATAAAAGGTCCCCGATTTTAAGATGTTATTTGTTGAGTCCACAACTATTAAAAATTATGAAATAGTTACATGATTATAAAACGTTATTTTGTTAAGTACTTGACTATTAAAAGTTATAAAATGTTCACTTCACTAATTATGTTTCAAAATCTTTCTTTTCTATTAAAAATTAATGATCTTATGAGTTGGACGTTAACTTATTGATTAAGATGATCTTAATTGTTTAAGTTATATTTTATAGATCGATTCCTCTCTTACATTTGTGGTCGAGCCAATACTTAAAGCACTATTTCATCGAGCCAGTACTTGAAAGTTATTGTGATTCCAATAGACATCATTAAAATATGATTTTATTATATCCCAGTTAATTTGTTAACATCCAGCTTAGAAGACTGTCAATTTTTTAATAAAAACGGATAAATTTGAAACATATGAATAGTCAGGTGACCATTTTATAACTTTTAATAATAGGAAAACTTAAAAAAATAGTCTCATCAAAAGACTATTTTATAACTTTTAATAATTTGAAAACTAAACAAAATAATATCTCAGGGACTATTTATATACTTTACCCATAATAATAGTATACAAATAATAAGCAAATTTTGGATGATGCAATTTGATGTGACTGATTACTGGAAATTAACTGAAAATTTTGGGAATTCAACCTTTTCCTGCCAGTTTTGGCCATAAATTGAAATCATCAACTCCTAGAAACTTTTAGTGATTATGGTGTACGGCGTTTAAAAAACGGTTAAAAAATGATGTGATCTGTTAAATAAGTAATCGATTAAAATTTAGATCGGTTATGTTATATCATTTAACTGAAAATATTATCAAGTACAATTATATATTAGGTAGCGCTTATATAATGTAATAGATAGCACTTATATTGACCTATTTTCTAACTAAATAGGTATATTTAAACCGATAACATTGCAAATTTACTTATTACATTATAATTATCGGTTTTGATATTTTTGAGATTGATATAATTTTAAATGTATCGACACTTTATGCGTGCACCTCGTTGTGCTTTCATTTTGGGAAAAAAGTATCGACACATATTTAAAGAGTGTCGATACATAATGTAAACCTATTTGCTAATTAACCAGTATATTTTTACCGGTTACATTGTAAATTTACCTGTTACATAATAATTATCGATTTTGATGTTTTTTGAATCGATACTTTTTATAAATGCATCGACACTTATGCGTACACCAGTTTGAGTTCTTCAATCATAAGTTTATTCTTTGAGAAACTAAAACTGACCTAACTTTATCCTATGGAGATAATAAGAGTATATCATAAGTTTGCGTTGAGAGATGTCTGTTTCTAGGTTTTTGTTCTTTGAGAAACTGATAACATGATGGGTTTCTTAATGTTATTCTTTTGTTACTGCAAAGTTTTTGTTCTTTTCTTACTGGGTTTTCCTTAAAATATTCAACTTTTTGTATTCAAAAATGAAAATTCTGAAATAAAAATGATCACACAAGCACACTTTTTTACTACCGGTTTTATCATTTCGAGATCGATTTTGTCATATTTTTACCTGTTATATTGTTATGGATCGATACATTTTTATAAAGTATCGACACTTTATTAGCGCTATAACTTCTTTTCTTTTAAATTCCAAAAGTGTCGATACTTATAATAAAGTATCGACACTATCAACATATCCGGTAGCTCTTTACCGGTTTTGTCATTTCGAGACCGATTTTATCATATTTTTACATGTTATTGTTATGGATCGATACATTTTATAAAGTATCGACACTTTATTAGCGCTATAACTTCTTCTCTTTTAAATTCCAAAAGTGTCGATACTTATAATAAAGTATCGACACTATCAACATATCCGGTAGCGCTTTATCTGTTTTGTCATTTATAGACCGGTTTTGTCATTTTTTTTACCTGTTTTATTGTTATGGATCGATACATTTTTATAAAGTATCGACACTATCAACATATCCGGTAGCGTTTTACCTGTTTTGTCATTTATAGACCGGTTTTGTCATTTTTTTACCTGTTATATTGTTATAGATCGATATATTTTTATAAAGTATCGATGCTTTCAATAAATCCGGTAGCGTTTTACCTGTTTTGTCATTTATAGACCGGTTTTGTCATTTTTTACATGTTATATTGTTATGGATCAATACATTTTTATAAAGTATCGACACTTTCAATATATCCGGTAGCGCTTTACCTGTTTTGTCATTTATAGGCTGGTTTTGTCATTTTTTACCTGTTATATTGTTATGAATAGATATATTTTTATAAAGTATCGACACTTTCAATATATTCGGTAGCGCTTTACCTGTTTTGTCATTTATAGACCGGTTGTCATTTTTTTACTTGTTATATTGTTATGGATCAATATATTTTTATAAAGTATCGACACAAACCGACAGGCTAAGTTTGTCGGTTGCCAAATTTTTTAATATTTCTTCATGATTTCTACCTATTACATTATTATTACTCGATATTTCAAGTAGTGCTGAACCGAATTTATCAAATATCTTTTAATGTATCCGGTAACGCCGTATATTAACCGTATATTAGTCCGCCTTTCCGGAAACAATCTCTAGAAACTCTAGCACTACCAATAATTTATAAATGATAACATTATCTTCCATGTAATATGCATCACCTTATTAAAAGCCCCTTTTAGGGCTTATCAGTTCGGCACGTGAATTTATATATAATTATTGAAATGTGTACAAACGGAAGAAGGATGAGTAGATATAACACGGAAAACAACTTTGATATTTGCTGAACAAGAAAGGAAATATTGCAACTGGATGATAACAGTTGGAAACATTAATGGCTTCCCTATGAGTTCTCAGAACCCTTTGCCATGGAAGGATAAAAGCAGCACTCGGTTCCCAGGGTTGGAGAGAAGTTTATATTAGGGTAAAAGACACTTGTCCCATGAGTTTTGGTGTAAAATACATTGAGGCATGTTCTTCACTATTTGTGAAAAGTGGACCAGAAATTGCTTTTGAAATTTTCTTTTATTATTTTGGTTTAAACTTTAGGATAAACTATACGGGTGACTACTAAACTATTATATCATTTCATTTTGATCAATAATGTTTTGATTTCATCAATAATACTATCTAACTATTTAAATGATTCAATCAAGCCATTTGTAGTTAATATTTAATAGAGTAGGTGACGTGCCACTTAAATCTTTTTAGTATAATCACACATTTGATACATATATATATTAATTTGGTCCTAATTAACACATGACATTATTTGATGGTTAATTTTTTTTAATTTAATCAAAGTGTCACTCTCTAGTTAATGATAAGTAAATCAAAGCACAAATGGAGGAAGTGAGAATCAAACTAGAGACCCTTTAGGCAAGGAAGAAAGCGTCAACCATTGAACCAAAGCTACCATTTCGTATAATATAAACAAAAAGTAGTATATTTCTTGTATTCTAGTATATAAATACTTCACTTAAATTTCAAATATTTTATATATCTTAACTTTTAAAAATATATTTTATTTTTTTTCTTAAATTATTAAATATATTTTATTTTATTTTAATAGAAAGATATATTTTATTTTTTCTTCACTTAAAAAATTATTTTATTATTATTTTGACTTAAAAATATATCTTTGAATATATATTTTATTCTTATTTTAATATATATATATATATATATATATATATATATATATATTGTGTTCTTATCTTCAAATATATATTTTATTCTTATTTTAACATAAAAATATATTTATTCTTATCTTAATTTTTAAAAATATATTTTAAAAATATATAAACTTTTAAAATATATATTTTTTTATTAAAAAATAATATAATTTAAAAAATATATTTTTAAATTAAGATATTTTATAAAAAAATTAAGATATTAATAAAATATATTTTTAATTTAAAATAAAATAAAAATTATTTTTAAGTGATGATAAGAATAAAATATATATTTCGACATTGAAAGAAGAATAAAAATATACTTATTAAGTTAATACAAAAATAAAATACATTTTTTTAAAAATTAAGATATATAAAATATTAGGAATATAAGTAAAATATTGGGTATATTACACCAATGGTTACTAATGTTTGAGTAAGTTTTCGTTTTCCTCACTGAAGTTCCAAAAGTAACAAATTAGTCATGTTGACACTAGTTTTTGTCTGTTTTTATTATATATGTTATTATTATATATTATTATTATTATAATAATAATTATTATTTTATTATTATTAAATAATATTAAAAAATACCAAATATGACTCAGAGACTCATTTAAAAGTTTAGAGGCCCAATTGATAACTTGGAGCCTGTTTTACAAGTTTAACCCAAGCCAGGCCCAGAAGCAGCAGATTCGACCTGGAAGCCCAACAAGTAGAACCAGTCAGACCCGGTCCAGGCCCAAGAAGCCCAAATTCAGCTGCTAGGGTTTCCACAACCCATCTCCAACGCCGTCAGTCTCCTCAGCTGTTCGATCAAGGTGGCGATGGACGGCCGAGATCTTTCATCATATAGGGTTTTTACCCTAACAGTCGTCGCCTCCAGAGACATTTCACCACCGTCGCTGTCACCATCAGATCTCACCAGAAGAATCCAGAGGGTGAAGGAGAATCGCACACCTCATTAGCCTATGGTGAGTCACCGCCATAGATCCGTTAACTCACCGATAGGGTGAATCATTGCGGTCGAATTCTGAGGGCTATAAAAAGCCCCGATCTTGCAAGGAAACAAGGCACACAACAGCAAGTACCCACACCACAAGAACGAGAGAAAAAAACAAAAGCAATCAGCCGTCACAACAAACAAACGAAGAAGAATCGAATGAAGTCTTACCTCGTCAAAGCCTAAAAGTCATTGGAAACACAATTTTACCGAAGGTAAAATCTTAGATCTAGTGTTATTGGAAGATTTTTTTGAGGAAAAGGAGTTTGGATTTGGGACAAGGGAAAGACGATCTACATTTTGGGTATTTTTTGTATTTTTCGGCCACTGTGGGTGGTGGCCAGTGGGGGTGGACTGCGGTGGAAAACGACTGACCAACCTTCCTCTGATGGAGGCTTTTTAGAGAGAGGGCAGAGGGAAAGAGTTCTTTATTTCTTTAGAGATAGAGAAAAAAAAAGAGAGAAATGGGAGAGATGGTCCTTAAAGGACCGATTTTGGGCTATATAAACCCTCCCCGAATGACGTCATTTTTGGAAGGGATTGTTTGCGTAATTTGACAATGGGTAAATTATACGCATGGTTCCTCCAATTTTATAACCCATTCATTTTAGTCACCGAAATCAGGTTTTGCACATTTTAATTTGGTTTTCATATTATATATATTTATATTTTAGTCATTGTTATATTTATATATTTTAGGATAAATAACATATTTAGTCCTTTATATTTTAATTATTTATATTTATATTTTGTATTAATAATTTAGGTTAAATTACATAATTAGTATATTATTTTAATATCATTTTGAATTAGGTTAATTAATTTTAATGTTTTCTATTGTAATCATTAATTATTATTATTATAAGATTAATTAATATTAGTATATTTTTATATATTAGGATAATTTTATAATTTAATCTATATAGTTTTAATATTAAATATTATAATATGACTATTAATATTAATATTATTTAATAATTATTTATTTTAAGTTATTTGTAAATTTAAATTAAAAAACAAATTTATAATTTATTGCAAATACACTAATTAATAATCCTTCCTCATATGTAACCGACTCCCGAACTCATTTCTCTGGTAAGCAGACCACGTGTTGTATTATTTTAATATTATTCCTAGGAATTTTATTATCATAATATAACATTTTGGTGACCAATCTCATCATATTAAAAGATTGGTGGCGACTCTACAACTTAGTGTTTCAGCTGATTCGAGGAAGGTAAACACTTACTTTTTTGAGACTAGTTACACCTTGGGGTGTACTGCACTCTCCGTCGTCGGGCAGAGAAATGTCTCGATAGCTTGGCGACTCTGCTGGGGATAATTTTTAAAAAGAGAGTCAAGCCACTAGTTTATTAATATTTATCTTTGCAATAAAATTATAAATTTGTTTTGAATTTAGTTTTTTTTTCCTTAATAATTTTTCATTCTAACTTTTGTTTTTTTATTTGTGTACAAATTTAATTAAAGTATGTAGAATAGAATAATAGGTTGTATATTAATTTATCATTTTTATACTTTTCCTCACCCATTGTGCACTGCATTCATGACATGAGCTAAAACCCCGCTCTTATCCTATTTTGTTCGAATGAGAAACTATTCCCTCGTGTGGTTTTCACCTTCATATAGGATAGGGGACCATTCTTTGAGCTTACACCTTATGTTCCTCATGTGGTTTTCACCTCTGTATGGACATGAAGAAGTGTGTTCCTTCAAATTGAACTTGATCTGAAAGTCTGTAATGGTCTAGGATTGAGGGCTTGGCAGTCCAAGGGGCACCAACAAAGGACAATCCGTTGACCCTTTTTACTTTAGAGCCAAAACCTAGTATATAGTAAGACTTAGAACTTGAGTCTAGGAGGAGCCTAACCCTGATAAGTCTTATAAGGTTAGCACATAAGGAAAATCATGATGAGTCTTTTATTTAGTATTACTTTATTTTCTGAATAAATGCATGTGAACTAGAAATCATGTAGTTAGGGTTGTTATTCTGAATAAAACATGCAACTAGGAAGCATGAGGATAGGATATATATGATCTTTTCTTACTAACCAGTTTTTTTTATCTTTGTCTATTCTGAAGTTATGTATATTAATTTCTTTTGATTGCACTGCATAATCATGACATGATCAAGAGTGTCGATTCAAGAGTGATCATCAAAATCAAAGGTTTTCATTATGGACAAAGGGTTTTATGATCAAGTGAACTATAACAAATTCAAGGACTGATATCTTGAAGAAGCTCTCAAAAAAGTTGAAAGCTACGTACCCAAAGATCCTGTTAGACTGATACCAAAAACATTTTATGGTAAGAGCATCAATAGAAGCAGTCACAAGGGAGAAAGTTTTTATGAAGCTCAAACTCGTTTTTGGAAAGATGAAAACAAGAAATTGAGCATAGAGGTTGAAGCCATGCTTAATGATTTTCGAAAAATCATTCAAACCTTCAAGAATGTTGAATTAGGAAATACCCCAGAAGAATGGGTAACAGGGATCATTAAACTAAAGAGTGATGCTGAGCACTGGAAATAGATGCATGAGGATCAAGCAAAGAAGTTCTCACATGACTTACAGATTACTGAGGAATTGTGTAATACAACTATTATCAATTTGGGAAAATATCAAGATGAAAATAAGATGTTGAAGAAGACTATAGCCAATATAGAAGTTTCATATCAGTTCTGCCAATTTGAGATTAATACTGAAATAAAATCCATTAGAGCCAAGAACTACACATTGATGAAAAGGGTAGATGATTATGGAGATTTGGTACAAGAACTTCTTGAACACAAGGGCTCTTTTATGAGGGAAAATAAGCAATTTTGTCTACAATTTCAGGAGATGACAAATAAATTTCAAATGAAAGATAATGACATGAAGAAAGCTACTGCCTAAGCGAGTAATGTGGCTCGTAAACTAATTGATTTAGCTGGTTTTACACAAGAGTTAAAGCAGATTGACAACTATACACCTGAGCATGAATGAAAATTAATTTGGCTTTTGAGGGAGATAGAAAAGTTAGGAGTTAAAGCTATCCCTTATATGTAAAGTTTGTTTGATTTATCGAAACTTTTGTGTTCAATAAAAGTTGTTTTAAGATAATCACTCTCGGATGATACCTTTTTGCATACATACATTTGCATTGCATTCCCATTTTTACATTTTCGTATTTACATCACATTTATTTATTTAAATATTGCTACATACATGTAAATAATTCATGAAAGGTATTGTAACATTAAAACTGAGATCATTCATTCATATTACTGTGTCTTCATCATGGAAATAATGGGACAATCATATGAGGGATCACAAGATCAGCTGCAAGAATAATTTGATGCGTTACACCAAGATATGAGTAATGAAAAATTAGGATCAAATCATATGGTCCAAGTAATAGAAACTAAAATTGCTGATGAAGAAGAGATGACCGCTAAAGAGCGACAATGCTATTAGGTTAATGCATCAAAAATGATAACATACCGTGGGGCATCCTACTCAAACCTAAAGAATAACCTCATTATCTATGCACAATATGAGGATGGATTCAAGTGGGTAAAAGAAGCAATTGAAACTATGAAAGATGTTAACGCCTCCCATAAAGAACTAGAAGCAAAAGAACTCAGTTTGGCTCCAAATTTGGTTATTCCCCATAAATTCAGGATGTCTGATTTTGAGAAATATGATGACACCAGTTGTCCCTTAATCCACATGAAAATGTTTTGCAGAAAAATGGAATGGTACCTAAATTTTGATGATTTGTTAATTCACTCATTCCATGATAGTCTCGTTGGGCCAGCAGTAGTATGGTACTATCATTTGGACTGAGAGCAGATCAAGAGATGGGTTGATTTAGCTGATTTATATTTGGGACAATATCGATATGTTAAAAGCTTAGCTCCCAAACGTAAGGATCTTCAAGAAATAAGGATGAAATCCAATGAAATATTTAAAGAATATGCCTTAAGATGGAGAGAAGTGGCAGCACAAGTTCAACCTCTCATGATAGAAGAAGAGATATCATGTATGTTTCATGATTCCCTTCCAGCTCCTTTCTATGAGTTAATGTTGGCAAGTTCAAAGGATGGATTTAATTATCTTGTTACATGTGAAGAATTAATTGAAAATGCAATTAGAGAAAGAAACTTAAAATTCACATCCGAAATCCCACTTAATCAAAAGGAAAAAGCTGATGATGTGAATGAATGTCACATCCAAAGTCCACGTAACCACAAAAGAAAAGGAGCAATTAGTCGTTCGGATCGACCAAAGAAAGTTATACGATTGAGAAATGCTTTGGAGGTGCTCCAAACTTCTATCTCAGATCTGCACCCACATTTGATTAAAGGTCAATACATCACAGCGAGGCCAACAAAAGTGCCACCAAACCCTTCTGCTCATAGTTATGATCAGGATAGTATTTGTGATTTCCACTTAGGGGCATATGGGCATTCTACAGGGAATTGTGGACCACTATTAAAGAAGATAAAGATGCTTGCTGATAATGGGAAATTGACACGAGAATTAGTGGAACAATGGATGACAAACTCAAGGGGGCATCAAAAGTATGATTAAGTTAATTGTCATCACATTGGATGAGTAACGAGGCATCTTGATCAAAGAAGATATCATTTCATCAGTCATGGAACTTTATCTTATTTTGTAGCATCCTGTTTGGACATGTTGTTGTTCATTTCTCCTCCTTTTTGGTAATAAATTTGTGTTGTTTTTAAGGTTATGAGCATTGAATCAATTTTGTAATCTTGCAATTCTTTGAATATCACTGGATTAAAAACTTTTTTATTGTTAGAGTTATACATCTTTGACAAAGTATCAAGATAGAAAACCAAAAAAGGACCCTGACATTACCTCAGAAGAAATATACCCAAACACTACCCTCTTACAAATATGAGAGAGCTTTCTCCAATGCAAGGAATTAGACAAAAGGCTTGGTATTTACATATAAAAGTGTACAATGTGGGGCATCTTTCGTGACATTGCAAAGCTGACTAGATTACTTTTCTATTGATGAGGTTCGACGATGAAACTTTTATAAATCTAATCTAAGTCAGTTGCTTAGGGATTGAAATATGGTGATGAGATTTTCTGATTTCCACCAAACACATAGAGTATAACATGTTCTCATAAAAAGTAAGAGTTATATATGCAATAAAGCTGTCCCTCTAAAGTAATTGGCTAATAGCCCTGGCTTTATGGATAAATTTCAATTAGCCCATTGAAGGCTAATCACAATAAAGCTGAATACAGCTAGCCAAAATGGAAAAAGAAGAAGTTGTTAAAAACCTTTTATAGTCTACTTCACACATGTGCACACAAAAATTTCATTGTTAGACCGATGTTTTCACACTGATTTGGTTAGAATCAAAGATTTCAGAGAATTGAAATGGAGGTATCCTAGAAGGTCTAGTAACTATTACTCTAGTTGTGTCATTTTATACGCATCTGGTTAAAGATACCAAGTCAGGAAAGTGAGGCATGTGACAATGTTCATAAAAGAGTGAGAGAGGAGTGCCATCTTCAATAAGATGTAACCATAGAAAATAGGGAAGCCAACCTAAAACTAACCTCTCAATCTTGATGCTTGTCAAAAAACTATAACTCTGAAATAGTAAAAGTTGTTGATTCTTTTGATATTATTTGAATCCATGCTTATGATTTGATTCTATTGTGAACCTATCAGGGGCAATATTTTATAAAATTCTTTCATTAAAAAGAAAGGAGGAAAAACATTTTTTAAACAGGATGGTCTCAAATGAGAAGTGCTATTGAGTCAAGATGATGCATATTCTACCTATTTGAGAAAAAGAATGAGCAAGGCTAGAATGATGAAGCATTTCACATTCTTGAAAGCAAGTGGCCTGAGAAATCAAGAGTCTTTGGAATTGGACTTATAATATTCCCTGTGTGATTACCAATCAAGAGAAAGATGATTACTTCATTCAGAAGATGCATATACCTCAGTCAGAAGGATTGATCATCTCTTAAGCTTGTAACAACATGAAGAGAATCCCTCAAGTTACTTGACAACAATATTGTTTAGTAACAACAAAATAAGAGCATTCCAGATAAAGAGATTTGAACATGAATCAAGCCATGAGTACCCGTGATGGGGGAGTATCAAAATTGGACCTTGAAAGGATCATGAGATTCAAATCAAATGGAAATTGAGAATAAGCCGTACAACTTAGCATGTTCAGATATTTTGAAGGCTCATATTCACATAAAAAGGTTAGGGTATGCTGAAGGCCCATTCCAGTCATAAATAATCTATTTGGGGCATGCTGAAGGCCCATTTTAGACAAAAATGATCCAACATGATATTTTGAACGATCTTATTAGTATGAAAATATTGGGACAACATGAAATAATGTTGGGTCATTTTAATGCTTGGGCAGGCTGAAAGTTCATATCAAATAGAAATAATCCATTTGAAACAGTTGTGAAGACTCATTCTAACCATAATAAGAATGTGGGGTATTCTGAAGGTCCATTTCAAATAGAAATGATCCATGTGGGGCATTTTGAAGGATCACCTTAACAAGAAGTAAATGATGGGGCATGCTGAGGGCCCATATCATCTAGAAAAGAAAGGTATTTGATTTAAGAAAATATTTTCAATGAGATAAAAAGGCATGAAGAATGAAAATAGTGAAACAATGACAACAGAGTTGACTATACATTATTGGCCTGTCCACCATGTGATTACATTATCCCCATAGGAGCTACAGGAAATGATGAATGTGTTGTCAAATGTTCACTGGTATAATGCTAACAAGTTAAAACATCTCATTTGTATTCTTACTGGAATATCATTATAACATCATACAAAAGCTCTGAACATCATATAAAGAGTTCCCTGGTTGAAATTTAGGCAGAAACCACCTGAAAGGATGAATGTGTTGTTAAATGTTTTACGAACCAGTGATTATGGTATTAAACTAATGTTGCGATCATATGGTTTTCTATCTGTTGACACAAGATAAAGTTTGTCTTCAACTCCAAGATTCGGGAATGAGAAATGATGAAGATTTCTTTCCACGAAGGAGCATTAGAACTTTAACAACAAGAAACTAGTGGAACCAATAAAGATTGAATGATGGGTTGTTGTTAAACATGATATGGTTTGAATAACTTATTCGAGATTTGATTAGATGTGGAGACATGAAAGGAATTAGGATAGATCCTTCTTGTGAAGTGTTTCAAAAGTCAAATCAGAGCAGACGTAATTGATATCCTGATTAATCTCTGCTAAAGATTTGGTATATTCACATCTACATTTTGCAAGAATGATAGATTCTCTTTTCAAAGATAAAAGCTTTTATTGGATTTCTACACAAGTTCAGGTAAAGACAACTGATGTTATCAAGGACAAAATGGGGCAACAAAGTCATAATTCTGAGTATGACAAGAGTTCCAGGAATGAAACAATTCTTTTGAGACTTTAATGTAAATTAAGGTAAAGAAGACACAAAGATACAAGTTAATTGAATGATTCTTCAGAAATGTAAGCTTGGAAGCATAAGTTTTTACACTTATGACTTAATTGAATCCTAGAAAGGAATGGTCAAGTTAAAGAAGATCAAACTTTGGAGTCAAATTAAGATTTATACATTCATGCATTCATAAAAAACATCATTTGCATAAAAAAATCATGCATTACATTGATATATTTGTTTGCATTTGCATAAATACATTTTTCACATGAAGATGCAAGGACAAAATAACTTATAAATATAAGGTAGAATTCAAATCCTAAATGAAGGAATCATGTTAAAAAGGATGGACGCAATCCATAGAGGAAACATTATTTTAGGGCATGCCCAACCAACAAGTTGTTTCGAAAAATAAGAAAACGATTTTCAAATTTTATCATTTAATCTTTTTAGAAAATGAAATTTTTGAAAAGTAAGAAGTTTCTTACCTAGTAAATTATTTCCACAAATTTGTAAAACCTTCGGGTCATTTGTTAGTCTTTCAAGCATGATGCTTAAATCATTCGGGTCATCTGTTAGTCTTTTGAGCAAGATGATAAGTTCTTAGGGCCACCCGTCAAACCTTTGGGTAAGATGTTTACATATGATTTTCGCATGAAAATGAGGATTTTCAAAGTTTCTCATTTAATCCCTTTAGAAAATGAAATTTTTGAAAAGTAAGAAGTTTCTTACCTAGTAAATTATTTCCACGAATTTGTAAATCCTTCGGGTCATTTGTCAGTCTTTCGAGCATGATGCTTAAATCCTTTGGGTCATATGTTAGTCTTTTGATCAAGATGATAAGTCCTTAGGGCCATCCATCAAACCTTTGGGTAGGATGTTTACATATGATTTTCGCATGAAAATGAGAAAGCAATTTTCAAAGTTTCTCGTTTAATGTTCTAAAAAATGAAATTTTTTAAAAGTAAGAAGTTTCTTATCCAGTAAATTATTTCCCACGAATTTGTAAATCCTTCGGGTCATCTGTTAGTCTTTCGAGCATGATGATTAAATCCTTTGGGTCATTTGTTAGTCTTTTGAGCAAGATGATAAGTCCTTAAGGCCATCCGTCAAACCTTTGGGTAGGATGTTTACACTCTTTATTGATTTCCAAGTAAAAAGAAGTCAATTCCAGTCTTCATGGAAGAGTAGTGAAATATGAACGAATTTTTATTAAACTATGGAGTCAAGTAGACAAAAACTTATTATCTTTTTTGTCTTTGCTCTATTATTGTTGACACAAGAATGAGCAAAGAGAGGCAACTGTCGACACTAGTTTTTGTCCGTTGTTATTATATATGTTATTATTATATATTGTTATTATTATTATTATTAAATAATATTACAAAATACCAAATATGACTCGGAGGCCCAATTGATAACTTGGAGCCTATTTTACAAGTTTAACCCAAGCCAGGCACAGAAGTAGCGGATTCGACCCAAAAGCCCAACAAGTAGAACCAGTCAGACCTGATCCAGGCCCATGAAGCCCGAACTCAGTAGCAAGGGTTTCCACAGCACCGTCAGTCTCAGTCATTCGATCAAGGTGGAGATGGACGGCTCAAATCTTTCATCATATAGGGTTTTTACCCTAGCATTCGCCGCCTCCAGTGACACCTCGCCACCGTCGCTGTCACCATCAGATCTCACCAGAAGAATCCAGAGGGCGAAGAAGAACCGCACACCTCACTACCTTATGGTGAGTCACCATCATAGATTTGATGACTCACTGATAGGGTTCATCATAGTGGTTGAATTCTGAGGGCTATAAAAAGCCCCGATCCTACAAGGAAACAAGGCATACAACAACAAGTACCCACACCACAAGAACGAGAGAAAAAAAGAAACAAAAGCAAGTAACCATCACAATAAACAAACGAAGAAGAATCGAATGAAGCCTTACCTCGTCAAAGCCTAAAAGTCGTTGGAAACGCAATTTTATCAAAGGTAAAATCTTAGATCTAGTGTTATTGGAAGATTTTTTGAGGAAAAGGAGATCGGATTTGGGACGAGGGATAGCCGATCTATATTTTGGGTGATTTTTATATTTTTCAGCCACCGTGGGTGGTAGACTGCGGTATCGAATGGCTGTCGGTCGGTGACCGACCTTCCTCCGATGGAAGGTTTTTAGAGAGAGGGCAGAGAGAAAGAGTTCTCTCTTTTTTTAGAGAGAGAGAGGAAAAGAGAGAAATGGGAAAGATAGTCCTTAAAGGACTGATTTTGGGCTATATAAACCCTTCCTGAACGACGTCGTTTTGGGAGAGGGATTGTTTGTGTAATTTAACAATAGGTAAATTACACATGTGGTCCCTCTAATTTTATAACTCGTCCATTTTAGTCACCGAAATCAGGTTTTACACATTTTAATTTGGTTTTCATATTATATATATATTTATATTTTAGTCACTGTTATATTTATATATTTTAGGATAAATAACCTATTTAGTCCTTTATATTTAAATTATTTATATTTATATCCCGTATTAATAATTTAGGTTAAATTACATAATCAATATATTATTTTAATATTATTTTGAATTAGGTTAATTAATTTTAATGTTTTCTATTTTAATCATTAATTATTATTATAAGATTAATTAATATTATCATAATATAACATTTTGGTGACCAATCTCACCATATTAAAAGATATGTGGCGACTCTACAACTTAGTGTTTCATCTTATTCAAGGAAGGTAAACACTTACTTTTTCGAGATTAGTTACACCTTGGGGTGTACTATTTGTACTCTCCGTCGCCGGGTAGAGAAACGTCTCGACAGGTCACTAACGTTATCGATTTGTAACAAAATGGTCACCATTATCTCTATTAATTTGATAATGTGGCAATATTAATACAAAGGTTAATATTTAGTTTTACCCATAAACTATTGCTAAAACATTAAATAAGTATTAAATAATGATTTTTTTAATCTAATTTATCCCAAATTTGTTTTAATTTATAGTTTGTTTTCAAACACCCCACTACCACAACTATACTCAGACCACCTTCCTTTCAAAACGAAAACCACTACATAATAAATGGAGTTTTTCATTAAAGATAAATACATGAATATTTAAATCCATATATTCAATTAATTTTAATGTAAAAAATAATGATTTTGTGTTGATTTTAGTTTTGTAAGGAAAGAGGTTAGAATATAATTGAAACGGTGGGTATTTAAAAATTGGAAATTAGAAATCTTTTGGGATAAATTAGATATAAAATCATTGTTTAAGGACCTATTTGATGTTTTAGCAATAGTTTAGAGGTAAAACTAAATATTAACCTTTTTATTAACGGTACCATGTCATCAATTTAATAGAGATAACGGTGGAGTGGTCATTTTATTACAAATCAATAGCTTTAGTGACTGTTTGGTTACAAATCAACAAAGTTAGTGACTAATTTGTTACTTTTGAAATTTCAGTGGGAAAAACAAAAATTTACTCAAACATTAATGATCATTGGTGTGCTTTACCTTAAAATATTTATAATAAGATACATTATATATATTACTTGTTGTCTATATTAAAGTAAATGTTGCCCTTGGCTCAATGTTTGCCACTTGCTTCCTCACTCAAGGGGTAGGGGTCCGTGGTTCAATTCCCCCTTGTCTCCATTGGTGATTTGATTTGTGCAAAATGTGTAAATATACCATAACTTTTTAATTACCACATCATCTCCATTCAATATTAACGAGGGCTATAATTGAGTGATTACCTATAATTTAACTAAAATTTAAGTCTTCTTATAGATATTAATCCTTACTTTTTAAAATATAATAAATTGATAATATAAACAATAACAGAAAGATATTTCTACTCAAAAGTACTTTTTGACAAAAAGTCAAAATTTATAAATTTTAACTTTCGAAAAGTATTTTTTAAGCTAGTCAAGAAAATATTTTTGGCCCAAAAATCTATTTTTTTATTGTTTTTTCATAGAAATTGAGAGATAGAATGAGAGAAGTAAAAGGGTAAGGATTGTTTGAGGCTGGGTGAGTAAAGCTCGATTTGAAAATTTGATTTTTTTTTTTAATTTCTGAGATATTTGAGTCATGTGAGTCATCTTGAATTATAAATTTGGTTTTCGAGTTAGACTCGAATTGAAATTTTAAAATTTTGAGTTACTCGAAAAATAAAAAATTTGACTAACTATTTTGATAGTTTTACGATTCAGTCCCTAATTTCATTATTCGTTCAATTTCTACTTTATTTTAAATTCATTTTTACTAAATTTGAACTACATGCTCCTAAATCATCGTAAAATGCATATGTACTTTCAGTTCCTCTTTCTGATAACAAATTTTCTATTTTTTAATTTAGTCTCTCAATTTTTTATAATTTCCTTATTTCTTCAATTCATCCTTTATTTTAAGCCCATTTCTTTTTACCAAATTTAAACCACATGCTCATATACCACAATAGAATGAATACTTATGTAACTTCAATTCTTTCTATTTAGCTCCTTAAATTTGCATTTGACTCAATTTGGTCTTTCGACTACAATTGTATGTAGATTCTTTCTTCCAATCAATTTCTTGACTCATTTATACTCTCATCAATAATTTACCCTCAAAATATTTCATTAAAATATAATATTGTGAATATATTTTATAATTTTAGATTATATATTTGATATATTAAATAAAATTATAATGTGAAAAGAATATATATATTTTTTATGGTTAAAGAAAATCAAAATATTTGAAAAAATCCTTGTCATAATACTATAAAAATTATAATAAAATTAGCATAGAAACTCGAATAACTCGATTCGAATTTCTTAAATTAAACTCTACTCGAAAAAATTTAAAGTTAAGTTCGAGTTGTAAAATATGACTCGTTAGCTCGAATAACTCAATTTTTTTTGACTTGACTCGATTCAACTCGAACGAATGCTGACCCCTAATTTGAGGTGTATACAAAATATTATTTTTAAGTATATATCGTCAGAATGCGTGTATGTTCAAGATTCAACAAACACTTGTACATATATAGCAGGAAATAGGAAGAACAAATATATATGAATACTCAACTCAAAGAGGGATGTGGAGATGATAGAAAGCAAAAATACTTTTTGGGATGATTTTAAAAATGGAGATAAATAGTACCAAACATGACACAAAAAGGGAAAAAGAATTCAAATATTATAATAGTAAATCAATCAAAGTTAATTAAAATATTTGTAATGTGGATAAGATACGAGAGTTACCATATATGTTCTTCGGTTAGATTATGATATTTCTTTTGAAATAGAATTATAAGATTCATTGGCAATAACTTAGAGGATCATTTTATGTAATGATCGAATTAAATCATTTTTAAAATCATGAAATTCTTTTAAAATATATTTCATTTAGCGTTAATAGTTAAAAAGGTGCCCAATGTATGCCTAATATTTTTTTCGGTCCAATTTGGGATGAACGTTTTATTCCGTAACTCACTTTGGTGTCTGGTCGTGACGGGCCGTTAAACGCCACCTGCCATGGGTATAATAGTAAAAAACAAATTTTATAATTAAAATAATAAATAATTAAAATTGAAAAAAAGAAAAAAACATTTTTACCTTTAACCCTAAGTAATTTTTCCTCTCTTCCCTTCATTCTCTTCCTCATGAGTCTCTTCCCTCTGAAAATTTTCCCTGAACCCTAATAATTGTTGTTTATCATCACAATTGAGGAATGCGAGATTTGTTACTACCCTAATCGATTCTTTTTTCGTTTTCTATCAAATCCATTGGCACATATTAAGGGAAGAAGAACCGTCGAAGAAGTGAAAGAGTTTGTGAAGGTAAAGTTGAAAAGTAAGTCTAAAAATGAAGTTTATGTTTGATTTGTATTAAAGGATGTTAAGTAGATGATGTTACAAATCTAATCGAATTCTTTTTGGTTTTCTATCAAACCCATTGACAGTGTGACTATTAAAGGATACATATAGTTGACTGCTGTTGATTATGTTCCCTTTGATCAGTAAAGATTTGATTTTAATGGTAAGTAAATGATGTTGATTACTTGGAGTTTAATAGTTAGTAAAATATTTTTACTTTGACAGTGAGACTTTTGAAGGATACATAAAGTTGAAGCACTTTTGGTGATTTTGGTGCAGTTGATTCTGAATTTGATCAAGAAAGACAATTTTTGTCTCCTTGTTCAGATTCTTTTTTTCTTCCTAAAAATAGTAAAATATTTGATTAAAGTATTGGTTAATGAAAGATATAATGCACGTTGGTTATTTGGTTATTTGATGCATTTGGTGTTGTTTATTAACTTTTGGTGCTTCTGGTGGTGTTTATTAACTGTTAAAATATTGATATTTTGTTTATTTTATTGCATGTTGATTAAATTATTTTGTTTGTTAAATATTAACTATATTGATATTTTTAGGTGCATGTTGATTAAATTATTTTGTTTATTAACTATTAACCATATTGATATTTTTAGGTTATTCAAATTAAAAAGATGAGTAATAAGGGTAATGAAAATTACTATATTGACATTTTTATGTGCATGTTGATTAAATTATTATTTTTATTAACTATTAACCATATTGATATTTTTAGGTTATTCAAATTAAGAAGATGAGTAATGAGGGTAGGAAAAATTACTTAGGGTTAAAGGTAAATAGTTTTTTTTTTAAAAAATTCAATTAATTAATTTGTTATTATTTTAATTACAAAATTCATTTTTGACTATTATACCCATGTCAGGTGGCATTTAAAGTCCCAAATTATCTGTCTATCACGACCAAACATCAAAGTGAGTTACGGAATGAAACGTTCGTCTCAAATTGGACCGGAAAATTAGGTACTAAAATGGAAAAAGAGACATACATTGAGCACCTTTTTGACTATTAAGCCTTTCATTTACAATAATCTCCACATATTTATGATCACATTCAAATCGAATAATATGTGCATGTGAAATCAAATCAATCTTTAGAGGAAAAACATGCTAAAAAAACTCAGTATTTTTATTTCAACAATTTTATTTATTTTTATCAAGTATGCTGCTTTTTACAACAAGAAACCTATATGAAACCCCACACTTTCAAATATTTTAGGTTAACGGAATAACTTTTCCGTAATTCATAAGGTGCTTTACTAGTTTGTTTTTTTTATGAGGGATTCAATTTTATAAATGATATGCAGATAAAATAGCTTCACCCCAAAGTTTTTTAAGAGCATTAGAAGAGACAAGCATACAATTCTGATTTCTTTTTGATGTTCTATTTTTTTATTTCTGATATTTCATTAGACTCGTGAATAAGAAAGAATGACTTCGTGTACTATGCCTTCTTTTTCACTATAGTCGTTAAGCACAAAATTTTCACCTTTTCTATCTGATCTAACTCTTTTAATTTTTTTATTTAATTAATTTAGTACTTCTATTTTATACATAAGAAACACGTCAAAGGCTTCGTCTTTGTTTCTAAATAAGTAAACTCTACTATATCTCGATAAATTATCTATTTGATACTTTATTTCTATGTGTTGGAGCACATATTTTCTTAGTCTGTTAGATTTCAGGAAAAATTTTACATCTTGCAGACAATTATTATTACTAGAGATTAGTTTAAGATATCTTTTTTTCCAATATAAAAATTATTCATATTACCTAGTCCAGCATGCTATTAGTCATATGATTCAATCAAGAAAGAAGCATTCATAGGAATTATAATAATATGCTCTTACATGTGTTTTATTTAATAATCTTTCCTACGCTTACATGTGTTGTATTGACCTACATCTGATTAAAAGACTTGGAACATTTGGAAACGTTATTTAGGTAACCCACAACATAAAGATAAATTCTCCGGCATGTATTGATCACACTGGTTGATTTGGTTAGTTTTTTGCTACATTTTTCCATGTTCAAAGCCAAACCATTCACTCCCCATAAAACCATCTTTCCCATGTTGGAAACGTTGATTGGTGTAAAACGAGACATTAACATTGACTGAAAAATATAGAAACAAAATAACCAATCAGAACGGTAACCATATCGTAGTAATAATCAATGCCTTAGAAGCGATTTCGTCCCGATGTGTGTAATTTCTACAATGGATGAATGATCCCCCAAGATTAGCACGACTCTCTAAATTCCGTACACCCGAAAGATGGAGTGAACTTTGGTAGTACTAATATTCTCTTAAAACTCAAAACAACCCTCCAAGTAGGTTTATGAAAACCAAAGAGAGTTTCAAAGTAAATGACATTTGCTTATGGGATTAGAGAAATTTCTCTTGAAGTGCCATATGAAATGGAATAATAAACATCCATTTATAGACTTAATATAGTGGTAAAATGATAAAAGATCCAGTATCAATTACAAAATAATTAATTGTCATAAACATTATTCTAATGACTATTAACTATATTAAATATTTTATAACAACTATAAACAGTAAAATAAACTATGATAAATAATATTCTACTTGGAGGATCTTTTCTAAAAGGAAACACATACAAATCGAATCGGACCATGTCAAATGATTCATACCCAATGTGAAATCTTTGTAGTACCAACATTCCTCCACTGGTACAAAAGATTTTTTTTTTGTAAAAATGAGAAATTTGAAGCTAAAACACAAGAAGAGCAATAGCGAAATTAATTGTTTAAGCACTAGTGAACATATCTTGAACTAATACATAATGATAATTAGTAATTCTTCTCTTAGATAAGTGAACGAATCTTGAACTTACCTCTTTCCTTAAGATTCTAGCATGTGTACTAGAAAAATGGCCTAACACTTTTCATAGAAGGTGGCTAGTCCTTCTCACGTACTAGGTTATTTCTTCATGTTTATTTTAATATAAACCACCCGAAATCGAGCTATAAAATAGCTAAGATCTTTTACAACAACTCATCCTCACATAGGAAGATGAATTTCTTCAAGTTCATATTAAATGAATCACCTAAACTCTAGGATAATAAATAATTAAGAATAAATATTCATCCTCATTAATCGGTGAATTCAATAAGTCCTTCTAAAATAGCATCACCCAAACTCTTGTGATTAAACTCATTAAGAGTTCAAGAAAACTCATCCTCTCAAGAGGCAAGTTCATCTAGTCCTTTACAATAAGGCTTACCCACACAAAACTTGATTATGAACTTATTAAGAGTAGATATTTCAATGAAAATCGGTAAATTTATCAAGTCTTTCTCATTAAGATCACCCAAAGACTGGACTATGAATTTATTAAAAGCAATATTTAAGTTTATCCTGTGCATGTACATTATTCGTCATAGGGATAGGTAGGTAGAAATGTGTACTATGACTCTTTCCATGACTTCGTTTAACCACATTGAACTTAGATAACTAAGTTGGGTATCTACCATGAATTCCTCAACCAGCAGGCTTTAGACCTATCCCCTTCGATGAATCAAGAACCATTTTCAACTTTAACCTTAGTAAGAGGATCAAAGCTTCCTTTTTGAGTTTAATAATCATTTTAAGAAACTCCCACATTTCGAACATTTTTAGGATAAAAATAAATCCATAAGTTTCTTAAACAACTTGTAAATAAATTCTTTTACACATATACCCAATCATATTAAAGTAAAGTTTTTTATGAGTTTTAACCATAAAATTATGCTTTAACAAACTCAAATCTTGTTTACACATGATTATATTCTCAAAATCTTGAGACATAACTAACCATTAAGATTAGTATACATAGTCTCAAATGATTATGAAATTCCTTATATCTCATCAGTAGTGATTTATGAATGTTCACTCAAAAGAAATTTTAATTTATCATAGTTCTTCATAATAAGCGTTTAGAAAATTATGAATATTATGAGAAGTTTTCAACTTTCCCTAACAAAAGAAAAATTATCTCAAGTTTACTACGAGAGATTTCAACACAACTCCTGAGATCGACAATCTCTTTTCTTTTCTTTACAATCTATTTTCTTTTCTTTACTTATGAAAAGAACTCAAAGAGATTTAATAGCTACAACCAACTTTTAGTAGAACTAGTTTCTATCAATTTCTCATTCACATCATTCAACATACTAGCCATAAAGAGACTATCACATATTTATTTACTATGACTAAATTTTATATTCTACTCTACCAAATCAATCTCTACTCTTTTAACTTCTACACTAAGTTTAAGGAGTTCTTAATACATCATAACATTTTATAAATTAGAATAATGACCATAGTAATGAACAATGCGCCATGTAGGTTTCTATGAAAGAGAGGTGGTGCACTACCACGTTTAAGTACCAAGTCTTCATAGAACCAATCCCATACATGCAATTTAATACTTATCACACTACTTTCCAATAAATCATTTATGCATTTTTTTTCTTTCTTAAGGCTTATGAAAAATTATGCTTGATACTATAGACACCATATTTAGTCCGAAATTCATACTGGATTTCATCATTTTAATTATAATCGTTATTTTAATTGTCATCTCAATTGTTAGTGTTAGTTATTTCCATTATAACTTATTTATTTCACTTTAGGGGTTTTAATTATAAATATTTCTACAATTTCATTTTTGTTCACGATCAAATATTAGTTATAGTGTTAATGTCCCTTTTGTTGTATATATATATATATATATATATATATATATATATATATTATAAGTTTCGATGACTATAAATATTAAATTTAGAGTACTTATATTCATGCATACGTCGGTAGTAAATACAGAGTAATTAAATACATATAAAATATACATATTAAGTTATAAATAAAAAAGCGAGTATTAACATATATTTATTTGTTTATGTAGACCCAAAAATGGATTAAGAATCAAATACAAAGTTCCAAGAGTATTTATTTTAAACCCAAAGTACAAGTCCAAAATTATAAAGTTGTTGATCCAATCGGCTTGAAGGTCCGATAGAAGCCCATGCGTATTGACCCATGAAACAACTAAGGTTTTTAGACCTTTCTCTAGAGTCACTAATTAATGATAGTATGACATGGATCCCATCAACGGTCTAGATCAAGGAGTAGTTAGGGTTTTTAATAACCTTATAGAAGAATCCGCGCAGCCCATCCTGGATTATTGGATCCAACTTTGATCTACAATCCAGATCAAGCACAAGAAAACTAGAGTTTGTAAAACCCTAGCCGTCGCCGCCTTTAGAGGATCTCAACCGTTAGATCTAAACACTAATCTGATGGTCTACAAGCTCCCAGAAATATCAAACGTTGTTTTTCCCATGTATATAACATATGCACTACCATCCGAGTTCTCCACTTGTCGACGGTGACATCTTCAGCAACATCATGCCCAAGCTCGATCCCCATTTACTCCGTACGTCTGTGAACCTTCTGCTAAGGCCCCCCTCTGCCTCTATCATGGTAGAGGGTGAAATGCCTCCATCTACAATACAGCAATGACAAGCATCGTAATTGTCAAATACATTTTGTTTTTTCTCAAATAAAATAAAATAAAACGTAGTATAGAGAAGAAATGGTTGATCCACAAAGATTTAGAAATTTCCAATGTCATATTGTGTTGATCCTGATCTAAGAAAACTATAAGTAAAAAAGAAAAAAAGGGGTTTGGTAATGTAAAAACTAAATAAAATGAACAAGTAAATGAAAATAATAATAAAAGTAAATATTTGAAAACAATAATTATGAAAAATAGCCTCAAACTATGCATTACCTCAAGTCATTTTGATCATCGATATGGATTTTACTTCGAGATTCATGTTGGTTACAGTCTACAAGGCCCAATCCTTGCAACTCACTTTTCTCTCCGGTAAACCAAAATTCCTAAGTCCATATTTGGAAATCAATCATTGCTTGGACTAACTACGGCCACCGCTGTTAGCACCAAAACAAATTTAAGCGTTGGAAAATCCTGACTCGGGTTATGTTATCTCAATGTGTTGGGATTTCCGGAAGCTCGAATCGACAATCGAAAGGGTTCACCAAGAGGGGTCGAGTCGGTTTTTGTGTTTAGGGAGTAAGGAGATTAAAAGATAGAAAATTTACACAACAATTTATAGTGGTTCGACTTCTCAACCAAGTCTACATCCACTACCTTAGCTCCTTACCAAGGATTTTCTAACAAATTCACTAATTTGTTCATTCTTTTTACAGGACAAAGAGATAACCTTTACAAACTCCCTAGTTTTTCACGGGTTAAACTAGAACCTTTCCCTAGCTTTTAGCAGGCTTAGCTAGAACCAAAACCCCTTTACAATGAAAGGAAATGTAACAAAAAACCTCTCTAAGGTAGGTATTTACAAGAATTAAGCTCACAAGAACATAAATATTTACAAGAGAAAGATGAAATAAGAATGAAAAACTCTTCTCTTGTGTTTGATTCCTAGGATAGTTGTTCTCTTTTACTTCTTCAAGTGTCCTCAGCTTGTTATTATAGGTTGGAATGAGTTTGAAGTCGTATATAGTCGTTAGGGATGTTTTGGAGCCGTTGAGGATTAATTTTCTACAAAATAATATTGTCCAGAATAAGAAGTATCGATACTCTTTCATAGGGTATACGTACTACCTTTGTTAATTTCAAATTTAACTAGCCGTTGCTAACTGTTGGAGTCTTGTAGTATCGATACTACCTAAGGGGTATCGGTACTACTTTGCACTATGGTATCAATACCCTTGCATGGTATCGGTACCCATTTTGCATTCGATGTTTTGAGCCTTCATGGTAGTATCGATACTACCTTGATGGTATCGGTACTACCTTTGCCTAAGGTATCGATACTATATGTAGGGTATCGATACCCATTAATGTGGTATCGATACTTCAAAGAACAATATCAGTACTACTTGTATTTGTTTCTTAATTCATCTTTTAAATGGACTTTGAATTATTTTTGAAATCTTTTAAAACTTTGAAAAAAAATTAATCCAAGTCCAAAAACATTTTGCCATAAATTGTTATATCAAAATATAGTTCTACAATCTCCTCCTTTTTGATATAACAAAACATTTGAAAATTTGTTTTTGGCAAAACTCTCCCTTAATAAAATATTTTTCATTAATGAAAAAGATACCAATAGTTGGAAAATATATGAAAATGTTCAGCTCCCCCTTTTTTTCATTAAGAAATTGAATTTTTCAAACCATACTTCTCCCCCTTTTTGTTATATAAAAAATAATTATCTTTAAAAGTTCAAAATAATTTTGGAGAGTAAGTGATAAATTTAATATTTAAAATATCATTTGAAAAATCAAAGCTCCCCCTCAATAAGTGCATTTCCAAACAAAATTTAGCTTTAAAAACTTGACACTTAAACAAAATTCAATTTCAACAAAGAATAACAAACATGTTAGTAGCACATGAAATTCAATATATCAAAGTCTAAAATACTTTATGCAATACCAATTATTGAAGTTAAGTGCATATGCATAAAGTTTTCCAAAAAATGTTATGCATTTGAAAATTTTGATATCAATTGTTAGAGAGATATCATTTTCATTTAAACCAAATGCATAAAAATTCAAATTTAGGTCAAAAATTAAAAGTTATAAAATCAAAGCATTTGAAAAATTGATATTAATTGTTAGAGAGATATCATTTGCATTTAAAACCAATTTTGACCAAAATTTATTACGATGAACTAAAAACTATCAAAAAATCATTAAAAATTTAAAATGATCATCATAACATCTTTTTAACATACATGAGATGATAATCAAAACATAATCATTTAAAATCAACACTCATGCATGCTTAAACAAAATGAGCAACCAAATAAACAAAATTAAAAGCATTAAGCTTAGAGGTTACCCATTCTTTTTTCATGTGTGGCTAGAGCCTTTCAATATCTTCACTTTCATCACCATTGCTTCCATACACCTATAAGAGACATTTATTTGGATTTTGGTATCCAAATTTCTTTGGATCCTTGGACATTAGTTTCAATGCCCCTTGTTCCCTTAGGAACCCATACTTGTCTAATTTTAAAACGTTTTCCTTTCTTCAAAGGAAAAGTATGTTCCATATGACCATGATTAAGACAATGTGAGCATTTTGCCATTTTTTAAAACAAATGTGTTATTTTTAGAAATTAATTCTTTTTCTTTTGTTAAGCTTTCAATCTTAACTTTTAAATCAAAATTTTCTTTTTCTAAATCATTAATTTTGACTTTTGAAAGCTCTAAATCATTTTGTAAAATTTCATTTTGATTTTCAAAATCAACTTTTACTTTCAAAACCAAATCATTTTCATTTTTAAGTTTTGAAATTAATTTATTATATTTGGAATTCATGATCTCATATCCCAAATACAACACATTATAAGCATCTTGTAACTCATCAAAAGAACATAAATTTAATTCACTTGAGTTAGAAGATACCTCATATTCTTCTTTGTTTGCCATGAGGCATAGATTAACTACTTCTTCATCATCGTTGGAGTCATCTTCATCACTCCAAGTTGTAACAAATGTCTTCTTCTTAGATGATCCCTTCTTTCTTAGAAGGGGATAATCATACTTGACATGCCCCGTTCTTTGACAATTGAAGCACACCGGGGGACTCTTCTTCTTGGTTGATTCATGTTTCACTTCCTTTGAAGTCATGAATCTCTTTAAATCTTTGAAGAGCTTGGCCATCTCATCTTCTTGTTCATCATCGTCTTCATCCACCTCATCACTTGAATCATGATAGCTTTCATTGGTGGATTTGAAGGCAATGCCTACCACTTTCTTCTTCTTCTTTTTCTTTTCTTCACCTTTTTCTTATTTCTTTAACATCATCTCATGAGTGAGAAGAGAACCAATTAGTTCATCGAGAGTGAGATACTTTAGGTCTCTAGCTTCATTAATAGCCGTATTCTTTGATTGCCACGACTGTGGAAGAGAGTAGATCATCTTTTTTATAAGCTTCTCATTAGGGATTACTTCTCCAAATCCCTTGAGACCGTTGACAATCACGGAAAATATATCTGCATAGCTTTGATGTCTTCATTGGGTTTCATCTTGAAGTTCTCGTAGCTATGGTTGAGAAGACTTATCTTTGTTTCTCTCACTTCGTCGGTTCCTTCATGAGTGACTTGGAGCTTATCCAGAATCTTTTTGCCACTGGAACAAGATGAGATTCTTCCATATTCATCTGGGCCTAAAGCACAAAAGAGAATGTGTATAGCCTTGGCATTATGCTGGAACTTTTTCTTCTCTTCATTACTCCAATAATCCCAATCATCTATCTCACCGGGTGGAGTGGAGTAACCCTTCATGATTAAGTTCCAAGCTCCTAGATCGTAGGCTCAAATAAAGAACATCATCTTATTCTTCCAATGGGCATAATTTGCTCCATTGAAGAAGTGTGCCTTGTTTACCTGTTGTGAATCTAGAATGTGTGATTCTTCAATATAATAGACACCGGAGGTTGAAGCCATTTCTTTGTCGGTTGCGTCTGGAATCGGTAGAGCTTCTTTAAGGATCGTCTCAAGGATGTGAAGCCTTATAACGAGTCAAGCTCCGATACCAATTGCTGGGATTTACGGAAGCTCGAATCGATAACCAAATGGGTTCGCCAAGAGGGTTCGGGTCAGTTTTTATGTTTAGGGAGTAAGGAGATTGAAAGATAGAAAATTTGCACAATAATTTATAGTGGTTTGACTTCTCAACCAAGTCTACATCCATTACCTTAGCTCCTAACCAAGGATTTTTCAACAAATTCACTAATTTGTTCTTTCTTTTTACATGACAAAGAGATAACCTTTACAAACTTTCTAGTTTTTCACGGGTTAAACTAGAACCTTTCCCTAGCTTTTAGCAGGCTTAGTTAGAACCAAAACCCCTTTACAATGAAATGAAATAAAAACAAGAAAACCTCTCTAAGGTAGGTGTTTACAAGAATTAAACTCACAAGAACAAAAATATTTATAAGAGAAAGATGAAATAAGAATGAAAAACTCTTCTCTTGTGTTTGATTGCTTGAATAGTTGTTCTCTTTTACTTCTTCAAGTGTCCTCAACTTGTTTTTATAGGTTGGAATGAGTTTGAAGTCGCATATAGCCGTTGGGGATTAATTTTCTGCAAAATAAGACTGTCCAGAATAGGAAGTATTGGTACTCCTTCATAGGGTATCAGTACTACCTTTGTTAATTTCAAATTTAACTAGCCGTTGGAGCCTTGTAGTATCGATACTGCCTAAGGGGTATCGGTACTACTTTGCACTATGGTATCAATACCCTTGCATGGTATCGGTACCCATTTTGTATTCGATGTTTTGAGCCTTCATGGTAGTATCAGTACTATCTTGATGGTATCGGTACTACCTTTTCCTAAGGTATCGATACTACATGTAGGGTATCGATACCATTCATGTGGTATCAATACTACAAAGAACAATATTGGTTCTACTTGTAATTTTTGCTCAATTCATCTTTTAAATGGACTTTGAATTATTTTTTAAATCTTTTTAAACTTCGAATAAATTCAATTCAAGTCCAAAAACATTTTTCCATAAATTGTTATATCAAAATATAGTTCTACAATTATGGCAAATTATAGTTCTACGCAATGAGAATCGAACCGATCTCAATTCCCCTTAGCGTACCACCACTAAGTGTGTTCATAGGAAGTCGAATATGCTACCAGCATTCTTCCTTCCAATTGTAAATTAGAAAAACATTCATACCAACAATGTAACACCCCCAACCCGTATCCGACCCGGATACGAGTCCGAAGTGTCACATTGACTTTTCAAACATTTATTCGTATAAAATAGTGAGTAATTTAAAAACTTTTATAACATTTAACTTATTCAAAACGTTTATAAAATATATCAGAGTTCATACAATTTATATCTTTAGACTACATGCCAACTACACTCTATATACAGTATATATATTTTCTAATCTGACATTTGGTAAGGAGAACTGACCTGTCTTGCTCCGCATTACTCTTTACTCTTCTCGAAACCTACGTGTGAAACAATCACACGCTAAGTCTTTGACTTAGTGAGGCATATAAAACATATAATATTTCATATAACATAAAGCATACATAAACATATACCATCATTATCATAATCTCTATCATTATCATTAAGAAATACACAAAACATCATATGGTTCATGTAACACATTTCAAACCATTTACCTTTGATAACCATTTATAAACCCATCATAAACATATCACATTCAGTATGTTTGTTTAATCTCTTTATTAGCCCATGTACACTAGTGAGAACCTAAGGTATGTGAGTACATTGAGGTTGTGCACACATATGCTGTTACCACAGCTCGATCAATGTCCCGAAGGACCTATCCAAAGGTCACAAGGAACCTCGGTAACTATCCAGAGGTCTTAAAGATCCTCGGAAACTGTCCATAGGTTCCGAAGAACCTAGGTAAACTGTCCATATATTCCTTAGAACATAGGTATACTGTCCATATGTCTCGAAAGACATAGGTAATTCTGTCCATATGTTCCGTAGAACATAGGTATACCCTCAACTCTTGGCATGCCAACTATACCACTAGCTCTCTTATCATATAACATGGGCATTATCATTTATAACAGTCAATTTACTTATTCATATCCTTTCTCTTATGAACATATATCTTTTCGTTTCAATCGCGTACCAAATGTACGTGTAATCATTGATCTTATAATCACATGTTCATTCTCTTCTGTCACATACCATATGTGTGTGTAAACATATATCTCATAAACATGTATTTATGAATCTCATATCATATCACATATTCACATAAACATATAATTCACATATTACATGTACTTTTTCTCATATATCTCATATCATATAATTTATGTTCTGCACTCTTATGTTCACATGACATAATGCATACAAATCATATTCACACATGTTTTTACTCATGAATTCATACATGATAAAAATCATGTCATTTACATATTTAAATTTATTACTTCATGTACTATAAT
Source organism: Hibiscus syriacus (assembly GCF_006381635.1). NCBI lineage: Eukaryota > Viridiplantae > Streptophyta > Magnoliopsida > Malvales > Malvaceae > Hibiscus > Hibiscus syriacus. Next base: position 1,779,724 of record NW_024061947.1, on the reverse strand, counting down.
TATAGGAAATAACACTTCTCTGGTGTTCATATGACATGTAAATCATTGTCATATCTTGTTCTCATATGTTTCCCATACATCACATATATCACATATTCATATAGGCTCACGATTTTTATCACCTATCATGTCATTTCACATATACACTTTTATTACATTAAAAGATGGACATGTAGTCTTATGTGACCTATCAATACTATCTGTTCATATAATCTCCTTTTACCTTATAAGTAAATACTACTTATTTTATCCCACCTTTCTATTTATTCTCCAAATTATTTATATCAATTCACATGGTTTATTACACAACTTATATCACCTTTTTATGTATTACAGATATCTTGTCGCATATCTTATATCTTGTCATCATATCATTACATACAAAAACATGTCAACACATATAATCAAGCATACATACATTTCATGTCATTCACATACTTATAATCAAGACTTCATGCACTATAACTATAGGAAATAGACTTATCACAAGTCCAATTTCCATATAATTCTATAAAATAAGATGCACTCACCTTAGCCTTGCTTTGATTCGATTATAATCCTTTGACTATTCCGGAACTTGTTTAGGCTCAATATCTACATAAATATATCATTTCAAAACAACTATCAGAAGCCTAAACTTTAAACTTTATGTTAATAACTTAAACCGGTTTAATGAATCAAATTCTATATTTTCATTTAGGGGGGAATCGATACCCCCCCAGGGGAATCGATACCCCCTGAACATACTTGAATTTTTCGTTCAAGAGGGGGAATCGATTCCCATTCATAGGGTATCGGTTCCCTCTATCCAGAAATTATATTTTAAGCTCGAAAATCATCAATTTTTCATTCAATTCTTCTATTTTAAACCCCTACCATGTCATTAAACTCAACTACCATTACTTAAACTAACTTATATCCATGAAAATCATCTATAACTTCAAAATCTTATCCTTCATATGAAATTCAAGAATCATACTTAATTTTCCATATGTTCTAAATACAATTCTAACACTTCTATCTTCTTATTCTCATAGATGACAAGTCAAATTCAACTTAAAATTCAACTTATCAACTCTATTCCATGATTCCATATAAAAACTCGTTTTCTTAAATCTCTTATAACTTCTTCATCTTTTTGATTTTAAGATAACTTAAGCTTTCCTTAAGCTTAGTTATCCTCTAAGGATCAAAACTCATGCTTAAAATCAACAAACAATCAAGAAATTAGAGAACTCACCTTTGCTTTGAGTTTTTCACGTGAAGAAGAGAAAATGAAGAAGAAAAGAGAGAAGAGATTTCTGGAAAATCTCCCATCCTTATCCATATATATATAACATTATTTAATTCATCTCTTGGTCAAATGACCCTTTTGCCCTTTAATACATTTTATAATTACTAATATCTTTTTAGAATTTATTTCCAGATAAATCATTGAACTAATCCATTCTTCTACTTTAATCACCAAATTCTGAAACTTTACAATTAAGTCACTAACCCATAGTTTGGGATGTTACAACTCTCCCCTCCTTATAAGAAAATTCGTCCTCAAATTTTCACTGCACATCTTGATAAGAACATATCTTCTAATGTTCTTATGTTGCTTCCCTGACTTATTCTTTCTTGTCATCATCAGAAACTTACTTTTCAATCCTTTAGTTTTCCAACTATCTTTTTCGTTTATACATTCATCTTCTGTTGCTTATCATATAAACAATAACCAGTAATACCAATCCATTATTGTCTTTTCTCTCATTCGATTATGCATTTTTCCTTTGACCTTTCTAAAATTCCATATAATGTCACTTATCACGTTGACAGTAACATCCATCTCTTCACTCTATATCATAAATCCATCTATTTCTTCATAACTCTCTAATTACCTTATAACCATACCAAACTTGTATTTCGTCATCATTTGACCAAAACACAACTTTAAATCTTCTTCAATTGTGATTATACATATACTTTAAGGAGTCAAACAATATTTTCACATCACCTTACCCACTTTTCGTGTTTCTATATCGAACTTATCATTTACACTTCCATACGAATCATCACTTCATTCACTATATCACATTTACGTAATCAAAATATACAACTATATCCAATACAATTTCATCACAAAATCTTGTTAGTCAACGCTAACTCTTTCATTCTAAAGTACAAATCCTTAGCATCTCCACACTCTTCCTTATACACAATACTATCCCTTTGTTTCAAATTCATAACTCTGATTTCATTCATATAATGTTACTTATCCTATAGACAGTAACATCAATTCTTATCACTCAACATCAAAAATCAATCAATTGATTTCTTTCCTCATTTTCTAATTAATTCACCACAATCCAAACTTTTATTCATTCTTTCATCCTTGTCTGTATTACGATACACATAATCTCTTCATATAACCTTACATACTTTTCTTACTTATATATCAAAATTATTATCTACATTCCATATAACCTTTATCGTCTTTGATCCTCAATCCTTTTTCATTTCTTTATTCCATTCTTCCTTTATTTATTCCTTATACACAAATCATATCTTTCCTTTCATGTTCACATACTCTTGTCTTATCACCTATATTCATCTCTGTGTAACAATCTTCATTGCATCCTCATAACTTTGATATCCTTATTTCTTATACCGAACTTTATTCTTTATCATCTCTTGTATTGTATTTTTTTCTTTAAAGTCACTTTTTAAAACATACCAATGCTTATCTCTTTGCCTACATCATATCTGTATGATCAAGATACATAACCATATCCAGATTCATTTCATATTTGGTTATCATATCCTGACAATATCTTATAATCTTATAATTCCAGTACATTTTTATCACATTCTCTGGTTAGCCAATGCTAACTCTTTCCATCTAGAATACAAACTCTTTTACAAACAATAACCGCGTCACTTGATCTTTTAACATCCTTATGGTGACACTCGTTCACCATATTCCATCTTATCCACATAATAACAAACTTCTCAGTTTAATTTCTCCACTATGGAGAAATGAACATCTTCTAGCATTATCTTCATATCATATATCCAAAGGTCTGTAACAACAGAGCCTTCCTCAAATTCACCCTTGAGATCGGGTGCTCATAACTCTTTTAACTATTTCGATACATTCATTCTATGAGTTAACGAAGTATACAATTAAAAACACATCGGAATATCATTCAACATCCTGAATCATTCTCTAATCTTATACAGGCATTCCCTGAGGTTTTCGCTCTTCTCCCTGCCTGGCCAGGGCAGGTGAATGCCATTACCTTCAGGTCTATCGCCTTGTGCTTCACTTTGGAAGCTCTCATATATTCATGTGCTCAGATCATTACTTCTATCACATATCACGTGTGCATATAATCCTTTAATTCATATCATATAACATATGTCTTTTGTATATGTTCACATATCATCTATCATATTATATAAACATATATATATATCATAACTCATTCTCAGTATTCACTTATCTTATATAACATAATAATTTAACTCTATTAACAAGACAGCACACTCCTTACCCTATCAGATCAGAAAATTTTTCACTTTGTGTTGGCATGTACACTTTTTAAAACACTTTCGACTTCGTTTTTAGCCTAGAATCGGCTAAACCGTAGCTCTGATACCATTAAATGTAACACCCCCAACCCGTATCCGACCCAGATACGAGTCCGAAGTGTCACATTGACTTTTCAAACATTTATTCGTATAAAATAGTGAGTAATTTAAAAACTTTTATAACATTTAACTTATTCAAAACGTTTATAAAATATATCACAGTTCATACAATTTATATCTTTAGACTACATGCCAACTACACTCTATATACAGTATATATATTTTCTGATCTGTCATTTGGTAAGGAGAACTGACATGTCTTGCTCCGCATTACTCTTTACTCTTCTCAAAACCTACGTGTGAAATAATCACACGCTAAGTCGTTGACTTAGTGAGGCATATAAAACATATAATATTTCATATAACATAAAGCATACATAAACATATACCATCATTATCATAATCTCTATCATTATCATTAAGAAATACACAAAACATCATATGGTTCATGTAACACATTTCAAACCATTTACCTTTGATAACCATTTATAAACCCATCATATACATATCACATTCAGTATGTTTGTTTAATCTCTTTATTAGCCCATGTACACTAGTGAGAACCTAAGGTATGTGAGTACATTGAGGTTGTGCACACATATGCTGTTACCACAGCTCGATCAATGTCTCGAAGGACCTATCCAGAGGTCACAAGGAACCTCGGTAACTATCCAGAGGTCTTAAAGATCCTCGGCAACTGTCCATAGGTTCCGAAGAACCTAGGTAAACTGTCCATATGTTCCTTAGAACATAGGTATACTGTCCATATGTCTCGAAAGACATAGGTAATTTTGTCCATATGTTCCGTAGAACATAGGTATACCCTCAACTCTTGGCATGCCAACTATACCACTAGCTCTCTTATCATATAACATGGGCATTATCATTTATAACAGTCAATTTACTTATTCATATCCTTTCTCTTATGAACATATATCTTTTCGTTTCAATCGCGTACCAAATGTACGTGTAATTATTGATCTTATAATCACATGTTCATTCTCTTCTGTCATATACCATATGTGTGTGTAAACATATATCTCATAAACATGTATTTATGAATCTCATATCATATCACATATTCATATAAACATATAATTCACATATTACATGTACCTTTTCTCATATATCTCATATCATATAATTTATGCTCTTCCCTCTTATGTTCACATGACATAATGCATACAAATCATATTCACACATGTTTTTACTCATGAATTCATACATGATAAAAATCATGTCATTTACATATTTAAATTTATTACTTCATGTACTATAATTATAGGAAATAACACTTCTCTGGTGTTCATATGACATGTAAATCATTGTCATATCTTGTTCTCATATGTTTCCCATACATCACATATATCACATATTCATATAGGCTCACGATTTTTATCACCTATCATGTCATTTCACATATACACTTTTATTACATTAAAAGATGGACATGTAGTCTTATGTGACCTATCAATACTATCTGTTCATCTAATCTCCTTTTACCTTATAAGTAAATACTACTTATTTTATCCCACCTTTCTATTTATTCTCCAAATATTTATATCAATTCACATGGTTTATTACACAACTTATATCACCTTTTTATGTATTACAGATATCTTGTTGCATATCTTATATCTTGTCATCATATCATTACATACAAAAACATGTCAACACATATAATCAAGCATACATACATTTCATGTCATTCACATACTTATAATCAAGACTTCATGCACTATAACTATAGGAAATAGACTTATCACAAGTCCAATTTCCATATAATTCTATAAAATAAGATGCACTCACCTTAGCCTTGCTTTGATTCGATTATAATCCTTTGACTATTCCGGAACTTGTTTAGGCTCAATATCTACATAAATATATCATTTCAAAACAACTATCAGAAGTCTAAACTTTAAACTTTATGTTAATAACTTAAACTGGTTTAATGAATTAAATTCTATATTTTCATTTAGGGGGAATCAATACCCCCCCTGGGGAATCGATACCCCCTGAACATACTGGAATTTTTCGTTCAAGAGGGGGAATCGATTCCCATTCATAGGGTATCGGTTCCCTCTACCTAGAAATTATATTTTAAGCTCGAAAATCATCAATTTTTCATTCAATTCTTCTATTTTAAACCCCTACCATGTCATTAAACTCAACTACCATTACTTAAACTAACTTATATCCATGAAAATCATCTATAACTTCAAAATCCTATCCTTCATATGAAATTCAAGAATCATACTTAATTTTCCATATGTTCTAAATACAATTCTAACACTTCTATCTTCTTATTCTCATAGATGACAAGTCAAATTCAACTTAAAATTCAACTTATCAACTCTATTCCATGATTCCATATAAAAACTCGTTTTCTTAAATCTCTTATAACTTCTTCATCTTTTGAGTTTAAGATAACTTAAGCTTTCCTTAAGCTTAGTTATCCTCTAAGGATCAAAACTCATGCTTAAAATCAACAAACAATCAAGAAATTAGAGAACTCACCTTTGCTTTGAGTTTTTCACGTGAAGAAGAGAAAATGAAGAAGAAAAGAGAGAAGAGATTTCTTGAAAATCTCCCATCCTTATCCATATATATATATAACATTATTTAATTCATCTCTTGGTCAAATGACCCTTTTGCCCTTTAATACCTTTAATAATTACTAACATCTTTTATAATTTATTTCCAGATAAATCATTGAACTAACCCATTCTTCTACTTTAATCACCAAATTCTGAAACTTTACAATTAAGTCACTAACCCATAGTTTGGGATGTTACAAACAAGCTCTTTTTGAAATGAAAGTGATGAGATTTTTAAAAGGAAAGGTCGATTGCTAATTTAAGTTTGTAGAGAATTAAGAAAGATATCCGAAGATATTAAATGCTTTTCAATTCTTACCAAATGAATTGAGTCATCGCTAATCCATCGGTTAATTAAAAGTTTAGCTAAGTATGATAGAAATCATACTTAGCATTTTCAAAAAAACAAAGTAAAAACTTAAAAAGTTGAAAGTAAAATAACAAACCCGATAAAACTTTTATAAAAATAAAAAAGAAAAGAAAAGATTGTACCTTCTCAAGAAATATCCAAATGGGGTATTTGTAGTCTTCTGAAACACTAAAGATGGAACAAGATAAATTCAAAATAAAAATATCTAAAAAATAATCTAAAGATAAATCCTAAAATGTTTCCAAGTTCAAATTTAAATTCCTAATTCATCTCTGCCCATTCATCTTCTAGACTAATGCTAGCTAGACCTTCTAGAAATTGTTGTTGACTGGATCTTCTAGAAACTGACACGCCAAACCGCGTCATGCCCTAGGTCATGCTTATTTTCCAGAAAATAAAAAAACTACATAATCTTCCCTTTTAATGTTGTTTCTGGAAAATAAACCCCTACACAAAAATAAGTTAAACATAACCAAATCAGCAGTAATAAATCAACAACATGAGAGAATTAACAAGTAAATATCTTCAATTTAAAACACTTATTAAATTCCTCCTCACTTATCTCTTGCATGTCCTCAAGCATGCTTCAATCAAACAAATTAAAAACTCCATTTACCTTTCTTCGTCCTTCCTCATATCCTAGAAAGCCATGCAAGTCAAGTTCACAACAATCACCCAAATGAAGATATCAATCAATTGGAAAGTACAACTAGTCAAATTAAGTAAAATCATGACATCCATTTAGCCATCAATATCAATGCAACCTAACTCAACACCTCAAAACGATTCACTCAATTCACTCAATGTGTTTTGGGTGCAAAAATACTCAAAGTCGAAACCGAACACGATACTACCATAAGCCTATAAGAAAATCAAATCTTCACTACTAATTAGAATAAGATGCAATAATCAAAGGTCTTTAAACAAGGTTGTAACGGGGATTGGGTAAAGGTAGGGAGAAAGGAAAAAATATGGGTTTATGATAAAGACATGAGAAATACATACAATTAAATCAAGTCCACGAGAGAAACAAAACTAATTAATCAATAAAAGAAATATCGAACTGCAAACAACAAGTTTTTTTTGCTTTTCTTTTTTTTTTCTTTTTTTTTCTTTTTTGTGGATCATGATTGTACATCGGGTAACTCGTTCTCTTGTCCTGATAAGGGAAGAAAAGAGAGATAAATAAAAAGGCTCGGGTTTAATAAATGGGTTAAAACAAAGAAAAGGTAAAAGACACAAAAATGGTTAACCAGGGGAAATCGATGGGTAGGCAATTTAGGGGTAAAATGGGTGAATCCTAAGTGTCCTAATCATCTTGAAGCATCAAGTTCATATGCAATATCGATATTCATTTTATTAAAAGTTCTAGAATATCAATGTCATGCTCGACACACTCGATTAAACAAGAATAAGAGTAAAAAAAGTAGAGAATATGATCTCAAAGGCTCAAATCTTACCGAAGTGTGTACATACACTGAGTTAAGCACATTTCAACTAACAAATTCATGGAATATGGAGAAAAAGTTCAACCAAATCGCTACTCATACCATATGCTATTATGTATATCCAAATTCAAATAAGAGTGTGTTCTCAAGCAAACATGACATACTAAAATATTCAACAACAAAAAAGAATTTCAACAAGAATTTACACAAATTCAACCAAGGCATACTAGAGTAAAAACATAAAGATAAACAAGGGAAAATTCAATTTAATACTCTACCCCTCACTTAAAGAGTATTGTCCCAAATACAAAAATTAAAGCACAAGAGAATGAATAGAGGTACTCTCAGTGTTTAGCTAAGACCTTGGCCGCACCCTTGGAAGATGTACTTATATTGAAATTTTATGCAAAAAAAAAAAATCAAGGTGGTACATTAGTAGTAGTAAAAAAAATTGGTTTAGAATTTACCTCAGAATAACGATCTAGTTAGGCTAAGTACATGAAATAGGTCGACATGACAATCGACATCGATTGAGATTAACTGCTAGTATATTTCGAATAAAAAATATAAAGAATCTTATGAGCGAGATGAAATGGAAGAATCATATTGTTGATGACTCCTACCTCCATGAATGAAAATTATAACAACCAGCCAACGACGAAGGAACGTCGGGAGCATGGGATGGAGCGACGAACGAGATTAATTCTTGATGCTAGTCTTGACTGGAAATGAAAGAGTTTGGCAATGACGATGTGTAATAGTTGGGACGAACCAGGAGCTGCTAAAGAATAAATGATGAATGGCGAGTAGTGGGAAAATGATTAAAGGTTCGATTGAGGCCAATGGAGTTGTGGAGAAGGAAGAAAAGAAATAGTTGGCTGGAAGGGGAAAAGAAATAAAAGTTGCTTGGAGTTCATTTCAATGGATCATGTGGGACTTTAAAATAAAGAAAAGGTGGGATTGGTTTAGATTTTTAAGGAAGATGAGATTTGTTTGGTGTTCAAAACTTGAAAGAAAGAGTAAAAGGATAAGGTGGAGTCCATGGGTGAGATCAATTTTGAAATCAAATGGGGTAAAAGCGTGGTACAGGTGGGAATATTGAAAAATAGATAACAAAATGGAGTTTTGGAAGCAGCTAACGTGCACCACGTGAAATGGGGTTTGCTAACGTGAGTTGAAAAATTTTAAAAAAAGTGGGGAAAAGTTTAATGAAACGACACGCACGGGAGAAGATGAAAAGTTTTCCTGTTGCTCACGTGATTGACTTTTTTAGGGACCAAAAATTTGTAAATTGTTCAACTAAAAATATCATATTTGAATCCATTTAAGTTTGAGAAAAAATACCAAGATATCTAAAAATTCAAGAAAAATAAAATAAGTACTAGATAAAAATAAGTAAATAAAGCTAAAAATAAATCAAATAAACGAAAACAAAAATGGGTTGCCTCCCATTAATGCGCTTTGTTTAATATCATTAGCTTAACAACTTGATTCAAACTACATGTTCCGTTAGAGATATTTCCACTTCATTCACTTTTTACAACTAAAAAAGTCCTTGTAAGAAATTCTAAGATGATAGAATTTTTTTCTTTTTATCCCTGTAGATATTCTCATAACCTTTTCTTTGGATCTTTTTCAGCTTCAAAATCTTAAAGTTATATCCTTCACCCAAA